>NC_080745.1:9125035-9750035 GCF_020826845.1 Diceros bicornis minor
AATTCAGCAATATATAAAAAAGAATTACATATGACCAAATGAGATTTATTTGTGGAGGCAAAGGTTTTCAACATTAAAAAAAAAAATCAAACAATGTAATCTACCATTTCAACAAGCTAAAGAAGAATAGTTATATGATCCCATCAATTGATGCATAAAAAAGCATTTTACAAAATTCAACACTTATTCATCATAAAAAAAAATATCAGCAAGTTAAGAATAGGGTGGAATTAACAAAAATCTACAAAACTCTATAGCAAACATTATATTAAATGTTTTCCCTCTAATCTTTGGAGCAAGGCAGGGATACCACTCTCACCATTCTCATTCATCACAATGCTGGAAGTACTAGATTGTGCAATAAAGTAAGAAAAGGAAACAAAGGTGTATGGAAAGAAAAGAAGGAAATAAAACTGTCTCTGTTTAAAGATGACATGATTGTTTACATAGGAAATCCCAAGGAACATACAAAAAAATTTCTAGAACTAATAAGTGAGTTCAGTAAGGTCACAGAATACAAGAAAAACTCACAAATGTCAATTATATTTTTATATGCTAACCATGGACACACGGGCATCAAAATTAAAAATTAGATACTGTTTACTATTACTCCATAAAATCAAATACTTAAGTATAAGCCTAACAAAACCTGTTCATGACTTATATACTAAAAACTACACAAGGTTGATGGAAGTAATGAAATAAGATCTAAATTAATGAACAGACACACCATGATCATGGATTGGAAGACTCAACATAGTAAAGATGTCAATTTCCCCAAGTTGATATACAAGTTTAACATAATTTCTATTAAAATCCCACCAAGGTTTTTGTAGATATACACAAGATTATTCTAAAATTTATATGGAACGGCAAAGGAACTAGAGTAGCTAAAACAATTTTGAAAAAGAAGGCATAGTGGGAAAATCAGTCTATCCAATTTCAAGTCTTATTATATAACTACAACAATGAAGACAAAGTGGTATTAGAAGAGAGATGGACATGTAGATCAATGGAACAGAATAAGAACCAAGAAATAGATCCACACAAATATGCCCAACTGATTTTTGATGAGGATACAAAATCAATTCAATAGATTAAGGGAAATTTTTCTTTTCTTTTTTTTTTTTGCTGAGGAAGATTGGCCCTGAGCTAATATCTGTGCCAATCTTCCTGTACTTTGTATGTGGGTTGCTGCCACAGCATGGCTGCCAATGAGTGGTATAGGTCTGCACCCAGGAACTGAACCCAGGCTGCCAAAGAGAAGCACACTGAACTTAACCACTAGGCCACCAGGCTGGCACCAAGAGAGCTTTTTCAACAAATGATGCTGGAGTAATTGGGCATCCATAGACAAAGTAAAAAAGAAACTCAATCTAAGTCTCACAGCACATACGAAAATTAATTCAAGAAGATTATAGACTTCACAGTCTTAAATATAAAATAAAGCTATAAAAGTTAAAAAAAAATACCAATGTTATCAGGATCCAGGGCTGGTCAAGGAATTCTTACAGTTGATATTAGAAACATAAAAAGTAAGAATAAATCTAAAATAAAAATTCTACACGGTTATACTTTAATGTATAACTTTCCAGACTTTTTTTTATACATATATAAATACAAATATATGCATTTTCTTTGAAATGAGATCATGCCAAGTATAGTATTTTATAAACTACTTTTCCCAATTAAATGTATGTGATAAATATATATCTCATGCTTCTAAATATTCTTCTATAATGTTTATTTTTATGATTGAATAGTTTCATAAGATGGATATAACATCAATTATCTAACACATGCCCCTTTGCTGGACATTTGGGTTATGTTCAACTTTTGTATGTAATCCTACAGTAAATACTCTTGTTCACAAATGATTGTTCAACCTTTCCAGTGTCAATATTTATAAAAATATTTTTAAGCTGTTTAAGAAACTATGTTCCGTTTTGTATCTCTGATGCCTTAGGTCAGTCTTGAGTCTTAATAATTACAAGTTTAATGAATAAATGAACAAGATATTGCCAAATGGTTCTCCAAAATGGTCATATCAATTTAAAATCCCTATTTTCCTGATTTTGGGCATTATCATTTTAAGAATCCTAGCTTATTTAAGCAAAATATCTTATTGTTAAAATCAGTATATCTTTTTTTACTGATTAAATGGAGTACTATTTCAAATGTTTAATGTCCATTTGTGTTTTCTATTTTATGAGTGTAGATTTTGTGGAGTTTGTCATTGTTTTTATTGGGTAATTTGTGTCTTATATTCAAGAAGTCTTTATGTAATAATGCCATTATACTTTTTTTGTAAATATTGTAAATATTTTACCAGGTTATATTTTGCCCTTTAATATGTTATATGTACACGTATTTTATGTGTTCAACAATACTTATCTAGTGGCATATTTGAGAAATTATACCTGTAAGCATGGTCTTACCTCATTTTCAATGCTTATTTGTGTGTATTGCTTGAATCCAAGAGCTTTTTGACGCATGCCCCACAATGATTAATATTCCTCTCTTGGAATGCACCTGTATAAAGTATTTAACACAAAGTTTCTTTTTTTATTTTTTATTTATTTATTTTTTGTGTGTGCGTCAGCCCTGTGCTAACATGTGCCAATCCTCCTCGGTTTTTTTTGGTTTTTTTTTGCTCAGGAAGACTGGCCCTGGGCTAACCTCCATCTTCCTCCACTTTATATGGGACACTGCCACAGCAAGGCCTGCCAAACAGTGCTTCTGTGTGCGCCGGGGATCCGAACCAGCAAACCCCAGGCCGCCACACCGGAGCTTGCACACTTAACTGCTTGCGTCACTGGGCAGCCCCCAAAGTTTCTTTTTGTAAGTTGTAGTATTACTGCATTTTTAAACCAGAGTGTAGGATTACAGACAACAAAGTTCTTAAATGTGACTAGTAGCAGAAAAATCAGGGTATCAACTGAGATTTTGTTTAAACTCAGAGGGACTGTCATCAAATTCAATTGCCAACTGAAATCTGAATCTTTATAGAAAGGGATACAGATTTCCTTCAGAAGTATATTCATAGCATTCAAGGCACAAACAAGCATATATATTTCTCTATTGTCTTTAATTTTGTTCAATGAAATATCCATACCATAGAACCACAGAAGATATGGATTTAAGAGTAATGATCTCAGTTAAAGAGGAAATTATGAAGTCAAACTCTTCTCTTTTTTTTTTTAATTTTTTGTTTATTGTAGTAACATTGGTTTATAAAATTGTAAAAATTTCAGATGTACATCATTATACTTCTATTTCTGCATAGATTACATCATGTTCACCACCAAAATACTAATTACAACCCATCACCACACACATGTACCGAATTATCCCTTTCAGCCTCCTCTCTCACCCCTTCCCCTCTGGTAACCACCAATCCAATCTCTGTCTCTATGTGTTTGTTTATTGTTGTTATTATCTACTACTTAATGAAGGAAATCATACGGTATTTGACCTTCTCCCTCTGACTTATTTCACTTTACATAATACCCTCAATGTCCATCCATGTTGTCACAAATGGCTGGATTTCATCATTTCTTATGGCTGAGTAGTATTCCATTGTGTATATATACCACAGCTTCTTTATCCATTCGTCCCTTGATGGGCACTTAGGTTGCTTCCAAGTCTTGGCTGTTGTGAATAATGCTGCAATGAACACAGGGGTGCATGTACCTTTACAAATTGGTGTTTTCAAGTTCTTTGGATAAATACCCAACAGTGGAATAGCTGGATCATATGGTAGTTCTATCCTTGAATTTTTGAGGAATCTCCATACTGTTTTCCATAGTGGCTGCACCAGTTTGCACTCCCACCAGCAGTGGATGAGAGTTCCCTTCTCTCCACATCCTCTCCAACACATGTTGTTTCCTGTCTTGTTAATTATAGCCATTCTGATGGGCGTGAGGTGATATCTCATTGTAGTTTTGATTTGCATTTCCCTGATAGTTAGTGATTTTGAACATCTTTTCATGTGTCTGTTGGCCATCTGTATATCTTCTTTGGAGAAATGTCTGTTCAGGTCTTTTGCCCATTTTTTAATTGGGTTGTTAGTTTTTTTGTTGTTGAGATGCATGTGTTCTTTATATATTTTGGAGATTAAGCCCTTATCAGATGTATGGTTTGCAATTATCTTCTCCCAATTGTTAGGTTGTCTTTTCGTTTTGTTGATGGTTTCCTTTGCTGTGCAGAAGCTTTTTAGTTTGATGTAGTCCCATTCGTTTATTTTTTCTATTGTTTCTCTTGCCCGGTCAGACATGGTGCTTGAAAAGATGTTGCTAAGACCGATGTCGAAGAGCGTACTGCCTATGTTTTCCTCTAGAAGTTTCATAGTTTCAGGTCTTACATTCAAGTCTTTAATCCATTTGGAGTTAATTTTCGTGTATGGTGTAAGGTAAGGCTCTACTTTCATTTTTTTGCATGTGGCTATCCAGTTTTCCCAACACCATTTGTTGAAGTGACTTTCTTTTCCCCATTGTATGTTCTTGGCTCCTTTGTCGAAGATTAGCTGTCCATAGATGTGTGGGTTTATTTCTGGGCTTTCAATTCTATTCCATTGATCTGTGTGTCTGTTTTTGTGCCAGTACCATGCTGTTTTGGTTACTATATCTTTGTAGCATATTTTGACATCAGGGAGTGTGATACCTCCAGCTTTGTTCTTTTTTCTCAGGATTCCTTTAGCTATTCGGGGTCTTTTGTTGTTCCATATAAATTTGAGGATTCTTTGTTCTATTTCTGTGAAAACTGTTGTTGGAACTTAGATAGGGATTGCATTGAATCTATAGATGGCTTTAGGAAGTATGGACATCTTAACTATGTTAATTCTTCCAATCCAAGAGCACGGAATATTTTTCCATTTCTTTGTGTCTTCTTCAATTTCTTTCAGCAATGTTTTATAGTTTTCGGTGTACAGATCTTTCACCTCTTTGCTTAAGTTTATTCCTAGGTATTTTATTCTTTTTGTTGCAATTGTAAATGGGATTGTATTCTTAATTTCTCTTTCTGCTACTTCGTTGTTAGTGTACAGAAATGCAACTGATTTTTGTATGTTGATTTTGTATCCTGCAACTTTATCATATTCGTTTATTACTTCTAAAAGTTTTCTGGTGGATTCTTTAGGGTTTTCTATATATAAAATCATGCCATCTGCAAATAGTGACAGTTTCACTTCTTCCTTTCCAATTTGGATCCCTTTTATTTCTTTCTCTTGCCTGATTGCTCTGGCTAGAACTTCCAGTACTATGTTAAATAGGAGTGGTGAGAGTGGGCATCCTTGTCTGGTTCCTGTTCTTAGAGGGATAGCTTTCAGTTTTTCACCATTGAGGATGATATTAGCTGTGGGTCTGTCATATATGGACTTTATTATGTTGAGGTACTTTCCTTCTTTACCCATTTTATTTGGAGTTTTTATCAAAAATGGGTGCTGTATCTTGTCAAATGCTTTCTCTGCATCTATTGAGATGATCATGTGATTTTTATTCTTCATTTTATTAATGTGGTGTATTACGTTGATTGATTTGCAAACGTTAAACCATCCCTGTGTCCCTGGAATAAATTCCACTTGATCATGGTGTATAATCTTTTTAACGTATTGTTGTATGGGATTTGCTAGTATTTTGTTGAGGATTGTTGCATCGATGTTCATCAGTGATATTGGCCTGTAATTTTCTTTTTTTTGTGTGTTCTCCTTGTCTGGTTTTGGTATCAGGGTAATGTCAGCTTCGTAGAATGAGTTAAGGAGCTTCCCCCCCTCCTCAATTTTTTGGAAGAGTTTGAGAAGGACAGGTATTAAGTCTTCTTTGAATGTTTGGTAGAATTCACCAGGGAAGCCGTCTGGTCCTGGACTTTTATTTTTGGGGAGGTTTGTGATTACTGTTTCGTTCTCATTACTGGTGATTAGTCTATTCAAATTCTCTACTTCTTCTTGATCCAGTTTTGGAAGGTTGTATGATTCTAAGAATTGATCCATTTCTTCCATATTGTCGAATTGGTTGGCATATAGCTTTTCATAGTATTCTCTTATAATCTTTTGTATTTCTGAGGTGTCTGTTGTAACCTCTCCTCTTTCATTTCTGATTTTACTTATTTGTGCCTTCTCTCTTTTTTTCTCGGTGAGTCTAGCTAAAGGTTTGTCAATTTTGTTGATCCTTTCAAAGAACCAGCTCTTGGTTTTATTAATTTTTTCTATTTTTTTTTGGTCTCTATTTCATTTATTTCTGCTCTGATTTCTATTATTTACCTTCTTCTACTGATTTGGGGCTTTGTTTGTTATTCTTTTTCCAGTTCCTTTAGGTGCATTGTTAGATTGTTTATTTGAGATTTTTCTTGTTTGTTGAGATAGGTCTGTATTGCTATAAACTTCCCTCTTAGAACCGCTTTTGCTGTATCTCATAAATTCTGGCATGTTGTATTTTCATTTTCATTTGTCTCCAGGTATTTTTTGATTTCTTCTTTGACTTCTTCGTTGACCCAGTCGTTGTTCAGTAGCATTTTGTTTAATCTCCACGTATTTGTAGCTTTTCTGATTTTCTTCCTATAGTTGATTTCTAGTTTCATATTGTTGTGGTCAGAAAAGATGCTTGGTATTATTTCAATCTTCTTAAATTTACAGAGACTTGTTTTGTGGCCTAATATGTGATCAATCCTGGAGAATGTTCCATGTGCATTTGAAAAGAACGTGTATTCATCAGTTTTTGGATGGAATGCTCTGAATATATCTACTAGGTCCATCTGTTCTAGTGTGTCATTTAAGGCCAATGTTTCCTTATTCATCTTCTGTTTGGATGATCTATCTGTTGGTGTAAGTGGAGTGTTAAAGTCCCCTACTATTATTGTGCTACTGTCTATTTCTCTTTTAATGTCTGTTAATAATTGCTTTATACATTTAGGTGCACCTACAGTGGGTGCGTAGATATTTACAAGTATTATATCCTCTTGTTGGATTGTTCCCTTGATCATTATGTAATGCCTTTCTTTGTCTCGTTTTACAGTTTTTGTTTTAAAGTCTATTTTGTCTGATATGAGTACTGCTACCCCAGCTTTCTTTTCATTGTCATTTGCGTGGAGTATCTTTTTCCATCCCTTCACTTTCAGTTTGTGAGTGTCTTTAGGTCTGAAGTGTGTCTCTTGTATGCAGCATATATATGGGTCTTGGTGTTTTATCCATTCAGCCACCGTATGCCTTTTAATTGGAGCATTTAGTCCATTGACGTTTAAAGTAGCTATTGATAAGTATGTATTTACTGCCATATTTTAACTTTTTTTTTTCTCAGTGTTTTAGTAGTGCTTCTCTGTTCCTTTCTTCTTCTATACAGAATTGATGGTCACTTTAGTTTGACCTCTGTCTGAAAGCTGTACTCTTTAACTCCCCTCCTCCTTACTTTTATGTTTTTGATATCATATCTAACCTCTTTTTTGTGCATTTGTATCCATTATGTTCTTATCATGGAAATATATAATTTTTCCTATTTGTGGTCTTCTCTTTTCCCCTTAAATCAGTCCCTTTAACATTTCTTGTAGCACTGGTTTCTTGGTGACAAACTCCTTTAATTTTTGCTTGTTTGGGAAATTTTTGATCTCTCCTTCCATTTTGAATGATAAGCTTGCTGGGTAGAGTATTCTTGGCTGTAAGTTTTTTCCTTTTTGCACTTGAAATATTTCATGCCATTCTCTTCTAGCCTGTAAGGTTTCTGCTGAGAAGTCAGCTGATAGCCTTATGGGGTTTCCTTTGTATGTAACTTGACATTCTCTTGCGGCTTTTAGGATTCTCTCTTTATCTTTAATTCTGGACATTTTGATTATGATGTGTCTTGGTGTGGGCCTCTTTGGGTTTATCCTATTTGGGGCTCTCTGTGCTTCCTGTACCTGGATGTCTGTTTCCTTCCTTAGGTTAGGGAAGTTTTCATCTATTATTTCTTGAAATAGATTCTCTGCCCCCTTGTCTCGCTCTACTCCTTCCAGGACACCTATAACACAGATGTTAGTGCGCTTGATGTTGTCCCAGAGGTCCCTTAGACTGTCCTCACTCTTTTTAATTCTTTTCTCTTTTACCTGTTCAGCTTGGGTAATTTCTTCTAGCCTTTCGTCCAGCTCACAGATCCGTTCTTCTGTATCCTCTACTCTGCTTTTGAGTCCCTCTAATGAATTTTTCATTTCCAGTATTGTATTTGTCATTTCTGATTGGTTCTTTTTTATATCTTCCATTTTTTTGTTGACATTCTCACTGAGTTCATCTATTCTTCTCCCCATATCAGTGAGCATCCTTAACACTCTTAGTTTGAACTCCCTGTCAGGTAGGTTGCTCATTTCTGTTTCACTTAGTTCTTTTTCTGGGGTTTTGTCCTGTTCCCTTACTTGGAATGTATTCTTTTGCCTCTTTCCCTGTGCTTGTGTCTATGTATTAGGTAGGTCATCTACGTCTCCTGCTCTTGGATAGGTGACCTTATGTGAGTGATGCCTTAGGATGCTTCCAGTGTGCTTCCCTCAGTTCTCAATGTTCCAGGGGTGACCCCTATGTGGGCTACGTGTGTCCTTCTATTGTGGCCTGTTTGCTCTCCCTGTAGGCACCCAGGGAGGCCGAGTCATGCTCTTGGCCAGCTGTTGTAACGCTCAGCTGCTTGTAGTTGTTGTGGGCCCTTCATTCTCTTTATCAGGTTTGGGGAGCCCCAGCACAGTTGGCTGCAAGTTCTAATACCACATTTGTGTTGCAGTATTTCTTTTAAGTGTGTCGGCCCCCAACATGGCAGGTTGTTAAGCTCAGGGCCTTATAATTGCTGTAAGCCTCTAGCCTATTAGGTCTCTTGTCAGCTCTCTGAGGACTGTAGCTGGGTGGGGTTGGCCTCAGGCACGGGAGCCCCCAGTTTCAGGCTTTGGAAGGTGGGGCAAACCCCCTTTGTGGGTCTTTGAGAAGCACAAGTCTTCTGCAGCTGACAAGACCTGCCGCCCACAGGTCCACACACATAGTCAACACATTTCTGCCCTTGTGCATGCCCCGACCTCCCCAAGTGGACCCAGTCTCTCCACGGCGGGAGCCCCACACACTCTGCCACTGCCCCACACTCTCCACCCGCTCCTTGTGCACACCCTGCCCTGCTAAAGTCGGCTCAGTTGCCAGGCTGCAGAGAATCCAGTCACCAATCTATGCAGGCCCACAAGTTGCCTGAGGGCTTGTTGTTGGGTGGAGCCAGTCTCTAGGGTGGGCTGCCTGCCCTGGCTGAGCTGGATTAAATCAGTGCTCTAGCGGGTGGGGCAGACCCTGGGCTAGCAGGCCTCAGGGAGAACTCCAATGGCGTCTGTGTCAGCACACCCACACCAGGCCACAACAATGGCTGCCGCCAATGTCCCAGTCCCTGGAGAGGTCTCACCCCTCACCGAGATGCACACAGGGCCTATTAGGTGAGTCTCTTTTCACCACAGCACTGTGTACCTTTCTTTCTGGTGATTTTAGGATGCTTTCTGAAAAGGGTGAGTTTGCATGTGGGCCCTTTAAGAGCCGGTTTTAGTTTCTTTGTGAACGGGGTTTTCTGGGGGTACTCCCCAATGTTTTAGTAGCAGGCAAAGTCAGATATTATGCCACTGGTCTCGATTGTGCTGGGTCCACAAAATGCCCACCGGGGGGGGGGCGCTCCCCGGGTCAGGGCCCCGCGCCTCCAGGGAGGGCTGTGTACCTGTAAGCTCCTCCCGGCGGCCGTGATGCTGGCGGCTTGTGAAGGTGGCGTTTTTTCCCTCCAGAAGGGAGTCTCTGCCTCTTCTACCTCAGTTAGGATTGTCCGTTGTTGCAGGAGTTCCTCTTATCCAGTTTTCAGTTCTGTCTCAGGGGTAATTTTTCCACGAGTAGTTGTAAATTGGCTGTGTCCACAGGAGGAGGTGAGTTCCGAGTCTGCTTACGCCATCATCTTGACTTCCCTCTCAGTCAAACTCTTCTCTTAACCATAAACTAGTATTTTGCAAAATATGGTCTACAGGCCACCTCCATCAGAAACTCCTGGTCTACCCATATTTGGAGGACCACTCAAGGCTTCAGAGATTCCGAGGGTGAGACTAGGATTCCTCTTTTGTAACAAACTCTCCAGATAATCCTTATGTAAACTAAAAGTTGAAGTATTGTTGCCATAAATTATTAGTATTGCTGAATGACAGTCTATTGGCTATCTAAGTAAAACTTTGCTCTTTGTCAATAGGGTCTTACACCTGGCTAGATAATAATTAGTTTATCCTTTTGTCCCCAACTACAGCTGGAAGAAGAGCATAAAGTGGGCTAAAAGTGGTCATTTCTTTCCTAAACACTCTCTCCTTGTCAATATTACAGCCATTAAGAACACTAGCATGATGAGGTCAAGGAACCAAAAAGGCTGAAATGTAATGAGAACCTACACTGTTATTGGTTCCCAGGAAAGATTGGCACATCCAGTATGTGCTGTTGACTTCACTGTAGGCCTGGAGTAGCGGGAGGAAGCTGCAGATCTGGGGGTGGAGGAGTAGCTAGAAGGAGTGGAGGGGTGAGTGTGCAGTGCTTAAACGTGGGAAGAAGCTAATAATTGTAAACCATGATCAAGCAGTAGCCCTGCGAATTCAGGCCATTTCTCAGTAGATTTTTGAAAAACGAGTGAAGTCTTGTCAGGAAAATAGGTGTGTGTGCTGGAAGTATGGAGCAAGATGATGAGAATATTGGGCAGAACAAGATAATATCTGAATAATTCTACCTTGGCTCGACTTGCCATCACCAGCTGAGATGAACACAGCTATCCAACCAGCTACGATGGCTTGGGAAGTGAGCCTATTACCAGTAACACTGCTCACAGACCACCACGCCTTACATGGAGTGTTCCAAAGCAATCTGAATTGTCTCAGTTTTAAATTGTGACTCCCCTCTGGGGAGAAATGATCATCAATCCTCTCCTTTGTGATAGTGTGAGGCTGAGGGTGAGGTGAAGTAGAGGTGTATAGGCAATATTAGTAGCAAATTTTAAGGGAAACTCAAAATCCCATCATTTCCAGACTTTTTTTCAATTGAGAAATAATTGACATATAACCTTGTAATAGTTTTAAGTGTACAACATAATGACTCGATATATGTATATATTGTGAAATGATTACCTCAAGAAGTTTAGTTAACATCCATCACTGTGCATAATTACAAATTCCTTTTTCTTGTGATGAGACTTTTTAAGATCTACTTCTTAGCAACTTTCAAATATTCAGTAGAGTATCGTTAACTATAGTCACCATGCTGTACGTTACATCCCCAGGACTTATTTATCTTATAACTGGAAGTTTGTACCTTTTGACCCCCTTCCCTTATTTTGCCCTTCATTCTTCATTTCATCCTTCATTTATCCTTCATTCCTAAGAAGAGACTTCTGACACATTCTCAGGAGCAGAATGGAGTTCCTGAACCTGCAGAGGGGTTTTGTTGGAAGATGGCTGGCGGAACTGGGCTAGGGAGACCCCACTATTCCTCCTTTAATTTTTGGATCTACTTATTGTGCAAATGTTTTTCTATTTGCTCTTTTTCAGGAACGTTGTTGTCCTAAGAAATGATCTTCTCAAGAGCAACCCACAACTCAACATCAAGAAGTAAGCAGAGTGGAGTTCAGGGGGAGGGAGCAATAGGCAAGCTGCTTGGACAGCTTCCTGGCCATGACATGAACTAGAGAGGCCATGAAGGTCATATGGCTCTATAACCATGGCAGGAGAACAGACTGGCACGTGGAAACAGAGCCCTGGTCAATGGCTAAAGAGGGCATTGTCCAGTGTATATTCTGGGTAGTAAGTATAGATTACCTCATGGTGACCATTTGAGGATTGGGGGGATTAGGGTTCTAGGCATCCCATTTCCACCTTGAGCTGAAACTATTGTGGTCTATGAGGGGGTGTGGCAAGCCTTATGGAGTATACTATGTAAGCCCTATGGTTATTTTACTTAATGTTTCTGTAGTTTTCATATAAACTGGGTGAGATATCTCAAAGCAGCAGTGATAACAACACATTGGAGGCTGATGAAGAGGGAGGATGTTACCCAGCTGTTGTTTCTCAAACTCCTCAGGAGCTTCCCAGGTATTATCTGAAACCAGCCCCACACATGGAGAGTACAGAGAGACCAAAGAAAGAGGCTAACTACTCCAGCTTGGTAGGCGGTAGGTTTAATAAATAAGGGAATTTCTTATGAGGCTTCTCTTGAGCAGCCTCAAGATGAGTAGATTTCCACACTCCCTGCCAAATCTTAGAAGTTTTTATATACAGGCCTTAACTGGATTTAGTCACATACACCATCCAGATAGTCTTAACACCACATTTCTATCTCAAGGCTGCATCCTTGGGGTAGCTTCTGGGAACAGGGAAGGCAAACAAAATGCACATTTGAAGGACAGGGGAGGAGATGAGGAGCCTCCAATTGCCCAAGTCCAGAGCACAGGTCAACTGACCATCACATCTTCTTGATGGCCTCCTCCAGCATCAGCAAAACACCAGCATAGGAGAAAGTGCATCCTGTAAGTGTGCTCGAATTTTCTCCAAGACTGTAAATAGAGAGAAAGTGATGGGTTGGTCTGAGAGACTTCCATTGATTGACAGTGCCTTCTCCTGGAGTCTGTGCTTCAGGCACATTTCCTGACGTCTCAATATCAACTGAACACTTTGCAGAAGATCGTGCCCTAGAGAACTGGGTACTGTCATTACTCTCTCTAGTGTCCAGTTGACTTTTGTGTTTGGTTCATGGGTAAGTGGCAATGTGGAGATGACACTTATTTTTGTTAGCTGGATGCTATGAGGACTTGCCTTTTGCTACAGTAGATAAATGAGTGTTTATGGAGGAGAATGTCCTTCTCTTAAGAGTCTCTTCTCTTTCTCTCTCTTTCCGTATGTATATATAATGTTTTTCTAAATGCCTCAAATTATGATGCCATTCTCCATGAATTTCTATCAATAAGTTGAGATGGGTGATTATTATATGGGTTAATTATGTAGCTATATATTATATAGATATATTATCAAATAGATGACTGTTATGTAGATTAGAAGATTAGAAGCCAGGGTCCTCACAAAGTTAAGCAATTTTTATTGGGTTGCACAGCTTAGTAAAGTAGAAACATGCAACAGACCCCAGACCCTCTGGCTCCAAGGGATCATGTCCAACAGACATGACAATTTTATTTGCACAATGTTTGGTACATTGTAGGTGCTCAAAATATATTGTTGAGTAAATGAATAAATGTCTGGAAGTCTTTGGGTCATGACTTGATTATCTCCTTTTTTCTTTGTTTTGATCTGTCAGCCTAAGTAGGTACTCAATTTTTCTCATGACAAAGCCCTTTAGTCACCTTTTGCCCCCTTGGGGACTTTCTATAGTTTTTCCATCAAGCTCTTTACTAGCCCTGCCAAGGAGCAAATGTTTTTATTGGAACAGTATGAAATGTGACATTACTCATGGATTCTGGCAGAAAATTAGTGGTAGTGAAAACTAGCTCAGCACAGCTGGGCAAGATTGCACCTCCTCCCAGGAAGCGGTAAGCTGAGGGACTGGAGGGACTGCAGGGAGTCATAATGGTCTAATGATGGCTAATGGTGAGGAAACGATGGACCCAAGGCATAAATCAGTCTGAACACAGGGATGGCTAATGAAATGCTCTGGAGATGCTTAAGCTCATCTGAGTACTGTTCATGGGTGTGTGTCTCTTACTGAACAATTATTTTTTGTTACATGGGGGGAAGTATAACAATTTACTTATAGAAAGCTCAGAAGGCTAAGATATTTGCAGGTTGGCAAATAGGTGGGGGAATATGAGGCCTGTTTTCAGGTTCCAGAGCTCTAAGCCCATGATTCTTTCATGGTCTGGAGTTTAATCCCTGTTTTAGTTATTTACCAAAATTAGGGATGGATCCAGTTTTTAGCTGTGATCTAAGTTTTCTTCATATGCCATGAACAACGAGGCAGAAGATTTAAGATAGCAAGAGACCAGAGTTTAGTCCAAGACATATAATTGCCTTTGCATTCCCCAGTCCAATCATATTACTAACAGTTCTGATTTCACAACATTGGTTTCAGTTCTTCCTATACTTGTAAGGTTCTTTTGTTTCAAATATTTACCTTTTAGGAACAGTCAAAAAAAAGCAAGTTTGATTATAACCATAGAAAGTTTCAAAGGTGGGATTTTTCCAACTCTTTTAATAGCTTCCTCTTGAGCAAAAATGACTGGCAGCAATGATGTGCAATCAAATTTCCATGACTCACTTGAGGCAGATTCAAGGTGCAGCCACTTCTATCTGTTCTTTCATAGAAATATTAAACAAGGAGTTGGTACAGCTTGTAAGCAGACATTTTTAATGTGAACTTTGCAAGCAGCATGACATGTTGTTTTTGTAGAAATAATATAAAATATCTTCTGGAAAAAAAGAAGCATACATATCTTGAGACAATTTACTTGAGATTTGAGAATGATAGTTAACAGCCACAACTTAGTTTCCATTTTTTTCCAAAATATAATTTTTCCTTTTTTTTTTGAAATATATGGTGAGAGTGAGAAGGCTTCAGGACTATGACAAGGCGTTTGCTCAAGGGACCCTGGAAGATTCCACATATGAAATTATCACAACAACCTTTTCACGATTGAAGATGATGCCAAGATGTGTATGAGAGACTCTATTAAATCCTTCCTTGTGATCTTTTTGTAGGTAAAAGTTTTTTTTTCAGGTGTGGATCCCTGTGTTCCTAGAGGAAGGTGCCAGCTATACAGACTGTCACAGAGATTGGAACGGGAAGTGGGAACTTTCTGGCACAATTATATGGTTCTTACAGTTGCTAGAGTAACCTACTGGTTTTCAGACAAGCATATTTGACATTATTTCTCTGTCCTCAACACACTAGAAACATCCATTCTCTGTGACAATTTACTTTGAGGGAGTATGGAAATGACTTGCAGCCATGGATGTTGAGACTAGAGGGAGAACAGGATCATGACTTAGAGAAAGGGGTCATGGCTTACTGGAGAAACAAAGCAGAGAAGAAGAGCAAAACTATACCAGAAAGAAAAATAAGGCAGCAGTTTCTGCAAAATCCCATTCTCACAGCAATAATAATTAGGAGAACTGCCCCTGACACTTCTGGCACAGTCTGCTCCAGAGATGGCCTTTTCATTTTTGCCAGCCCTGACATCTGCACATCAACTCAGAATAATTCTGTTCAGTCAACTGGTTTTGTCTTGTCCCTTTTTCATGCCCAATCATTTAGCCTAAGCCCTACCAAGGTTATCAACCAGTCTGAGTGACCATTCATCTTCCTTTAAACTAGATGAAGCAATAGTCTCAGGCTTTTCTCTTTTCTGTCTTATTATTTACAAATCATCCACCTCATTATTACCAGCCATAAAAGAAAAAGAAAATTCAAAGGAGTGTAGCAGAGATTTTTTCCTTCTAGGGCTCTAACTTTTTGCTCTACAGTGCTCCAGGAAGAGAGCCTCTGATCTTGCTATTCTGGAAACATACTGCAAATGCTTTTACCCAGATCTGGACAAAGGACTTCTTAAGGCAAATGACCTCCAGGGTGGGGAAAGCTGAAATGAGTGCTTCCTGTCTCCTTCTCCAGTCAGTGTCTACTTGGAAAGTTCAACAGATATTTGGCCCCCTTGATTGTCATTCACTCATTGCAGGGTCAGAGTTAGGAAAAATATTGTGATCTGCACCATGACACAAAGAAGGGTACTGGCTACTTAATATATTTGAGTATAACTTATGTGTGGAATGATTGGCCTACTGTTCTGAGATTGAAAATGGAATGTGGATCTCAGAGGTGCTTCCTGGATCTAATGATGAGTACACCTCCTCTCACACAGGGATGGGGTTTTGTTAGAAGGGACTATTACTCAAAGTCTTCTCTGAAACTTGGATGAAATCAAAGAGCAAGACCTGAATAAGCACATTTTCAAATGAAGAAGCCTTATTTTAGGTAAACAAGGGTTTCTGGTTATTTACCCATTATTCCAATAACCAGATAGAAGGTGTCAAGAATAATACACTTGCCCTCTTCTTCCAGCTAAAAGACAAAGGCCTCTTTTGTGTTATTTACTTAGCACAATAACTAGGTAATATTTCTATCAAAGTGAAGTTTTCATGTTCTAACAAATGCCAGGATCTTAAGCCAAATATAGTCAGAATATTTTATCCTGGCATAAAGTCTCACTTCTGGGTGACCTGGGCCATGCTCTGAGAAATGTCTGGCAAAACAAACTAATCACTGGAGGTCACAAATAAAGACATTGTCACTTGCTAAGACACATAGCTACTTCCTGGAGTAGCTGGGAATTGGTGATAACAAACCACAATAAACCTGAGCTTAGAAATGGATTTGAATTTTGTTATTATACATTTTGCAATTTTGGCAGTTTTGAAGGTAAAAATGTATCAAAGGGTAATATGTCTCAAGGACAGTCACTGTTAAATCAATATTAATTAAACAGCCTTCTTCTTATTTAACAAAACACTGAAGTGTGGAGGAAGGGATCTGCTGTGACCATTTTATTTAATTTTCTTTTGCCATTTGTCAGATAAGGTAACACCTCCAAATCCCATACATTAGCATTTTTAAAACATAGCCAATTTTCAGCTCAGGTTGCTTACCTAATGATGTATTTACTATGCCTCAGTTATGATTTACCAGAAATAAAGCTGTTTTACTAAACAGAAAGGAACGAGGAGGAGCACCTATGAAGAGAAATTTTTAAAGCAGTTTCAAAGCAAGAAAAATAGTGGTGTTAGTACTTTTAATCAAATCAGAAACCCTGAAGGGTGTAAGAGCACATAGGAATGAGATAACAAGTACTGTCTTTGTCATGAAGCATAAAAGAAGGAATTGTTTGTGGGCCAGCTGAGTTATGGAAATAGAGCCAAATAGTCTTTGTCTATCCGTTTCATATCTGTTAAGGATCAAGGTCCCTACTCTTAACTTAACAACATATAAAGCACATAAAGGAGAAAAAAATCCCTTGATGAAAAGTAAAAGACCATCCTGTCAATTAGTTATATCCTTTCAAGGGTGTAGATATCTTAACGGAGTGGTCAGTAAAACCTGAACTTCACTTCTGATGAAGACGTTACTAAGAGCTGATTGTGTCGGCCGGGTGGGGGGGGGGGGGAGACTGGTGAGAACAGATCCCAAGAGCCTCATGAACAAAGCTCATTATAAACATATGTAGTCCTTTTACCAACAATGGAACTTCAGAACATCATTCCGAGCTTTTTAAAACATATCCTTAGAACCACCTCGTGGCACTATCCAAGGTGCTGAATTAGCTAGTGTGAAATCTGTCTCAGTTGAGAAGTCAGTGTCCCTTATCTCAGGGCCAGATTTTCTACCCTACCTCTGTCCCCTTTGACTTTGTGCTCCTGGCATCAAATGCATGCCAATTTTGAACTCCACTATATAACTTCAGAAAATTTCATATGTTGGGACTAATCCAGCAACTGTTTTTATATCCTGACTCCTATCATCATATCAAAGAGTAATAAAATTTGGTCCTTATCATCAATAGCATTATTATCTTACAAAACGTATCTGGCAGTTAAAGAAAGAAATGTAAGCACTTTGGTGGGGGCATGGATGGAATGTTTTGTGACCTTAGAAGGAAGATTTCTCTGCCTAGGTATGGAAAGAAGGAAACCCAAACTTAAACATTTTTTACAAATATAGGGTTTAAGTCATTTTTGAGTTAGACTTGGAATTGAGGATAAGGGTGAAGTTATCCTTGTTAAGGCATTAGTTTTCCCACCTGAAAAATGGTTCCATGTGGATATCAACTGTTGACATGAATCCCATCTATGACGTCCTGAGAATGAGTTGTTTAGCAACAAAAGAATAGTACATTTCTTTGAGTAAGCCCAGAATATGTACCTTTAAACCACTGCCACTCCATCCTTACCCTATGTTACAGAGAGTTTCTAGTACATGGTTTGAATTCTTCAGATTCTGATGAATGAATTATTTCAATTATAGTAGTTATTTTCTCATATTTATACCTAAAATAACCCACTTTAGGGATCAAGTGTTGTTACCTATTTTGGAGAGTCGCAACACTCCGTGCTTGAATTTATCAGTCCTTTATTCAGGTTTACAAATCTTATTGAATGCAATGCAAGTGATAAGAGAACATTATAATTTCTAGTACATGCATGTGCAGCTATGATAACACTTTTGAAGGAGTTCTAGTTTCATCAAAGTTTTGCTTCGGGACTGATGAGTGAGCCACAATGATAAAATCATATGGGACTTCCCACCCAAAATTTTTGGAAAATTTAAACCCTCCCTTGCCTCCTTTTGAAGATAAACCAGGAAAAATCGTTTTAAAATACTGGTAGAAACTAATCTTGTTCTTATGTCACCCTCAACATTAAACACTTTACGGTTAGAAACAGATAAGAGAACCAAGCAGCTAATGATTTTCTGAATATGTGAATATCTCATTTGTATTTTTACTGCCACTAAAAAGCAATTACAGATTTATTAAGAATACAGAGAAATGCATTTACTTGTATTAAGGAATGGTATCATCATAGAGAAACTATATACAGTGGTCAATTGTCAAATTAAGCACCACTTATTGGATAACATCCATATCTATTGTGCACATTAAGGGGCCTGGAGCTACTGAATAATCACAGATTCTCAAACCATGATGGGAATCCCTTTCATTATATTAATTTGTTCTATGGTTTAATTGTGTTCCCCCAAAATTCATATATTGAAGCCCTAACCTCCAATGTGACTATATTTGGAGATAGGGCTTTTAGGAAGTAGTTACAGTTAAATGGGGTCATAAGGATGGGATCCTAGTTCAATAGGATTGGTGGCCTTATAAGAAAAGAAAGAGAAAAATCTCTCTCTCTCTCTTCATGTTCACACACTGAGAAAAAGCCACATGAGCATACAGCAAGAAGGTGGCCATCTGCAAGCCAGGAAGGGAGCTCTCACCAGAACCCAACCATGCTGACACCCTGATCTTGGACTTCCAGTCTCTCGCATTGTGATAAAATAAACTTCTGTTATTTAAGCCACCGAGTCTATTGTATTTTGTTATGGAAGCTTGAGTTGACTAATGTACCTTGTCCTGAGAAACACAAATCCCTTCTGAGGAAATACACTCATACCTTTTTGATAATTTGAGCAATTGCTAATCCAATTTCATGGTGTAAACTGGCTTTCTGAAAGGAGAACATCCCTGAAACCCTACAGTAGCCCTGGATGACTTTTATTCATCCTTCATTGACCTGACAACAGCTCAAGTGTCTTGAACTTATGATTTTTTGTCCCTGATTACTCCCTGTCCATGAACAACCATTGAGAGGTCAACAAAGCTTCAGATGGTCTTACATACTCCTTAGAAATGTCAGGTAATCAAAAAATGGTGTAAAAGTAAGCAATAGCAAAGTATCTTTGGTTGATACTTGGCAGTTTCACATGTAAAATACTTAATGGAGAAACCTTACTTTCTGAAAAAGTAGTTGGAATCAGGTTGTGAGAACATATCGCACAACTTGACAAATATGTGGTTTGAGAGAATAGAAGGCTCCCTGTGGAAAAAAATGATATCACTTTGCATCTTTTTAGAATTTAGCATATATTAAAATAGTAATAGTAATAGTAAATACTTTTGCAACGATTAAAGCAACTTAAATCACGAATGATTTTTAAATGACGGTGGAGGTTAACCCCTTATCAGGTATACGATTTGCAAATATTTTCTCCAATTTCACAGATCCTTTTTCATTTTGTTGATGGTTCCCTTTGCTGTTCAGAAGCTTTTTAGTTTGATGTAGTCCCACTTGTATTTGCTTATTTTTAGTGTGAAATCCAAAAAATCATCGCCAAGACCAATGTCAAGGAGATTACCCCCTATGATTTCTTCTAGGAGTTTTGTGGTTTCAGGTCTTATGTTCAATTCCTTAATCCATTTTGAGTTGATTTTTGTGTAGGGTATAAGATAGGGGTCCAATTTCAGTCTTTTGCATATGCCTGTCGAGTTTTCCCAATACCATTTATTGAAGAGACTGTCCTTTTCCCATTGTATAATCTTGGCAACTTTGTCATCAATTAATTGATCATATAGGCATAGATTTATTTCTGGGCTCTCAGTTCTGTTCCATTGATCTATGTGTCTGTTTTTATGCCAATACCATACTATTTTGATATATATAATAAAAGGTTAATATCCAAAGTATATAAAGAACTCATACAACTCAATAACGAAAAACCCCCAAACAATCCGCTTAATAAATAGACAGAGGAATTGAAGAGCCACTTTCCTAAAAAGACCTACCAATGGCAAACAGGCACATGAAAAGGTGATCAATATCACTAATCATCAGGGAACTGCAAATCAAAACCACAATGAGATATCTCACACCTGTTAGAATGGCCATCATCAAAAAGACAAGAGATGAGTGTTGGCAAGGATGTGGAGAAAAGAGAACTCTTATGCCAATTGGTGAGAATGTATTGATTCAGTCTCAATGGAAAACAGTATGGAGGTTCCTCAAAAAATTAAACTAGAGCTACAATATGATACAACATCCCATTTCTGGACATATTCCCAAAGGAAATGAAAGCAGGATATCAAAGAGATACCTGTACTTCCATGTTTATTGTGGCATTATTCACAATAGCCAAAATGTGGAAACAAACTAAGTATCCATCAATGGATGAATGGATAGAGAAGATGTGACATCTATCTATCTATCTATCTATCTATCTATCTATCTATCTATCCATCCATCCATCCATCCATCCATCCATCTATCTATCTATCTATCTATCTATCTATCTATCTATCTATCCATCCAATTTAATATTATTCAGCCATGAGAAAGAAGGAAATCTTGCCATTTGCAACAACATGGATGAACCTTGAGGGCATTATGCTAAGCGAGATAAGTCAGACAGAGAAGGAAAAATACTGCATGGTATCGCTTATATGTAGAATCTAAAAAAAAACCAAAATGTCAAGCTCATAGAAACAGAGATTACAAAAGTCATTTCAGGGGGTCAGCCTGGTGGCGTAGTGGTTAAACTCGTGTGCTCTTCTTCGATGGCCTGGGGTTTGCAGGTTCGGATCCTAGGTGTGTACCTATGCACCACTTATCAAGCCTTGCTGTGGCAGGCATCCCCCATAAAATAGAGGAAGATGGGCACAGATGTTAACTCAGGGCCAATCTTCCTCAGCAAAAAAAAAGAGAAAAGTCATTTCTAGGGCTAGGGATGGGTGTAATAGAGAGAAGTGGGTAAAAGGGTACAAACTTTCAACTATAAGATGAATAAGGTCGAGGATTTAATGTAAAGCATGGTAATTATAGTTGATAACGCTATATTGCTCAACTGAAATTTGCTAAGAGAGTAGAACTTAAATGCCCTCACCAAAAAAAAAAAAGAAAGATAAATATGTGAGGTGATAGATGTGTAAATTAACCAGATGGAGGCAATCATTTCACAACATACACATGCATCACGTTACCACAAGGTACACTTTAAATATCTCACTTTTATATTTATCAATCATACCTCAATAAAGTTGAAATTGAAATAAACAAATAAATAAATAAAATGGTAATGAAGGAAAAATATGATCCAAAGCTTTATTTGATTTAAAGTGTTTGATCTGATCATATATGTTTGAAGAGGTTACTCATTTATAAGCTAAGGGTACTATTTTTCCTGGGACTATAACTCTGAGATAAACATACCTCTCTACTTAGGACTACTAAGAATCTTTAACTTAAGCCATACTAATTGTCTTTAAATTTATTTTTTAGTTTTAATTATATCCAGGAGATCCCCTGGAAAATGAAGTCAATTAAAGAGAGGTCAACTGGAAAGATTCAGATGATGGTGAAAGAGTCAGATAATTCCAGGGTCTACCAGATGATGTGAGTGAGGCATTTAGATGAGGTCACCGTTGATCTGTGGTTAACTAGCATGAAGGTTCATAACTGAACAGGTGATTTTCTCCCTGGTGCTGGTTTTCCTTCATCTGAGTTTCCATTCTCAATGAATTATTTACCTAATTGTTCCTCTAGTTTATCTAGTGATTCAAACAAGAAACTTATCAGTCCTAAAATCTCAATCCCCGCAGAAATCAGTTCCCAAATCTTTCTGATCCCATACCTCAAACAGTTCTCAAACCACTCTGCTGCTCTTCTTCTATCCCTTACAACCGAACTCCAAGCTACCATTGTCTCTTATCTTGCATCTGTCTCCTTACTACAGTTTTCCTGTCTGCTCTTGCCCCTCCACTCCAGTCTCTAAATCTGAGACAGAATGGGACAGTTTTACTGATCAGATCACTCCCATGCTTAAGGCCTTTCAATGTCTTCCTGGTAGTCTCAGGATACAATGCAAAATTTTTGACATACAGTAGGCCCAGAGGATCTGACTAATTTATATCACTAGCATCATCCTAAATTACTTTGTTTATTTTTTCATTATAATCCAGTCAAACTGGCCTTGACAATCAAGTACTTGAGAAGGCTACAGTTCTTTGTGATTTGGGCCTCACATGTAAGTTTTTCTCTCTGCACGTCTACACCATCTTCTGTACCCTTTGCTAACAATGCCTTAATTATTCTTCAGATTTCAAATCAATGCTGTCTAAGTGAAGCATTCTCTGATCCTCAGATTAATAGCAACCAGTTAATTTTTAGTATCCTGAATCTGCTCCAGCAGGATGTTTTGGTTTAGGGAGCAAAATTATGCTCAGATACTGAGACCATCTTTGCCAATAGTTTATTTAACACAGGTTTGCTGTGGGATTTATAATAGTCTCACAAGCCAATAGCATGCAGGATAATTTCTCTTAATAAGCCTATAAAGAAATAACATGACATACTCCAAACCAATGATAGATTAATCACACTATTGTTCTAGGCAAGGGGAGATGAAAGGAATAAAGTCCAAATTAAATCAAGGTGTACCTTTTCATACGAGTAGGTACTCCAGAGACATGGCTTGACTAACTGAGAGCTGATGTCCAGCTGCCAGCACAAAACAAGTGAAAAGTCCCTTGTTGCTAGAGCGTGTTGCTAGGGAACGAGGGCACCAGTGTTGGCAGGCACAAACGTCTTTGTGGAGCTGCTGTGTGGCTTTTGCCACTACTAATAAGGGACTCCCCCTTACCATGGTAGCAGCTAATGCCCCGAGGTCTTCAGAGAGTATATTTAGGTCAGCAAAGTGTTGCTTTTCCCAGATTAAAACTCTTCAAGAATTCTCACAAGCTCTCAGTATTTATAGTCTAAATGTCCCCTTGTCATACTTGCTTCTCCACTTGTTCTTACTGATAAGTCCCCAGCGGGACCCCTCAGCAGCTGGGCTACTGAGTTCTTCTCAATGACAACAGATGAGATGATGACATCCTGACTCAATTTACTTCATTCTTGTATCAAAACAACAACTATTTTTATCTTTGTCATAAACAAGGGACTAAAACAACCTTACTTAAGTCATAAACAAGTGGATTTGAAATAGTATTAAACCAATACACAACACAACATATATAATTATAAGAAAATAATTTTATAATTTAGTAATTATGATTAACATTCAAGTATACAGTGTAATATCTTACATGTAGTGAGAACTAATTAAATCCAACATTGATCAAACGAGATTTTGTTCGTTTTATTTTTTTGCTGTCAAACTTATTTTAAAGAACTTCAATGTGACCCCAAATGGAATCAAATTCTCCCGTTGGAATGTGGGCAAGTGGGACCCAAGAATCTGTCATAAAAACAATCTGTCATTCTTGGAAATAGATGATGCTTAGAGTGACGTCGAGACTCAGAGTCAGGGATGAAGTTGGTGTCCAATTCTTAGGGCTGTATGGTATTCTAAGCAAGTGGGTTTTGCCTAAGGAGAGTTCTACTTTTGTCCATGAGAGTGGTCTTCCTAAATGGTAACTATCTTCATTCTGAATGTCCTTTGCAGGATGACTCAAGGCCTAGCCAGTTCTCCATGGCTCTTACAACTAAAGAGTGGAATTGAGAAGAGGCATACATGAGAGAAGCTTTTGGGAAATTATGTTAACACTCTAGTAGTTGATTCAATCCATGAGATGTGGTTGTCCAGGGGAAAATTTTACTTCCACAATTATGTTTTGCCTCATGGGGTCATCCAGTCATTTATTGTCACATACTGTGGGAATATGGCAATGTGGTAAGATCCATCACTGTCAGGAAAGCATTGTGCCAGCTTTTCTAAGAGCATGGAACAAACATTCTTATATCTGTTCCCGTCTTCCATCAACTCTGGCAACGTGTTATTTAGTCAGCTAAGAAATTAAAGACAAGTAAAAAAAAACTTTTCTTAAAAAAATCAAATAGAGATAATTTTTAAAAGAAAGAAATCAAGACAAAAGCTTGAGTCCCTATCAATTCATAGACAAATCAAAATGAAGAAACTGAGGAAATGTGGCAGAAAACACCGTGGAGAGGATTGACTTAAACACAATAAGAGTCAGAGCCAGCTACCTGTGAGGAACAGCTTTAGGGAGAAGTTCTCAGAGTGCAGTTTAGAGTATTCTCACCATACACACGAGCAGAAGTTAACTGTGAGGCGGTTGATGGAAACATCAATTAGCTTGATTGTGATATTTCACAATGTATACATGTATCAAAACAGTACCTTGTACACCTTAAATATATACAATTTTTATTTGTCAATTATACCTCAATAAAGCTGGAATACACAAGAGAGGTAAGTGTTATAAACTGTTGCCAAATAAGACTAATAATGCAATGAACAGAACTTGGGAGGAGCTGGGAAAAACTTTGTTGTTAGTGCTGTCAAGGCTATTTTGACTCCCAGCGACGCTGCGTACGACAGAGCAGAACCTGCCTGGTCTTTTTGAGCCATTCTCTTACTTCCAGCGCTGTATCGACAATGCTCCACTGCTGTTCGTAGGGCTTTCACGGCCTTGGGAAAAAGTACCAGGGACCTAATTTCTTTATTTTTCTTAGTAAGAAGACAAATGCTGCTGTCTCAAATTTAGATATGATATTAACAAATAAGTAATGACTTTAGCTTCTTCATTTTTTTCATAATATTATTTCTTAAACCAAAAAGGAAGCTGTTATAAAATAATATCCTTTTAGGGAAGAAATACTTATTTGAAGTTTGGCAAGCCCTTTGATTTCACATTAGCGTATTTTTTCCTATTAAATTAAAGTAAAACAGAAATTCTTTCTTGGTCTTTATATCTACATTTGTGCAAAAAAACATTTGGAGTGATATGAAACTAATATTAATGACAGTTTTAGGGGATTTAGGAGTGGTGAGCTCTTGCAAGACGGATGGAAATGGACAGAAGACAGCTTTTATTTTTCATTTTCTAGTTTTCTATACTATTTGAATGTTCTAATATTCATCCTGCATGAAAATTTGTCAACAGGGGTTATCTGAGCAGAGAGCTCATTGTCCACTGTTTATTCTTACCTTTATAATTTGTCATATTTGCATGTACCAATAAGTCATATTTGGGTTTGGATACTTTTAAAAAGAAACATATGGAAGTATAGAATACAATTTAAAAAAATAATAAAACTGAAATTAAATAATAAGGTAAATATCCAAAGGTTTAAAATAAAAAGTAGACATAGTAACATAGATCCTATATGATTAGAGACAGTGAATGAAGAACTAATATTTCTGAGCATTCAATATATTTTACTTATGTGGGAATTTTAAATAATCTCTTTTAGGTTGCTGATCTACAAATGAATAAAATGACTTAAGTGCATAAATATATAACGAAAAATAACATCTAAAGGCAGATGTATAATTAAAATATACTAAAATTCAAAATAGGATAAAAGAAAATAAGACAAAAACTCTAAAGATTGGGGCTGGCCTCGTGGCGTAGTGGTTAAGTGTGCACGCTCTGCTGCTGGTGGCCCAGGTTCGGATCCGGGGCGTGCACCGACGTGCTGCTTGTCAGGCCATGCTGTGGGGGCATCCCACATAAAGTGGAGGAAGATGAGCATGGATGTTAGCCCAGGGCCAGTCTTCCTCAGCAAAAAGAGGAGAATTGGCATGGATGTTAGCTCAGGGCTGATCTTCCTCACACACACACAAAAAAGAATAAAGAGTTAAGTGAAGCTAAAATAAATAAAAGGAGAAATATTTACATAAAGAGTACTTTACATGTTTATACAAAGAGAAAAGTAAATTTACCTAAAATAGAAAAGTTTTTAAAAATGAAAAATTGCTAATAAATGTAAAGAAAAAACTAGATTAGTATAGAATATACTAATGAAAAATATGATGAATAGTACTAAAATTGTGAAATGGCATAAAAGGAAAATATAAAAGAATAATAGTCCAAGATTGCATTTTGTGTGTATGCCTGAGGAAGATTGGCCCTGAGCTAACATCTGTGCCAGTCTTCCTCTATTTTATACGTGGGATGCCACGACAGTGTGGCTTGATGAGCGGTGTGTAGGTCCGCGCCTGGGATCCAAACCTGGAAACCCCAGACTGCCGAAGCGGATTGCGCGAAATTAATCACTATGCTACTGGACTGGCACCAAAGACTATACTTTTAATTTATTGTTAAAGTCAACCAGAAGGGATCAGGATCTCAAAATGCCCAGAGTGTGCAGGTTTGGGTAATATGGTTGCTGGCCGTTTGCTTTTCATACTGATAATGAATGAGGACAAATTCAGTCTGGACACATTTTTCTGTGTCACAGTTATTGCAAAAAACAAACAAAAAATAGGAAATGTATATAAGAGAGAAAAATTTTAAAGCAAAAACTGAAACAACAAAAATCAGTGATTTCTGCTATGTTAATTCTGGAAGTCCTGATTCAGGTTATAATCAATACTTCCACCAGAGGAGAAAAAAGGAGACATGTAGAAGAAACACAAAACAATATTTTAAAAGTCAATAGTACGGTGAAGTATTGTGAAAAGCAAAAATATTAAATCATAAAGGAAATGAGAAAATGACAATAACATGAAAAAATAAACTAAATCACTAAAAATCAAATAATGGTAAACAATAAGTGCTTAAAAATAATTAGGCAACAGGTGGTTGACAGCAAAACATTAAATGAGGTATCTGGGCAATGTCCAAATTCTAACAACTTCCTAGTATGAAAAAAAACATGACAAAGAATGTGTTATTTTAATTTTCCTTTATTTGTGGAGGTTAATGGAAGCCATGAGCATGGACTCTAGAGATTGGAGGAGCTAGTGCAGAGTTTAATTTCTCGAAATAAGAAAGGGGTGAAGGAGTGACATCAGCATCATGACGGAGTGAGCTTTCCCGTGAACTCTTCCCCCGACAAGATACAACAAAAGCAACAGTCACAGACCAACAATGGAATCCCAGACAGTGAAAACCTAGAGCGGAGGGATCCACACTGCCGCACATCTGAGAGCGGAACGTGCTGGGCCCCCAGAGGAAGTGGGGAGAGGTAAGGAGAACTCCGCTCCCTCCCCATCAGATCAGCGATCTCGGTCCATGCGGCTCCCAGAGAGGGGGGAGGGGCGGCCCTCGGCGGGGAAACCGTGGCTCTTCGGACTCCCTCAGCCAGTGGAAAACTCCCGCACAGAGGACTCAGAGGAGCCACAGGGCTACCATCAACATCTGAGCACCCCAGAGAGCGGATAAATAGGGGCAAACGAGAAGCCTCCCACATCAGGGACCCAGAGGGCAAAAGAGAGAGCTCCCCCCTCCCCGCAACCCGGACTCTGCAGCTCAACTGACCAGATCTAGCGATCCGAGGCAGATCTGATCAAACAACTGGACCCGTGGATTGCAGCGGGGAAAAAGCAAAACAAAACCAAACTGCGGATCGCAGCAGAAAAACCGGGGCAGAGCGCAGGGGGCTTAGACTACACAGCCCTTTACCACCAGACAGTGGCGGCAGGTGGAAATTGCAACCAGAGACTTCCAGGATGAGGAAAAACAAAACCAACACAGGAACCACAATGCAAAAATATATGAAATCACCAGACCAGAAACAAAATGACAAGCACCCAGAAATCAACCCCGAAGACACAGAAATCCATAAACTAAATGACAGAGATTTCAAAATAGCTATCATAAAAACACTCAACGAAATAGGAGACAACACAGACAAACAATTCAATGAGATTAGGAGTTTCTTCACAAAAGAGATTGAAATCATAAAGAAAAACCAATCAGTGCTGGTGGAGATGAAGAACACAATGGAGGACATAAAGGAGAATCTGGAATCTTTAAAGAACAGAGCTGACAATATGGAGGAAAGAATTAGTACTTTAGAGGATAGGAATACAGATATACTCCAGATGGAAGAAGAGAGAGAACTAAGACTAAAAAGAAATGAAGAAAGACTCCGAGAAATATCTGACTCTATTAGAAAATGTAACATAAGAATTATAGCTATTCCTGAGGGAGAGGAGAGGGAAAGAGGAACAGAGAGCCTATTCAAGGAAATAATAGCTGAAAATTTCCCAAATCTGGGGAAGGAGCAGGAAATACCAGTAAGCGAAGCCAACAGGACACCTATATACATTAACAGACAAAGGCCTTCACCACGACACCTAGTGGTAAGGCTAGCCAGGGTCAACGACAAAGAAACAATATTAAGGGCAGCTAGACAAAAACAAAAAATAACGTACAAAGGAACTCCCATCAGGCTCTCAGCGGATTTCTCAACAGAAACTTTTCAGGCTAGAAGAGACTGGAATGATATATTCAAAATACTGAAAGACAAAAACTTTCAGCCAAGAATACTCTATCCAGCAAAAATATCCTACAAATATGATGGAGAAATAGTAACTCTCCCAGATAAACAAAAGCTAAGGGAGTTCATGGCCATGAGACCCCCACAAGAAATACTGAAGAAGGCCCTCAGACCTGAAAAAAAGAAGAGAAAGGGAGCACAAAGCTTGGAGGAAGGAGAAAAGTAGGTAGACAAAATCAGAGAAATAGTAGATCTTTACCGGAATAGGTTAGCAACTACATAATACTAAACTCAAAGATCAAAGGAAGAAATTCACCAAAAATAAATTTAACCTCATCACTGTAAACACACAGCCACAACACAAGATAGAATAAGGTATAACAAGAGCAACTTAGAAGGGGAAGAGGAAAGTGACTGAATTGACTTAGTATAAGGAAATAGGAGGCTATCAGATAATGGACTATCTCATACACAAGATTTTTTGCCCAAACCTCAAGGTAACCACTAAACAAATAATCAAAGCAAAACCACATATGATAAACAAAGAGAAAACTAGAAGAATCATAAGACAGAACAACCAAACTGAATTGACAGTCCAAAACAAATGGGACAAGAAACAAAGAAAATGCAAAAGAACCAGAAAATAAGTGACAAAACAGCAACATTAAGCCCTCATATATCAATAATTACCCTAAATGTAAATGGATTGAACTCTCCAATCAAAAGATACAGAGTGGCAGGATGGATTAAAAAGCAAGACCCAACAATATGCTGCCTTCAGGAAACACATCTTAGCACTAAAGACAAGCACAGGCTCAGAGTGAAAGGATGGAAGACAATACTCCAAGCTAATGGAAAACAAAAGAAAGCAGGTGTTGCCATACTCATATCAGACAAAGTAGACTTCAAGATAAAACAGGTTAAGAAAGACAAAGAAGGGAAATATATAATGATAAAAGGGACACTCCATCAAGAAGACATATCACTTATAAATATATATGCACCCAACATAGGAGCACCAATGTACATAAAGCAACTATTAACAAACCTAAAAGGAGAAATCAACAACAACACAATAATAGTAGGGGATCTTAACACCCCACTTACAGCAATGGATAGATCAGCCAGACAAAAAGTTAATAAAGAAATATTAGACTTAAATGAAAAACTGGACGAGATGGACCTAGTAGACATATACAGAGCACTCCATCCAAAAACAGCTGACTACACATTCTTCTCAAGTGCGCATGGAACATTCTCTAGGATAGACCATATGTTGGGAAACAAAGCAAGCCTCAATAAATTTAAGAAGATTGAAATCATAACAAGCATCTTTTCAGACCATAAGGCTATGAAACTGGAAATGAACCAGGAAAAAAAAAACTGGGAAAGTGACAAAAATGTGGAGATTAAACAACATGCTACTGAACAACCAATGGATCATTGATGAAATTAAAGGAGAAATCAAAAACTATCTGGAAACAAACGAAAATGATAACATGCCATATCAAACCATATGGGATGCAGCAAAAGCAGTCCTGAGAGGGAAACTCATAGCGATACAAGCCCACCTTAACAAACAAGAAAAAGCCCTAATAGGCAACCTTAAATTACACCTAACAGAACTAGAAAAAGAAGAACAAACAAAGCCTAAAGCCAGCAGAAGGAGAGAAATAATAAAAATCAGAGCAGAAATAAAGGAAATTGAGACCAAAAAAACAGTAGAAAGGATTAATGAAACAAAGAGTTGGTTCTTCGAGAAGTTAAACAAAATCGACAAACCTTTAGCCAGGCTTACTAAGAAAAAAAGAGAAAAGGCTCAAGTAAATAAAATTAGAAATGAAAGAGGAGAAATTACAACGGATACCATGGAAATACAGAGGATTATAAGAGAATACTATGAGAAATTATATGCCAACAAATTGGACAATCTAGAAGAAATGGATAAATTCTTAGACTTATACAACCTCCCAAAATTGAACCAAGAAGAAATGGAGAATCTGAATAGACCAATAATAAGTAAAGAGGTTGAAATAGTAATCAAAAACCTCCCAAAAAATAAAAGTCCAGGACCAGATGGCTTCTCCAGTGAATTTTACCAAACATTCAAAGAAGATTTAATACCCATCCTTCTCAAACTATTCCAAAAAATAGAGGAAGATGGAACACTTCCTAAATCATTCTATGAGGCCAACATCACCCTGATACCAAAACCAGGTAAAGACAATACAAAGAAAGAAAATTACAGGCCAATATCGCTGATGAACATTGATGCAAAAATCCTCAACAAAATATTGGCAAACCCAGGGCCGTCTTCCTCAGCAAAAAAAAGAGGAGTATTGGCGGATGTTAGCTCAGGGCTGATCTCTTCACAAAAAAAAAAAAAAAAAAAATATTGGCAAACTGAATACAACAATACATTAAAAAGATCATACACCATGATCAAGCGGGATTTATACCAGAGACGCAGGGATGGTTCAACATCGGCAAATCAATCAATGTGATAAATCACATCAACAAAACAAAGAATAAAAACCACATGATCATCTCAATAGACGCAGAGAAGGCATTTGACAAGATACAATATTCATTTATGATAAAAACTCTCAATAAAATGGGAATAGAAGGAAAGTACCTCAACATAATAAAGGCCATATATGACAAACCCACAGCCAACATCATACTCAACGGGGAAAGACTGAAAGCCATTCGTCTGAGAACAGGAACGAGGCAGGGCTGCCCACTCTCACCACTCCTGTTCAACATAGTATTGGAGGTTTTGGCCAGAGCAATTAGGCAAGAAAAAGGAATAAAAGGAATCCAAATAGGTAACGAAGAAGTGAAACTCTCACTATTTGCAGATGACATGATTGTATATATAGAAAACCCTAAAGAATCTGTTGGAAAACTGTTAGAAACAATCAACAACTACAGCAAAGTTGCAGGGTACAAAATCAATCTACAAAAATCAGTTGCATTTCTATATGCTAATAATGAACTAACAGAAAGAGAGCTCAAAAAGATAATACCATTTACAATTGCATCAAAAAGAATAAAATACCTAGGAATAAATCTTACCAAGGAGGTGAAGGACCTATACAATGAGAACTACAAGACATTATTGAAAGAAATCCATGATGACATAAAGAAATGGAAAGCTATCCCATGCACATGGATTGGAAGAATAAACATAGTTAAAATGTCTATATTACCTAAAGCAATCTACAGATTCAATGCAATCCCAATCAGAATCCCAATGACATTCTTCACAGAAATAGAAAAAAGAATACTAAAATTTATATGGGGCAACAAAAGACCCTGAATAGCTAAAGAAATCCTAAAGAAAAAGAACAAAGCAGGAGGCATCACAATCCCTGACTTCAAAACATACTACAAAGCAATAGTAATCAAAACAGCATGGTACTGGTACAAAAACAGACACACAGATCAATGGAACAGAATTGAAAGCCCAGAAATAAAACCACACATATACGGACAGCTAATTGTCGACAAAAGTGCTAAGAACATGCAATGGAGAAAGGAAAGTCTCTTCAATAAATGGTGCTGGGAAAACTGGACAGCCACATGCAAAAGAATGAAAGTGGACCATGTGCTATCGCCATTCACAAAAATTAACTCAAAATGGATCAAAGACCTGAAGGTGAGACCTGAAACTATAAAACTCATAGAAGAAAATATAGGCAACACACTATTTGACATTGGTTTTAAAGGAATCTTTTCAGATGACATGCCTACCCAGACTAGGGAAACTAAAGAAAAAATAAACAAGTGGGACTTTATAAGATTAAAGAGCTTTTATAAGACAAATGAAACCAGAATCAAGATGAACAGACAACCAACCAGCTGGGAGAGAATATTTGCAAAACATACATCAGACAAGGGGTTGATCTCCATAATATATAAAGAACTCACACAATTGAACAACAAAAAAACAAACAACCCGATCAAAAAATGGGCAGAGGAAATGAACAGACACTTCTCCAAGGAAGATATACAGATGGCCAATAGGCACATGAAAAGATGCTCAACATCACTAATCATCAGGGAAATGCAAATCAAAACAACACTAAGATACCACCTCACGCCTGTTAGAATGGCTATAATCACCAAGACAAAAAACAACAAATGTTGGAGAGGATGTGGAGAAACAGGAACCCTCATACACAGCTGGTGGGAATGCAAATTGGTGCAGCCTCTATGGAAAACGGTATGGAGATTCCTCAAAGAATTAAAAATAGAGATGCCCTATGATCCAGCCATCCCACTACTGGGAATCTATCCAATGCACCTGAAATCAACAATCCAAAGAGACTTATGCACCCCTATGTTCATTGCAGCATTATTCACCGTAGCCAAGAAGTGGAAGCAACCTAAATGTCCCTCGACAGACGATTGGATTAAGAAAATGTGGTATATATATACAATGGAATACTACTCAGCCATAAAAAAAGACAAAATCGTCCCATTTGCAACAACATGGATGGGCCTGGAGCGTATTATGTTAAGTGAAATAAGCCAGAAAGAGAAAGACAAACACTGTATGATCTCACTCATATGTGGAATATAAACCAACACATGGACAGAGAAAACTGTACTGTGGTTACCAGGGGCAGTGGGGGTGGGGGGTGGGGGGTGAGGGGTGGGCACAAGGGGTGAAGGGAGTCATATACATGGTGATGGACAAACACAAATGTACAACCCAAAATTTCACAATGTTAGAAACCATTGAAACATCAATAAAAAAAAAAAAAAAAAAGAAAGGGGTGAGGAAGAACAGTGAAGATCACAGTATGAGTGTCCAAAGTTGCACGAGAATTAGAGTTTCAAGGGCGGGTGTTCCAGTAGCTGAAGTTCCACATGCCGGTGGCCAGAGAAGGATTTGAAGAAGAACAGATATATCTGTTGTTAGGTGTTACTAAATTGTTTGATTTGTGATTTGTGAACCCACTCGCCCTCATTGCGAACACACATCTATCCAGACACACACACAACACTAATGGTTTGGATAATGGTTTTGCTTGCAGATGCTGGTCAATCACACAGCACTCATTTCATCTTCATTTCAGTCCAAAGGAGGCAGAAACTTTCCCTGTTTCACAGATAAGGAAACCAGGTCACAGGGAGGTTAAGTGATGTGTCCAGGATTATAGAATTGGAGAATGCTTGAGCCGTGCTGCAAACCCACGCAGTTTGTGCCTAACTTTCTACTCTAATGTGTCAAAGTGGTCTATGATTGGTGAGGTTCAAAACCAGAGGCTTCCAGTCATATCAAGCTTATAGTTAAGAATTTGAAGATCCCTCTACTCTATCTTCCCTCAGACCACAAAGGAACAGGAGTCCTATTCCTGTTTTAAAGCAAAGATGAGAAGAGAAGGTATTCAAGAGGTCCTTGAGAATATTTACACTAAGACTTTGGTCAAAATACTTAGAGGACTCAGTTTTTGTGTTTTCTTTTCCTCTTGGGCTCCTCCATTACCCTGGGGAAGAAAGTGTACCATCTTTATAGGATACTCTGGCCTGGCTTGGCACAGCAGGGACCAACTCACAACAGCTGGAAGGTGCTTGCTTCTTTGAAAGCAAGAGAAAGCGGAAGACTAGTTTGCTTTTTCACTTAGCATCTTCCAAAGCCTTTAGAGAGAGTTTAGCCAATTAGCCTGGATTGTAAAACCTCCCATGATTTGGTGGCTCATTTATTTTCAGATCAACACCCCTCCTATGGTTGGAAGTCATTTGTCCAAAGCTTATTCAATTCATTGGCTGAAGAGATGGATGTCTCCCTCTGAAGGGAAGTGAGTTTGTTTTCCATCCAGACAGCTAGTTCCTTGACCTGCTCAATGGGTGTTGAGTAACTGCTGTCTCTGCAAATTCCTAGGCCCTCCTCGCTTGCTCCATGCTTATGTTTAATGAAGTGTGTAAAGGCAAAGTAAGGAGAAATGAATTGCATAGGAAAATACGGCAAAAGATGGAGCATAGGAAGTTCTCTCTAAGTTCCGGCTCATCATATTGCCTTTTAATCACAGCTCAGTACCCTACACCTATCACTATCCGTAAGTCAAACTTAGATTCCTTATCTTGGCCTTCCATGGCCATCCATGGCCTTCCATGATCTGCTGTCACCATTTCCACATGTACTTCTTGATGATTGCACTTTTCTCTACAAGTGTTTCACCAACCAGATGGGTGTCTTTTACTCTACGTATTTCGCCACCATACCCCACCTCACTGCTTTCACCCTATTTCCCTGACATGATCCTCTGTGCATTTTCTTCTTTCAGCTTTTGCTTGAATTGTAGTTGTAGTAGTTCCTCTCTGGGTGAGGACCTCACACTTGGCAGAAGAGCAGCTTATTTAAGACAAGAGAGTCCTGTCCTGGGCCCACACGAACCTGTGTGTCAGGGCCACTGATGCCCCAGAAATGCAATTAACAGTTCTCTTTAACAAGGGTGATGGTGGAGAAATACGAACTTCTAAGTTGTTAATTTGGAAACTGGTGCCACAGTCCCTCCTACTCTCTGATCCCCTAACGTGGAGAGTAGGGTCCATCAGACAAGAGGATCCAGCTGTTTCTAGGTGCAGTTTCCTTGTTGGAGCCTAGGTGGTGCTTTGAACTCAAACATCTGCACAGATAACTTGTTTCTATGCCAGAATGAATTCTCCTTTAATGGTGAGTGCAACTTATCTTTCAGAAACGGCATTAAACCACACTCTGACTGTCCTGTCTTCTTTTCCTTTTATTCTAATGACCTTCTCATTCCGTTAAGAGGCATTGCTGACTTTCTATTTTGCTGACCAATGGAACACATCCATTTTAACTATTAGACCTAATCACCTGGCTTCCAAGGGCAGTGACCACTCCAATCCCCCTCCCACTAGTGGCAGGGCCACCATCCCAAGTTCCTGAACCCAACTGAGTCACAGGAGTAAAGCTGCTGTTAATATAGTAAGGTCCAACATAGAGTCAAGGCACCGGGATTTTTAAAATAATAAATCATGAATGATTTTATACATATATATCTACAAGGAAAAATATAATAAACATCTATGCCCAGCACATCCAGCTTAAGAAGTAGAAAATTAGTTGAGACCCCTGTGTACCCCTCATCAATTGCATTATTTGGAGGTCCTCCCTCCGAAATGTGGCTGGTATACTAATTTGCTGTTGTCACACCCATACATTTCTTTATGCTGTTACTACCCATGTAAGTATCCCTAAAGAATATATGGTATTTATTTGGATATTTCTCAACTTTGTGTAAATTATTAAATTATACTGAAAATATTCTTTTGCAATTTCCTTTGTCTTTTGCTCAACATCCTGTTTATAAGATTTATTTATTTATTCATGTTTATGTTTTCCAGCTGTCTGTATTTATTTTCAGTATTATATGGTAATTCATTATGTGAATATATTGTAATTTACTTATCTATTATGCTGTTTCACATTTGGGTAGTTTCCAAGGGTTTTTTTTTTCCCTATTACAATGAGTGCTGCTATGAACATTTTTATTATATACAGCTCCTTATAACACAGTTTTAAGTTGGTCTAAAGAACTCTCTGCTGGCATGGAGTTATCAGGTGGTAGGGTATCTAAATTTTCAACTTTGCTGGATATTTCCAATTGTTTCTAAAGTGTTTGTACAAATTTATATTCCCATCAGTAGTGTAATACATGGCTCCACATTTCTACACCTTCATCATTGCTTGGAATTGTCATACTTTCAAAGTTTTGCCAATTTACTAGTGTAAAATAATATTGTATGAGGTTCAAATTTTAGTTTCTCTAATTACCGGTGAGATTGGGTATCTTTTGTATGTTTCTTGGCCATTTCAATTTTCTTTTCTGCAAATTCCTAAGAATAGTAGTTCTTTGTCCCTCTCTCTGCTCTCAAGTCCCTCTCTCCACTGCGTCTGCACAGGAGCCTAACCCCTAGCTCCTCCCTCTGGGGCGAGTCTTGGAGGTTCCTTTCTGGTTTTCCTATTAAGATCCAAGCACCGAGAAATCTTTCTCCATGTGTCTTTTTTTTGTTTCTTTCTGAAGAAGTCTTGTCCTGAGCTAACATCTGTTGCCAATCTTCCTCTTTTTGTATGTGAGCTGCCGCCACAGCATGGCCGCTGACTGAAGAGTGGTGTAGGTCTGTGCCCAGGAACCGAACCCAGGCCACCAAGGTGGAACATGCCGAACTTAACCACCAGGCCACCAGGGCTGGCCTCCATGTGTCTTAACATCAGTTCATTTTCTCCTTCCCATTTCTTGATCAAGGTCAAGAATGAACCTACCAATACCCAGCAATGGCCTCATTTTGATCTCTCTGGAAGGGCAGTAGGGTCTTTGCCTCAGCAGCTGAAGATTCTCATATAATCATTAGCAGAGGAATGGAAAGGTGGGAAGGATTGGGGAATCGAGGTCCCTGGTGTGCTAAGGATTGAATAGTGCTGCTGTTTTTATTAGAATAGAGAAGGGACAAGGACCCATGAAACATGAAATGATTAATCATGAAATGACTACATTTCCTTAAACAATTCTTTCCCACCACAATCTAAACAGAGTTGTCTGAATCAGCTGATTTGATTTTGTGATAGAAAACAGAGTCGTATTAGGGGCTAAGTAGAGGGAGAAGTGGAATGTTGTAATCAATGTGCAAAGATACTTTTCCCCCTTGTTTTAGTGTTCCTGCGATGTAACTGTATCTGCAGCACAAGTGCACGGGCCACCAGAAAGGATATGCAATTCTCTTGTCCATTTTTCTCATTCTTTTTATTTCTGTGTTACCTCTGGGTTGATATTTGGGAGAGAAGGCAGAAGTACTTAGCCAGGAAATCTATGCTGATAAAGACATGAAGAAGCTGGCATGTGGGTGTCTAAAGGAGGAGAGTGAAGAGGGATAAGCGGCCGCCTGGTGAGTTCAGGGAGGGGAATCAGGAGCAGGACACGGACGCTGCTCTGGAGCAGCTGTGGGCTCTGGGGCTGCGGGGGCAGAGTGTCTCTGGGCTCCGCAGGGGCACTGCTGCGAAGTATTATTAAGTATTACTCCCTCTTTGTGTTCTTTTGAGAGATGCAAAGGAGAATATGGACTCACTTCTGTAATTACTTTGATTATTCATGACTTCAGAAAAGGGCAGATTTTATAGAGGTCTAACGTTTGTTAGGATTACATAACTATCCTAAAGTTATACCACCTAGGACCCTTGAAAATTCTACCTTCTTGTCTTTGAAATGTGAGACTCACTTGAGACTTCTCATCAATGTGTGATTGTAGGTCCATTAATGTTGAATTTGTGTACTCTCAAATTCTAGACACAGTCTAATATCATGGGATAAGCACTGGAATTTGATTTATAATTAAAAAAAAAACCTTCAGGATCCGATCTTTCTTGCTATCAGTGTATGGGATGACTTCAACCTCTGAAGTTGTCTTTGTCTGTGTAACATGATACTAATTACCCCTTCCCTGCCAACCTCTTAGAGCTGTTGTGAAGATCAACAACTGAAAATATTTATGAAAATTTGAAAACTATACAGCAACATCACAGTGTTGGGCTAGTTATTTTATACCTAATTAACCACGTTGGAGAGGTGACTGACTGTGCCTTACGACTTGTGTGTTTTGCTGCACTAATGGGGAAAGGTATATTATGGTTGCCCACAGCTGCTATATCCTCCAACAGACACTGCACAAAAATTTAGACTACATGAAAAATTGAAAAAGGCATACTACCTATATATACTACTATTTTGTGCCCTGGATTTGGAAGTTTATTACCAGAGAGTATTCTGTGCACATTTATAAGGAGACTTGGTAAAGGCTTTGCTCTCCCCTTTAGACACTTATTGGACTCAGAGAACTGCTGTAAATTACTAAGGGTGAGAAAGAGACTAGTGTGAAGCGTGGACTCAAGTGGCTGCCCCATCTTCTCCCTAGCAGCAAATGTCTTCCAGAAGATGAGGGGCACGCAAACTAGGGAAGACAAACGGTTCCGTCAAGGAGGGATATGACAAGTGGGAGATTGCTTTATTTAAAAAGAAAATCTGCCTTGTTGGAGGCGCCTCATGTTCTTGGGACACAGATGAGATAAGCACACAGACTCTATTGCCATTAATACTCCCGGAATGAGAAGTGAAACATTTCTTTTGAGTGATAATTTGGGCCAGCAAGTGTGTTTGCACACAGGTGAATGGAAAGCCTGGAGAGGGACACAGGAAGTGGGGAAAGAGAAAGTCAAGTGGAGCAAAAGAGACAAAAAAAAAATTCCCTGTGCTCCTTAACCCTTGAAGACAGAGATAACTGGTAAACCATGTAAACTACCAATCAATGATGAGCTGAAATATCCAAATGTGATATGAGAAGTGAACTACCTTTTGACTCCTGGTTGCTAACAATTTTGTGTTTCAAAATCCTTTGAGAAATTAATAAAAATTATGGAGATTTTTCTCCATGAAATAAATGGAGATATCCATACAGGCAAAACATTTTGCATAATATCCATTGGATTTGAGGATTCCTGTGATTCGTCCATGTACCTCACTCAGGACTGACTCCCTGCTGACATTTTTCTTCATCTATATGATGTGACATGATATGATATGATGTGACATGATATAATACTATATGATATGATAATAAGGGATGTCTGGAAACGTAAGTCTTGTTTGAAGACATAATTCTAAAGTGCACAAGTAGGGGAAGGTGAGACCTTTTTGTAGGAGACCTTGCTCTGGGGTAGTTGTCTTTACTGAGTCTTGGTTCCTGATTCTTATTCCCAATTAAAGGAAGATATATCTAAGAGGGCACAGGGATGTCTATTGCTCTGTGGTATCCAAATATCAGGTATCACCGTATGCCCTGGGCCCCTAATATAGAGCTTTCATTGTCCTGCAGATGCTGAGTGTCACTATTTCGGGGACACCATTCAAATAGGCTTTAATGTGAATGGTGGCCCTTGGGGTAGTTCGGGGTGGTGCCTGCACAAATAGCAACTCTAGGATTACCTTCTCACCATTGCAGGCAGACAGCAGAGCTACAAAGAACTAGGAGTGACCACAAAGGTCTCTTGCCCAGTCCTAGGCTGTAGGCTGGCGCAGGTTATCATGCCATCACATGGAGATATTCGAATCTCTCTCTGACAAGGTTTTCTTCTGTCTACAGAATTATCCATGGTGGAACCAGCCAGAACCCATAAGGTGAATGACATTGACTTCTCATTTCTTTTAACAGTTGGATAACTTTGGGCAAATTTCATGACTCCAAAGTGAAACACTCCTCTCTGGAGAGGGCACTGCAGGTATCTGGAGATCCCAAGATTCCATCATCTGCTTTTTGCTGCCACCAAAGGTAACTGCGCTGACACCTCTTAGAACAACTAGGTTTGGGCTCTACCGTCTAAGAACTCTTGGGGACAAGAGAAGATACAAATGAGCACTTACTGACCACCTGCTGTGTACAGTTTGCACTGTCTCACCCTGATTTCCCATATTGATAGAAGGTCATTCGTCAAAAGAGGAATTCTCCACTTCTTCTTAAACTGGATGCTCTAAACCTCACCTGCTTCTCTCTGTTCAGGAGAATTTATTGGAATTTAAGCCTACATGTCAGCTTAATTGTGGAGAACAATTTAGAATAGAAACTGAGTTTCAAAGAGAATTGGGCAGTTTCGGTGTTTGTGACAGTGACAGAGTTGTGTAAAATGTCAGATTTATGTCAAGGGTCTGAGGTACCAGAGCCTCAAGGTACCTAAGGCTGTTTGCTGTTCCACAAAATGGATTTTATGTCTATTTTCCATTGTTACTCAGGGCATAATAACAGAGAGCTATAAGTTGCCCTATCAACAACCGGGTCACCAAATGCAAGCCTTCCTCTGAGAGTGTTCAAAGGCACTGGACTCTGGGCTGCTGTTTCACCTATGCTGCACCATACTTTTTTTTTTTTTTTTTCAATTTAGAAAGTTTAGTTTTATTTTTTTTTAATTTTTTGTTTATTGCCTAACATTGGTTTATAACATTGTAAAAATTTCAGGTGTACATCATTGTACTTCTATTTCTGCATGGACTACATCATGTTCACCACCAAAATACTAATTACAACCCATCACCACACACATGTGCCGAATTATCCCTTTCACCCTCCTCCCTCCCCCCTTCCACTCTGGTAACCACCAATCCACTCTCTGTCCCTATGTGTCTGTTTATTGTTGTTATTATCTACTACTTAATGAAGGAAATCATACGGTATTTGACCATCTCCCTCTGACTTATTTCACTTTGCATTATACCCTCAATGTCCATCCATGTTGTCACAAATGGCTGGATTTCATCGTTTCTTATGGCTGAGTAGTATTCCATTGTGTATATATACCACAGCTTCTTTATCCATTCGTCCCTTGATGGGCACTTAGGTTGCTTCCAAGTCTTGGCTATTGTGAATAACGCTGCAATGAACACAGGGGTGCATGTACCTTTACAAATTGGTGTTTTCAAGTTCTTTGGATAAATACCCAGCAGTGGAATAGCTGGATCATATGGTAGTTCTATCCTTGATTTTTTGAGGAATCTCCATACTGTTTTCCATAGTGGCTGCACCAGTTTGCACTCCCACCAGCAGTGGATGAGAGTTCCCTTTTCTCCACATCCTCTCCAACACATATTGTTTCCTGTCTTGTTAATTATAGCCATTCTGATGGGCGTGAGGTGATATCTCATTGTAGTTTTGATTTGCATTTCCCTGATAGTTAGTGATTTTGAACATCTTTTCATGTGTCTGTTGGCCATCTGTATATCTTCTTTGGAGAAATGTCTGTTCAGGTCTTTTGCCCATTTTTTAATTGGGTTGGTAGTTTTTTTGTTGTTGAGATGCATGAGTTCTTTATATATTTTGGAGATTAAGCCCTTATCAGATGTATGGTTTGCAAATATCTTCTCCCAATTGTTAGGTTGTCTTATCGTTTTGTTAATGGTTTCCTTAGCTGTGCAGAAGATTTTTAGTTTGACGTAGTCCCATTTGTTTATTTTTTCTATTGTTTCTTTTGCCCAGTCAGATGTGGTGTTTGAAAAGATGTTGCTAAGACCGATGTCGAAGAGCGAACTGCCTATGTTTTCTTCTAGAAGTTTCATAGTTTCAGGTCTTACATTCAAGTCTTTAATCCATTTGGAGTTAATTTTTGTGTATGGTGTAAGGTAAGGGTCTACTTTCATTTTTTTGCATGTGGCTATCCAGTTTTCCCAACATCATTTGTTGAAGAGACTTTCTTTTCCCCATTGTATGTTCTTGGCTCCTTTGTCGAAGATTAGCTGTCCATAGATGTGTGGGTTTATTTCTGGGCTTTCGATTCTATTCCATTGATCTGTGTGTCTGTTTTTGTGCCAGTACCATGCTGTTTTGGTTACTATAGCTTTGTAGTATATTTTGAAATCAGGGAGTGTGATACCTCCAGCTTTGTTCTTTTTTCTCAGGCTTCCTTTAGCTATTCGGGGTCTTTTGTTGTTCCATATAAATTTTAGGATTCTTTGTTCTATTTCTGTGAAAAATGTTGTTGGAACTTTGATAGGGATTGCATTGAATCTATAGATGGCTTTAGGAAGTATAGACATCTTAACTATGTTAATTCTTCCAATCCAAGAGCATGGAATATCTTTCCATTTCTTTGTGTCTTCTTCAATTTCTTTCAGCAATGTTTTATAGTTTTCGGTGTACAGATCTTTCACCTCTTTGGTTAAGTTTATTCCTAGGTATTTTATTCTTTTTGTTGCAATTGTAAATGGGATTGTATTCTTAATTTCTCTTTCTGCTACTTCGTTGTTAGCTGCACCATACTTTCTGCCGACTTACCAACGACCCTTTTCACTCATCCATTCGCTCGGACATTGAGACAGAATTTATTGAGTACTGTAAACCCAAGGTTTGGAGACAAATATGATGAGCACGCTGTCCTCTAGTTTGGGCATGGGCATAGATAGCCACTGTACAAAGTGACAAAAATGCAGCGGAAGAACAAGACCTGAGTACTGTGTGACTACACTTGGGGCTAAGGGAGGGCTTCCAGAGGAGGTTTCATCTGAACTGTCATGATGGCAGAGAGAGAGTTTTCCTTGTGGAAACAGTGAGGTAAGAGGTCTCAGCCAGCAGGAGCATCACGAGAAGAGGCTGGAGACACAAGGGCTGTCAAGGAGCTCAGTGCAGTTGGAAGGCAGAGTTTGTGCATAGGGAGAGGAGGTGGTCGTGCCTGAATAGTGTGCGGGTGGCATATCAGAAAGCCCCTGTGTCTTACTCTTCAGCTTTGGTTACTTCGCTGTTCCTCTTCGGATTGAAACACACCATCTTACCATGAAGGAAAGGTAGACAATTCCGGGAGACTGAGAGAAGGGTGTATTCCCCGAGAGCCTGGGGTAGCTGGAGAGACTGCTTGAGTGAGGAGTCGTGCTTTGTTTGAGAGAAGGTGGCTGGGAGTTGCAGCTTTCTGAACACCAACATTAAACGGATCAAGATATATTTTGTGGTAGACCACGGAAAGAACTTGTAAATAGAAGTAGTGTATCATCTGAACTATTATAAGGCAAGGAGAGAGTTTTTCTATGAAGACAGAAAAGGGAAAATGGAATTTTACCTTTCTAGATTATTTTAAATTGAGACCTATACTAGGGCATAATTCCAACAGAACCTGTCCTGATTCTTCATTTTTGATGAATATGATCACATTTATCTAAAATTGGTAAGGTATGAATATCGACTTCACTGGGCTATTGTAGGGGAATAAATAAATTACATATGAGAAAGTGCTCATCACAAGGTCTGGCGTATAATATAGAATCAGGAAATATGCTTCCCTTTTTCCCCTTCCCTTCCTCCTTTCTTCCTTTCTGATTCTTCCTTCCTTGATTATTTTGATGGCTAAGGGAGATATCAATCTAGCTGGGGTTTTTCACAAGCGAGCTGTTGAATTTATATCTACCAAAACCCATGCATTGAAATAACAGTGACAGACTGTTTCAAATTTTTCAGCTCATTTTCACCCTTGTGATTGTTGACGGTAAACCCCTGGAACTGAAATATGTTTCCTGAGCATACTTCCCCTCCTCGTCACACATGGAGACCCTTATTTGCTGTGAGAATCTATTCCTAAGTCTATTACTGAAAGAGTGATGCCAGTGTTGTAGGAAAACAAGCACAGTCTCTTTCCTTTGGGAATAAAAGGAGGCATGTGGTAAGCAAAGTCTCCAAACCTGGGAACTCAGTGTGTAGTCACAGTCTTGACTTGAGCTTTTATTTTTCTTTCCCTCTGTGTGGCCCCACGGTATAGTACTGCATGATTCTCCCAGCCTAGAGATGGGCAACAGACAGAACCAGATGCTATACAGAGAACTGAAATTGCTGACCAAGGCACTTGCACTTTTAAAGGGGCACTTAATTAAACACAGGGACGCAAGAAACTCAGAGAATATGGGTGTTTCAAGAGAATGAACTCTAACTACTTGGTATTCTCCCAAGAAAGCCACTGCCAGAGTTGTTTTTAAAACATAGGTCTGATTATGTCATGCTCATGTGCACAAAACTTCTTTAACTGCCCATTGATTTCAACATAAAGTTTTAAATCTCTTTTCATGGATTCATAACACTCATGCATTTGGAGTTAATTCTGAGCACCTAAGACACATGAGTTAAGTAAGAATTTTGACTTCACCTTAACCTTCTCTGGTTCTCTAACATCTCTGTGTAAAGGTGAAGCTAGAAACAGAACCACTGGTGACTCTATGAGAAAGATTTCTGAAGAGGAGTGTTACTCATATGTCATCATGAGTGCTGTTCCTGGGGTTGGCTCATGAGAGTGACCTGTGAGGAATTTCAGGTACTCTGCATCAGTTGGTGTGAGGTTCTTAGTCCCCCAGAGAACTGGGACTCGGGCTTGTGCATTCCATCACGCAGGCCCTGCTCTCAGAACAAGGCTGGCAAGCCAGCTTGTGTCCAGGTCCCTGTTTTCTAACTGCTGGTCTGCTGACCCCACAAGTACATGATTACTTTCTCTTTCTCATATCCCGCTCAACTGTAGGGTAATACATTGTGAGTAGAGAAGTCAAAACAGTCCTTTGGATCCTAGTTTTCCAAGGATACTACCTAGAAGAAAAGACAAATTTTCCAGACAGAATTCAGGGTCATAGGTGCATTACAAACATATTTTTCAGCCCTGAACACATTTCACAATTAATATCATGGAGGAATGGAGGAAGCACAGCCATTGTTTAAAACCCAGAAGGGGGCAATGGACTAAGTCAGCAACTGGGGGAAGATAAAACAATATTGTCCTCTGGGTCCATAAACCACCTGGTGGGAAGCAGTGTTCTTGACCAGTGGTTCCCAAAATGGGTTGTACACACCCAGAGGGTGCCAAGATCATCCATTGCAATACGGGTAGAAAATATTAGGGCTCTAATTCTATATTTTATATAAAAAGACAAGAATGAAGTTTCACTAATTTTTAATGTATGGATTGACATTGGTGTCTTTATGTGGTCCATATGTCAGATGCTTCCACCTAAAGTTTAGCTGATGAAATAAGAGAGTTCCAAAATAGGGAGGCGTAGACAGCAATGACTTACTCTTCATTCACTTTTGGTTTATGGTGATGTTTTACAGTTTTCTGTGCGCCTGGTTAAGTGGATTTATCACGTAACTAGTTTTAACTAAACTACCTTTCCATAAAGGACAAATGGCTTTAAAAATTCATACAAAGAAACTGCATAGTTAGTACAGATGAAAGTACTATTTAGAATGCAAACTAAAGAGGATGGTGATAAAATGACAGCATGGACATTCCCACTCATAGAATGAGCTCTTTGTCATCAACATTAAGAGGTTAAAGCAGTGGTGATACAATAAGATCTGAAAAGAATCAGCCAAAGAAAAAGTCAAAATTTTCCAGGTTGTTTGAAATATCTTTAAAAACAATATGATCTGGGAAAGCTTTGCTCTAAGCCTATATTTTGCCTTTAAGTATTAGCTAATGACAGCACAAAACCCATATAATTAGTAAAATGTTTAAAAATATTGTTTATTTTATCTTAACTCCATCTTTTAAAATTTACATTTTGTGTATATTTTATAGTGGTTATACTATACATTATGTACATATACATTAAGTTAAAATACACACATACACATGTTGGAAAAAATTGTCAAATAATTTTACTAATGGCAAGAATCATCAATATGCTGCTCTAGGAAATTATGATAATCAGAATCAGAGAAAGAATCTAGAAGTCAATGAATTTTAATTCTTGTTAGTCCATCACTCTATCCACTTGTCATTGTATCATGAAATGGTGAGGGAGAGTATTTTAATCATTTCCCTCATAAAATATCACAAATTGAAGTTTCTTAATTGAGTAATTTCATCATCTCTGAATGGAAAATATGGACTTGTTATGATATTTTGTTACATTGGATTTGTTTGGCACAGGATTTTGTTCACCACTTGCTGATGGCAGATCTGTTCTCCTGTCATGCTAAGAGAAGCGGGTATATCTCACAGTGAGGCAGAGAGAGGCCTCAGTGAAGTCCTGAAAGTTTCAGGACATGTTAACTTCTCTGGAGACTGTTCTGGTTGAGAGAAGAGGGAATAACGAGCTTCACTGTGGATGAGTGGAAGGTGTTGTGTCTAATGACAATCCAGATTAAACTGCATTAAACAGTGAGCTCAGAACTATTATTTTTAATCAGGAGCGAGACATGGAACTCAGACTTATAGACTGTTTTGTGGCAACATTAGTTTGATGTGCCGGTTTAGCCATAAAGGCTAGTAAAATGTGAGATGTTGTCAAGCAGGGGATAGAAAATAACAACTTCTGCCATTAAATCCAGATTCAGCAAATCGTTGATTGAATACCTGCTATGTGTCTATACGTTGCGATGATACGGGTCAGCTCACTACAATTTAAAATAGATTCAGAGAGTTGGAAAACACTAGGAAAAAATAACTACTATAGGGAGAGGGGGAATTGGGAGAACGTGGTCAAAAGGCACAAACTTCCAGTTTTAAGATAAATAAATCCCGGGGATGCAATGTACAACATGATGACTGCTGTGTGATACATAGGAAAGTTGTTAAGAGAGTAGATCCTAAGAGTTCTCATCACAGGGAGAAATGTTTTTTTCTTTCTTTCGTTGTTTCCAATGATTATACTGGTTATTTTTTTATGGTTTGATTTGCATATATCGTGAAATGACTATCACAACATCCATCATCTCATATAAGTACAATAAAAAGAAAAGAAAAAACAAAGAATATAAATAATTATAATTTCTTAGAAAAGTGAAAGTGGAAGGAGGGGTAGGAACTAGCTTATTAGATAATAAAGAACAATGGTCCTTTGTTAGAACCATTTTTTGTTAGATTATTTTCTTTGTTAATAAAAACAAACAACAAGGTAAGGGGAAGGAGGAGGAGAGATGTAAACCAGTTGAACCATTTTGTGTGCATGAGTACAATGATAGTTTCCCCAGACAAACAGCCCAGAGTCATATTGTTGAACAGGTAGGATATCAACAGCAAGACTCCAACTCTATGTCCCCAGAACAGTTGATGAAATCCTCACATGTGTCTTCTCTTCTTGCCAACAGCTTCTTCCTAAACCATTCCCCTCCACCCTCATTCCAGTAGCATCCTTTTTCCAGGTGGGATTTGGTCAAGAAAACAGAAAGCACTGTAAGATTTCAAGCAGGGAGACATTTCATACGGAAAACTACAATTCCATTAGATGGACTGGGAGAGTCATAGGGAAAGGTTCTAATGTCTTCTAGGAAATCAATACATGAAAGAATAATCAGAAACTACCATCAATTACCTCAGCCACATGCAGCACCAAAGTGAGTGATTTACTAAAATATGCTCTGAACCCCTGGCACAGCTCTATCATCTGCTGAAACCCAAGCCTCTGCTCATATCTGCCACAAAAACAATATGACTTCAGTTTCTCTTCTCCTCCCAGCTTTCATATGAGCGACTCTCACTGGCAGAATCTAAACCAGAGCCCAGCTGGATGGGAAATGCAGCTCCTAAGCTTGTAGCCATTGTGATGCAGGAGAGAGCAGAGGAGGCAAATGGCGCTGAGTTTCCAACAGACGATCTAGCACAGTCATGCTTTCTCATTGGGAGTAATGAACATCTTTCTGCCTCACTGGTATTCCTGAGGGTGTTTTAGTACAAGGTCACTTAATATACAGAATTATTTCATATGGACGTTTGATAGATACTATATAATAAACTAATGTGCATTGATACCACATTTTTAATTGAGTTGAAGTTTAAGAAGAAAAGGCTCCCTCTCTTGCTCTAGGTGGGGCTTCCACATACTCTGTGATGATGTCATCCCATTATCCCACAGAGATTTTTACTGCTGCTCTCCTGCAATCTACTCTCTGCAAGTCCCTTGCTCTCCCTCTCAGAATTGTCTTGCTCTCGATTACCAAGGGTAATTCTGCTGTCCTTCTGAGATAGCAAGTAGTGCTCTCTCCCACCAGGAATACCTTTCTGTCTCTCGGCCACTTGATAGGCTTTGTACTCAGATTGTTAGAGTGAAAAACCAGGAATTACACTATTGCATTTGATTCAGTCTTTCAGTTTATCCCTGGGAACTTGGAACACTTTCCTTTAGGACTGAAAACACTATGAAGGAAAATGTTTTGGGTAATGCCCCAAAGTACTGATCATGGACAAAACTGGTTTTCCAAGACTTACTCCCCAGGTGGGGGTGGGAAGTGTGTGGGGAGCAGTTTTCTCTTCTTTACTTGAGTGTCTGGAATTAAGAGAAAGGTATTTATTCTCAGCCTCTTTGTTAAAGAGTCTTAGACTCAGGGAAGGTCCTCAGCTTCAATTGCTTTTTTACCTCTTCCTCACAGGACGGTAAATACAGTGACATGAACCAACCCTGGCAAGTAGAACATGAGTAGAACATGACATGACATGTGAGGTATCCCTGCATTTGAGCAGTGGGCATGCAGATTTGCTCCCTTTCTGTGACATCTACTGCATCTCAACAAGGAGATCGGCAATGCTTTGAAGAAGGAAATTAAAAACATAAAGACATTTGTTTAAGCTTCAAGGTTAGAGAAATTATGCTTTAAGACCTCTCAGTCAAGCCTGAAATTATAACTCAAGGCATAGAACAGTGGTGATCAACTGTGCCTGCTTTGTCCCCATTCCCTGGTAGTCCTGAAGGCTGGAAAGACCCTGGTAACCAGGTAGAGTACTCTCTTTGTGGCAACATCATAATCTTTTCCTCATTGGCTGTTGCAGATCATCGGTACCAGAGACCCATGGCAGGAATAAGGAGATGCCATAGATTATCACAAATTTCTTCATAAAACTGAAGTGTAATATTGATCCAGGAGGCACTGGTCACAACTGACATTTTCTTCCACTAAATTAAAAGAATAAGAGACAATTTTGATGAATTGAACAAAGTCTAGATGCTTTATATTGCGCTGATGTTTTGAATTTTGAGGAAATGCATTTCCTAACTGTATCCTGCAGATAGATAACTCCATTATTCCACTCATTTGTTGGAATTGTAGAAAAAATAATCAAACTTGCCAGCATGCTCAAGTCTCAGATTTTGCAGCTTGTCATAATTAACACAGGATCTGCCACAAAGTCTGCTGGAATGACAAGAAGAGGAGCACACAAAAAGGAAAGCAAGCCAGAAATAGGCAAAGTTAAACCCCGGATAGTCATCTGTTTATTAGGAGTAATTCCCAGGGACAGCAGCCAATAGACTGAATTGAAATGTCTAAGTTGGTGACCAGAAAACCATAACATAATATCCTAAGACATTGACCTAGGGGCCGGCATTAAAATGTCCAAGGAGGATGGTCACAAGGCCATATTATCACATCCGAAGTGGCAGTCAGAAGGCCAATTTCCAGTTTATAATGTCATGGTGGGGTAAGGAAAGCAGATAATGAGACTACATTATAAAGTCCGAAGTTATGATCATAATGACATTACCATCTATATGAATATGTTCACAGAGTCAAACGATAATTTCAAAGGGCAGAAGCCAAAAGACCATATTATGATGATCAAGAAGATACCCAGAGGCTGCACATTATAATGTCTTGGATTGTGACCAACAAAATCCATTTCTCTCATGGCCAACTGATTGATTAGCTGGTTACCTTATAGTGGTCAAGGACTGGGAGGTATTGCCCTCTAGGTTTTCTGGTTTGTGGTCAAAGATAGAGAAACAAGGATCTGTGAGTGTTGGGGATGAAATCACTTGCTAGTACAAGGAAGGACTTGTTTGGCTTAAAACATCACCTTTGTAATGCATGTGCAGGATCTTACAGGCTGGCTGGTGGGACAGGCAAGGACTGACAGAAAGTGTGGAGACACATCTTAGAAGCCATGTGTATCAGTCTTCTTGGGCTGCCATAAAAAAGTACCACAGGCCGGGTGGCTTAAACAACAGACTTTCATTTTCTTACAGTTCTGGAGGCTGGAGGTCCAAGATCAAGGTGTCGTAGGTTTGGTTTCTGGTGAGGCTTCTCTTCCTGACTTGTAGTTGGTCACTTTCTTGCTGTGTCCTCTCATGGTCTTTCTTCTGTGCTGTCATGGAGAGAGAGAGATCTTTGGCGTCCCCTCCTCTTCTTATAAGGGCACCAGTCTTATGAGATCAGGGTCCCACCCTTATGACCTCACTTAACCAGAATTACCTCCTAAAGGCCCTATCTTCAACCATAGTCATGTTGGACTTGAGACTTCAACTTATGAATTTGGCGAGGGGACACAATTCAGTCCATAACACTATGTATCGCTGACCCTCCATAGATCACTCAGTCTTTGGTTGGCCATGTTGAAAACTGGTCTTACTAACCCTCCTGCACTGCAGGAGAACCAATTCTCTCTGAAAAAGATATTCTAAGAAAGATTTGAATAAAGCGACAACACGCTTCTGCTCTAATTCATAACATTTTATTCAAACCTCTTATAGCATTTCTTATAAGTCTTAGTAAGCTAGGCAGTTGTGATATATAATTATATTCACAATTGTTTCTAATGTGTAACTTTCTGGTTGATACCCGTTATTTTCCAGATCTGCTCTTCTCTCTTTTCCATCCTATTTTCTGCCTTGGAAAGTTATCGTGTACAATCCTTTCGCTCGCCTCTGGGTTTGGGAGCCTTAGATGGCAGTAAGATGGTTGAAGAAGGATAAGGCCAGGACATTAATCCTTGTAGATCCCTCCCTGCAAGGTTTATTAAGGCCACCTGTATTCTTCAACTGAACGCTCTGCTGCTCTCAAGGAGGCTTTCTCTACATGATTCTCTTCACCTCGGGCCTGGTAAATACCTTCTTCCCTCAACCTTTTGGGCCTAGGAGTGGTAACTAAGTCCCTGCTTCTAACCCAGATCACTGCACTATCTCTTGTAGTTCCTTTAAATCCAGCTAACACATTTGTGAATAGTCCATTTGTTAATAAGCATCCAAAGTACCCCAGATGTGCTCTTTGTTTTGTATAGAGGCACTGACTGATACAAAAACCATCACTAAGCCAACGTTCCCATTTTTGCTTATTATCTTCGAGTCAATTTACATGCACATAGCTTCCCAGGAAAATCACTTGTATTGGCTGGGGTAATGTCAAAATTTAGAGATGCTTAGCCACAAAGCATTCTGGAAGCTCAGGCTATGTAGGGAAATGGAGGGGAAGCTGAGATGACTGAGGGGACTGGTCTCCACTGGAGTGCGGTGGGAAAAGTCCAAATCACAGTAACCAGAACTGTGTGGTGAACCTGAGTGTCATTCAGGTTGGGACCAAGATCCAAGGGAGTAAGAACTGCTTCTGGAGTCCATCCAATTTCAGGACAACAGATTAGAAATAAGCCTCGACTACTCATATACATTAAGGTAAAAATGTTTCAGTGATGCTAAATAAATATATTTTCCCCATGGGATTCAATGAAGTTTTTTTTTTTCGAATTACTAAGTAATGCTGTCCACAACCGCTGTTTTTCTCCCTGAATGGCCCTTGTGCCCAAAAGTTGCCCACTCTGATTCTAAGCAGTTAGGTTAATCAAGAACTGTCACCACACTGTGATCTAAAGCTTGGACCTTAGAGCCAGAAAGGGCTATGCTCAAATACAGTCTTTGTCATGTAGTAGCTGTGCAACTGTAGTCAAGTTACTTTGCCTCTCTGAACCTCAATTTTCTCATCTATAACTGGGGATACTCTTAGTATTTATCTTGACGGTTTGTTGAGACATGAATAAGATTCCTTCTGTAGAATACTAAGCTCAGTTCCTTGCATAGAATGAGCATTGGGATAGATGCTGCCACACTCCTCCTCCCACCCTGTTGCTCAGCATCAGGTAAGGGGCGCTTTGTGTCCTGGGTAGCCAACCTGCCTTGGGAGCCTTCTCAGCTCATATTGGCTAGCGTAAAGGTTGGATTTCAACCTACACAGAAAGGAGATGGAAAAAACTGTGCAGACTAGCAGGGTCATCAATGGGGCTAGAACCTAGACATAGCCCAGTTCCAAAAAGCTATCTGGATAGAGAAGCTGAGGACAGGCCACCTCAGCAGGCCCCGGGGGGTAATGGTCTTTAACAACATGCTTAACCCGTGGCCTCCCACCCTGGCCGGGATTTGTTCTGGAGCTAAGGGCAGGGGCATCATGTAGCCCTGGGAGCTGGAGTAGGGGAACATAGAGTTGACAACCAAGAAATTTGGGTTGCTTCCCCCAGTTCTAATGTCCTTTGTCACTGAGGAGTGGTAGGGCGAGTGTAGTGAGAAGGCATGGTCCCAGAGCCTTCAGGAGAAGACAAACATTTTGATCAAATAGGGAAGATGCTGTGATTAGGTGTTTCCTATTTGATATTAGATGTTAAAATGTGTTGGAAATAATTTTCTTCTCTTAGTCGCAATGGATCCTACTAACAATAATAGCTGAAATTTGTTGAGTGCGTACCACATGCTAGTCATTGTGCTACTTTGTTTTTTGCAACTTAATTACAAGATAAATATGGCTATTATTTCAGTTTCGAGATAAAGAAACAGGCACAAAGAAGATAAATAAATTGGTAAAGTGCTTCTAGCCAGTAAATATCAGGGCCAGCATTAAATCTGAGTCAGCTTTTAATAATTACAAGGCTTCACCATTTAGACACAGAGAATGACTTAGTAGGCAGCATAGTGACAGACAACTAGACTGACTCCTTCTCTATTGCTTCTATCTCAAAGGTAAATATCTTGGAAAGGCCAGTGGAGCTGGATTTCTACTCCTGGTTTATCACTTTCTAGCTGTGTCACCTTAGGCAAGCGACTTCATTTCTCTGGGCCTCAGTGTCCTCATCTATAAACTGGGAAAATAATACTCACCTTACTGATGCAGGTGTTAAATGATACAAGATAAGAATGAATAAGAAATTATATAAGACATGAAAGGCATAGAGTAGATGCTAATTTATGACCATCCCTAGTTTTCTTTCCTTTTATCACATGCCATTCCAAAAGGTCATCCTTCGTCTTGGATATCTCCAGTGACAGGGACTTCACCATTTCCCTGGGACTCTTATTCTGGTCCATTACAGAACAACTCTGATTATTAAAGGGTTGTAATGAGATACTTGTAATGAGATGCTTGCCTGAGGTCAGTTCTCTGAGTCGACATAGACTAAGAGTAATCTCCACTTCACATCACTGGCCTTTTCATATTATAGAGATCATTCTTATGGCCTCCTAATATTTTTCTTCTCCAAAGTAAACACCTATAGTTATGTCATCTCTTTCTCAAGTGAGAAGCCTGTGAATTCTATCACCAGACTTATCATCTCTTTGATAGTGACATTCGTCGATTTCTCTTTTCAATTTTTTTTTTAATTTCCCAGGAAGCAAATGTTCACTATATAAAAAAGGAAAAAATATACAGACTTAATAAAATAAAAATTACAATTTCTGATGCAATATTTGCTTTTTACAATCCACCCTGGGGATCTTCACTCATTTGCTATCATGAGTCTGACATGCCACTGGCACTGTCTTGATAGAATAGCTCTCCTGACCTGATGTTAGGTGACAAACTATAAATCTTCCTAACTTGCTCATTAGAGATAATTGAGAAATGATGAAGAAAGCAGTGCTGAACCCTCTAGAAGATGCAGATACTTCATTTATCTGTCTCATTTGGTACTACCATTATCTCAAATTACAAATTCACTGTGCTTTCATCATATTTGTACAAAGGGAAATTGCCTGCCCACAGAGTTCAAGGACTCAGATGGACCTGTGTAATTTGGCCAAGCACAACAGCCATTCCCCAGATCTTGGGTGATAGGAATCATACCCTGTTCTGTAAGTTCAGGTAGTTAGTTCATCCAGTTGTCATTTCCTGTGACAATCTTCTCTCTAGAACTTATTGGTTCCCTGAGGAATTCTCGTGTTGAAGTGGGAACTGAAATCATGACTTATTTACTTGTCCTAGTGCTTAAAATCCCAAGTTTGATCATTTGCTAACTCCCAATTCCCAGTCCTCTCATAGCTTTGAATACCCAGGATGTCTTGGATATTTAGAAAGAAAAGCTTATGTAGCCAGTATGGTCAAAGAAGAGGGGCACTCCCAAATGCAAAAGCAGTTTTCTAGATTCCATCCAGAAGGCATGGTTTATACAATCTTAAATGTATTCTCTACAACATCAGTGCACAATATGTAACTGGAAAAGACATATGATCTCTACTAGTGTCTTAGCTCCCTTAATGCACGCACGTGCACACACATACAATGGAAGAAAGATCAGAAAGAATTGGTTCTGAGGTCCAGCTTTGCTTATTTCCCTTAAGGCTGAATTTTATCCTCTTATCTCCAACCTCAAATCCTCCTTTCTGTGAACCTAAACATCTCCTTTACTCACTGCTAGTGGACCTGATTCTAAGTGCCCGCTGAGTTGATGATAAAGTTCCAAATTTGTAGCTGACGTGTGGAACAGTCCTCCCACCCTGGAAATGTGTAAAGCCCCAGCATTTGGCAACTCTGCAGTTCACAATGAAAAGTGATGAGGACTAAATGGAGGGACCATAGAAGAAAATTAGAGTCAGAAGCACTTAACAATTTAGTATTAAATTCCAAGACATGAATTTTCCTCCTGGATTTGTTTGTTTTTCTTGGAGGTGGAGAGGAATTTGGATCTCTGGAAGCAAAGCACCATGAGAGATCCACAAACCTCTGCAACGTAAACCCAAACAGCTGTTAGACTGCAAGTTCCACAAAGGCAGGAGCTTCTGCACTGTTCACCACAGTATCTTCAGCTCTTGGAAGTTAGAGGGCACTTAGTAAATGTTTGTTGAATAAATAAAGGATTGCATAAAGAATGAAAGTTGAGTGAATTTTTGCTTTGTATCTTCTTCATGTTTATTTTATTTTCCTTTTATTCCTTCTTGGTTTTTGCAAAGTCTTTTTGGAAATTCTGTGCCCTCTCATATGCTAGGGGTTAGATTTAGAAAACTTGCATCAATAGTTGAGCTAGAGGTTAAAAGTGACATATGGGAAGTGATATATCCGTGGAGCCATTAAGGAGCTGTGGTGGGGCAGAAGTGTGAATAGAAAAAAGAGAAGGAGGCACACATGAAGTCAAATCCAAGGATCTAGGTTCATCCATGGATGGGATTTTAATATTTGTTCTAAATAGGATGCTGATTCCTTTAAATACAGGACATTCTGCAAAGCTGTTTTTATCTCTTTAAGTAAAAAATCAGGGGTAGAGTGAAGATTGTTGAAAACTAAGCTGCCTGGAATCTGAGGCCAATGAAAGGGTGAAAAGTCAGGGAGTCTCACATGAAGAGAAGGAAACGACTTCAGGATGAATCACACTTGGGACCCTTCTCAACTTGCTGACCCTGCACTGGGTCAGCCTGCCTCCAGAAAAGATTCTGCTTTCTGAGTTTTAAAACCACAGTTTGTAAAGGGTTGGTGCTCTAGGACTCAATGAATAACACTGGAAAACCCCACAGAAAAGAATGAGTGAGGATTGCCTTAAATCTAAATGGACTATTTCATTCAAAAAAAGTTTTCTTTTATGAGGTTGTGAACTGAATATTGACTTGGCTCATGAAAACTGCGGATGTCGCGGAAGCTCCCACTTCAGGAACTAGGACAGATACTGGACCTGGTCACCCAGACTCTGTCTGGGATCCCAAATGTTCACTCTTAGACCTCAAATACTCTTCTTTCCTCTCGACACAGAACATCGTCTGAAGGATGTTGTTTGCTGAAGGACTGAGCAGGCAGAGCAAGAATCAACTTGCCAAGGGTTTCCTCCACCCCTGCCATCTAATCACATTGTTTTTCAATCCTTCATCCATCCCTGACCCCACATCATGCTGTATGCTCTCATTGTTCTGATGGATTCCATACTTGTGTCCATGGAGAAGATCGTAGTGTTGTCCAATGGCAGAGATGAAAATTACCTTGAACAGCCTTTCCTTGCCAGGCAGGAGACTTTGTGGTCATGGTTTATATCTTTGGAAGAGTTTCCCACTTTTCTAGGGACAAATACATTGTCTCTCTCTCTCTCTGGTTAGAAGAGTAGCTGGTGTGCCCTTCCTAACAGTGCCCAGCTCTCCCCCCTCGACCCACGCATGCTGCTTCTTATAAGAAGGGGAGAGGTCAGGCTAATGGTGCCAAAGCTCTGCAGGGCTAGAGAAAGACTCTCCCAGGGAGCCAAACATCTCCCTTTCTAAAGTTTGTTAAGGGAGAGCAAAGGAAAGAGCACAATCAGAATTAAAATGAATTGTCTCGGATAGCTAGAGTGAAAGGTAAAGAATTTTTGAAAGGTTTCTTGGTCTTTCTTTTTTGAAAAAGATAACAGCCTTTAAAATAAGTAAGACTTTCTTCAAGGTCCAAGAGACCCCATGCTCTCACTTTGAGCTTTGAGTGACAACACCCCTGTTGCTTATTTCAATAGAAGCCTTCAGAACTCATTAACTTAAGGGAGGAACATCGCATGGGGAAAGAGGAAAGGAAAGAAGAGGAACATGATTCCCCCAAAAATATCCCAATATAATTTCTTTATTCTGATGTCCAAGAGGTAAAAATTGTAACTGCTTGATATATAATAGTTCATGAAATCAGTTTTTGAATCATGAAACAAGTCACTGTTATATCGCTCAATTTAGTGAGAAAAATTTTTTTAAATATAATCATTGCTGAAATAGAAACTGAATTGAAGAAACTGAAATATTGAGTGCTATCACATGGAGAGGTCTGTTACTATCACATCAGACCAGATCCTTCCCCGGCCCCACATCACATTTTAGCTTTGCTCTCTCTCTGCTTAGAGGGTCTTTGCAGTGCAACTATGCTGGTCTTTGGGGATATAGGACACGTTTTGCAGTGTTAGGAAACCTCCAGAGGCACCTGGGCCGTCCACAGCCTGGTTGGTGGTGCAGTGAGCAGATGACGCAACAGGGGAGCTGATTGCTTATCATGAGATAAGAGTTGTTATACAGTGATGGCAGGGGAGAGAGAGTTGGGAGGAGAATGGAGATTTTATTGCAATTTGACAAAGAGCCTAATTCCTATAGTCTCATCTAAGATTGGCACACCACGGAGCTTGCTCCTTGATGTTGTTAGGCTTAAGCTAGGTGACAAGATACCCTAGTTTCTGATAGCCAAAATTCCCTATTTCTTTACTTCATTACCCCAAAGCCTCATATGACTATGGCAACTGGAGTAAGTACTGGTGCTGGCAAAGAGTTCTTAAGGTAAAGTGATTCCAGAAATTTTGTCAGCGACAAATGTGGCTACCCCACAAGCTTCATAGAACACTTCGCTGGTTGGCAGATGGGAATAGTTTTCATTTTCAAAAGCTTTACCTTCCATTACCTTCTATCCTATTTTCCTCATTATTTTTCTTATATCACAAGTCTCACAGCACAGAGAGGAAAAAAAATCAAATGCTAAAATGAAGCTGTTCTTGAGTAGGTGTGAGAGAGAGAGGAGTTTCTGATCTTAATTGGGGTTAACAGGCACCAGTGTTTTGGCTTCAGACTTAAAATCACATAGTGAGGTAATTATCAGCCACTCAAATGTGGGCCCCTCAACTGCACAGACCAGGCTGCCTACTTCACATGATGTGTGCATCTTTGGGTGGAGGGTGGGGAAAATAGGTGTGTAAAATTTCAGGCATAGGACTGTGGGTGTTTGCACCTGTGCTCAGGGCCTCCTCCAGCTGCCCTTCAGTGTTCACATTGTGTGCACCTGGGATGGGACACTTCTTTGGATCTGCTGTATAAGATCCACAGGCATCCTACAGGGGATGGAAGAACGTTCCAAGAGAAATCATTCCTCCCTGGGTGGGGTGGGGACTTGCTTAGAAGAGGCTGAAAGACACAGCTAACCTAGGAAAGGTTTTTAGCCATTTCTCTCTGAGATGGGGGCTTCCTCTCATGAAACGTCAGTGAGAGGTTCCCTCAGCAATGCGGGAAGCCTGGCGGGCATGCAGAGACACATCTTTCTAAATTTCAGGTAAGGAAGGATTTCTGAACTGGGGCACAACAAACACAAATTATAAAAATAAAGCGGTAATTTTTATGAGTATAATTCAATTTTCTGTTTATTAAGAAATACATATACAATGACAATTCAAAACCTAAAAAAAGAATATTTGCCATTCTATAAACCCCTCTCCTCCCAAAAAGAAATAATATACAGAATAATGCAAAATTCTACAAAACACTAAGAAATCAAATAAGCTGAGTAGGGGGGGAGACCAGCAAAAATACTAACAGAAAATTCACAGAAGAAACCTGAATAGCAAGTACAGATATGAAAAAATGCTCTACATCATTAATAATCATGAACATTCAAATTAAAACCACAAATTTCAAACTAATCAGGCCGGCAAAGTTAAAAAGTCTGATAATATCATGGTGGTGAAGATGCAGAGCCACAGGGATCCTTACACTGTGCTGGTGAATATGTATATTGGTACAATTTCTTTGAAAAATAATTTGACAATAACTGGTAAAGTTGAAGTTGAGCTGGCAATTCCACTTCTTGGCGTATACCACCAAGGTATCCTTGAACACCTATGCCAGCAAACATGTAGAAAAGCACTCATAACCTTGTTCATAATAGCAAGATCTGGAAGCAACACAAATGTCCATCAACTGGAGAATGGATAATTCAATCATGATGTATTCAAACATCAAAAAAATGGAATGGAAAACCATAGTAAAATGAAAACACTAGAGCTACAATATCAAACAATTGAGAAAAAATTTGTAATAAACATATAACTAACATATATATGAAAAACATGCAAAACAATACTACATATTGCTTCAAGATTCATAAAAGTTTTAGTTGAAGTATGAATAAAGGCATGGGAATAAAAACCACTAAATTCAGGGTAGTGTTTTTCTGGGAAGGGAAGGAAAAGAATTGGGGAGAGGTCCAAAGGGGTATTTAGTTCTGCTGACAATGTTTCATTCCTTATTAGGGATGTGAATGCACAAATATTCAATGTACTGTTTTAATATCTATTTGAATGCCTTAAATACAGCAAATTAACTTTTTAAAAAAGAAGTCATGGTAGCTGGTGACATGTGGTAAAGCTCTCATTCTCTTTCTCCCAGAGCAAAAAGATTGCTCTCAGGAACATTCTCCACACTTTTCCCAAAGCTATATAATCCATTCAAAGATGCAGAGAGAAAAGAGAACTGGCAAAAGAAACAAATAACAAACAAAAAACTCATTTCACATCAAGAAGATATTATGTCATGGCTAAGTGGACCTGACCACCATGTAAAAAGGACATTCATTTTTGTCATGTGTGTGTTTAACCACCTTGCATTCCTTTTTCCCTTTTGGTTAAATGCCTTTATTTCCCTCCGAAGGACTCGCCCTTCTCCATTCACAATCCACATGTTTGCATAGACTTCTGTGGAGGACGTGACCCTAATCAAAGCTAGTCACCAGGTTACAATGATTGATTCAAGAATAAATCATCCAATCAAAATCAATGAGAGCTCAAAGATTTTGCAAAGAGTCATTGGAAAGGGACTTGTGCTCTTTTCTCCTCCATTAGCTGAAACAAAGACAGAACGTGAGCTCCAAAGCTGCTTCAGGCTCTTTGTGACTAGAAGGCTCTCCAGTGAGTCTGAGCATGAAGGCTGTGTGAGGAAGAAATCCAAGTGAATAAACAGAGTGGGAGAAACTAGGGCCCGGTGGATTTGTCAAACCTTCCAATCAAGCTGTGTTTGACACCAGCCCCACCTCTGATCTCTTCAGAACTGAAGGTCAATACACCTTCTTTATGAGCACGATTTGACTTTTCCATTTCTTGCAACCAAAATGATCCTGATACATTTTTCCTTAGAGTGAAAATATCAAAATGAACCCTCCGGTTAGTAATACAAGCAATCACAATTTTGGCTGAAAGGAGAGCACTCGGCCCTCCACGCCCACCCAGCTCCCACCTGCCAGGTCACCAGTTCCCCTGAAACACTTTTCTAACCACCTCAGCAGCTAATAAAGGAAACACAGCTGGCTCCACTCAGATCCAATACCTAGTCCTTCTGTCACAGAATTGCCTAATCAAAATAACTAAAATTGCCATCTCAGAAATTAAACCCTCCTTTTGACTAGAGATACTTATCCCAGCCAAAAACACTTGATGAAGACCCAGTGAGGGGGTCATTGTTATCTTCACTTTGAATATTAGAGAAAAATGAAGGAAAAGGAGATGAGTTGGTGAGGAGGTAATTTGCTTCTTCTGTCAGATGTTGCACAACACGAATGATGGTCTAAATTTAAAGATTCTTTAAACAGCATGTACCCAGACTAATGAAAATCAAAGTTCAAGGGCTTATTTCAATTCTGATGAACAATCCACCCATTCGTAAGGATTTATTGACTAGCAGGGGAATATTTAAAATTTGCATTTCACTTGCCACTTTAGAATTTTTTTCCAAGAGCATTTAATCTTCTTTCCTCCTTCTCTATTCTTTAAAAGGTCTTGACTTGCTATTCTTAAATGAAATTATCCCTGTCTGCTCCCTCTTCAGTGAAATGAAACCAACTTTAAATAACTCCCCTAGACGACTGAGTTCTAAAACTTTTTGAACGAATACTTTCTCTCAAGGTCCCTACATGTTGTGATGTTGTATTCTATCCTATTCTATTCCACTTTATCTTAAAATATCTTGGTCAAGACTCACTAAATTGGCTACTGCTGAAATGATTTCTCTCTTCCAGAGTTGTTTCATATCTGTTTAGGAAAACCTTTGAATCAGCAAAGTGATTTTTTTCTTTAACTTCCTTCATTTTACATCTAATCTAAGAATATTTTCCATCAATGAATGAAGGTAGTGGGACATGGGAGTTTTGTCAGTTCTATTGGTTTTCCTGCACCTAGTTTCAAAGGGACTTTTCCCATCATTTTTGCACTTAGATGCACTTGAATGCATTTCTGAGATGTCCTCTACTCCACACAAAAAAGATTGATCCTTTATTTCTCAGGATCTTTTTCCAAGTGGCAGTTAGGATTATCCAAAAGGATACATTAGCAAATGAGTGGCAGGCAGGGGGAGGGGAGAATCACATTTCTTCCTCTCTTCTTGGTGATGACCATGTCTCCCATGTGATCCCACTCTTGTTGGAAGCCTCTGTTCTGATTCTGGTGTGTACCTGGTAGATTTGGCTCCTGGTCTCTGTAAACATCATGCTCTTTCCCTAGGAGGAGAAGCAGCTTTCTGTTGCTCATCTCTGAATTGCTTTTCCATCCCCTATTTGGCTTTGTGATGCTTCCAATAGCTTCGTTAACTTGTTCTCATACTAAATTCCTCCCATGGAACTACGTGGCATTCACTCTTTCTTTAGACTGATGCGTTAGACTGACGTATGTTAGGATTGGTTACATTTGTTATTAATTTGACCCACATCTTGAACTTTAGTTCTGGGAATGGGTGTATTTGAGGGTCCAAGATTCTGGAGAAAAGGATATCCTAGAAAGGCAAGCCCAATATTCTGCCTGAGGTTTTCTCTTGAGGCATTTGCCAATTCCTAAGAGGCTGAGAAGCCAAACGGATATTTAAGACATTAAGGAGCTAAGAAACTTATGTAATCTCAGGGTGCTTCAGAGAGAGAGAGAAAAATAAGAATTTTAAGGCCTGCCATAGAGGAGGGACCTTGGAAACAACACACACATTTAGTTGAATGGCTCCTCTTAGGAACAAGAGCAAACTGGAAGAAGGCCAGTTCTCACAAAGCCTGAAACACCTTAAGCTATCTTAATTCCTGATTAAATCAAAGCAGTCTTCCCAAGGTGGTCTGTCAGAAGAAAATTAAATTCTATCTGGAGGAATATAAATCATTCAAAGCCTCTATATTTTAAAAATATACAATAAAACTAACTAAACATAACAGAAAAAAATGACCATATGCCTGAAAATAAAGAGGAAAAAAAGAGAAAATGAACACAACTGTAATGTAATAAAACTCCAGATATACAATGTAACTCCAGAATTTGGAGTTATCAGATGAGTACTTTTAAGAAACTATAGTTCACGTGTTCAAGAAAATAGATAAAAAATTTCAGTGGAGAACTAGAATCTATAAAAAGAGTAAAACGGAAATTCTAGAACTGAAATAATTTCTATTGAAGGATTCAATAGAAGTTTGGTTGAAACAGAACTGAGTAATAGTGAACTAAAATAATGAGCTAAAATATGCAGTAGAAAATATGTAGACTGAATCACAAAGAAAAATATATACAGGAAAAAAATGGAGCATACCAAAATATCTAAATATATGTAATTCAAGTCTCACCAAGGATAGGAGAGAAAGAGATAATAAAAGGCAGAAGAAATAATTGATGAGTTACAAGCTAAGAATTTCACAAAATCTAACAAAATACCTCAAGACTAAATTCAAGAGGTTCTACAAACCATACAAAGAATAAATATGAAGAAATCTACACTTGAGTAATTACAGTCATGTGTCACTTAACGACAGGGATACATTCTGAGAAATATGTCATCAGACAATTTCATCATTGTACGAACATCATAGAATGTATTTACACAAACCTAGATGGTAGAGCCTGCTACACACATAGGCTATGTGGTACTGATCTTATGAGTCGACTGTCTTACACGCGGTCTGTCGTTGACTGAAACGTCGTTATGCGGTGTGTGGCTGTGGAGTAAAACTGCTGTAACCAAAGTCAAAGTGAAAATCTTAAAAGCAGCTAGAGGAAAAGAAGGTTCATTGGCTTCACAGGAGCAACAATAAAACTGACACAAACAACAAAAGATAAAACAAGACCAAGTTCTGAACGAAAATATTTGCTAACCTGGAGTTCTATATTTCAAAAGTGATGGTAGAATACTTTTCAAACAAACAAGGAGAGAAGTTATTGCCAGTAGTCCCACACTAAAATAAAGAAGAAAAATATAAAGAAAGACACGTTATAATGATTTAAGGCTTTACTCAACTGGAAATTATAAAGATATAAACTTGTCTGCACTTAAGATTAATAATACAGGAGAGAAGTCAAGATGGCGGCGTAGGCAGACTCTGAACTCACCACCTCTTGCAGACACAGCCAATTTACAACTACTCTTGGAAAAACTACCCCTGAGAGAGAACTGAAAACTGGATAAGAGAAGCCCCTGCAACAAATGACAATCCTAATTGAGATGGAAGAGGCAGAAACTCCCTTCTGAAGAGAAAAAACGCCACCCTCACAAGCTGCAGCACTTCAAGGTCACCCGGGAGCAGTCCAAAGGTACGCAGCCCTCCCTGGAGGCGTGGGGCTCTGAGCTGGGGAGTGTGCCCACTACAGGCATTTTTTGGACCCAGCACAACCCAGCTGAGTGGCATAATATCAAACTTTGCTCTCTACTAACAACATTGGGGAATACCCGCAGGAAAGCTGGTTCACAAAGAAATTAAAGCTGGCTCTTAAAGGGCCCACGCACAAATTCACCTATCTGGGAAAGCAACCTAAAATCACCAGAAAAAAAGATGCACAGTCTTTTGGTGAAAAAAGACTCACCTGATACACTCTGAGTGCATCTCGGTGAGAGGTGACACCTCTCCAGGGACTGGGACATGGGCAGTGGCCATTGTTGTGGCTTGGTGTGGGCGTGCTGACACAGACACTGGCAGACGCCATTGGAGTTCTCCCTGGGGCCTGCTAGCCCAGGGTCTGCCCCACCCACTAGAGCACCGATTTAATCCGGCTTAGCCAGGACAGGCAGCCCACCCTAGGGATTGGCCCCACGCAACAACAAGCTGTCAGGAAACTTGTGGGCCTGCATAGATTGGTGACTGGATTCTCCACAGCCTGGCGAGTGGGTCCACCTCTGTGGGGCAGGGCGTGCACAAGGAGCCGGTGGAGAGTGTGGAGTATTGGTGGAGTGTGTGGGGCTCCTGCCTTGGAGAGACTGGGTCCACTTCAGGAGGTCAGGACACGCACGTGGGGCAGGATTGTGTTGACAGTGTGTGTGGCCCTGTGTGCAGTGGGGCTTGTCAGCTGCAGAAGACTTGTGCTTCTCAAAGACCCACATAGGGGATTGGCCCTACCTTCCAAAGCCTGAAACAATTGGGTGCTCCTGTGCCTGAGGCCAGCGCCACCCAGCTGCAATCCTCAGACAGCTGACAAGACCCTTATGCTGGAGGCTTATGGCAATTGTAAGCCCCTCAACCAGCCACATGGGGGACCTACTCACTTAATGGAAAAACTGCAACAGGAATGTGCTATTAGACCTTGTAGCCAACTGTGCTGGGGCTCCCCACACCTGATGAAGACAGTGAAGGGCCCACAACAACTACATACAGCTGAGCATTACAACCAGCTGGACAGGGGGACAGCTCAGCATCCCTGGGCACCTACAGGAAGAGTAACCCCACCCCAACAGAAGGACACATGTAAGCCCACACAGGGGTCACTCCTGGAACATTTGGAACTGGTGATGAGAGGGAAGCACACTGCTGGGCCTCATACGGCCTCACTTATGTCAGGTCACCTCTCCAAGATCAGGAGTTTTAGCTGACCTACCTAATACTTAGACACAAACACAGGGAAAGAGGCAAAATGAGGAGGCAAAAGAATACGTTCCAAATAAGGGAACAGGACAAAACCCCAGAAAAGGAACTAAATGAAACAGAAATGAGCAATATACCTGACAGAGAGTTCAAACAAAGAGTGTTAAGGATGCTTACTGATCTTGGGAGAAGAATGGATGAGCTCAGTGAGAACGTCAACAAAGAAATGGAAGAATACAATATTGGAAATGAAAAATTCACTAGAGGGACTCAAAAGTAGAGTAGAGGATACAGAAGAACAGATCAGCAAGCTGGATGAAAGACTAGAAGAAATCACACAAGCTGAGCAGATAAAAGAAAAAAGAATTAAAGAGAACGAGGACAGTCTAAGGGATCTCTGGAAGAACATCAAGCACACTAACATCCATGTTATAGGTGTCCCAGAAGGAGAAGAATGAGACAAAGGGGCAGAGAATCTATTTGAAGAAGTAATAGATGAAAACTTCCCTAAGCTAAGGAAGGAAACAGACATCCAGGTACAGGAAGCACAGAGAGCCCCAAACAAGATATACCCAAAGAGGCCGACACCAAGACACAAGACACATCATAATTAAAATGTCCAGAATTAAAGATAAAGAGAGAATCCTAAACGCCACAAGAGAAAGACAAGTTACATACAAAGGAAACTCCATAAGCCTATCAACTGACTTCTCAGCAGAAACCTTACAGGCTAGAAGAGAGTGGCATGGTATATGTAAAGTGCTAAAAGGAAAAAACCTAAGCCAAGAATATTCTACCTGGCAAGGCTACCGTTCAAAATGAAAGGAGAGATAAAAAGTTTCTCAGATAAGCAAAAATTAAAGGAATTTGTCACCAAGAAACCAGTTCTACAAGAAATAATAAAGGACTTATCTAAGGGTGAAAGAGAAGACCACAAATAGGAAAAATTATCTATTTCCATGATAAGACGGTAACAGATACAAATACACAAAAAGGAGGTTAGATATGATATCCAAAACATAAAATGTGGGAGGAGAGGAGTTAAAGAGTAGAGCTTTCAGATAGAGGTCAAACTAAAGAGACTATCAACTTAATATACATTATTCTATACATAGGTTACTGTATATGAACCCCATGGTAATCACAAACCAGAAACCTATAATAAATACACAAAATCTAAGGGAAAGGAACCCAAACATAATACTAAAGAAAGCCGTCAAGCCACAAGGGAAGAGAGCAAATGAAGAAGAAAGGAACAGAGAAGAACTACTAAGACACCGAGGAAAAAAAAGTTAAAAAATAGCAGTAAGTACATACTTAGCAATAGCTACTTTAAATGTCAATGGACTAAATGCTCCAATCAAAAGGCATAGGGTTGCTGATTGGATAAAAAACAAGACCCATATATATGCTGCATATAAGAGACACACTTTAGACCTATAGACACTCACAAACTGAAAGTGAAGGGATGCAAAAAGATACTCCATGCAAATGGAAAGAAGAGAAACCTGGGGTAGCAATACTCATAACAGAAAAAATAGACATTAAAACAAAAACTGTAACAAGAGACAAAGAAGGGCACTACATAATGATCAAGGAAACAATCCAACAAGACGATATAACACTTATAAATATCTGTGCACCCAACGTTGAAGCACCTAAATGTATAAAGCGATTATTAATAGACATAAAAGGAGAAATAGACAGTAACACAATAATAGTAGGGGACTTTAACACTCTACTTACATTAATAGATAGATCATCCCAACAGAAGATCAATAAGGAAACATTGGCCTTAAATGACAAACTAGAACAGATGGACCTAGTACATGTATACAGAACATTCCATCCAAAAACTGAAGAATACACATTCTTTTCAAATGCACATGGACTATTCTCCAGGATTGATCACATATTAGTCCATGAAACAAGTCTCCATAAATTTAAGAAGATTGAAATAATACCAAGCATCTTTTCTGACCACAAGAGTATGAAACTAGAAATCAACTACAGGAAGAAAAACAGAAAGGCCACAAATATGTGGAGATTAAACAAAATGCTACTGAACAACAATTGGATCCACGAAGAAATAAAAGGAGAATCAAAAAATACCTAGAGACAAATGAAAATGAAAATATGACATGCCAGAATTTATGGGATACAGCAAAAGCTGTTCAAAGAGGGAAGTTTATAGCAATGCAAGCCTATCTCAACAAACAAGAAAAATCTCAAATAAACAATCTAACAGCACACCTAAAGGAACTGGAAAAAGAAGAACAAACAAAAAGCCTCAAATCAGTAGAAGAAGGTAAATAATAAAAATCAGAGCAGAAATAAACGAAATAGAGACCAAAAAAACAATAGAAAAAAATCAATGAATCCAAGAGCTGTTTCTTTGAAAGGATCAACAGAATTGACAAACCTTTAGCTAGATCCACTAAGAAAAAAAGAGAGAATGCTCAAATAAATAAAATCAGAAATGCAAGAGGAGAAATTACACAGGACACCTCAGAAATACAAAAGATTATAAGAGAGGACTATGAAAAGCTATATGCAAACAAAAGGGATAATCTAGAAGAAATGGACAAATTCTTAGAATCATACAACCTTATGAAACTGAATCAAGAAGATATAGAGAATTTGAATAGACCGATCACCACTAAGGAGATCAAAACAATAATCAAAAACCTCCCCCAAAATAACAGTCCAGGACCAGACAGCTTCCCTGGTGAATTCTACCAAACATTAAAAGAAGACTTAATACCAATCCTTCTCAAACTCTTCCAAAAAATTGAAGAGGAGGGGAAGCTCTCTAACTCATTCTATGAAGCCAACACTACTCTGGTACCAAAACCAGACAAGGACAACACAAAAAAACAAAATTACAGACCAATATCGCTGATGAACATTGATGCAAAAATCCTCAACAAAATACTAGCAAATCATATACAACAATTCATTAAAAAGATTATACACCATGATCAGGTGGAATTTATTCCAGGGATGAAGTGATGGTTCAACATCCACAAATCAATCAACGTGATACACCACATTAACAAAATGAAGAATAAAAATCACGTGATCATCTCAGTAGATGCAGAGAAAGCATTTGACAAGGTACAGCATCCATTTATGATAAAAACTCTGAATAAAATGGGTGTAGAAGGAAAGTACCTCAACATAATAAAGGCCATATATGACAAACCCATAGCTAATATCATCCTCAATTGTGAGAAACTGAAAGCTATCCCTCTAAGAACAGGAACCAGACAAGGATGCCCATTCTCACCACTCCTGTTTAACACAGTATTGGAAGTCCTAGCCAGAGCAATCAGGCAAAAGAAAAAAATAAATGGGATCCAAAATAGAAAGGAAGAAGTGAAGCTGTCACTATTTGCAGATGACATATATATTTTATATATAGAAAACCTTAAAGAATCCACCAAAAAACTTTTAAAATTAATAAATAATATGGTAAAGTTGCAGGATACAAAATCAACACACAAAAATCAGTTGCACTTCTACACAGTAACAACGAAGCAGCAGAAAGAGAAATTAAGAATACAATCTCATTTACAATTGCAACGAAAAGAATAAAATACCTAGGAAGAAGGTTAACCAAAGAGGTGAAAGATCTGAACACTGAAAACTGTAAAACATTGCTGAAAGAAATTGAAGACACAAAGAAATGGAAAGATATTTCACGCTCTTGGATTGGAAGAATTAACATAGTTAAGATGTCCATACTTCGTAAAGCAATCTATAGATTCAATGGAATCTCTATCGAAGTTTACATTTGATATTTTTCACAGAAATAAAACAAAGAATCCTAAAATTTATATGTAACAACAAAAGACCCTGAATAGCCAAAGGAAACCTGAGAAAAAAGAACAAAGCTGGAGGTATCACTCTCCATGATTTCAAAATACATTACAAAGCTATAGTAACCAAAACAGCATGGTACTGGCACAAAAACAGACACACAGATCAATGGAACAGAATTGAGAGCCCAGAAATAAGCCCACACATCTATGGACAGCTAATTTTTGACAAAGGAGCCAAAAACATACAAAGGAGAAAGGAAAATCTCTTCAACAAATGGTGTTGGGAAAATTGGACAGCCACATGCAAAAAAAATGAAAGTAGACAATTATCTTACACCATACACAAAAATTAACTCAAAGTGGATTAAAGACTTGAATGTAAGACCTGAAACCATGAAACTTCTAGAAGAAAACATAGGAAGTACACTCTTTGATACTGGTGTCAGCAACATATTTTCAAGGACCACGTCAGACCAGGCAAGAGAAACAATAGAAAAAATAAACAAATGGGACTACGTCAAACTGAAAAGCTTCTGCACAGCAAAGGAAACCATCAACAAAATGAAAAGACAACCTAACAATTGGGAGAAGATATTTGTAAACCATATATCTGATAAGGGGTTAATCTTCAAAATATATAAAGAACTCATACATCTCAACAACAAAAAAAAACTAACAACCCGATGAAAAAATGGGCAAAAGACCTGAACAGACATTTCTCCAAAGAAGATATATAGATGGCCAACAAGCACATAAAAAGATGTTCAACATCATTAACTGTCAGGGAAATGCAAATCAAAACTACAATGAGGTATCACCTCACGCCTGCCAGAATATCTATAATTAACAAGGCAGGAAACAACAAGTGTTGGAGAGGATGTGGAGAGAAGGGAACTCTCATACCCTGCTGGTGGGAGTTCAAACTGGTGCAGCCACTATGGAAAACAGTATGGAGATTCCTCAAAAAATTAAGGATAGAACTCCCATACAATCCAGCTATCCCACTGCTGGGTATTTATCCAAAGAACATTAAAACACCAATGTGTAAAGATACATGCACCCCTGTGTTTATTGCAGTGTTATTCGCAATAGCCAAGACTTGGAAGCAACCTAGGTGCCCATCAAGGGACGAAAGGATAAAGAAGATGTGGTATATATACACAATGGAATACTACTCAGCCATAAGAAATGATGAAATCCAGCCATTTGTGACAACACGGATGGACATTGACGGTATTATGCTAACCAAAATAAGTTAGAGGGAGAAGGTCAAATATCATATGATCTCACTCATAAGTAGAAGATAAAAACAACAACAAACAGACACAGAGAGATAAAGACTGGATTGGCGGTTACCAGAGGGGAGGAGGGGAGAGAGGAGGGCAAAAGGGATGATTATGCACATGTGTGTGGTGATAGATTGTAATTAGTATTTTTGTGGTGAAAATGAGGTAATCAATGCAGAAATAGAAGTATAATGATGTATGCCTGAAATTTATACAATGTTACAAACCAATGTTACTGCAAAAGAAAAATAAGTTAATTAAAAAATTAAAAAAAAAGATAAATAATACAAGCATGAACATATACATAAGGCAAAATGATATGTGTAAAAGGATATCAACAAATCCAAAACCATAATTGGAGATTTTCGCATCTCTTTCATAGTAACTGATAAGAAAAGAGGATACTAAATTGGTGGTGCTATAGAAGACTTTCATAATATAATAAACAAATGTCATTTGATATATCTATATATCACTACACCCAAAACCTCCAGAATATATTATCTTTTAAAGTGCACACAGAATTTTTACCAAAATGGAACATATGATAGGCTTTAAAGCCAACTATGCAAATTTCAAAGATTTGAAATCACAGAGTATATTCTCCAACCATAGCAGAATCCGTGTAGAAGTAAAATCCCCAAATATTTGAATATTAAGCAAAATATATGTATATAAACCATAGCCCAAAGAACAAATCACAATGGAAATCAGAAAATATTATTGTTCAAATAATGATGAAAAGAAAACATGTCAAATGTAGTGGGGTGCAACTAAAGCTATGCATAGAGGAAAACTAATAGCTTAACATATAAAATAAGAAGACTGAAAATAGAGGTTCTAAGCATGTATCATAAAAAGTCAGGAAGAAAGACACAAAATAAATGAGTATTTTATTTACAATATTTGAATAAAAGTGAATGAAGCCAAGTATTATTTCTTTGAAAACATCATTTAAATTGATATTCCTCTAACAAGACTGAACATGAAAGTAAAGAGACAAGGGTTATATTATCAATATCAGGAAAGAAAAAGGGAGCATTACTGAAGATTCTACAGATATTAAAATGTTCATTAGAAATACAATGTAAAATTTACGCCCAGGATGTCTGCTGTCTCCATGTGTATTCACTATCATATTGGAGGTCCTAGCCAGTGCAATAAGATAACAAAATAACCAAAATGAATAAGAATTGAAAAGGAAAAAATGCATTTGTCTTTACTTCTGTGCATGTGGAAGATCCAAAGTAATCTATAGATAAATTATTAAAACTTATAAATTGATCAGCCAGGTTGCTGGACAAAAAGGGAATGTACAAAATGTCAGTTGAATTTCTATACAATAACAAAAATTATTAGAAAATAAAAATTTAAAAGATACCATTTACAATAGCATCAAAAATATCGAATATCTTAAGTACTCGCAAAATCACTATACAAAAAAAAACCCTATAAAATGCGAAGACAAATTAAAATAAAAGCAGTAATATATCTTCTTATGAACTGGAAGAATTAATATTAAGATGTAATTTTTCCCAAAATATATCTATAGATTCTACCACTAGAAAATCGATCAAAATCATCATGTTTTAGTGGAAATTGACAAATTGATTCTGAAACTTACATGGAAATATAAAGGAATTAGAATAGTAAAAACCTTTTTGAAGAAGCAGCGTAAAGTTGGAGCACTTGTATTACCAGGAACCAAGTATCTGTACAGCACTTTGCCTCACTGTTATTGCCAATACATTTGTACTCTTTATACTATTTGTACAATAATTAAAAACTGTGGTGTTGAATAAGGATAGGGAAATGTGCCTAGAGAATTCAGAAAAAGGCTCACACACCTGACATCTTTATCACTGTAATACAATAGGATAAGAGAGCTCTATTCTCTAAATGGCGATGAAACAAATCAAGATCTAAATGAAAAAACAAATCACCCTAACCTCTACTGCACCCATAAAAAAATAGTTACAAATGGATTATAGACTAAATATGAAAGGTAAAACAATAAAGCCTTTGGAAGACAACATAGAGAATGGCTTCAGGACCATTGAGAAGGTCAGGATTTCTTATTTGTTTTTTATTTATTTTTTTTCCAGTTTTATTGATAGATAATCTACATACATCATTTTATAAGTTTAAGGTGTACAGCATGATGGTTTATTTACATATGTAGTGAAATGGTTATCACAATATGTTAACATTCATCATCTCATATAGATATAATAAGAAGAAAAGAAAAAAATTTCTTCTTGTGGTGAGAATTCTTAAGCTCTGCTCCCTTAACCACTCTCCTATATGTCATACAGCGGTGTTAATGATAGTCATCATATTGTACATTACATTCCTAGGACTTATCCATCTTATAACTGAAGTGTGAACCCAAGTTTATTCCTTTTGACCACCTTTCTCCAATTCACCCTCCCCTAGCCCTCTGTCTCTGGTAACCACAAATCTGATCTCTTTTTCTAAGAGTTTGGTGAGTTTTTTTATTATTATTAGATTCCACATATAAGTGAGATAATATAGTATTTGTCTTTCTCTGACTTATTTCACTTAGCGTAATGCCCTCAAGTTCTATCCATGTTGTCGCAAATGGTAGAATTTTCTCCTTTTTTATGGCTGAATAATATTCTTTTGTATATATATGCACACCACAACTTCTTTGCTCATCCATTGATGGACGCTTAAGTTGTTTTCATGTCTTGTCTATTGTAAATAATGCTGCTATGAACATGGGGGTACAGATACCTTTTCAAGTTAGTCTTTTCATTTCTTTTGGATATATTCCCAGAAGTGGAATTGCTAGATCACGTGGTAGTTCTATTTTTAAGTTTTTGAGGAACCTCCATAGTGTTTTCGTTAGTGGCTGACCAATTTGCTATCTCACCAACAGTGCACAAAGGTACCCTTGTTTACACACCCACATCAGCATTTGTTGTCTCTTGCCATTTTGGTGATGGCCATTCTAATAAGTGTGAGGTGATGTCTCATTGTGGTTTTAATTTGCATTTCGCTAATGACTAGTGATGTTGCCTGTCTTTTTATGTACCTGTTGGCCATTCATGTCTTCTTTCAAAAAATGCCTAGTCAGGTCCTTTGCCCATTTTTTAATTGGATTATTTCTGGTTTTTTGCTATTGACTTGTATGAGTTCTCTATATATTGTGGATATTAACTCCGTATCAGATATACAGTGCGCAAATATTTTTTTCAATTCTGTAGCTTGTCTTTTCATTTTGTTGATGGTTTCTTTTGCTGTGAGAAGCTTTTTAGTTTGATGTAGTCTCGCTTGCTTGTTTTTTATTTTGTTGCTTGTGCTTTAGGTGTGATTTCCAAGACCCATGTCAAGGAGCTTTTTTCTTATTTTCTTCTAGAAGTTTCAAGATTTCAGGTCTTACATTAAAGTCTTTAATAAATTTCGAGTTAATTTTTATGAGTGGTGTAAGATAGGGGTCAAATTTCCTTCTTTGACATGTGAATATCCAGTTTCCCCAGCATCATTTATTGAAGAGACTGTCTTCTCTTCATTGAGTATTCCTGGCTCCTTTGTCAAATATTAGTTAACTGTATATACTTGGGTTTATTTCTGAGCTCTCAATTCTGTTGCATTGGTCTATTTGTTTGTTTTTATGCCAGTACCATACTGTTTTAATTACTATAGCTTTATAGTATAGCTTGAAATCAGGAAGTGTGGTGTCTCCTGCTTCGTTCTTCTTTCTTAGGGTTTCTTTTTCTATTTGGGGTCTTTTGTGGTTCCATATAAATTTTAGGGGTGTTTTCTCTATTTCTGTAAAAAATGCCATTGGAATCTTCTTTTTTTTTTGCTGAGGAAGATTCGCCCTGAGCTAACATCTGTGCCCATCTTCCTCTATTTTGTATATGGGATGCCACTACAGCATGGTTTAATGAGCGGTGTGTAGGTCTGTGCCCAGGATCCGAACCAGCGAACCCCAGGCCGCCAAAGCAGAGCACGCGAACTTAACCACTACACCACTGGGCTGGCCCTGCCATTGGAATCTTGATATGGATTGCATTACATCTATAGGTGGATTTTGGTAGTATTGACATTTTAACAGCATTAATTCTTCCAATCCATGAACACGGGCTACCTTTCCATTTATTTGTGTCTTATTCAATTTCTTTCATCAATGTCTTGTAGTTTTCAGAGTAGAGATATTTTACCTCCTTGATTGTTTATTCCTTGGATTTCTTAAGCAGGACACGGAAAGCACTAATCATGAAGGAAAAGATTGGTGGGGACTTTATTTAACTATGGATTATGGTTTTCAAAATATACTATGAAGAAGAGAGTGAAAAAACACAGTGTAGTATAAGATATTTCTCCCACTCATTTAAAATAAATATATATATTCAAATATATATATAAAAAGATACATATATTTAAAGAGAGGTTGAGTGCTGTAAGGTTTAAAATAGCATGTTGGAACAGAAAGTTTCCAAATGTTCAATAAGCACAGGAAAAAGTGATCAGTTTCATTAGTCATCAAGGAAATATAATTTAAGACTCCAACCTAAATAGACCAGTTGATATATTATATGTGGTATCTGTGTCTAAAACAGGAAAACAAACTCATAGTACAAGTGTTAGTAAAATATGAAGTAACTGGCACATGAATACAGCACTGGTTGAAATAGAAATTTATAAAATACTTTAGAAAACTCTTTGATCAAACCTACCAAGGCTAAAGTTTTGTATACTCTATGACCCAGTTATTGCACATCTAGGTATGTATCCAACAGAAATGTGTACGTATTGGCGTTCACGTGGACGATGAATAAGACATGAACAAAAGTGTTCCTAGCAACACGAATCACAACAGCCCCAAACTGACATCAACAGTGGAGTGGATGAAGAGTGTAGCATATATTTAAAAGATAGAATATATATGTATGAATAAATTACTGCTACATAAAAAATTATGGGTGTATCTGACAGACAAACTGTTGAGTGAAAGAAGCCAGACATAGCAGTATCTGTTATATGCTCCTATTAATATAAAGTGCAAAAACCCTCAAAAACAATCTATGGTGATAAAAATCAGAATAGTCATTATGTTGGGAGGTGTAATGATGTGAGTGCCCATGAGGGAGGCTTTCGAGGTACTAATAATATTCTATAACAGTGGTTGGCAACTTTTTTGTTGCCACAGATAATAAATATTTTAGGCTTTGTGGGTCATATGATCTCTGTTGCAACAACTCAACTCCGTCCTCAAGGTGTAAAAGCAGCCATGGACAATATATTAAAAAATTTAGTGACAATATTTATGAACACTAGAATTTGAACTTCATATAATTTTCTGTGAATTTCGTGAAACATAATTTTGTTTTTGATGTTCTCAACCAGTTAAAAAGGTAAAAAACATTCTTAAGTTGCAAGCTGTATAATAACAGGTGGCAGGCCAGATTTGACCCCAGATTGTAGTCTGTTTTTTATCTAGTTTGTAGTTAAGTGAATATGTTCACTCTGCACTAATTCATTAAGCTGTAAACTTAAAGTTGGTGTACCTTAATGCTGTATGTTGTATTTCAATGAAACTCTTTATTAGAAAATGCTGAATAAATCTAGGTGACCTTGGGTTTGCAGATTAGTTTTTAGATACAACTCCAAAAGCACTATCCTTGAAATAAAATTATTAAGTTGGGCATTATTAAAATTCAAAACTTCTGCTCTGTAAAAAATCTCTGGTAAGAGAATGAAAAGAAACACTACAGACTGGAAGAAAATATTTGTAAAACATATTTGGTAAAGAACTTGTGTCCAAAATGTACAAAGAACTCTTAAATTCAATAATATGTAAACAAACAACCTAAAAAATAGGCAAAAGATCTGAACAGACATTTAATCAAAGAAGATATACAGATGGTAAGTTTTAGCACATAAAAATATGCTCAAAGTTATAGCATTAGGGAATTGCAAATTAAAAGAACAATGAGGTACCACTATACACTTATTAGAATGGTTAATATTGAAAAAACTGACTCGGGGCCAACCTGGTAGTTTAGTGGTTAAGTTCGTGCGCTCCACTTCGGCGGCCCGGGTTTGCAGGTTTGGATCCCTGGCACAGACCTACACACCACTCATCAATCCACGCTGTGGCAGCATCCCACATACATAATAGAGGAAGATTGGCACAGATGTTAGCTCAGGGACAATCTTCCTCACAAAACAAAACTTGACAAAACCAAATCCTGAGGAGGACGTGGAGCAATAGGAACTGTTCCTCACTGATGATGGGAATGCAAAATGATACAACCACTTTGGAAGACAGTTTGGCAGTTTCTTGTAAAGCTAAATATAGTTTTACCATACAATCCAGTAATCATGTTCCTAGATATTCACTCAAATGAGTTGAAAACTTATGTCCACACAAAAAGCCTGTGTACAAATGTTTATAACATCTTTATTCATAATCACCAAAACTGGAAGCAGCCAAGATGTCTTTTAATAGGTGAATGGATAAATAGACTGTGGAACATACATACAATGGAATACTATTCAGTGATAAAAATTAATGAACTGTCAAGATATACAAAAATGTGGATGACTCTTAAATTCCTAATACTGAGTGAAAGAAGGAAGTTTGAAAGGTATATACTGTATGATTCCACTTATATGACATTCTAGCAAAAGCAAAACTCAAGAGATAGCAGACAGATCAGTGGTTGGTCATGTTTCTGGGGTGAAGCACAGGGGAATTTATAAGATGGTGAAACTATTCTATATGGTCCTGTGACAGTGGATGCATGACACTATGCATTTGTCAAAACTCACAGATCTTTACAGAAAAAAGAAGGAATTTTGATGTACACACACTTAAAATATTATTTAGAAGTTCGTGGGATCCCAGAGTGGAATTCAGACTCGGACAAAAGAATCTAACTGTAGTGCAAATGTATGTAACAACCTCACTGTAGGGATGGGGGGAAAAGTTCCTGGCACAAGTAACTTTGGAAATAAGTATAACCTGCAAGACTAAAGGTAAAAAGAGTACAGTAACAGGAGTATGTAAGTGCCGTACTCTAGCTGATAAATTTTTTTTTTCCCGCAGAACTATAGATTAACTAATATGGAAGTGTTCCACATGTGCACTGGAATAGAACAATTAGGTAGATGAACGGCAGATGTCAGGAACCAGGCTCCTCACTGTCGGAGTGGGAGGCTACAGGTACATAAGGGGAAGACGTCATGACACGTCCTCAGCCATCCTCCTTTGTTTCACGTCTGGGTGAATCCAGCACCGGGGGGTGATCGGAGTATTCCTGGACGTCATTCCAACACGTGGTGGTAAGCAGTAACAATTTTATAAAGAAGCGACTGTGAGCAACATAAATATTTCTGACTGAGCTCAAATTAAATTTATCTCTAATTCAACGTTTTTTAGGGGGAACCTCAAAGACATATAGGACATCTCCAAGGCCACCTGATCTAAGGACAAGTGCAACCAAGATCAAGATGATCTCTAACCAATAGCAATTAAAAAAAAAAAGTGCCTTAGTCTTATGAATTTTAGGGCTGGTCTGGTGACATAGTGGTTAAGTTCGTGAGCTCCACTTTGGCAGGGGTTTGCGGGTTCTGATCCCAAGTGCAGACCTGCGCACGGTTTATCAAGCTGTGCTGTGGCGGAGTCCCATATAAAGTAGAGGAAGATGGGCACAGATGTTAGCCCAGGGCCAGTCTTCCTCAGCAAAAAAGAGGATTGGCAATGGATGTTAGCTCAGAGCTAATCTTCCTCACACACACGCAAAAAAAGCAACTTGGTCTTATGAATTTTACAAAAGCATTTTTCCATGCAAACACTTTGCAAGGGCTTTTCCCAAAGCCTTGGGAAGGCTCATGAAAGTGTAATCAAGCTTTATTAGTTGCCACCTTTTTTTTACTCTCTGGATTGCCTTTTGACTCTTATAATGATGGCTTTGAATGAATAGATTCTTTTTTTTTTTTGGTGAGGAAGATGAGCCCTGAGCTAACATCCATGCCAATCCTCCTCTTTTTTTTGCTGAGGAAGACTGGCCTTGAGCTAACATCCGTGTGGACCTTCCTCCACTTTATGGGGGACGCCACCACAGCATAGCCTGATAAGCGGTGCGACGGTACCTGCCCGGGATCCGAACCCAGGCCACCAGCAGTGGAGCACGTGCACTTAACTGCTATGCCACGGCCGGCCCCAAATAGATTCTTAATTTTTATGTCACTCAAATCATCAATAATGTCCTCATTTTTTAATGCTTTTTGTATCCTGTTTAAGAAATATTTACCACTCCAAAGTTATGAAAATATTCTGTTATCTTAGAGAGGATTTATTTCTTTTACATTTTACAGATCTGTTGCTTTTGTATTTTTATCTACGATCTATCTGAAATTGATTATGTAAAATATATGAAATAGGGGTCAAGATTCTCATTTTTGTGTGTGAGGAAGATCAGCCCTGAGCTAATATCTGTCAATCCTCCTCTTTTTGCTGAGGAAGAATGGCCCTAGGCTAACATCCGTGCCCATCTTCCTCCACTCTATATGGGACGCCACCACAGCATGGCCTGACAAGCAGTGTATCAGTGTGCTCCCAGGATCTGAACCCAGGCCGCCAGCAGCGGAGCACAGGGCACTTAACTGTATGCCACTGGGCTGGCCCCAAGATTCATTTTTAATACATACTTTGAAAATTGTAGGTATCGTTCATTGAAATGCTTATGTTAAAAATATAAAATACATAACCACAGTAAAATACACATACTCATCAAATATGTATTAGAATATATTAAAAGCATTTATTACATGTGTTTATGGCTAAAGACTCTCCTGTCACCATGGCTTTTTTAAATCATGAATCTTAATGTGACTATTTTTATCATTCAGTTTAAAATATTTTTTCTTTAATTTCCCCTCTGATTTATTCTTTTCCTTTGTGATATTTGGAAGAGTATGACTATGTATTTGAAGTCAGCAGTCATTCTTATTGTCATTCTCTTGAAAGTAGGGAGTCTTTTTTATCTGGCTGATTTTAATTATTCTGTTTTCCTTTGTTTTCAGCAGCTTTACTATCATGTATCCTGGTATGGTTTTGTTTATGCTTATTTTAGTTAGATTTGTAACATTTTTTAAATTTATTGCTTGATGACTTTCATATATTTTAGAAAATTCTCAGCAATCAACACTTCATATATGGCTTCTGCCTCATTTTCTCTCATCTATTTCTAGGATTACAATTACACATATGTTAAACCTTTTCACCTTTACCTTATATTTCTTGTTCTCTTTGTTTTCCATCCTTTTGAATATTAAAGCACTAATTGTTACATTTTCTTTTGACCTATTTTCCTTTTCCCTAATTCTGTCTTTAACAATGTCTAATCTGATGCTACTCCTATTTGTTGTGTTCATAATTTTAGTTCGTATATTTTCATTCTGATTTTTATTTGATTTTTTTTACATGATCAGTTATCTGTCAATATTCTCTATCTTGTCCTTTATTTTCTAGAATCTGTTAATCACAATTATTGTAAAACATTTGCCTTATAACACTCATTAGAATATCCTACACGTCTATTTATTCTCTTGGTTTTTGGTCACATTTTATTCGGATGTCAAATTATTTTTTATATAAAATCAGTTCAGTCATTATATATAAAAACTTGGAAAGATAATGTGAGGATCCAGATGATATGTTTTTCTTTCCTTTATGTCCTTCTCTATTCCTTGGATTACTTTTTCTTTTTTGAGGAAGATTGGCCCTGAGCTAATATCTGTTGCCTATCTTCCTCCTTTTTTTTTTCCTTTTTTCTCCCCAAAGCCCCAGTAGATAGTTGTATGTCACAGTTGTACATCCTTCTAGTTGCTCTATGTGGGACACTGCCTCAGCATGGCTTGATGAGCAGTGTGTAGGTCTGCACCCAGGATCCAAACCGGTGAACCCCAGGCCACTGAAGTGGAGCATGCAAACATAAATGCTATCCCACAAGGCCAGCCCCTATTCTCTGGATTATTGAACTAACACAACATAACTGTCTTGCTAATTGTCTCATTCTATCAAGCAGATTCTTAAATATTTTGTGAAGATTTTCTAGCTGTTCTGAATGGGAGGGCTGATCCAAATCCAGCTAATTCCCCATTGCTTGTAAGTAGTAAGTTGATCTATTATTATTATTTAGAAGCAAGTTGATCTATTTTTCAAAATTGGATCTAGTTCTGGATCCTGTGTTCTTCTTTAGTGATTTAGGTTTTGTTATTTATAAAGAAAACTATTATTTTAATTGCTATTGGTTTATAATACACTTATGTGTCAGATGGCAAAAATGACCACAAATTTTCTTATCTTTGTAAACATGATTTTTTAGCATGACTTTAAAGCTCTTCTCATCCAGAGATTAAATCTCTTTCTGCATCCTTGAATCTTGGCTTGGCCATGTGAGTTTCTTTGGCTAATGGAACATTAGGAAATATGCAAACAGAGATTTGAAAAGCATTTGTGCATTGGAACTTCCTCTCTTTTGTAACCACCACCATTCACTGTGTGATTAAACCTAGAATATTTTGCTGAGTGATGAGAGACATGACAATTATCACTCTAGATGACATTGAGCCAGCCACCAGATATTTGAGTGAGACTGTTATTGTCCATGCAGTTCCAACTACATAACTAAGAGAATCATGACCAAAAAATGGTTATTTTTTGTTTTCAGCCATTAAATTTTGGAGTGGTTTATCATGCAACAAAAGCTAACTTTTACAAAAATAAGTACCTAGAAGTGCATGGATACCACGATATAAATATAAAACATTTAACATTGCTTTGGGGACTGGATGATAGGTAGAAGTTAAACAAAGTGTCATGAAACCAAGTAGGGAAGGCTGGAAAAGTTGTGAACAAACTGCTAGAGGAGGTTGGAAAAAATAATGAGGGACGGCTATAACAAGATGAAGCAAGGTTATATGTGTTAAGTAGCAGCATAAAAATAGGCAAAACTGTTTTTTTCAGTAGTTAGAAGTTAGAAAATATACCTAATGAAATTTAGGTGTATACTCTTGGTAAAGCAGAGGGTAAAAAGTATCAATTAGCTGATTTTAGCTGCATAAGTTATGGGAAGAGATAAGAAGCCGACTAGTCTGTTTGTAAGAATTTAGAAGCACTTGAGAGCTCTTGCTAGGGTTGAAAATAAAACTGTTTCTGATTTCTAGTTTACTTAGGCAGCAAAATTTTGTCAAGATGAGAAAAGATCTCAATGTAAATATCAAATAAATGCTAAGACCCTATGTTAAGATATTAGATAGATAAGGTGGTGCCTGGTGATCCTCTCAGCTATACCAAAGATCTTCCAAGATTAGTTACAGGGTTCTTGTATAGTACTCTGACATATGAAAGAAGAGAAACGCCCATCTCAAAAAGAATTCTGGGTGTAGTTTTATTGAATGTAGTGGATTCGAGTCAGATACGTAGGAAACCCACAGACTTGTTAAAATAGTTATAATAAAGTGCATTTATTTGTGTCAGTGCATAAAGCACTGACTGTTTGAACTAAAAGGCATTGTGATTGTTCAAACTGCAAAAAGATCTCTGGCCAAATTTCTACAGGTAGCCAGATGGTTAAAAACCTATTCAACTGCAAATAGAAGCTATTATATATGAAAAGGAATACTCTTCATATCAGAGCCAAGAGCCTAGGGAACAATGGACTTCCTGGGTAAAATAGAGAATAATAGAATAGGGAACTGCTCCTGGGCCCTTTTGGTTATTATTTCTCCTTCTGATATCCACTAACTCCTCTGCTCTCATCATATCCCTTCCATCCCTCTTCAACTCCTAACCACAGTTTGGTCCGTGAGTCTTTTGGTAGGAGACCACTATCTCCAATTACATTTCTTCCATATGTGATGCTTATGCACAGACACCACTCCACTACCTAAGGACTAGTGCTATTGCAAACCAAAGCCAAGATTTTGACCCTAACTCACTCCCACTTTATTATCTCATCATATTCCTTTCCCAAGGCAATGAACACAGAGTTTATGTGCTTGAATGAATGGGGGAGGAAAAAGGAAATTATCTGGAGGAAAAAAAAATGATTAACATCTCCAAAATATTTTTTAGTCAAAAATGGCTTGTCATTGCCTATTTTCAATTCTTGTTTTATATCTTCCAAAATATTCTTACAGATAATATATAGATTTCATCAAATTTTTTATACTCTTAAATAGAGTTCCAGCTGCTTAGTTGATAGTAGAGTGTCCTTAATATGATTGTGACTCAAGAACTTCTCAAATGAAGATGCCATCTGAAAACCACTTGCCAGCAACATGAATAGTTTTAGAGAGTCCTATTTAAATACGAGTCAGGCCAGATACTTTGTTAATCATCCTTGCAGATTCAGAAAGATTTAGGTTTTTTGCTTCAGATGATTTTATCCATATTTCAATGGGATTTAAGGGAAAGATATTCACAGCATGTATTAAATTCATGATTTATGGTTGCTTTCCTAAATGATATTGCCCCACTTCTCCACAATTAAGAAGTCTCTGTGGTACTAAACTTTCCTACTAGGAAACATTTTTCAAGTGCTTTGAATTTAAAACATAAATCCACTTACACTGGCCTATCTCTGTTTATTTTTATAAAATTATTCTTTTTTTGTGGGTTAATTAGAAATGTAATTTGAGTTTACTTTTGCAATCCATGTAAGCTCTAGGCAATATTCTCACTGATTTCATTGAGTGCTTAATTTTAATAAGAGCAATAGAGCACAATTCTTATTTCCTACCTCAGAGTCTAGTCTCTTTACTTTGGTCCTTAGAGTTAAGATGATATGGTGATTGCAGTACTCAGATGGGCATTTAGTGTGTGGAATCTTTTATTCTCCATGTCTCTTACTTTTAATCTTTCCCAGATGTCAGACAGTAGTCTGCACTTAGATGTGTGAAAGGCTCATGGAATCTTCCTCTCCTGGCTCACAGACATAAAGAAACCAAGAGCTGGGTTTCCTCCTTTTTCATCCTGGAAGCCTCTCTTTGGCAACCTTCTACATAGGTAAATAAGCTCCTGCTAATCTTTTGTTGCTGAGATTCGGCAATGCCTAGAGATATTTGGATCTTTAAACCATCTTACTCAACCTTCAAGGACTATGGCCCAAAGCCTTCTGAGGTGAGGAAGCCAAATAGTCTTCCCAATAAAGGAAAAATGATTTGCTATAAAAAATGGACACTAATGTTACCGAATAGCTTGTCTAATCTACAGTCCAACAAATGCAATTTTACCATGGCCATACATGCTTCATATCTCCAATGGCAGCTCAAATATGAAAGTTTAATTCCAGGCATACAAGATGGAAGTTTCAAATGAGAATTATATTTAAGTCTAATTCTCCCTGGAGCATAAGACAAAAGAAATAGAGGTAATCCAGGTAAAGAGATGTGCTAGGAAAATCTGCTTACTCTGGCCCATCTAAGATTATTCTTATTACTTTGCATAACAAATTACCCTATAACTTAGTAACTTAAAACTACTTCTTTATTTTGCTTACAATTTTGTGGGTCAGATATGTGGATAGGGCTCTTACTACTTGGGTTCTTCCCTGTTAAGTGCAATCAAACGTTGGCTTGTGCTGCAGAATTGTGAAAGCTTGACACGCTGGACATGCAAAATAGCTCACTCACAAGGCTAGTAGTTATTGTTGGTTTTCAGCTGGGAGATGATCTACATTGATGAACTGGAGTACCTATATGTGGCCTTTCCATTATGTTGATCTCAGGGTAGTTGGACTTTCTATACAGAGACTCGGGGCCTCAAAAGTGAGTGTCCCAGCTTGTGAGATGAAGGCTGCATTATCTTTTATGACTTAGCATTAGAAGTCACACAGCATCACTTCTGCCACATTCTATTGTTTCCTTGTGAGCTGTATTCCTGCCCAGATTCAAGGGAAGGAGAACTGAACTCTACCTCTTGACGGTGGAGAGGCAAGGCTGGGGATGTGGGATGAAAGTATTCAAACCAATTTTGGGAAATGTAATCCGCCTCAAGTATGACACAAGATTGGAATCTTCAGGTGGGCCAAGAGGTGCCAGAAAAGCCATTGCTGAATGTATAACCGAAGAAGGGAGCTGAGACTTGAAGAACAATGCACAGAGGTAAAGTGGAAGCTGAACATGGAGCCAGGACGATGGATGAGGTTTCCATGTAGGTATTTTATCTTTCAGAAAGTACCTGAACACCAACTCAAAGAAATCCTCTTTGTCTTCTACTTCCGGTCACCCTTGAGGATCTGACCAAGAGGGCTTTACATCAAGTATTCAGACAAAGGAGAAAAAGTTTGTTTCTTTTTTTTGTCACCAGTAGATTAATAGAAAACATTGATTAAGGCTGGTACCTACAAATTAAAGCAAAGATTATGTCTCCCTGAATACTCTGGAAATTAATAAGGAGAATTGGGTAGATCCTTCATCAAGTGACCAGTGACATATGACTCTGAGTAGAAGGAGGGAAGATAAGGCTTGTGACAAAGCTGCCCAATCATGGTGATATGGTTTCTTTTGTGTTTTATTTTCAGAGGCTCTCCTACTAGGTAGTATTTCAACACTCTCTGAAGACTCTCAGTTTCTCCACTATGGGAGCGGGTATTTTTGGTAATGCTTTAGAGACCCTCTACTGGGTTCCTACACAGGCCAGAATAGAAATTTCCTGAGGAGACCTTTACTCCTTCTACAACTGGAGATGAAAAGTGAGCTTTAAAGATGGTAAAAGCAGTGGAATTAATGTCTGTTTGGGTGAGACACTGTTTTGGCCATCATACTATCTCTTTTTATCTTCAAAACAATCCTGAAATGTTAATAGTATTATTCTCCCTTGACAGATGAGTATATGCTCATCTTTTAAGCATAAATTCTGAGGAAAGTTCTTACAGTTAGTGCACTATAAGTCATAATTTTAAAAAGATGCATCAAATGCCAAAGTTCTGCCTCCATACTTCTCTTGGATGCTTTTAGGATCCCAGCGAAGTTCAGAGGAAATTATTCACCACGAATATTTTTGTTCTTCTTGGTCTTCTCTAAAGTGCTATTTTGATTTTCTTCAAATCAAAGAAGAAATCTCAACATAAAGAAAAACAAAGCCTGTGGCGGAAGAGAAGCTGGAGACATCTCTCCCTTGTAATCATGCTGAGATCCAAAGCTGGGCAGTCAATCCCTGTAGTCAGAGGTGGGCAGTCTTAAGACAGTTTGAATGAGATAGGGCTATAGCTGCACTTCTAAGACTCCAGTTGAGAGACAAAAGAAGGGCCTCAGGCCCTTTTACCGATATTACTCTTGTGTAGATGAAGCAAGTGACGGCACATGACAAATGAGACTAACCCAAAGCTCAGTGGATAAAATAATTTCAGGCCTAAATGACAGAGAAAAGAAAGAAAGCATTCCAGGATTCTCTGCATCTCCATTCATATATAGATTTATGGTAACTACGGAATTAAATTTCAGACAATGAGATTTGATTTAGTACTACCAATTATTTTGTTCATTCACGAATCGGTTCATATATTCAAACATGTGTATTGAGCTTCTACTATGTGCCAAGCAATGAGGATGTATTGGTACACAAAGAAGCCTTGATCTTCATGGATAGTCTAGTTGGGAAAGTGTACAATACATAATTGAAAGACAATTACTCTGAAATTACCAATTCTGGTAAGTACTATGAGAGAAACTCATAGAGTGCGATGATGGGGATTAGTGTGCAATGACCTACGCCAGAAGGGTCAGCAGAAAACTTCTTGCTATGAGGCTGAGAACTGAGTGATATGAGGAGCCATGGGAACAGTGATCTAGGCAGAGGTACAAGGTGTACGGGGATAAGAGTCTAGAAGAAGGAATGTGTGTACTATTGCCTTTCAAGAACTAAAAAATGGTGATTATGCTGGATTATGGAGCACAAGGAGGAATGTCGAGAGTAGGTTGGGGGAGATAAATCAGAACCAGGGCACGCAGTGCTTGTGGACCACGTGCAAAGTTTTGACTTTATTCTCAGTGCAGCAGGTAGCTGTTGGAGGCTCCTTGAGAAAAGAGTGACATGATCTGATTTACATTTTAATAGTCGTTTGTGGATAAGATGGGTGTTTGATCCTCAGCACTTTTCTGAAGGCTTAAATACTAATGAAATGTGCTGGACTCTTTCCCAGAGAGCCAATAATGGAATATCATCTATTTTCTTTTGTTTCTTCTGAATTCCTGATGAGCAAGGTAACAGGAAAAGGAATTCTTGAGAACCAATCAACTCAAGTTCTGATGCATGGTCCTACTATAACCAGAACTAGCCCATCCAGCTGGCGTGATGGAGTCTCCTCAAAACAGAAGGCAGTGAGCTGAGCTCAGAGAGGTGGAGACTGAAGAAAGAAACAGATCAGGAGCTGGAGAGAAGGGAACATCCAAATCTTATCTCAAGTTCAGTGAAATTGGCGTTAATATATGAGAAGTATGAGCTATAGCGGTAGTCACTTGTTCAATGTGGGAGCAGATCTCAGTGTTGGGTGGACTCCTGAGTCCATAGGGAGCTGTCTACAGTGATGCATTTGGTATCAGGTGTGAAACCCACTCCTGGGTGGCAGTAGCTGGTAAGGCCAAGGCTGCCACTGGCTGCATGAGTGTTCAGGTCAAGACTTTCAGCCCTGTGCTTGTTCCTTGTGCCTGCTTGCTCCTGCAGTGAACACAGGAGCAAGCCAGAGGGACATTCTGAGAGATGAATCCCTCCTGTCATGGTTTTGGTTTTGAGGTAGCAACAACATCAAGTCCAAGGAGACATTTGGCTCCTTGTTGGATGGCATCCATCTAACACTCGTGGATGCGTAGACTGAAGACTACTTTCTACCCAACTGACTGGTGGGGAGGAAGCTCTCCATTTACTTCTAGGCCATGGTCAGCTTGGCTCAAGATTGGGTCCAGACCGAGCCTGCAGGTGGTGAGGTCAGTCTTTCTGGCAGCTGGGTGGGACTGGCAGCAGTTGGATGTTGTTCTCTACCTTTGTCTTCCTGGAATAGTCTCCCTTAGGAGATAATAATTCCAATTCTTCTCCTTCTCCTTCTGTTCCTCCTCTCCCCCTTCATCTTCACCTCCCCTCCCCCTCCGTCTTCCTCTCTCTCTCCCACTCCTGCTTTCCCTCCCCTTCCCTTCCTATTTCTCCTCCTCTTCCCCTCTTTCCTCCCCTCCTCTTCCTTCTTTGGTAGTATGTTCCCCGCCCCAAACAAATGAGGGTTACAAAGATGATGCATTGATTCTTCATATAGATAGAGTCATGCTCTAGTTTCAGTCAACCATGGACCACATATACGACAGTGATCCCATAAGATTAGTACCGTACAACCTAGCTATATAGTAGGCTATACCATCTAGGTTTGTGTAAGTGCACTCTATGATGTTCGCACAGCAATGAAATGGCCTAACAGCGTATTTCTCAGAACGTCATATCCCCATATGCATGACCACATATATGCTCTTTATTTAGATAATTTATGCTGTTAAATATTTTAATCAATTTCAAAAATGGACATTTTGAGAGGAGATATTAGGCTAAAGTTGGCTCCTGGGAGCAGAGTTTACCATTGGCTCAGAGAGTCACCTTGTGCCTACCAGCTAGATAAAGTCCCAGGATCTGCAGGAGGTCTGTGGGTGAGCACATTCACCACTTGTGAGCCCCGGGCTGCATGGGATATCCTTCCTCAAGCCACCTTGCTCCAGGGAGATCAACATTGAGACTCAGAAGAATGTCTCCTTAGCGTATGTACTTGTGAAATCCAAGATCAATCTTGGTGAGAGGGACCTATGTGAAATTGGGATTAGAGTTTATTCTAGGTTGAAGTTCACTTAGATTTTGGGTTAGGGACCAATTAGGGTCTGAGTTAGTGATCAAGTTATGGGCAGAGTTAGAGAGTACTCTAGATCCAGGGCTTAGCTCTTCTGTGGTTTGCTGAGGATTCATTTTCTCTGGACATGTCCTCAATCTGTTGCTAAGGTGAGAGGTCAGCCTGGGCTGGAACCTTCAAGGCGGTGGGACCCAGTGACTTCTGTCAGTAGGACAGCACTGATGTTCCCCACTCTGGTCTTGAGAGGACATCCAATGCTTGCTTTTACTTACTTCATTTGTTTCAAAGTGACAGGTCAAGATGTCTCAGAGGGCAAGAGATTGACAACAACCTTTTTTTTCCTGTAGTGGTAGAGGAAAAAAGGTGACACTGTTGGGTGTGTTCAGTGAGATGAGGAGACATGGGATATTTCTAGCTGGTGCTTTTTTGCCATAAGGTGCGGTAGATCCCACTGCTCAGTATGTCTATAGTAAACCCTGGAATGGGAAACAGGATGGTGCTAACGTGTCACTGTGAAACCCCAAGTCTCCAGCAGGGAACTTCCTTCTCAGGAGGAGGCAGCAAGTCATTCACAAGCAGGATATGCTGCTACGTGGGACAACCAATGAAACAATCAACCAGACTGCTGCATTTCCTTCTCAAAATGCCCCATCCAGGACTGGGCACTGCTCACGAAGCAAGAGGATGAGACTGAAGTCCAGAGAAGCCCTCTATAATCATAAACGCCACAGAGAAGAGATCCCTAACAATCAAAGTCTTCACTAGGGTAATAAAAAGAGAATCTGATCTGCAGTGCCTACCAGGAGGCAATGATGGCAGAGCACAGAGGGGCAGGATGGAGACTACATCCTGACCAAGACCCAACATGCTTTTCATCCCACATGATGAGAAGCTAAAATATTAAATAGAGCATATTTCTGAGTATCTTTGGCTAGCCATTGTGTCAGTAAACAACAGTTTGTAAGGTTACAGACTCAAATGACCACAAGAAATAGGATGAGAATAAGACAATAGGGAGTGGTGGGGACTTTGGTCAATTAGAGAGCACATGTTAGTGTGAAGTACAACAATTAGCTATTCAGTTCTGGCAAACTGTCACTATGCTAAAATCTGAGGCCAATGTTACCAAATCTTTCAAGTTTTAAGAAAAGCCATGTATCCAGAATTTAAATGGAATATGCTGTTTTTAAAAATTATTGTGTAATATTCTTGAAACCATTGTGTAAATAGAACCTAACACATCTGGGGTGCTGGACGTGTCCTGGGGGTTATCATTTGTTTGCTGGAGCTTTGCAAAGATAACGGTTATGTATGGTGGTTCTCCTGTTCACTCTAACCCAATCTAATTCTCTGTGAGACTTTAGGTCTGCTGGTAAGAATAGCAACAAAGTGAGTTTTATGCACAACAAATGAGACTGTGAATAGATAGCCTGGCTGTAAACTCCTTAGATACTAGAATAATGTGACAGATTCTCATCCCTGGAGATAGCTTTATGAGACTATGGTGTTTCATTCCCGGGGCTTCAGCGACCAACCCATCTTGCAAGATCTGAGCACACACAGAATCTTTGCTTCAGAATTTACAAACAGTCATGTATGATGAGCACAATCTAGCATGTAGTCTGTATTCTCGGCCTAATCTGTTCAAGTCCCCTGTGTCCATCCCAGGGCTGTAATTGCAACTGACAGATGATCCAGCTTTAAAGACAGGAGCTTTCAGAGCCTGGAAAGGACCAAGCAGAAGCTCCATGCAGGGACAGCGGCACAGGAGGCAAAGTTTAGAAATCACACCTGAGCCCCAGCTGTGGGTTTCATTCTCTCTGGGCCCTGGAAAACAGCTCGAGATTTTACCAATTCATCACAGCCCACTACTTTGGAAAAATGCCTCTAAATATTTCATGGGCAGCTCAGCCCTTCTCAGAGCCTCCACAGGAAACTCAAGGCCTTTCTGCTTGTCTCATTAATTCACAAAATGTACTTTGTTTCACTTGATGGAAAATTCCTCTGTTGGAAAAGGAGAAGAAGCGTTGTTGTGTCCAGAACAGAATGCAAAGCACTGCCCCAGCATCTGTCTGAGGCCAGCCAGACCTCAGAGGGCCAGAGTGCGGGGACTGCAGCTGTCCAGCCCCGCCCTGCTGCTCAGTCCTCTGTAGTCCAAAGGAAGCTGGGGGCGGGAATGGGTGGACATCCTCCTAGGACACAGGCCCCTGAAATCCCAAGGGCTGTCATTGGAGCTATGGAAATCTCAAGTTGGAATCCTAAAAATCCCCTTTGTAAGGAGGCCCAGGAAAGAGGGACACACACACACACACACTCACACACGCACACAGCCGGAGCCCACGCTTTGGAATGCTGCCTGAGGGAAGCTGTGCTCAGTTCAGTGTTTGGTGAATATATCCTTTAGTCGTGAAATAGCAGACACAGATGAGATCCACGGCTGGCGTCGCCACCCGGCATCAACTCCAGTTATCGCTCTTCTCTTGTGCAGCTCAGAGGTTGCTGGAAGCATTTCCCATTCCACTCTGAATCCCTGACAGAGCACCCGGGTTCAGGCTGAGGGCACAAAGCTTGTCAGCTGGCTCCTTCCTTTCTTCCGTCTTTCTCAGAATGAGCAAGGGCTAGCAGCAGGTTTGGAAATTATAGCCAAGGCATTTTGATTGTGTGTCAGCATTGCGGGCTCTGATTCACATTATGGAAAGGTAAAGTGGCCACATTATACCTGTACAGGATTGCTAAGGTCCTAGAGTAGCCCCTCTACCTGTCCTTTCAGACTGGAGAGGTGGAGGATCATCCCTGGAGAATTCCTAACCATAAGAGCACACTCATTCCTGACAGCACACACTCACCACGGTGGGAACACAACATCACAGAGGCACTCATGCGCCAGGGAACATTCCCCCTTTTCCACCTTTATCAGCTAGTGTAGGCTACCTTAGGCTGCATGATACACGGCCCAACATCTCAGCGGCTTACAACACAAAACGTTTTTGTCTCACTCATATCCTGTGTCTCTAATGGATGGAATGTGACTATGTCCCATATCTTTATTCCAGGACCAAAAATGAAGGATCAGGCCCCACCTGGTGAGAGAGTAATGGGGATCCACACTATGGCTTCTAAAGCTTCGGCTTACCAGTGGCATCGGTCACGTGAACTCATATTGAGTTAGCCAAAGCAAGTCACCAGGCCAAGTTGGAATCATTGGGAAAGGGCAACACAATCTTCCCACATGAAGGAATAATGACTACTGGGAAGGATGATATATTATTTCACACCCTTATTCCTTGCAGGGTATATCCTGCCTTGAGAAAAAGAAGCCTAAAGCTCAGAAAAATACGCTGTTTATTAATTTAATATTAATTGAATACCTACCATATGTCAGATACTTCTAGGCATAAAGGATAAGAAAAATCAGGACAATTTCCCACTCCTATGGAGCTTATGTTCTAGGGAGGAGACAGAAAACAAAGTGACATGTAAATATATAGTGTATTTGTGATTAGTGCTATGGAAAATAATACAACAAAGTAAGAGGGAAAGAAAGTTCCAGAATACGTGTATGTGCATATGTGATGTTTTATTTAGAGCTGGGAAGCTGTTGGCTGGTTTAAGGGGAGGCATGGCATGATCCTACTGATGCCACTGACATCCAGTTACTCTGGCTGCTGTCTGGCAGAGGCAGAAGCAGACGAACGAGGTGGTGGCTTTTGTGGTAATTCAGGCCAGAGTTGGTGGTGGTTTGGACTAGGATGGTGGTGGTGGTGAGAGGGTGTGAGAAGTGGTCATTCTGAGTTTCTGAGTATATTTTGAATATAGACAATCGGTTTGTTGGTGGAGTGGACTTGGGGAGGATGAGAAAAAGAGAATTGGAAGATGACTTAAGTATTTTGTCTCGAGCCGCTAGAACAGATGAAGTGCTGTTATTGAGATGGTGAGCTGCAAGGGGAGAGGCTTAGGGGTGAGGGGGAGGGGGAGTCTGGAGGTCGGCTTGGCCCTGTGACCTTGAGGCTCCTGTGACGTCTGAGGCTCCTGTTAGACGTCCGAGTGGAGCTGTCACAGAGGCAGTTGTCGATGTGGTCTTGAAGATCAGGGAGATGTTTAGGCCAAAGATTTGAAGTTTGGAGTCGTCATTTGCTTGATATTTAAAGCCATGAGGCCAGATGAGATGACTCAGGGGGTGGTATGGGCAGAGAAATGGCCTGAAGTCGGAACCTTGGAGGAGAAACTAGTGAAGGAAGCTGGGAAGGTGTGCCCAGCGAGGCAGGAGTGAAAGCAGAGAGTGGTGTTACAGAAGCCAGACAAAGAGGATGTTCCGAAGAAGAGGAAATGACCAACAGTGTCCGACACAGCCAGAGGGCACCGAGCATGGCCACTGCATTTAGCCAAAGGGGCAGAGAAAAGCTGCCGTGCAGAGAGGATTTCTAGGGGAAAAGTGGCACAAGGTCCCTGCCTTTCTGAACCCTCTCAGCTACAGTCACTGAGGAATCTCAGCTTTCAGGCTGAGCACACCCAAGCTGCTGCTGGCCCGGACCTGCAGGCTACCAGCTGGCTCAGACTCCAGCCTTTGGAGTCTGGAGGCCCCTTTGGACTGCTGGGTCTCAGGCTCTCGCTAATCCACTGAACGATGTTTGTTCACACGTGTAACCCACATAAAAGTGGCAAATCCAGGGAGTTGCATTCAGAAGTAAAACTGGTATGACATCCAAAGAGCGTTGAGGAGCAACTGACTCTTTCTCGAGCTCTCTTTAAGGAGCACTAAATGGGGATTACTTGCTAACTCAAGTCCAAATTCTGGAATCCCTTTCTTGAGTCTGTCTCCTACCCTTTCATTTATATGGTGCAGAAGATGCCTCTCCATCTCTCGTCTCATATCTAAAGACTCCCGTAGCTCTTGGAAACAGGGCCTAGGATACTTGTTTCCTCTCTCCCCTTCCCCTCCTGTCTCTTTGGGTCTACTGTCTATTTTATTTATTTACTTTCTCATCATGCGTAGATTTCCCTCCTTTCTAATGTAGATTAACTTGGCCTTTCTGGTGGTCTTTCAATTTTCTTCTCCCATTACCAAGATCAATAAAGCAAAGGCCAGAAAGCTGGCCAGACAAACAGAAATCTCAAAAGGAAGGCAAAGCAGGAAAATGATGCGCAGGTATCCATTACATACGCCTGTTGTTCTGCCTGAATTTGCATGTGTCAGCCACTCTCTTCTTGAGCCAGGAGCCACACAGGGGCCCACACACCTCTCACTGGGTCCTCATGTCTTTAGGTCCATAGAGGAGTCCCTAGTCAAAAGCGTAACCTTCCTCCTAAGCCCTGCCCACTGCTAAAGAATTAGACTTTGCTTCTCTTTTGACATATTTCTCCTCCTTTCTGGGATGTGTGGGTTCATTTTCCCCTTTGAGGATTTGCCAAAAGCAAAAGTAACAATTCCAACTGCCTATCACTTAAACAAGAGGAGATTTATTGGATTTATCAGAAAGCATATAGTGCAAGAGCGAGAAAAACACAAGGTTAACTTCAGGTCAAGCGGTCCAACTCCTGTCCAGCCAGGCCATCCCAAGCAATCATTTTTGGGGTCCTGCAGCAGTCTCGCTGGGCCCAGTGTCTGACCTCCAGAGAACTCCAGGAAGAGGAATCAGAGGCTCCTGAGGAATCAGAGCTGCAGCCCTGGGAGGCTTCCCCAGTTCTGTGTGTGAGTCAGCTTTAGAGCTTTAGTGAGATGAGGGACTGTGACCCAGAACGTCTGCTACCTTCTCCCACCTGTGCTATGTGTGCTCCGTTCAGGGGTGGGGGTGAGGGGACTGGTTACCTCCACTCCAGCTATTAACTACAAGGGCAGGGCAGGGGTGGAATCAGCTGTCAACTGGACTTAGGGATGTGAGGGGTAAGGTCTGCGGCTGGAGAGTCCTGTTGTCACTTTAGTCCCCTCTGGGAGCATTGAGAGTAGTGAAGAGTTGAAATTGAAGTTCGTACAAGTAGTGATCAAAGCTTATGTAGTATCTCCTTAAATACACTATCCTATATCCCCTTGGACTGAAAACAACAGCCATTTCCATGGTTACAGAGACCCATTTTCCAGGAAATAAATAGAAGATGTTTGAAACTGAGTAGTCAGAAAAGGAAGTGTGTGCACGTGTGTATGGGGGGTGTGTGTGTGTGTGTTTATTCTGTGCCTATATGCCCTGACCCTTTCCAGTATCCTATTCCAAAGCAGAATTGTGCATTGCCCTCATAAGACAGCAGGCCCTGTGACAGCAGGCATCGTGTTTGTTGTGCCCACTTCTGTGCCCTCAGAGGGGATCCTGACCAGAGTTAGGTGTGTTGAATTGCTGACAGCAGAGAAATCGTCAGTGCCACTGCATTTCCTTGTGTTTGAATGAACACATCCACAGTCCTGGTTGTGCTTTCCCCGCCATGTTAGATGCCCACAGATAATCTAATGCCAGAACTGAATATGAGTTTGCCATGCCTTCTGGGATGCTTGGATTTGGAGCACCCCCATGACCCCACAAAGAATAAGCTGAAAGCAACCCTTAGCTCATGACCCACCCATATCCACCTTCATTCCTCTTCTCCCCCAGCAACAGTTTGAGCAAGAAGCATAAAAATGGTAAGTGTCAATTTAAAAAAGCATCTTAAAGATCTCAGTCTTCAAGGTAAAGAATTGCTCTACTGGATCTTGGGCCTCCACTTGCTATGCTAGCCAATCACCAGACCCCCAAAGCTGGTCCTCTCTTTCTTTCTTGGTATAATACAGACTGGGATGGGGCTGTAGCCAGGGCATAAGAGTTCAAGACATTTTCCAGGAGCAGGTAACGTGGCTGCTTCCTTGTCAGGGAGGCAATGCTGATACTGGGATGGGTGGTAATAAGGGTTCACCAAGAGGCATGGAGAAGCTTTACCAGGACTTTCAAAGCATGTCCTTGATGGATGCAACCAAATACCAGATAACTGTACAGTGAAGTGTCAGAAATACAGAGGTAAAGACCAAGCTGTTCAACAAGGAATTCTGCTGGTCACTCTGGTCTGTTTTTATGGAGCATCATTTACATACTTTGCCCTAATACTGATCTCATCATTTTAAACAGATATATAGTAGTCCATTGTGTGATTATACTTTGATTCATTTAGCTCATTCCTTAATAATGGACGTTTAGACTATTATTCCTTGTTGTTGTTGTTGTTGATACACAGAGTGCCATAATATGCATGCAGAATGACCACTTGTGCTACACTGTTTCTTAGAATAGATTCCTAATATTTGAATTATCAGGTCATAGGAGGAGACATTTTTAATTTTGGTAGATATTGCAAAGTTATAATCTGGAAACACTGTAGCAATTTAAATTCTCATCAACCAGTAAATGAAAGATGCCCATCATACATAACAACAGTAGGCATTATAATTCTTTCATAGTTTTACTTATCTGATATGTGACAATCAATACCTAATTACTTTGTGTTCATTTATTTACAAATAAAGAATACTACTTGCTTACAATTTATTAATTATTGGTATGTCTTTTTGTGGAACTTTTAACAAAATTTTTGAGCTTTCTTTCTTATTGAATTGGTATTGGTATTTTTTTTTTATTTGCAAAAATATTTCATGTATTATGGATAAGGAATTTACATCTGTTATTTATGTTGCAAAGTTTTTCTAGGATGGAAACCATGTCTGTTTTGCACATGATAGTTTTTCCATCAATTCACACAGTGCCTGGCCCAGAATGGGCACTCAATAAACATGCGTTAAAGAAATGGATGGATGCACAATACTACAGAGACTATGAGTGCAACGACCCTGGCTTGACTTGTAGCCTTTTCGGCATTGACTTATTGATTAATATCAACCTCCTGGTCCACCTGAGCCCCAATAGTATGTCTTGTTCCATCCTTAGACAAAGGCAATTCTCCTTGGTAAAATTCCAACCTTTTCCTGGAGTGTGCCTCTCAGACCATCTATGGACTTCCTGCTGATATAAGCACAACTCCTCCTCTGCAAGCTATTAGCAGGAGATGATGATTGTCCAAGGAATGATCTTCAGTGGTGAAATGCAGCGCTGCTTGCATATGTCAGCTTTATTCTGTTAGTAATGATTTGATCATTAAATAAGATATTCAGTGTTATTTCTTTGGGGCTTCGCTTATCATCTGTAGCCTCATCCGATTATTTGCATGTTGGCTCATTCAAGTGAGACATCCCCTTCATACAGAGGGAAGATTTTTCGAAAGTTGATTTAATCTGAACAAAATAGAATAATTACAACCTATATATGATAATTTTATTATCTTAACCACTCAAACCACTAAGAAAGATCACAATATAAACAAGTATCAAACTATATCATCTTCAGTGGAAGAACTCAAGCAGTCTTTAAAGGGAATCAGCCTCTTCTTAATATTCCTAGAAAAAGCCTGGATTATCATCTTCTCTCCAAAGACATGGAACATCTTGGTACTGATAGAAACAGAGCTATGGCTTCTACCTCATACCTGGAATGTAACAGCATATCTATGCTGTAGTTTGTCAAGCATTGAGCTGGGCACTGATTCTCCTAGTGCTGGTTCCTACTTCAGAGAACTCACAGTGGATGAGTGCAAGCATTACCTCCCCCCACCACAAATAATTTGCAGAATACCTGACCTACATGGGCACCGTGAGACAAGAGGCAAGAGAAAAAATCAATTCCTAGGGACACACACCTTTACAGAAAGAGGTCTGCTAAAGGGGAAAAGATTCTCATTCTTTTCTTTTTCTCTTTTTGCTGAGCAAGACTGGCCCTGGGCTAACATCCATGCCCATCTTCCTCCACTTTATATGGGAGGCCGCCACAGCATGGCTTGACAAGCGGTGCCTTGGTGTGTGCCTGGGATCCGAACCATCGAACCCCAGGTCGCCGCAGCGGAGCGTGCGCACTTAACCGCTTGCACCACCAGGCCAGCCCCCTGGTTCGTTTCTTCACATCACATATATTACACACAGCTTCAAGGGGTTGAGGGTAGACAATCCTCAGTGGACCAGGGAAGTAAAAATTGTAGGAACACCAGGAAACATTGTCTTCCTGTTAAAACCAAAAAGAAAAATTTCTGTAGAAGACGTCAAATCTATTCCATTTATTTCAATTCACCCAGAAATTCTTATATACCCAGTATGTGCCTGGACCTGCACAGCATTAAGGAAAAGATAGATTTTCTGTTTGGGGAAAACTGGGATCTGATTGATGAGTGGAGGCTCACACATTAAAATTAAAACATTACATAAAAAAAAGTGGAATGTGGTGCTAGGCTCAATACAATTGAGCTTGAGAATCAAGTTTTAGCACATAATGCCTGCAAAGCACTGTAGAATATAAGATAAAGAAAACAAGTCCCTGTGCCCTAGAAGTTTATCATTAAATTGCTAAGTGTGTACACAGCCAATAAATGCCTAGGAATTTCAGGAATCATGAAGCCCCTTCAGCAGGGAGGGAACATGATCTTATGACAGCATGGGACTCTTTCCAAGGGGGTTAATGAGGGCAAGCTTTCCAAAACACATTTTTAAATTCTGCAAGCCTCGATTTCCTTGGCTGGAATGATCTCTCCCATTGACACAGTGAAGCACCATGTCACTGCCAAGAGCCAGCTGTTGGGGTACTACAGAGGTCCTTGTGATGTTAATTTCTTTGTAACAGTGAAGATGAGCAGAAGGGGATACGGTGTCTGGATACTATCTTTACTACTCTTAGATTAAGCACAATAGCTCCTTATTCTACCTTACCATGTGGTTTCCCAAGGATTATCCTGGGGATGTCTACCTACCATTTGGCCTTATTTTTGGAACTAGATCTCTTTGTGACCTGAACCAGAAAAAACCAGAGAACCAGGGACCCCAGAATTACAGCCTGACTTGTCAACAAGAATAAGAGATATGCAACACGTGAAATGAGAAAACCCATGATGAGAGGCTCACCCAGCCTCAGTGCATTGAGCAGAAGTGGATGTCAGGACCTTTGGGGGAAACTGCCTGGCTGAAGGAGATCAGAACTGAGGTTATATTTCCCAACTATTACCATAAGCTCTATATTTTTTCTAAATCTATCCCTACTTTATTTTATTTTGACCTAACAACAGAAGGCAAAGAGTATTAAAAATGTTTGTTTGTTTTCTATTTGAACCCAGATATGATCTGATACCATGAAATCTTTTACTTCAAACAAACAAACACACCAATCAAACAGCCATTTAAAAAGCTGGCTTCCAGGAGAGTAAGCCACTGAAGTCAAATAAGAATCCTTTCTTAACATCCCAACAGGTTAAGTGCGTGGCTCAGGATTCAGGTTGGGCAGGGGCCTGGGAGACAGGGCACACAATAAAACAAACCTGAGATGATTCCAGCTCTCAGGAAGGAGGAGGACTCATTGAGGAATGAAATGAAACAAAAGAATAGACCCATCTGATCTGTGGAAGAATCTTGTCGGGTAGAGTGTTGTCATGCATCTTGGAAACTGTCCAAGACACATGGTTACTTCCTGCCTCTGACTTCCGGTCTTGCCACATCTCATTTGCCTTTCATCTCCCTGGCTCTGGGAAGACAATTTTTAAGCTGATATTAAGGTATAGACAGAGGCAGTGGGAAAATCTGCAGTCACAGCATATTTATAATTTAGGGGAGACCCATGTATTATGCAAAATGGTTCCATTATTTCTAAACCAAAGATGATGAGTGACAACGAAGGCTTCCCTGTGGTTCTGCTGGGAAACAGAAAAGAGAATAATATAGGACAGCTGACAGAGAGGAATACAAACTCCATCCTCAAGCTTCTGCCACTTATTTTCTTGTCTGTCCACTCTCTTCTTGATGGGAAGCCAGGTAAGAGGTGGGCTTGGCCAGTTGGACCCTGGAGTCAAAAGGAAAATGGCATATCTTTTATCTTCAGTTATCTTTCAAGGTCCAGAAAGAAAATTTTAAATTTATGTTGTTTGAAGATTGTGGAGTTTAATCCAGATAGGCAATTAGAAACACGGCTGTTGTGCAAGGGGGCGTGGGGATAGCATAAAAGTGGTATTCTTGGAAAAATATTAGTAGTCTAGTAGGGATAAAAGGGATATTAGAGAACCAAGAATGTCAATAGTAAGGACAAAGGGTTTAGGGTAGACAAATAAAAAGTGCTCACAGAACTCCATTACCTAAGGTCCCATGTACCTGGTTGATTTGTGATTTCATGAGTTTGTAAGAGCTGAGTAGGTTGATTCCAAGGGCTGGATCTTCCTTCCTTCCCACTATTCAAGGCCCATGTCTTCCTTGCCCTGTGGTGCCAAAAGGAGGTTTTGGCCATCATTTTCTAGGAGAAAGTCCTGGGGAGTGGGGGAAACTCCGTCAATTACACACAAGACCCAAGTTTGCTGAAAAGAGAGGAAAGGTTCTGCCAGTCTCTGACAAGCTCTGACCTTCCAGTAATTTCTGTTTAGAAATATGAGTTGTGTGTTCGTCTCTCTGCATGTCCATCTGGCTTGGCTGCTGCCCCTGCCATACTGGACCCTGAGGACCCATAACCTCCAGTGTTCTCTCATGGCCCTGCACAGACAGATCCTTTAGATGTTAACTCAGTGAGTGGAAAACAAACATGAAAATTCCAAAGCTTGGAATAATATGAGACTTAGAAGGACATGTTATTCTTCTTAAGAAAAGTGTTCTATCTTAAAGGATACTAGTACATCCGGCAATCACGTGGAACTCAGTCCATTCCTCAGCCTGGCTTCTCAGACCCCAGCATTTAGGCAACTTTCGGTGAGCGCTGCCTCAAGGTCTCTGGAGGTCTCTGTTCATTCTAGATGCTGACATCCACACCTCCTCCTGGCTGTGATGCTCAAAACCTTCACTCTGGCAGGATTGTCTTAGAAGGAGCCTTTGGGCTTCCTTCAGCCTTTTGGAATTCCTATTCCTGACTGGGACCCCAAGCACTAGTCCTTTCCCTTTGACCTATTGTGTTCACCTAAAGTGTATTCAGACATGCTTGGTGGTAAGGCTGTGATTTTCTTTGCAGACTTCAGCTTTTTCATCTGAGCCTAGACAGACATCTGGGACAGAACAACCCCTGCTTTTGAAAATGCCATGTCTCTCCTCTATCCTGTTACCAATCAAGTTGTTGCCTTCCTTCTCTCCTTTCTAGAAGAGTCATCTGCTCTGACTACTCTCGTCCCTTCACTCTCATTCCCTCCATAGCCCACTACGGTCTAGCCTCTTTCCCATCAGAAAACTGCTTGCTTTCTGGCCTTGTCCTCATGCATAGGCATCCGAGACTTCTCTATGATGTTTCACACAGTGGGCTTCTCCTGGCTTGAAACCCTCTCATCTTTTGTTTTTCTTGACATCACACTCTCCTGGGTTTTCCTCTGTGGCCTCCACTGGTCTGGTCTCTCTTCCTCCATTTATCCCACAAATGCTGGGGTCCCCAGGTTTCCTTCTTGTCAGTCACTGGCTGAGGATAAGTATAAGCTGTTGGCTAAGCATCTGTGCTGTGACACCAAACTACTTGGGTGTGAATCCCAGCTTGTCCACTTCCCTTCTTGGACAATTTTTTAACCTCTTTGTGAATCAGTTTCCTGTGTATAGGGAAAACAACTATAGTGCTTAACTTACAGCGTTGCTGTAAGAATTAAATAAACAAATATTTGTAAAGTGGTCACACAGTGAGCCCCCAATACATGTCTCTTGTTTTGATTATTAGTCTCTCATCCTCTCTAAGAGCTTTTACTACCAGCTCTATATTCCTGAGTCTCAAATCCATTTCAGTAACTCAAAACTTACCTTTAAGTTCCAGACCTATATATTTCCATTTTCTACATTCCTGGATATATCAGGGAAACATACAAATCAGCATGTTCAAAGCTAAACTCATTATCTACTTGCTAAAACCAGCTCTTTTTCCTGCTTTCCATATCTGGGTTAATGATACTGCCATCCACTGGGTTGTTATAATTAGAATTCTCTGAGTCCTTATCTATTACTCACCTTCCACAGTCAATTTTGAACCAAGCCCTGACTATTCATCTTTCAAAATATTTCTTAAATCTTTTTATAATCCTTCCTTAGTGTTAGTTTCAGTTCAGTCCCTCATCATCTCTCACTTGGACTCTTAGAATAATTTTCTTCCTTCATTTTTACTCCTGTTTTCAACTTTTCTTTTTAAAACAATGATCATATGTCATTCCTGTTCTTAAAACATAACCAAAGAAAACAACAGTACTAACAAGAGTGCCTTCACGGAGCCTCCAATGCCCGAAGAAAGCAGATGCAGCCACGCACCCTCCCAGCTCTGAAGACTGCTTGGAATTCACATTTACCACTTTTAACCTGAAGTAGCTAAATCTCTGGTACTGAAAAAGGATTTGGGATTTTACAAACAAGTCACATCCTTTCACTTCTCTTTATCATTAGTTTTCTCTTTTTCTCTATTTGACAAAAATCTGACTCAGGTTTAAGGTCCAGAACAAAGATGTCTTTTTCAGGGCAACTCCCCTGCCATGTCTATCCCCCAAGACCCAAGGCAGATCCACCTCCCCCTCTCCTAAGCTCTGTCTGCTCTTTGAATAGACCTGGCTACTGAATTTGTAATACTACAATGACATTACTTATTTCTATTTCTCTCCTAGCTGTGGGTTCTTGTTGGTCTCTTATCCCCTGTATCTGACACGGCCCCTGGCACATATTAGCACTAAGTGAACGTCTATTGATTGCACTTTTTCTGAGAATCTTTCTTTCTCTTGGCAATTTCCTTACCAGGGCAGCCAAACTTGATGCCTCTTCTTTTTCCATTCAGGCATTTGCTTGGTTTCTGCCAAGTGTCTGTGTGCTGGCAGTGGGTCCTCTCAGCCCATGGTATTGTCACTATGATGGGCACTTGTGTGGGAGCAGGCGAGTTTGCCCACAACTGATTTGAGTCAAACTAATTTGATTAATGGAAACTTTCCTAATGACACTCACTTAAAATCCGTATTTACACAATGCAAAGCATTTTATGGAATATACACAAAGTGACAGTTGTTAGAGAAGGAGTACTTGCATCCTTTTAGGAATATTTTGATCCATTTTGTCTACTTTTGAGTATTTCAAGTATTTTTAGATTTAGAAATCTTCCATTTATGAATTTTACATTATGTCATATGCAATTCATCAAATGCATTCCTTTTGGTGTTCTGGCCTGCATTTTGCTGTCTGGGGACTATTTTAGGTGACTGTGTGCGCTATGTGAATCTATGAAGCAAATCAGCTGATATCCAATTGGCCATTTTAGTGCAGCATTATATTTTGACTCTAAGAATGAAAATCATTTAGCTCCATTTCTCTATTTTATTCAACAGTCTACTTCATACAGTAATGCTCTATCAAAACAGTCACATACTACAACAATTTAACCTAACACTTTGAAATTTGTAGGTTATTGCTTTCACTATCGACACAGTATACACTCATTAAATAAAAGTCAGAAAGCATGAAAGAAAAGAGTAAGAAAACTAGTCTTCTTGGTTATCATAATATCAAGATCCATAATATTAAGATGCATTTCCTTTCAATCTTTTTATGATCATTTTTGCAATTTTATTTGATATTTTATCCTTTAATATTTATTATATTAGTTAACATTATTTATATTTTATATGGAAATTTTATGTATTTAACATTATATTGATACATTTATAAAGTGAGTGATATGTATATTTCCTCCTGAGGTTCACCATGTAGTTGTAGTTCATTCATGCTCACAGCTGAATTGTATTAAATTTTGTAAATATACTGGAATTTGGTTATTTATTCTACTATCGACCGATATTATTTTTTGCTAAGAGAAAGATTTATTCTAGGAATATTAATGTTTATGTAATATATGGATATTATTTAATTATATTTTATTACATATATATAAATACCTAATATATAGATATCTGATATATAATCAATAATTATAATCATATATGTAATCAATTGCTAATATATATTATGTATCTTTCTATCTATCTATTTACCTATCTATCTATCTATCCAATGAGAAGGATCAGAGTGTAGACTTATCCTCGAATGCATGGGTCAGAGGGTGTGGTTTTTTCCAACTTTGTCGGTTGGTATAAGTTTATTTTCTAAATAACATAACATTCCACAAGTATGTAAATATACTGGTTGCTCTGCAACTTTTTCAACACTTGTATTTTGGGTTAAATCCAATTTAATTATGATTTTGTATAATCGACATATTTTGTATAATTGACATACGAGAAACTGCACATAAAGTGCATAATTTTATCACACATTTTGTATATTATATTTCTTCATAATTGACATAATAATTGCACACGAAGTATATAATTTGATGTTTCACAAGTGTATACACTAATGAAATTATCAAAACTATGAAGATAATAAATATTCATCATCCACCCCCCCCCCAAATTTTCTCATTCTTCTTGGTAATTCCTCTCTGATACCCCCCCAACCCTTCCTCCCCATCCCCAAGCAACCACTGATGGAGTTCTGTCATTGTAGATTATTGTGCATTTTCTAGAACTCTATATAAATGGAGTCATGTAATATATATAATTTTTACATCAAGCTTTTTCACTCAGCATAATTATTTAAAAACTGTTATTGTGTGTAGAAATAATCCATTTCTTTTTATTACTGAGTAGTATACCATTGTTTGGATATATAACAATATGTTTATCTGTCGATCTATTGATGTACATTTAGGTTGTTTCCACTTTTTGACTATTTCAAATAAAGTTGTATGAACATTCAGAAATAAGTTCTTGTATGTTTGTATGCTTTTAATTCTCTCGAGTAAATATCTAGGGATGGGATGACTGAATTATAAATTTGTGTATATTAACTTTTTAGGACACTGCAAAAATGTTTTCCACAGTGCGCCATTTTATATCGCCGTCAGCTGTGTACAGAAGTTCCAGATGCTCCACATCCTTGCCAGCACTTGGTCTGATTAGTCTTTTTAATTTTACCCATTTTAATAGGTGTGAAGTGGTGGTTCATTATAGTTTTAAATTGCAATTCCTAGAGACTAATGGTGTTGAGCATCTTTTCATGTGCTTACTTGCCATTGTGCATCTCCTTTTTTCCTGAAATTTTGAGCTGATTTTTTTATTGGGCTGTTTGTTTTCTTGTTATTGAATTTTGAGACTTCTTTATATATTCAAGATATAAGTCACTTATCAGATATATAATTTGCAAATATTTTCTCCCAGTCTGTGCTTATCATTTCATCCTGTTTTTTGAAGAGCAGAAGTTCTTAATTTTAATGACATCCAATTTAACCTAGATTTTAAAAAATCATGATCATATTTATGGTGTTTGTATTAGTTTCCTAGGGCTGTGGTAACAAAGTACCACAAACTGGATGGCTTAAAATGACAGAAATTTGAGCCAGCCCTGATGGCCTAGCAGTTAAAATTCAGTGGGCTCCACTTCAGTGGCCCAGGCCCGATTTCCGGGAGTGGAACCACACCACTTGTCTGTCAGTAGCCATGCTGTGGTGGAACAGAAATTTATTTTCTGATAGTTTTGGAGACTTGAAGTCTAGAGTTGGAGTGTCCCCAGAGTTGCTTCTTCTGGAGAGCTATGAGGCAGAATCTAGTCCATGCCTCTCTCCCAGCCTCTGGTGGTGTGCTGGCACTCTTGGGCATTCCTTGGCTTGTAGCTACGTCACTCCAATCCCCTGCTTTCACAGGGCCTTCTCCCTGTGCCTCTTCTCAAAGTCTTCCCTCTGTGCATGTCCATCTCTGCGTCCACACTTTTCCTTTTTATGACAACGCCAGTCATATTGTATTAGGGCCCACCCTAATGATCTCATTTTAACTTAACTACCTCTGTAAAGACCCTATTTCCAAACAAATTACTGGGGATTAGGACTTCAACACATCTTTTTTGAGGCGACACAATTAAACCCATAACAGTGTTGTATGTAAGATACTTTCCCCTAACCTAAGCTCACAAAGATTTGTTCTGTTGTTTTCTTTATAAAAGTTTTAGTTTTATGTTTTAAATTTTAGGTTTATGATCCATTTGATTTTTGTATATGGTAGGAGGTATGGACTAAAAAGTTCTTTCACTTTTTTTTTCTTTTGCATATGGTTATCCAGTTGTTCCACCATTGTTGTTTGAAAAGAGCACCATTTCTCCATTGAATTGCCTTTGCATCTTTGTGAAAAACTAGTTGTCCATAATCGTGTAGGTCTATTTTGTCCTCTTTATTTTGTTTATCTTTACACCAATATCACACTGTATTGACTACTATAGCTCTCCTTTCAAATAGATTCTCTCTCATTTCTTCTGAAACGCCAAGGGATCTTATGTTAGACCTTTAGTCCTGTATGTTTATTAAATTTTTCTCTCCAATTTCCTGTATCTTTTTTACTGTTCTTCATTCTTTATAATTTCATTTGCCCTATCTTTTACTTATTTGACTCTTTCTTCAACTTTGTTGAATTAGTTGTTGAACTCGGATATTGCATTTTCTAATTTTAATTACTAATTTTATTCCACTTCTAGAATTTCAATTTCCTAATCTGAAAAATCTATTTTGGTTATTTTATATATTTTCTTGTTCCTCTAATCATAGTTTCATTTTTTTTCTTCGAGATATGTTTTTAAGTGATGATTCCAATATTGGACATTTTGCAGATCTGATTTGGCTATGTTGTCTCTTCTGCTCTTCACAACATGGCACCTTTTTTTCCCACCATATACCTTTGTTTTCATCTTTACCCAAGATATCTCATTCCTTGAAAATTTGTATATTGAAATTCTTTGACATCTATTTTAAATTTTCTTTGCTCTGGAGAGGATTTGCCATTTTTCTACCAAAGTTGAGGTTTTTTTGTTTGTTTGTTCAACTTGTTTTTTTCAATCAATATCATTGATAAAGGTAAAAAGAATTTTTGCTTTATTCACCAAAAACTTTTAATAATTTATAATAATTAGGTTCATCAGGCCATGTAGTTTCTAGACCACCCAAAATATAAGCATCTGGGCTTTTGTTTTTATGCAGCAATTTGCCTGACGACTCATGTGCCCAGAATGCAATTATGCAGTTACCACCTTACTGAAAAAGCACATCTTTAAGCCTCTCTTTTCACGTAATGTTATCTTGTGCTCATCACTGTTATTACTAGATACCCTGTAAATACCAACTTTGAGGTTTGTATATGATAAAGATATCAAAAAATTAATATTTTTCAAATTATTATTGGCCCCTTAATTTTAAGTTTTTATCTGTGATATTTAACTTGGGGTAGTCAAACTTGTCTTTTTCTCCCTGTTCTCATTTGTTCTATTCAATCTCAGCTTCAAAGATTCTCCCTACAGAAGTAGAATAAAAATACAGTTCTATTTTTTAGAGATCTGTTGCTTTACTTTTAAAATATTTAACTGCTCAGCCATCGTTAGGAGTCTCTAAGCAGATGCCTGTTTACAACCTCCCAGAGGAAGGAGCCGTGGTGGTCCAGCCCTCTTCTCTCCTCTCTATCTCTGATTATTCATGCTCCTCAAGGCTCAACAAAAAATATGTGCTCTGTGATGATTGTTGTTCTACTCATTATAAGGAAGACATTTCCACTTCTTGTACATTTACCTTACTTCCTCTAAATATCCACGCTTTTGACTATTATATTGAAAATTGCTTTTTGCTTGAAATGCTTAAAAATAGGCTAAATGGAAAAAAATGCTCCTAAAGGAATATTAAAAAAAAAGGATTCTTAATGCTACTTTAAAATCAACCTATCGTATAAGAAATAAGTTCAATGCACAGGCATTTCAAATGAATGTCACAGTTAACAAATTATTGTTAGAATTTAGTAGATTTGGCATAGACAAATTGACCTGGAACCAAATTCTCAGCTACTTTCAGGGTCCACAAATATTCTCTGATTTTTCCCTTAGGAAATGGTTTTTCCAAGTCCGATCTCCACAGGTTCCACTTAAAAATCCCTGTGGCCTGCAGGGTCTTTGTCCTCTGTAGCAGGAGGCTGGTCATCTCACAGTCTTGCATACAACCTTGATGCTGCACCTGTCGGGAGAGGCTGGTGGCTGTCTCCAAGAATACCACCTATTTCAATATTTGATGCATAAAGCATTTTAGAAAGTAACTTGCCTAACAGATTCTTATTAATAATAATGAAAACTATCCATATGTTGACAATAGTTATACGGAAGGTTTCCAGGTCCTCTAAATCAAGCGGGCTAAATTATTTCATGAGAAGTTGCTAGTGCTAATCATTTTGAATGATGCCTAATTATATTATGTGATTTTCTTTATTCACTAAAATAAAACTTAGAAATTTCTCATTTGGTTCAATTCACCCCATGCCTCTCCAGCAACATAGGCCAATGTAAAGCCTCTGGGTTATTACCTGTGAGGCCCATGGCTCCAGCCTGAGAACTGTGTGGACAGGGCCACTGGTAGAGGGACAGCCTTACTGATACGTGCTGAAACGATTCTGCTGCCACCCTTGGGGACATCTCTCCCTGTCCTGCCTCTTGTGACCTGGCCCTATTGGTGGCTGGGCCCTTGTGTGGGGCTTTGCCAATTATGGGGCTCTAGGAAACTCCTCCCTTACCTATACAGAGATTTTGTTTTCTAACTTATCTCTATGCAAACTTGAAGAAGTTTCCACCCCCTAAATATCTCTCTTATCTGTCCTCAGTTGTCCATGTCCATTGCTTCTGTCTTGGTTGGGCCTAGTTTACCAATCTCACCCAACAACCTGTTTACCACACTAGGGCTTGGATGAGACCCACTAAGACACAAGTGCACCTGTGGCCTTCTGCTACTGCCTTCTGGAAAAAGTCAGATGCTTACTCAGTGTCCATAATCCGGGCTGTGCCTACCTCACCAGCTGCGCTTCTTTTCTGCTGGCCTTCACAATCCATGTTCCAGCTACAGAGCCCACACTGCCTCTGTTCCTCTGATGTTTTGTGCTTTTGTGAAAGGAGACCCATTAGAGCCCCTCCCCAGGAGACCTCGTTTATTGAGCCTCAAGCAAACATTGCATCTTTGGGGAAACCTCCTCTTTCACTTGAGGTCCCCGTTGTCTCTGTTTAGTGACCTGTGTGTGCCTTAATCATGCATCCCCTACACTGCAGTTGTCTTCCATCTCCTTGTGCCCATCGCCTGGCCTGGTGTGGGGTAGTGGGTAGCAAAGGCAGACTTTGGAGCCAGGCAGTCTGAACTCTCCTTCTTCCTGTGCTACTTACTAGCCATGCCCTGTTGAGCAAATTATATACTCTCAGCCTCTGCCTCACATTCCTTCTTCTGTACAACAGGGATCCTCATGGTATGCAACTCACAGGGCTGACATGCTGATTAATTAGAAAACAGATAAAGTAGTGGGAGAGTCTTGAAACAAAGTAAACACCCAATAATTGCTCTCTTTTGTTAATATCAAGAACTTTGTTGAATGAATTGAGCACACATTCCATATGAGACAATAGCAATGACTAGCATGTGACTGCACAACCCCAATGTGGCAGAGAATATAACAATTTATCTAGTTAATGTTCATAGCAGAATTGTGAGGTAGGTGCTATTATTATTCCCATCTATATATGAAGAGATGAGGCCTAGAGGGAGGTTAATAAAATTGCTCCAGTCATAAAACAAATACGTGGTGAAGTGGGATTTGATTGAAAGCAATATGATTCCAGAATTTTCACTTTTAACCACTGTTCCAAACCCTCCCCCAAAACACTATGTTCTTTCCCCAGCACATATTTCTTGAATGAATGAATTTAAAAAATATGTAGATTTCCTGTCTATAGATCTAGATATACAGAGTGTGAGAAATAATAGGAATGTCCTGACCCAAAAGATCTTTGGAATTTTGCAATTTCTGAAATGCATTGCATTGAGCATGAAAAAATTCATAGTCCTGGACACAGAGTGATAACTTGGGTGTAACACAGATAAAAAGACGTGTGGTAGAAAGCTCGTGGAGAAGGACAACGCGCCCTGGGACAGGAGGCAGAGAAGTTGTGAGGGGAGAGTCAGGAGGCAGCAGTGTGTAGGAAAGCCAGACCTGGGCATAAGGCATATCTTGCTTCTCATTCTGCTTCTGCCATGTGTTAGCTGGCTCATTCAGTCAATAGTTTATTCACACCTAGTCCGTATTTGCTGCACTCCTGGTATGTTCCAGGAACTGCTACTTCTTTCTGAACCTTAACTTCCTTTTATGTAAAACAGTCATGGTACTTCCACCTTGAAAGATGTTGGAGAAGATTCAGTGGGAATATGGAAAGGTGCAACCCAGGGACCTTCTAACGGGGCTTTCTTACCCTTTTACCAGGCTGTCCCTAGACAGGGACCAGAGGATGGGTTCGGTTATACATGAGGAGTCGGAAAGGTGATTGTAAACCCCAGAAGGAGAAAGGCGTAGGATCAGCAAGCTGAAGTCTAGGGTGAAGTTTGGGCAAGTCAGTGGAGCCCAGGCGAGAGATCCAAGTCAGGTCAGGAAGGTAAGGGTCTGAGGCTGGGCAACAAAGGGAAAGCATGTTGAGATCAAGTTAAAGAATGGGGCAGGATGTATTCCTCATGGTTACATTTATCACTTGCTAGTGTGTGAGGTTCATCCGTATGTCTGGCTGGTCTGAGAATGGATACTGTTAGAAGGGAGAGTCCTTTCCTCACTCCCCGTGTCTTTGAGGGGCTCCTGACCTCCTGCCCTGTGCTTTACAACTACCTGTTAAGACGGAATGAGTTACTTGGATAGAAGACAACAACCACCAGTCCACGTTTCTCAATAGATAATCTATCAAAGATTCTGAGCACAGGTGTGGGTTCTCGTTATTCTTTCTTTCTCCCTAGGAGCAGTGGGAGGCAGTGACCTATGTAAGTGTGTCCACTTTACAGACTCATGTTTACCTCAGATGTGCGGCACAAAAGTGTAGACAAGCATTTTTCGACCTCAGCACTATTGACATTTTGGACCAGATGATTCTTTTTTGAGGGTGGAGTGCCGTGTTGGAGCATCTGGTGCATTGTAGGATATTAGCCACATAGCTGGCCTCTACCCACTAGAAACCCATAACATCTCCACAGTTGTGCTAACCAGAAATGTCTCCAGACATTGCAAAATTGCATCTCCCCCCCTCGAGAACCAATGCTCTAGACAGATGTAGGGAATTGGCAGACCACTTGGACCTGATACCAAGTTGTGTCCTCCAATTTAGCTTCGTCAGTAATAAAGCTGATATTTTGGCCTCTATTTTTACTTTTCTTTTAACAATTTACAACTTATTCAGAACCCTGATGAGAGTCTCTTCAGAGAGTTCAGGGAATTGCTTAGGGTGGGTGTGCAGGTCCTAGCTGGAGTGGACCTCTGTCACGTGAGTGCTTCACCCCTAGGATAATTACTCCTCTCGTAGACAACCTTTAGACATTATAAAAGAGAAGGCCCCTGAGCCCTGCCACTGACCTGACGTTTGTGGCTGAAGTTCAAGAGGAGGCTGCCCTGGGTCTCCTGAATATCCAACTCTCAGATGAGTTATGTAGCTTCAAAAGCCAGGTCAAAGGCAGGCACTGACCCTTTAGCAGGTTGACAGTCTTATCTCAGTAGCCAGCTGGTAGGTAGACCAGTTGGCTCTGGTCCCAGCTACATTTTCTGGAAAGGCAAAGATAAGATACTTTTTAAGGCTGGGGAAGTTCTCTGCAGGGCTTCTGTGGGCAGTCAAAAACCAAGACTGAGCCTGTGATGTTTGGACTGGGCATACTAGAGGCTGTCTGCCTAACTTGGGCCATTTTCCTGGCTGAGCATCACCTATGGGCACTGTGCCTCAGACAGCCCCAATCCACAGACCAGAAAGGCTGAGTTTTCAGCTCTGCAGAGGCAGCAGCCTTTAGGCTAATTAATAAATCATCAACACATTTGTGGTGTGAAAAATGAAATATTTATGCTCGCCAGAGTAATATTTCTGTCTTGCAGCCCCATGCTCTGTTGATGCCTGATGGAGGATGAAGTAAATACCAGCTGGTGTAGAATGAGTGGAATATAATTACTCTCTACAAAGTTAAGTGAATATTAACACACAGAAGTCACGGGCACCGCCACTCACCCTCCCCCGACTGCACTGCCCAGTCAATGGCATCCTGACCCCGTATTTGGCTCCCCCACAGCTTCCAGCAGGGATCTCAGCAAAGGGCTTGGTTGTCGGCGCTGGGGAAGTGCTGGGGCACAGGCTGCTGAGAAAGGCAGCATGTCGACCACTGTGCAGGGGCACGGGGAGGAGATTTTCCTGATGCCTGAGAGACAGTGTGATACTGTGAAAGAAATGTGGCTTTCAAGCTAGAAAGACCCAGTTCTGTGTCCTACCTCTGAAATTTACAAGCCTTGTGACCTTGGTCAAGGTCCTTCACCTTTTTTTTTTTTTTTTTTTGGTGAGGAAGAGTAACCCTGAGCTACACCTGTTGCCAATCTTCCTCCTTTTGCTTGAGGAAGATTGTCCCTGAGCTAACATCTGTGCCAATCTTCCTCTATTTTGTATGTGGGACGCCGCCACAGCATGGCTTGATGAGTGGTGTGTAGGTCCGTGCCTGGGAACCAAAACTGCGAACCCCAAGCCCCCAAAGCGGAGCACACGAACTTAACCACTACACCACCAGGCCGGCCCTGGTCCCTCACTTTTTTGTATCTCCATTTACTTATCTAGAAAATGAGGGTAATACTGCATTCTGTGATCAGAGATCTGTGCTTCAGAAATTAATAGACAAAGATTTGCATGGTGACATGGAGGTAGAGATGAAATGTGAGGAGAGCTGGAAGGAGATTGAGTAAATAAACCTCAAATGTTAAGGTGATGGCAACGGAAATGCAAAGGAATGAAAGCGTGTGAAAGGCAAGGTTGGCCAGTAATTTTAAGATTGGAGAGTCAAAGGGGACTCAGTTATGAACCCAAGCAGCAGGGAAAACAGAGATGCCATGGCAGAGACTAGGAAGTCCAGAAGGAGAGCATGCTCAATGAGAGGAGGTGGCGGAGAGGTGGGCTGTGTGTGGAGTGGAAACCAGGTGGACAGTCTAAGAGGAGTAAGTGATCAGTGAGATTTGTCCAGCCTTGGAAAAGTGTGTGTGTGTGTGCACGTGCAGGCGCTGGGTTTCTGGTCCCCTCCGTAAATCCCCATGCTGCGTAAATACAATCCCCACGTAGTAGAATTTCCACCAGGAAAAGACTATACGTGGCTCTGGATAGTCAGTTCTGAGCTCCTCTCTGCCTTCATTTCCCGTGTTGAGTGCCTCATACCTAATCCCGGGATTGCAGATCAGTCTGTTTATGTTGTGGGGGGCTCACCTTCACAGCAGTCATTCTTTCACTTCTGCTTGGACCTCACTTTGAAGGTCCGTCCTCACCCTGTGTAGAATCACTGTGTCATTATTAGCCTTGCCCAGTGTCAAGGGCAGCAGGTGCCTGGTGTCCAATGAGCATGGATGTGGTATAAAAGATATCCAAGTCTTTTATAGAATCCCAAGGGATCCCAAAGTCCCTGCCCTTAAAGAGCAGAAGCTCTCCTCAGGCTACAACGTGATATCCATGAGACAATTAAAGAACCAAAAGTGTACACCTGAGTGTTTTAATATTTCATAGGCTATAGGCCTTCTGGAAGAAGAAAATCCACTTTCTTAGCACCTACTGTATGCAATCACTATTTTAAGAATATTACATAAATGATTTCATTTAATCCTTATAGCCATCTTGTAAGATAGGCATTTTACAATTGGGAAAGCAGCCTCAAAGAAACTAATTTGCCTTCCATCAAAAAGCACGGAAGTGACAAGAACAGGATTTAAACTCAAGTCTGTTGTCTTCAAGTTCTAGGTCCATTCCATCTTTCCTTCTACACTCATCTCCTTCTTCCCTCCCTTCTTTCCATTCCTCTGCTTTCTATGTTCCCTTTTTCTTCATTTTCAAAATGTTCTACAAGTGTCGCAATATTGTTAGCTGCGTACAATTGATTGTATTCAAGCTGGTAATATGTCAGCTTGAAAAAAAAGATTCCTTGTAGATGAGTGTGGCCATGTCACATAATTCTGGCCAATGACATATAAGTGGAGAGAATGAGCTCAGCCTACCTGGTGCTTGGCTGTCCTTCCCCCACCCTGGAAGGAAGACTTGATGCTCAAAGTAGAACAGCTATCTTGTGAGCAGTAGGTGATGGGCGCATAAGGCTACCTGAGATTAAACAGAGGATCTTGGTCTTGGAGGACATAGTGGACCTGCCATCTCAGCCCTGGACTGCCTGCCTCTGGACTTGCTCAAATCCCTGTTTTTAAGGCTCTGTTGCTTGTCGTGGAATGCAATTCCTAACTTTGTTTAGGGAGTGATGCACTAAAACATTAACTTAAAAAAAGCTCCCAGGGCCGGCCCCGTGGCTTAGCGGTTAAGTGCGTGCGCTCTGCTGCTGGCGGCCCGGGTTCGGATCCCGGGCGTGCACCGACGCACCGCTTCTCTGGCCATGCTGAGGCCACGTCCCACATACAGCAACTAGAAGGATGTGCAGCTATGACACACAACTATCTACTGGGGCTTTGGGGGAAAAAAATAAATAAATAAAATCTTTAAAAAAAAATAAAAAAATAAAAGCTCCCAGACTCCCACTCTCCACTTAGAGGGAACCACTGGCAACAGGGGAATGGTGTACGTGCTCCAATACTCATTCTGTGCTGGCTCCATTTACAAACAGACATATTGGCACATCTGTCTTTCTAGTACATTAGTGATGCGCTCTATTTTTCTGTAACATGCTCTTTCCACTTGTGTGAAAATATGGAACCCTACTATTTAAAACATTTAGATATTTACCAGGTACTCTCTATATGTTGCGAAACAGTGGTTTTTAAATGGGGATAATTTTGCTCCAGCCTCGGAAGCTGTCTTTTGTTGATGTCTAGAAGCATGTTGCCATTTGGCAACGTCTGGGAGCACGTTGGTTGTCACAATTGTAGGGAAGGGAGTGCCTGGAAGGATATAATTCAGAGACACTGCTGAGTATCCTCCACAGGACAGCCTCCCACAACAAAGAATTATCCTGCCCAAAATATCAAGGTTCAGACTTAAATGTCAACACCAAGGTCGAGAGACCTTGCTATGAAGTATTCCACAATATAGTTGTACCATAATTTATTTAAAAGAATCCTACTAATCAACACTAAGAATGTTTCTAACAATGCTAAAAAGACCGTCATTGCCCATATATATTTGAAGTTATGTATAAAGTTTTTTAAGAATAAATTTTTATGCGTGGAATTGCTCGGACAAAGAATATGCACAGTAAATATTTAGATGCTGCTGCCAAATCACCTGCAAAGAAAAGGCTTCCTTAATTTACACACCCGTCAAGAGTGCAATAGACATTGCTTACTTCCCTGAATCCTCACCAGCATCAGATATCATCAATATTTTTAATCTTTGTGAACCAATGGAATTCTTATTGTTTAATTTGCATTCTCTGATATGAATGAGTTTAAGTCTCATTTTCTCCGTTAATTGGCCATTTTATTTCCTTTTCTGTGAAATGCTTCATCCGTATTCTTTACCTATTTTCTTTCTGATTATTGTTTTTTTTCTTATTGATTTGTAGAAGTTCCTCTTATATATTGAATATTATTGTTTTTTTTATTAAACATGTTAGAATTGTGTTCTGTCTACCTTTCCCTGCTGCCTAACCATTTAGGAAAGAGAGAATAAATGAAGGTTGTAGAAGTTGGGAAACATTTCATTCATCATTAATCAAACCTGGTTTATCTGGGTGCCTCCTACGGGTCACGTAGGCACTATGCGAAACATAGCGAGGGAGGGCCCATCCTGCCCTCAGGTAGCTCAGTCTAGATGTGGATGACAAAATGTGCACATATAGCCTTTACTTTGATCCTTATTAGGAATCAACTGCCTAATAAAAGAACTTGTCCTTCATGCACAATGAGCTGAATCTATTGAACGTTAAGACAAAAAAATTAGCAGAAGAGATATCAAAATAGCTCTTCTTTTACCTAGGATAATGACTCTGGGGAGGGAGGCAGATCTTTGCAGATCACAGCCCTAATACTGATCCCCAGGATTAGACAGACAGACCTGCCCATTCGTTGTGAGGTTGGCCACAGGGCAGAGAGCAGTGAAGAGCATGTGCCCGTGCTGGCAGGGCCTGCTCCTAAGAGGAAGAGGGAGGCTCTGAGTCACACACACTGAGTTTATTCTCTCCGTCTTTACCAATAAGATAAATTGCTCCATACACCATGGGGGAAGAGTAAGTGAGGGGACAGATAGAGGCCAGGAGTGTTACCTTAATGATGACTTTCCACCTGGAAGGGAAAGAAGGGAGGAGAAATAAATGTCACCTACTTTCTGTTACAGAAAACTCCCATAAGACCTTTAAAACCTCCCCCTCCCCATTTACATCCTCCACCGGTTTGTTTTTGTCGGGGGAAGAGGGAGAATCTCCCTCTGCCCTTTCCCTTAAGGTTCTTCTGGCTGGCCAAATAATCAACAAGACAGGTTAGCAGGAGAAAATAATACCAAGTTTAATAACATGTATACATGGGAGAAAGCAGGGACACTGCGTTTCTCAACACAATAGCAGAAATTCTCATCTTAAATATCTTTTTCAGCCAATGACAAAGGAGGATTTTGGCGGTGGGGGGAGTCAGTTACAGGAGATTACCACTAAAGCACAGTAAACAAGAGTAAGGTTTATTATGTAGTTCAAGGCCTCACCTTCCACATTGATAAGTCACTAGAGATGAGCTCATGCCCCTCTCTTCTCCAAACAGAGAGGGAGATACCTTTACAAATGGAGATTTCCCTTATAAATGTAAATGATTGTCTGGCAACTCTTCGCAGGGTCATCCAGAGAATGTGGCCAGAGAGACAGAACTTCTGATAAGAGGGGCTTGTTGGTGCCTTTCCTATTGTAACATTTACCCTACGTTATCTTTACAGCCATCATGATAGATCTGTTCCAGGAAGGAGCCACCATGTCAAATTCTTTAGGCAGTTAGTGGGGGAGGTCAAATGTCCTCAGAGAAAACAACCAAGGTAAAGAGATAGATTTCAGGGTGGCCAAATCTTGATCTCCCACATTTTCAAACAATTCATCAGTGTGTCTCTCTTTTCATATCCCCTCCCCTCTTCAGTGCATCACACATTCTTCCTTCCTTCCACCCTTTGCCCTGATCTTTGATATCGTGGTAGCAGCTTTCTTCATGTTCAAAGTTCTCACATTTCCATCTACAGCCTCCCCTGATTACCGCCTGTCTTCCTCCTTCAGGCTTTCAGGTGAGATTTTTTCATACCTACAAGTATTTAGGATAGCTTACTAAGAAAACCTTTGTGACTTTGTTTTGTTCATAATTTACTATACTTCCTTTAAGTCAATGTCCACTCTCCCCTCCACATTCTAAGAGACCTTTACGTTTATTCACATTTATTCTAGATATTTTCTTTTTCTTTGGTAATTCTTCTTCCTTTACCCTCTCCCTTCTCCCTCTCACTATATAAAATGTTGGTATTCTTCAAAGTACCATGCTCAGCTCTTTTCTCATTCACTATCCCCTGTAAATGCATGATTTTGCTGTCAACTATATAATAACAACTTCAAAATTTATATCTTCTAACCTAACCTGCACACACACACATCCCTGTGTTTCCAATCCCTAGTGCATATTTATACCTGGCTGTCACACTGCTATTTCAAACTCAACATGACCAAATCCTATTTTTCTTTCTATATTCGACTCAGTTAATATCATTAACATCTGTTCAATTAATAATGTAGGCATTATCTGCAGTGCAACTCTATCCATATTATAAATCATAGATTTTATTGTTTGATTAAAACTTTTCAAGGGCTCTGTATTACCCAAAAGATAAAAAACAAAAAATCCTTGGAATTCTAAATATGTCTCTTTACTTTATGGATATGTGATGGTTAATTTTATATGTCAACTTGGCTGGGCCACAATGCCCATATATTCGGTGAAACATTATTGTAGATATTTCTGAGAGGTGTTTTTTAGATGAGATTAATATTTAAATTGATGGACTTTGAGTAAAGCAGATTATGCTCCATAATGTGGGGGAGTATCATCTAATAAGTTGAAGACCTGAATAGAACAAAGACTGACATCCCCTGAGCAAGAAGGAATTCTGCGAGCAGACAGCCTTTGAACTTGAACTGTAGCATGGACTCTTCCCTGGATCTCCAGCCTGCCCTGCCAGCCTACCCTGCCGATTTTGGATTTACCCAGCCTCCTCAACTGCATGAGCCAGTCCCCTAAATTAAATCTCTCTATATAGCTATGCACACACATCCTAGTGGTTATGCTTCTCTGGAGAACCCTGACTCGTACAAGACCTGATCCTGTATCTTTAAATGAGATCATTCACTTTTTTGAATATTAAAAAAAAAAAAAAAGAAAAATCAACCAGATAAACAATCAAACAAAAATAACCAAATAAAAAACAAACAAGTAGGAAAACAATTCTAAACTACCACCAACACAAACCCGTGTTCCAACCGTGTCCAAGCTCCCGTCTCTCCGGGTACATGACACACTCTTTAAGGCCTTTGTGCTGTATCACATGCTGGTCTTTCATCTTGGGATACTCTTCCATATTTCTTTGCCTGAGTTTTCTCAGAGATTCCAGGTAGAGTCAGATGTGGCCTTCTCTGTGCTCCTGTAACACTTAGTCCCCATCTTTATTTGGGCAGGTCCCATACTGGATGACAATTATTTGCATCTGCCTTCCTCACTGGGGCTCACAGCCCCAGCACCCAGTGGGTCCTCAATCAATCTTTGTGGAATGGAATGTCTTTAATCTACAACGAACTTTTCCCCATTAAATCCTTCTTGTATGCAGTAATTCCTGCATACAATTCCTCCAGAGGCAGTCAACTCCTGAACCCTCCCCACCTAGTCCCTGACATTCAAGCGCTATCTGCCTCATAAATTCCTTCTGCATTTGGAGTGCTGTCCTGACCTCCAGCAGGAAGCCTCGGAGACTAAGATGGCTGCCCCCTGGGGATTCAAGATCATGCAGCCCATTGACACCCCTCAAGGACTCATGACCTACAAGAGCAACAAGTGGAGTTGAGCACAGGTGGGAGGTGACTTCAGAGGAGGCTGATGCTTCTTGCTCTACTGAGTAGCAAGTGCAGAGATAATCACACTAAGTCCATCCTTGACTTTCTGCCCACTTGGGAGAAGTGGCCAAGTCCTTTAATTACAGACTGGGGGCTCCCTGAGGGCAAGTGATCCACTCTTCTCCCCTCATGATTCACTATTGTGTGCAAAAATAAATAAGTGTTTGTTTCTTAGTAGCTGTTGGTAAATACTGCCTTGATTGATTGGTATGGTAAGAAGTATCTCAGTCTGAGAGGCTGGCTTATTGAGGTAAAATAAACATAGGTAGCAAGTTTTGAGGGAAAGTAGGAAGGACCTTGCGCCTTCCTAAAAGCTGTATCTGTAACATAAGTTATTACCTCATCAGACATCGTAGGATTTAGCATGAGATATATGAACGTAAATTTTGATTTTAGCCTTACTATGCCATATTGGGCAATTATTTTACCTCTTTACTCTCAATTTCCTCATCTGTCCATTAGGCCTTATAAATTCCTCTTGTTGTGAAGAGGATTTGAATTAAAATATGTCAGAGTGCCCATCACCAGAAGTCCCTCAATAAAGTGGTTATTGAACCTGAGTCTTCAACACCTTCTTTATTATAGGCAATCACAGTTCTTTTTTCCCCCACGCACTGTGCTGTAAACCTTGCCAAAACACTCAGACTATATTAACCGTGCAGTAATAAAGAAAAACAGCAAGCTAATTTGGGAAACTTCCAATAACAAAAATGTCTATTAAAATTTGAAAATTGTATAAAAACTCTATGACCGCAATAGCCTCTTTCTGTTCTGCGGGGAAACCAGAGATGGAACATCATATTTCTAGTCCTTGGCTTTTGCTGTTTGCTTCCAGAAAAGACAATTTACGTGCTGGTTATTAGAGCCTGTCAATAAATTTCAGAAGTGAAGCAAATCTCACTCAACTGACTGACAGCTACAAATTAATTTTGCTTTCTTTAAACAACTAACCAGCCTAATGTTTGTGTAGCTGACAAGCCTCGCTGTGTCCTGTTCTCTTGGCCCAGTGCAGCGTGCACGGTCTGAACGTCATCATGTAGTGCAAATTACTTTGCTTTCGCTCAGCTTCTTAATGGGGAAGACAGTGCAGTTTGTTAACAGACGCCTGGGTGAAAGAGGACTGCAGTTTAGAATTCTGTCTTTGGAGATATGCATAGCCATGCTAGGAGATGGTTACAGCAGGAATGGCCCCACACTCTCAGGGGCTCCGCTCAGTCCCAGCTGTGGTTTCTTACTGCATTCATTCAGCAATACTTGACCAAATACTGTGTTAAGTGCTGGGGATGAAAAGAAAAATGCTACTCAATTCTTTTTTATAACGATGCCACAGGCTAAGAGCAAAAGAGATACAAATAAGGACCATCTGTCCTAATTATAGCTGTAATAGGCAGTGAGGACATAAATGAGACAGTGATTATTTTATGGGCAGAAATTGGAGTGTGGTGACCAGTTGTGAATATAGGAAGTGATTATTCCAAAATGTCACTTAGCTGTTTGTATTTGTTTTCTTTTTAAGTGAGGTATAACACACACACAGTAGTGTTCACACACCTACATTGCACAGCTCAATGAAACTTTACTCCTGTAATCACCCATGTAATTACCACCCAGATCAAGATCTTGGACGGGACATTATCATCTCCCAAGAAGGCTTCTTTATGCCCCTTCCTGGTCACTCTTCCCCACCTCCAAAACGTAACTACTATTTCATCACTAAAGATTTATTTTGTCTGTTTTTGAATTTCAAATAAATGGATTTATATGATATGTCCTCTTTTGTAACTGTCTTCTTCCGCACATTTGTCCGTGAGATCCATCCACGTACGGGGTGTACCTGTAGCTCTTTTCATTGCTATGTAGTCTTCCCTGTAGACACTGGTATGTGAAGGATGGATACAAGTTGCTCCCAAGTGGACAGTCAGGAGGAGGCATGGCTTACATTTCAGCGTGGTGTATTTGGAGAGTAGCTGTAGTCACACTATAGGGATTTAGGGGTTCATATAGGAGATTGTGCTGAAAAAAAAATTGGTGTTAACACTGGGAAGGATGTAGAATATACTGCAAGATGTCTGAACTCTGTTTTTGTAGATCATCTCCCAACATATTCAGAGGTAAACAGGAGGTGTGGTTGGATCTGATCTAAGTATAGCACACATTATTCTGATATAAACATGGCCAGTGCGTGGAAACAAGGAGAATTCCATCTCAGGAAACTAGAGGACAGGCCGTCATAATAACCCTGGTGGCTTGATGTGAGGTCAAGGGCGGGAGAGAAGTGGAATAAACAGAGAGAGTAACACGTTTGGAGACGGACAGGAAGGGGAGCGAGGAGTCAAAAACTGACTTGCAGCATGTGAGGCAGAAGCAGATGAGGAAACAAGAAATCAACTTCCACTTTGGATGTTCATGTGAGACTGAATGAGAGCATCCAGGTTCTGCTGAGGTTTCCTCCATCCTCCCCTCCCTCCACCCCACTACCTCTACCCTGACCCACCACGAGGAATTATGCACATTTCATTTACATCTGGGTCTGAATTCTTGCGCCTGCTTTTGTGTCATTTTGCCATTTCAAAGAATAACATACCACAGCTTTTTATTCCAGCCCTGTGGTGGTGCCCTTTTGGAGAGAATAAATCCCAAGTAGAGTTGCCAAGTGCCAGTGACATTTGCCATGTTTGAAAAGGCCTTATTTTGAAGAATGATTATTGATTCTTTTTCACATTTCAGATCATTCCTTTGATGCTGCCTTTTACTGGCCCTGGTGAGCAACCCTCAGCTGCGTTCGTGGCTCCTTGACACAGCATTGCACCCGAAAAGAACGCGATGTGCTTCCAGGCTGCACTCACCCTGAGCCTCACCATCAGGAAAGTCACTGTTTCTCTGAATACTTCATCAGACAGAGGAGCTTCTCCAAGCCTCGGCAGGGTTGTTGAAGACACGTAGATATGCTTATAAATGAACGCAGATAATGATGGAGTGTGCGGAGGGAGGAATGAGGGTATCGGTGCACTTGTTTAGAATGAACGATAGCAACTTTGGGACTATATCACTGCTGTGGGCCTGCAATTTCCAGAAAGGAATAGGACTGGAAAGAGAGCATAGCAGAAGGGAGTTGCAGACCAGGAGAAAATGATAAATAATCCGCTGAAATTGCCCACAAAATATTGACTGCCAAGGAATAAATATTGAAAAGAACCATTGGGTATGCATGGTGTCCATGTAACAGAAGCCTGCCCTGATTTCTAAATTTCAGAATCACAAAGCCACAAAGCCATATATCTTAGGAATCTTGACATCACCTATAAGTGTTAGAAGTGAAACCTCACATTCAAAGGCAGTGAAGGTTTTGTGAGCCTTTTAGGAGCAGTAGAAGAAAGGAATGGGGTTTCAATTCATGGTATATATTCTGTATATTTGAAATGTGTTATTTATTCTCTATTACATGTGTCCCTTGATATCATGTTGTCTTCTGGGTGTTGGCCAGGAGAATTGACGAGACATTGCACGTCAATGAACTTTTAGGAATAGGAAAGAACTTTTATCAAATACTGATTTCATTCTTCCATATTAGAGTAGGACTAACATTCTGAATATATCAGAATATATATCATTACATATCCTGTATATTGTATAAATATATAATATATATAAAATTAAATATAGTTGAGTACTTACTATTTGGAAAGTAAAGTCTCAAATTGTGAATAAAGTATTTAGCATAATGCATAGAACAAGGTAATTATTATCCTATCTTTTCCTTTAGACCAACTCTCCAGAGTGGGTATGGATGCTTCTGTTTTAGACCTGAAGATTCAAACTTGTGCTCTTGATGACTTTAACTGTTCTGCCAGCACTGGGATTTTTAAGTAGAGAGTCTGTGAAACCAGCTTGGCATCGGGTGATTGAAATGTATCCACATAGGATGGACAACCCCATGGCACTCCCTCTTCTGCCTTCTCTAGATAGACTCTTTCCTATGCCAGCACCATCATGGACCCTGATATTGCTTCAGAAATGGAGCTTCTCCCTTACAGAAGTTTATTCACACCATTAAGAACCTACAGCGGAGTGTGCTGAGGAACCTGGGCAAGACTCTATGGTACAAGGACAGAACTTGTAATTAAGGTGGCTTCTGTCAGATAATATAAGTGTTTTTACCCTTTAAAAAGCTGATTCTTTACATTTCCTATTCAACATTAGAACAAAACACTTCCATTTAGATCTTTGCAGCAGCCTTTATACTGCCTTTTCACAGATGCTTATGTGCTATGATTGACAGCTTAATACAGTAGGTCTCAAGTGTTCGTGTACATTATAAGCACATGGAAAATTGGTTTAAAGTACTGTTGTCCATGCCCAGTTCCAAACTTACTCAAACAGACTCTCTAGATACTGTAAAAAAATAATAATAGTAATTCTGATTCTGATAACCACTATTGGCTTAGCCAACTTGAACTTTTCTTTAAAATTTATCCTAACTTTCGTCTTGGAACCAAACACATCCTCTTGCCTGGACTAATAGCTGACTTTCCAAGTTCTTGCCACTTCTGAGAGCTGTTGAGGCCTTTGCCTGCAGCCTGATCAATCAGTTCATTTGCTTTATTTTTTGGATTATTAAGGTATGGCTTTCTGGCCTGCATCTCAGTGAAAGAGTTGACCGTTGCACATATCATGCCTTCCATGAACTAGGGAAGAAATAATGAGCTTGCACCTGGTGACAATGTGGTCCCTAATGTCCATTATGGGGGCATGAAGTCAAGGAACCAATATTTCAGACAAGTAACAAGAAAGCGCAAATGTCAAAAACTAGGAAGTGCCTGAAAATAGTAATTGGTGCTATTTCAGAAACAGTTATCAGAATTCCATCATGTCAAAGTCAAAAACACCAGAGAAGTTGCTTCAGCAAGTAGAACAGACAGGTGCCTGCGATAAATTCTGTCATATATGAGACAAGGGCTGCTACTTCACAGGATTTGAATTCCCACTCATGCCATGCACGTTTCTACTTCTTGGATGAATTCAAGATCTCAAGAGCCTTCTGAAAAATGTCTGACTTTCTTTCTTTTTAAGAGAATGTATTAGTTAGGGCAATATTAACTGCTGTAATAAATTCTCACAAAATTTCAGAGCCTTAAGACAATAGAAATATATTTCGTGCCCATGAAACAGCACCATGTGGATGTTCCTGGTCAACAAGCGGCTTTTCTCCAGACAATGATTATGGAATCCAGACTCCTTCCAACTTGTGATTTCACCATCCCCTTGGGCCTCAGGTTGCTCCAGAAACAGCTGACAAGTGGGGAAATAGAGAATGAAGATAGCATATCCACTTCTTAAATGTTTCTGCCCCAAAGTAAGAAGCAGCACTTCTGCTCGTTTATCTTTGGTGAGGACTGATCACATGACCTCATCTAGACTCAAGAGGTCAGGGAGTCAGCAACTATAACCTCTGATCTGGCATCCACTTTTCAGCATCAACTCTACGGCAAAGCTGAGTTTTTTATTCTTTGTTAGGTAGTTCCAAATCTCGAGACTAGCCTCAATGTGAAATTCCCTTTCATATGCGTATAATGCACACATAATATATCTGTTCTCAATGAGGAAAGAGGGCCAAGAAGGCCTTTGTCCTAAACCAACTCTGTCTGAGGGAACACTGCTTTGTCTTAGTAGCCATTTAGCCACAGTCTTCTCTTGGATGCACTGCTTGAAATTTTATTATAAAAATGAATTCACTTAGTAATAATAGTTGACTCCATTAACATTTAATATTTAACTTGCTCTTTCCTACAAAGTTCTCCAGAAATTGTGTTCTAAAGGGATCAGTGCTTCTTCTGGTACAACAGAATTTTCAACAATGTTTAATCAGAAATGAAAGGTTATTAAGCAAATATTTTTAAATGACTTTGTTTTGCAACGGTAGAGGACAAACTGCATCCGACATGGATCCGTTGCAGAGGCTGGGTTCCAAGGAGCTAGATATTCGTGTGTCTTGCCACACCATGTAGATGTTAGTGCCACATGTTTTATACTTAGCTGTGAAGTCAGTGTGTATACCCAGACCAGATACTACTAGAATATTCTCTTTCCTAATGCTGGCTAGTGACTAGAAGTTGCTAAGGTGAGGATTATAAAATCCAGTTGAGCCCTTCTAGCGGGAGAGACATCACTCCTTATTTTAGACAACGTAATGGAGATCGGGGCTGGCTGTATTTGGGAAGCCAGCAGCTCTCCTGAGAGAAGCTGTGTGATGCTACAACTTGAAGGACATCTTGCCTCTCGGACTAAGTATGAAGAGGCAGCAGATGGTCTTCCTGTGCTCTATCAGGGTCGGTTATACTTTTGATCAGCTTTGAGAAAGAAGTGATCTGCCGTTGATGTTGACTCTGCCACGACATCAGTTGTTTGGGTTTTCGTGATACATGTAAGACATATATCGTGGACGTATTCAGATTTCTATTCTACTTCACACTTAATAGTAGCAATCCTTGAGCACTGGCCGATTTTTGGGTGCTTACTATGTGCCAGGCACTGTAATAGGTATTTGTGAACACAACACGATCTACTTTATATCTTACAATAACCTTATGTGAGGGTAATATATTATCTCCATATTACAGAAGAGAAAACACTGAGGCTTAGAGATGTTTAGTTTCTTGCTCATAGTCACAGGACAATTCAATAGCACATCTGTGTTTCCATCCTACGGCTGTCCAGCTCCAAAGCCCGAGCATCAGCCTCAAGGTGAAACAGCTTTGGCTTCTCATACATGCTTTCTCACTTATTTAACCAACTTATAAATATTTATTGAACAGGTACAGGGCTAAATGCTGAGAATATAGCAGTAAACCAAAAAGACAAGTTTTCTCACAGTGTGAAAAATGCATGTTAGTAGGGATGACTGCAGTAAAGTTAAAGTTACATAAATAACCATTTAAATGCATTTGTGGTAAGAACTATGATGAAGAGTTCAGGGTGCTATGGAAAGATTTAGGAGGTGGATGTGTTATCCAAGATGCCCCTAAGAAAGAAGTACTTAAGCTGGGACTTAAACCTAGGTAGACATTAGCTTCAAAAGAAGGGGAAAGAGCATGCCCAGCAAAGGAAGTATGTGTGTGCAAGCCCAGAGAAAGGCACTGGCCGGCAGAGATACAGAAACGTGGGAGGCCAGTGTCGCTGGACCGTGGACAGCCAGGCAGAGTGGTGAGAGAGGAGGTTGATGAAGCCGGCAGGGCTGCGCTCATGAAGAGCCTAGAATGTACACAGATGGTGGAGAAAAGCACAGACTAGTCACCAGACTATGGGTATTGTCAGAGATTCTGGAAGGTTGAATGCTGCTGAGGGCTCTGCTTTGTTTATTTAGATAACTTCATAAACACAGTCATTGACAGTGCATTAACTCTTTGTGACAAGGCATTTTACACAGGACTAGCTTATTTTCTGCTTTCTTATAGACGGTTAGGGAGAATAAAGTGCTCAAAATGTCATCAATAGTAAGAAAATCAATTAATGCAGCTTTTCCAGAATAGTGAGTTAAGAAATGTAATTTGTAGAATAGTAAATATACTGGAGGGCTGGCCTCGTGGCTTAGCGGTTAAGTGCACGTGCTCTGCTACTGGCGGCCTGGGTTAGGATCCCGGGCGCGCACCGACGCACCGCTTCTCCAGCTGTGCTGAGGCCGCGTCCCACATACAGCAACTAGAAGGATGTGCAACTATGACATACAACTATCCACTGAGGCTTTGGGGGGTTAAAAAAAAAAAGGAGGAGGATTGACAATAGATGTTAGCTCAGAGCCGGTCTTCCTCAGCAAAAAGAGGAGGATTAGCATGGATGTTAGCTCAGGGTTGATCTTCCTCACAAAATAAATAAATAAATAAATAAATAAATAAATAAATGTACTAGATATACAATATATGCCATTTTGGACGATCAAATTGAAAATAATTAGGATATAATTAAATACTTTAAAAATTAAAACTATAGTAACACAGTTTAATTTTCTCCCAGGCTTCCAGTTAAATATGGCATCTTACTAGGTAGTATATAGCATTCTCCCATTAAGCTTCTCCCCACTTCCCGCCAGATACACAACTGATGACATGAGAAACAAAATATGTCAAATAAAAAACTTACCTAAAATTTAAAACACTAATTTATGGAAACCCTGAAATCTGGAAACCTCCCGGATAATAATTGTCCACTGAACACGCATTAGGTACTGGGTTAAGTACTTCATATGTTAGGTGCTTCAGATGCTTTACAATCCCTCCAACAACCTTACCAGGTAGGACTTCTAATTTTTCAATTTTAAACAGTAAAACTAAATGTTAATAATTTAAGTAATTTGTGCAAGATCATCCAGCTGGTAAGGGGTGGAACTGGGCTCAGGAGTCTGTGCCTTTAAGCACAACGCCAGTCTCACCTAACGCTGGTGGGTGCTATTGTCACTGATCCTTAGATACATGCCCACTGATTCTCGAGAGAGTCAGGGTTGTGCGTGTGTGAACAGACTAGTGCTAATCTGTTTTCTCCTTCCCTTCCTTCATCCCACCATTTCTAGGAGGAGCTAGCCCCCCATCCTCTGCAGGCTGCAGCCCAAGTGTGGTCTGCAGTCTTCCCAGCTGAGCCTCAAGCACTTCCCCCTAAGCATCCTGGTTTCATGTATAACATTCCCCTGTGCTGAGCCAAGATGCTGGGTCAAGCCCATCTGTTCTTGTAGCTCTTGGCCATGTTTTCTGCAGCAGAACAGAAGAGAGTGAGCGGGGCTGAGTCCTGGTCTGCTCATCTAACAGGTGAGGCAAGCTAGAGGATGACAGGGGATGTTTCAAATGTTGAGAGAATGCTCAGTGTGGCAGACAGGCTGTTAGATGATTCCTGACAGGTTCTGGGAGCCGAGGTGTCTTATTTAGGTGTATGCAAGCCACAGGTGTTTTCCCGTAGGTATGCAAGCAATCCTGCGTGACAGGCTAGTTCAGGAAGAGAAGTGCAGTGCTGTCCCCCAGCACTGCTCTGTGCCTTGTGCCCCACCCCACACCTGAGATTTTGTAATGGCTGTGCCAGTCCTGACCCGGTCAACGGCACACCTGGGATGTAAGTTGGGCGAGTGCATGAACCATCATAATATGGTATTGTCTCTGATATATTAGGGGCATTTGGAGATGCAGAATTAAGATGAAAAAGAAAAGTATTAACTATCTGCGGGTAACTCCAGAAAACCTCCACAAAGGAAAGTGTTATAGAAAAGAGGGCTTTGTGCAGTCAGACTGATGGGGGAAGGAGGACGTGTAGAGAGAGAGAAAGTTTTATAAATGTGACAGAATATAACTTGCTCAGGGAGTTGAACAAACATGGCATTGTTTACATGGATTAATCTGTTGGTATAGGTACTGTGAGAAATTTTGGGGTGAGCACTCCTTGTGGTCACCGCATATGTTCTTTGGGTTGCAAAGAGACGTGATTTATTAAGAGCATGTAGGAGTTAATGAATCAGTAAAAAACAAGGAAAGTAGTCCTTTTCCCAGTATCAGCTCAGCGCCTGTTCTCTTACCAGTCTCAGACAGCAGAAAACCAGGGATTGTAAAGTCAAGAGCTTATTAGCCTATGACCATGGTCATTCTCTAACAAGAAAAAAAAAAATTAACTTGATAGTATTTTGTCAGATCTTCATGTACTCCTTCTTACTTCAGTTAATAGCATTCTTGCCTGCTTGGATAAGGTCATCTCAGTCTCCACACCTCACTCAACTCGCTGCAATCTGACTTCTTCCTCTCACTTCATGTAAATCGCTCTTACCAAGGTTACATGTGACTGTCTCGTCACTAAATCTGGGGATTCCTGTCAACCCTTACGGTGTGAGCGCTCTGCAGGCTTTGTCACGGTTAACACTGTCCATCCTTTGAAACGACTCTGGCATTTATTTTACCTTCCATGGCACTCTATTCCCGGCTTCTCTCAGTGGTGGACACCTACCTGTTTGTTCTTCTAGTACCTTCTTTCCTGAGAATAGTCCCTCCCTCTCCAAACCCCACCAACTCAGTGGGAGCAGTGATGTTACAGTGTGACTTCAGCCCAAGCTGGCTGGTCCAGCGGTGGGAGTCTGACCCCAGCGGGACCAATCATTGTCTTGTGTGTTGGAGAGATCACGGGCTCTAAGGGAAGCAGTTCTGAGCCAGTTTAGGTAAAGAGTCTCTAACTGGATATCTGAATTCACAGATACAAACTGCAGGAACTGATGGCAAGTGTCTTACCACGTGCGCTGGAGACATGGGTCCTCAGTGAGACAGTGAAGGGTGGAGCGGAAGCAGAGGGGGAGAGAGGAGAGGCAGAGAAGATGACTGCTGGTGTCTGAAACTTGCGCCTGATCCTCGTCATGAACCTCTCTCGCCCTGGGTTTCCTATTTCCAGAGGTAGCAAAGGGAGATTTGGAGGTTTCGAGTCAAGGGCAACGTGGGCAATGGGAGAAGCCCAGTGTCACTGCAACCATCTTGCCTAAGGATTTGGGGAGGAGATCCTTGAGAGTAAGTCGAGGTACTCTTCTCAGAAAAGGTGGAATGAACTCCATGCCAATAGACACAGCAGATGTCCCCCACACTACTGAGGGTCCTCACTCAGATATTAATTTTTAGCTTTCATAGAAATCCCAAAATATTGGCACAGATGAATAGATTGGGGCTCGTACATGTTAAACAAATTATACAAGTCCCCATAGATGTTAGAGGTGAGAGAGATGCAAAACTGAAATGGCTTCCCGCACTGCCTGTGCTCTCTCCAACACAGCAGGGAGTGTGTGTTTTCCTTTATCAATGTGTTCTTTTCCTTCCCCTTCTTCCTTGTCTTCTTCTTCTTCCTCCTCTTCTTCTTTTTCCTTCTCTTCCTCCTTCTTCTTGACAGAACAGTTTCTTTTTAATGAACTCTTATCCAGAGATTTAACAAGTAGATCTTCTCTGGTAGAAATGGGAGTTGAAGCCAAAGCTGCACACTCTTCTCTGACAAGTTCTGGGTCTTGATTAATAGAAAATGTCACATGGGATGCTTTCTAATCAATTGATCAATTTCTAATCAATCAATATTCTGTCTCTTGTATTCTGATTACCAAAATGATACATCGTATATAATTCAAGTATATGAATATCCAACACTGAATATAAACAAATGTCCTGGTCTTTATCAAATTGATAGGCAAGAAATGGTGTAGCATTACATTTTCAGTTTGTATCTTCTTGATTATCAGCATGAGAGAACATAGTTTAACATATTTCTGGACATGTATATATTTTGTTTTTAAAGTGTCCATGTTGTCATTTACTTATTTTTATGTTGGTTTGTTTGCCTTTTCTTCTTGGTACAAAGGAGCACATTACAGAGTATAGACATGAATGCCTTATGTATTATATATGTTGCAAATCATTTACTTCAAGCTGTGATCTCTTTTAACCTTGTTTATGGAATATTTTAAACTCAATAGAATAAACAGGGAGAGGTCACTGCGGAGGGGTAGAAATATCACTGCTTTTATGTCCAAGGAAGATCTGGATTTGAATTCTGACTCCTCCACTCACTGTCTGACCTTTTGGAAGTTGTCTAAATCTCTCTGAGCTTTTATTTCTCTTAGATAAAGAAGGTGGATATTATCTGACTAATGTAGTTTTGAAATGATTAAATGAGATAACACAACTGAAAGCATGGTCCACTTATCAGAGTACCATTCAAATTTAAGTGGCCCATTGTGATTACATGCTCTTCGATAGGGCATGGGGTGTTTCTCAGCCCGAAATAGACATAACCGTTGTCTTGCATACAGGCAGAATATTCCAGATGTAAAACATGAATGATCCTAAGCACTAAGCCTCAGGTCATTGTTTTCAGTCTTGTCTTTTTCTAAACCTGAGAGCATTGATACAGACTGAGTGACCTGCTTAACTTCTCCCTCTTGTGGAATGACAATGAGCCTTTTGTGTGAACTGACCCATCCATTTAGTGATCTCTATTCTTCAGTCTACAATGCGCTTTGCACCAGTCTATTCGTTTATTTGTTATCAAATATGTTCCTCTTATTTCCTCCGCTCTGTGTTTCAGAGGACTACGTTTTCCAGGCTTCCTTGTCTGCTGGTTTTATTTACTAAATCTTCTGTAATAAAAAAAAGAAAATCTTTATTAAAAATGTATTCAACCAAATTTGTCAATCATTTGCTTTGTAGCCTCTAGGATTTTTTTATATTAATTAGGAAAGATCTTGCCCTGTATAAGAATATGAAAACATTCTCTGATACATTTTATAGCGTATTTTATAGCATTACAAAAGGAAAATTATTTTATTCATCTGGAATCTGTTTCTGTATATGGTGTGAGGTATTTATATTTTGTTCCCAAATGAATAGTGAATTTTCCCAATACCATTTATTGAATAATTGAGTAACCTATTCCTGTCTCACTGATTTGAAAAGCCACCTTCTGCATGTGTTAAATTAGCGTATATACTTAGATTGTCTTGTTCTGTTTCGATCACTTATTCATCTATTTCTAAACGTTTTTATACCTTTTATGTTACAAATGAATGCAGAATTCTTCTTTTTGTAGCTCTGAAGCACGTTAAATGAAACAAAAAGACTTGTTCCAACATCAAATTCTATCATCAAAAGTTTGACGTAAAACCATTTAGGCCTAATGCTTTCTGGGGTGGATACTTGTTTTTGCAGGCTCTCTTATGACTAAAAGTATATTTAGGTTATGTATGACCTCTCCAATCAAGCTTGTGACAAACTTTTTTTTATGATTATTTATTTCATGTAGATTTATAAGCGTACTTACACATAATAGTCTCTAAGATGTTTTTCTAATATAATTCCTTTGATTGTATGCGCGTGTATGTGTGTAAGTGTGTGTGTGCTTCCTTGACTGACCTGTCAGAATTTTATATGTATTTAGTGGTCTTTAAAAAAAAAAAAACAAACTTTAAAGCTTATTTATAAAATCTATTTTTGGTTTTATTTTTAAATTCTGATGTTATAACCATTACATTTTTTCATCTATTTTATGAGTTTATTTTATTCCTTATCTCACTTTTTGAGTTAAATGTCTCCTTCCAGGTTCTAATTTTAAAAGAGAATAGACAAAAGGATCCAAGCAAGGATATGTATTGCCTTTATTTAGAGGTTTTATTAATTACTAGATTGCAAGATACTTGGGGTCTCCAAGAAGGAAAGAAGGCACCACACGGGAGCAGCCAGCCTTTCCCCGGTGAACGAATTCCAAGCTTCTCACCCTCTGGTTACAAGATTCAGTGGATTCTTAGTTCTCACCAATATTGCTGATCAGATTAGACATTCTTGAGGAGGGGAGTGAATAAGTGGAGGAGTGGAAGAGGAATTATGTGTCCTCTAAGCCCCTACAAAGGGATAAAAGAGAAATGTCTTTCCCATGATTATCAAGGAAATAATTTCACCCTGAATGATCTATATATCGTACTCTCTAATTCTATTGGGTTTAATTGTGAAGAATATGTATATAACTTCTCTGTACATGAGCTCATTTTCACCAGATATCTAGTTGTGACAAAGCTGAGAAAGCAGGCTTCTTTCTCCTGAAAAATGTGTCAAGGACCTGCAACCACTTGAAGTTCATATCCAGAATTTATATTTTCTAGAACATTCAAATAAATGGAACCTCCTTACACGTGCATGGGCAAGAGAGCAATTATCACTTTTTGGAAGGGATTGTTGTATTTACCCAACACCATGATCAAGATAATAAAAATTTCTTGTGATCTGTCTTTGAAAAGAGGAAGCTTTCTCTGAAGGTGTAACCCTCGGAGGGATTTATGTGGTAGAGTCAGTCTAACTCCCACCTACATTCACCTAAGACATTATCTCCTAAAGACCTTGAGTTTATTATAACTGGAAAATGCCCTTAGGACAGCCAGGTCTTCAGTTGTAGCTTATGATCTCCATTACTAGTTTCCTCCTAGATGTTAGAAGGTGAAGATTTCTCTAACATTCTTGAGAATTCAGCTAGGCAAGTAAACGAATCTTTATTGCATTTTATCTGCTATTTCCAGGTGGTTTTAAATGAGAATGTTTTCATAAAATATAATCAACAACGTTTCTAGATATAGGGAATGTTTTCTCTTTATTAAGATTTATTTCATTAAGTTACAATGGATTCTTTTTTCTTTACCTGAGTTTCGTTAGATTGATCCTTTTGCTGTTGTCTTGTGGATTAGACTTTCTGCTCCACACATCTGTTCTACTAGTTGTGACATTAACTTTTAAGCAAATACATTTACACTTAGAGCTTCCTATCAACGTCAAAACTGGATTGCTAACCATGGCCCACCCCTAGGCTCCCATAGAATGAGGCGAAAATTCTAGCAATTTCTCTTCTTCCTGGACCCTTACGTTTGGGGAAGAGAACACTTACTTAAAAGCTGGGTTAAGTTCCTTGGCTTTATTAGCTCCAAGTATTTAAAATTAATTACTTTTGTCATTACATATCCTCCACATACTAAGATTCATTTCTCAGTTCATAGGGGTATGTTAATGAATACATTTTGTGAAAAAAGAAAGTGTAAGCAATATATAGTTTCTTTCCATTGACATTTAAAAAGTCTACTTTTTTCTTCATAGTTGGATCAAAGTTTTGACAGGGATAGCATTTTATAGTTCAAAATCCTTCATTCTTGTGTGCTATTTTCTCGAATCCAGTGTTTTAGACAAAAAGGTGCATGTCAGTCTGAATCTTAAAAGGATATTGGCTATTGTAGATCTAATCTCCATAACTTCTGCTTTCTGTCTTTTAATTCTTATTGTTTTGAATTTTAAACTGTACATTGGGATAATTTTGTAGCTTTATCTTCCAAATCACCAAAATAATCTTTACTCATAACAATTCTCCTATCCAACCTTCGTATTGTTGTTGTAATTTTTAATATTAGTAATTATGTTTTTAATTTAAAGAAACAAATAATTAATTTCTATTGTTCAGAGCAGGCTTTCTTTTCTATGAAAATACAAATACAAAAAGTTAAAATCTTTCAGCGTTCAATGCTAACTCTGATACCTCCAGTATTAGTTCTCCTGTTTGTTCATTTTGATTTCTCCCTTTCATGGTGTTAAGTTTTTAATATTTTTTCCTCCAAAGTCTGATGATTTTTTTTTTGGTTGCTCATTTCCATGTATTAATGAGCTTATAGATTCAGCCGTGATCATTGTTCCTGGGAGTTTCCTTGGCAATGAGTGCTGAGGCCAACTGCACCCAGTGGACAGGAAGGGAAAGCCAGGCTGGCTCTGCCTGACAGCTGCAGAAGGGGCCTATCTGGACGATGCGAGTGCCTTGGACTCCCACAGCGAGAGCCCAAAGTCACCCATGATAGGCCCCTTGGCAGAATTCCCACAGTGGTCCTATAAAAAGTGGTCCTGTAAGCTTTACCCAGTTGGAAAATGTAACAGACAGCAGGCCTGAAAGCAGGGGTTTGCAGCAACTATTTTTTAATCCTTTAATTAATTACACAGTAAAAAAGCCCATACTCTGTTCCAGCTCCTCGTTCTTGCTCTCTGTGATCTTGTTTTTGAGGAATTCTTTTTGGAAAACAATTTTTCAGAGGTTCCCTCTTCTGTTTTTATAGATTTCAAGGTTCCTCAGCTATATTAGTTTTGGGGATCAATATTGTTCCATTAGCTTAAGATCTTCCAGAAATATTCTATATTTCTTGGCGTTTAAAGGCATTATTCTTAATATTTTAGCCTTACCATTTGTGTTTTTTTCTGTATCAGAGTAATTTTGTGATTTTCATGAGAATTTTGAGAGAAAGAAGAGGAAAATATTTGTGTTCAGTGAGTCATTTGAAATGAGAATTCAGATTCTAGTTTTTCCTTTCATTTTTTAAATTCAGAAAGTTCACCATCACCAGTCTGAGTAGACCTCTTCATATTGATTTTCAATGTGAAACCTCAATCCCTCAACTCACTGGAATTTCTTTTTGTCTGTATTTATTGCTTATTCGTCTGTTCTATAGTCCTTTTCTTGAATATGTGTGTCTTTCTAGTAAATACTCCATCTTCATAGATTTGTAGGGGAGGAAGACAATTCCTCTACCCTCCAGGTCCTTCTGGTTGGTCTAAGAGTTAAGTTGACAAGAGATGGAATTCTGGGAGAAAAATCAAACAAAGCTTTATAACGTGTATACATGGGAGAAACCCAGGAAAACTGAGCAACTTGCCATAATGGCCAAAGTTGCCACCTTAAATATCATCTTCAGCTAAAGACAAAGGAGGATGTTGGAGGTAGAGGTTTGGGACTTCAAAGGGGAGGAAGGCAAGTTACATGGAGATGGAAAAGCAAATGTTTGTTAGACAGAACTTTGATGAGAATGGGCTTAGCAAGGACCCTCGCAGTCTACTGATACCCAGAGTTATCTATGGTGATGGCTTGTCCTGGGGACAGGCCTTTTATCTTAAATTCTTTTAGGCAATTTGGGGAGAAAGTCAAAGTTTCTTTCATAGTCTTTTGTTCTTAAAAACAATTAAGGGGCCGGCGCCATGGCCTAGTGGTTGAGTTCAGTGCGCTCTGCTTCAGTGGCCCAGATTGGTTCCTGGGCGCAGACCTACACCACTCATCAGCCATGCCATGGCAGTGACCCACATACAAAATAGAGGAAGATTGGCATAGATGTTAGCTCAGGGTAAATCTTCCTCAGCAAAAATAAATGAATAAATAAAAATAATGAAGGTAAAGAGACACATTTTGGGGTAGCCAATTCTGATCCCCCACAAATTCTATCCTTGAACATATATTCATCTCCTTATCCTTGTCTGCTGAGCCCTATTTGATATTTTACAAACTGGATTTCTAATCCACTATTTGTTTCTACAGTTTCTAACCTGATATTTCTGAACTTCATTGACTTTACCCTTTTTGATAATCTAATTTTTCTTCTGAAAACAGTATTTTCTGATTGTTCATTTTTTCTTTTCACACATTTATTTTAAACTCAGATCTTGATAAATATATGAAGCAAAAAATTTCTTGAAAGTTTTTTTCTTCTTAGGATAATTTGTTTTATAAGGAAACACTTACTCCTTCTCCTCAGTTTCTTTAAAATGTATTTGGTTTCATTTTTTGTTTGCTCTCATTAAAGTGAGAGCTTCATGTTCATCTAATATTGGGAATCAAGACGGGCATGGTCAGAGGTCATGCAGAGCATTATCCTGATCTCTAGGGCTACGTGAGTGAGAAGAACATGTTTCTATTTGCTGACTTCTTTTGGGTGTGAATGTATAGTGGTCCAAGTGCACAAGAGAGTGATAAAGAGGTAAATGTACCTGCATCATCTGCTGAAGGCCTTCTCTGGCTTGCTTTCTCTCTCGCTCTCTTTTTTTTAAAAAAATAATAGCTTAAAGATATCTGATTAATATAACTGTTTTGTAAAGAGATAGGTCTTCCCTCATTAGGAGCAGGACCTCCTTTCTTTAGGGCACTGTCCACAAGAATAGGTCTGCTGTGCTGGTTACCTGGCAGGGCTGCATTTAAACTGTGCTGATTATGTAATGGCCAAAGGTTGCCTTCAGGTCTTGCTTCTTGAAACTCTGGGAATTTGCTAGAGGCTTTCCACCCACTCCCAGGCACGGCTGCTCTGCAAGAGACCACTGGCCCTTTATTTTACCCAGAGCTTTTACACTCTAGTTACAGAGTCTTTGAATTTTGTTTTGCCGTTGGGTGCCATGTTTCCTTAGTTTGAAGTGGTGATACATGCTTCTTCCAATTTTATATTTCTTTATTCATTTTAGTGGGGTTGTCAGAGAGGTAAGTTAAATGTTGGTTTTAAATTGCCATTTGATCTGAAAGCCCTACTGATTTTGCTTCCAGCCATTTCAGTTCTGATCTTTTTTATTCTCTAACACGGATTTTGATTCTGTTTTTTACTTGTTTAGATGCCTTGTAAATCCTTCCCTGATCACTCATCTCCCTGTAAATCTCATCCTGTTCATTCCTTATCTCATTTTGTTGAATTTCCATCTCTATCTTTCATTGGTTTAAGGTTTTCTGCTCTTGTTTCACTGAGTGTATGTCTTCTTTTGTTTTATTGAAGATGCCAAACTGTTTTTGAGGTTTTATTCTCAATCCATTGTTGGCAATAACCTTATCATTCCCAGAGCTCGGCTACTCCTGAGGCTTTGGGCCGTGGTCTTCTTGTTTCAGTTTACTATGTGCCCCTTCTGTGTTTTTGCTCTCTTTATTCACTGTTAAAGTCACCTTATCATTCACAATGAGATTATTTTGAAAGAGAAAGAAGGTACCTACAGGATAAAATTATATCATTTAAAAATATCTCTGTATTCATAGACAAATTGGTTTTGTAACATTGGTCCCTATAAAATAGTTCTGATGCAAAAATCCTAAACATAATATTAGTGAGTCAAATTCAGTGATATTATAAATAGATAATATGTCATGAACTAATAAGGCTTATCTGGATCTGTAATGCTGACTTAATATTTGAAAATCAGTCAATATTATTCACACATTTACAAAAAGAAAGGAAAAAAATTATATGATCACTGTGACTATGTAGAAAAAGCTTTTGGTAAAATTCTACATTCATTCATGTTTAAAAATAAATAGCAAACTAGGACGAGTACGTTCAAAATGTCTACTGTAAACATCATATTTATTTTTGAAATATTGAGTTTTATACCCAAGATAAAAAATGAGACAAAAATGCCTGATCTCATCATTTCTAGTCAACTCTGTACTGGAAGTCTTAGCCAATAAATCAAGACAAAGTCGTAACCTCAACAGTGGATTCTAATGCGTCTCCAGCAATTTTTGTCTTCTTGTTTTCATGTATTGAGAAAAAGTACTATGGCCGCATAGTAGAAAGTAAATTTTGAGAAAAACTTGTGTAAATTACAGGTTCATCACCAAGTTTTGTAAGAGACAGAATTTCAGTACCTTTTTTTGATGAACCATGCTCTTACATTTTTCAGTTACTACTGCCAAAGGGCTTACTGCAAAATTAAAAAAAAATAACATTTAAAAAAATTAAATAAATAACTTTAGATTTACAACATAAAATAAATAAAATCACAGTAGCAACACCACTTAGAGTCTTCTCTTCACTCTATGACAGGACTGCTTAGCTTTTATTTTCCACATGTATTTCGTGTATGTCTAATCTATACCTTACCACATTTCCTTCTAACTCTTCTATCAGCCCAGCAATTTCATGTGTCTGACAGATGACAGAAAGAGCCACGATGAACTGCTGCACTAAGTAGCTAGCTGGGACAGCAGCATTGAGTACCTGACACTAGAAAGAATTAGCTGAACCTGGTCACTGGTTGCTCTGGGGATTACAATATACAACCTTAATTTTTCTAATTGTACCTGGAATTTGCATATTACTATTGCATGTAAAATATAGAAGCTCTGCAACCTTCTAGTCTTTTTAATTGTCTTGCTCCTTTTAGTTATATTTGCCATATTTGTTACATCTATTCATATTAACATGTAAGACAATTTATAGTTTTTGTTTTAAACAGCATATTTAGTTTAAAGAAGCTAAAATAAAAAAATAATGTTTTATATTTACCATTTTAATGCTCTTCATTTATTCCTGAAGAGTCTAGTTTCTCTCTGATATGATTTCTCTTCATGCTGAAAAATTTCCTTTGAACATTTTGTGTGCTTCAAAGTCTGGTGACAATGAATTACTATAGTTTTCCTTTATCTAAAAATGTCTGTATTTTGCCTTCATTTATTAAGGTATCTTTGCTGCTTACAGAACTCTGGGTTGACAGATGTCTTTTTTTCTTAGTCTTCTAAAGATGTGGTTCCACCATCTTTTGACCTCCATAGTTTCTCATCAGGAATCTACAGACATCCAAATTATTAATCCCCTGTATGTGTTGATATTTGCTGGTTGTGTTCAAACTTTTTATATTGTGTTTCAGCAATCTGATTATAGTTTGCCTAGGTGTGGTTTTCCTTAAATGTATCATGTTCAATCTTTACTGAGCTGCTTGAATCTATATATTTGTTTTTTAACAAATTTGAGAAGTGTTGGACACTCTTTAAATATTTTTCTCCTCTTTTCTCTCTACGTTGCTTTTGGACTTTTTGAAATTGTCTGTTTACTTTATTTTTGATGTTTTTCTTTCTTGTTTTTAAATTGTGTGATTTATATTGATTTATCTTTGTGTTCGCTGATTCCATCCTTTTTGTTGATATACTGTTATTAAACCCATGTGCTAAAAAACTTATTTCACATATTCTATTTTACAGGTCTTGAATGTCCAACTCTCTATTTTTTGTATTATCTATTTCTTTGTTGACACTATCTTTTCATTTGTTATAAGTGTGTTCTCAGTGTTTTTTACTTTATTACAGTGTGCATGCTTATAATAGACCCTTTAATGGCCTTATCTGATATTTCCAGCATCTGCATCATTTCAAGGTTGCATATATTTTTTCTTGTTTTTCATATGCCTAGTAACTTTGGATTGTACCTTGGACATTTTGAATGTTATGTTCTGAGGATTCTGTATTCTCTTATACTTACCCAGAGATTGTTGATTTTTTTAAGCAGGCAATTAACTTACTAGACTCAAATCCAAGTGATCATATCTGTGGTGCATAGTGGTTCAAATGTCAATTTAGTTCTTTGAGCTCAAGTTCAAGCTGCTTTCAGTTTTCCTTTCATATGCATGATTTAGTAGTCAGTCACAGACTTTTACAGAGTTTATGCACAGTGGTGATTTCCATAATTTTGGTTCTGTTTTGCTCTCTTATTTCTAGTGTTTCTCCTTTACCATCTGTTGGCACTTTTAGTTCCAGGGTTTTTTGCATTGAGCAACAAAACTACTGGTTTTTATACCAGAGTTTTAGCTATCTGGTGCAATTGTGATAACTGTGACTGTGGCTAACCTTGAGGTGAAAGGAAGGAAGGAAGGAAGGAAGGAAGGAAGGAAGGAAGGAAAGAAGGAAGGAAGGAAAAAGCAAGAAAGGGACCAGCCCCATGGCGTAGTGGTTAAGTGTGTGCACTCTGTTGCTGGTGGCCCGGGTTCGGATCCCGGGTGTGCACCGACGCACCGTGTGTCAGGCCATGCTAAGGTGGTGTCCCATATAAAGTGGAGGAAGATGGGCACGGATGTTAGCCCAGGGCCAGTCTTCCTCAACCAAAAAAGAGGAGGACTGGCATGGATGTTAGCTCAGGGCTGATTTTCCTCACAAAAAAAAAAAAAAGAAAGAAAAGCAACCAAAAAAAAAGAAAAGGAAAGAAAAGGTGGGGAGAAATTCACTTCTTGCTAGACACTTTCTCTACATTTTGATTTCCCCACAAATAGTGTCTTCTTTTGTTTAGTCTGCAGAGCCCTCAAAATAGGTATTCTTTTCCCCCATTTTGTTTTGTTTTCAAGCTAATTCAGAGTTCATAGCTGTTATTTTGGGGTGGCTGAGTTTATTAGGAGCTCACTTTTCTGTATGGGATGCCAGTGTCAGAGTTTTTAAACCGTCATAACACAGGGGCAAAAATCTGCGCAATCTTCGTACTATACATGATTGAGTGATATTGGATTTCTTGCTAATCCCAGGAGGTGAGGCTGATCCAGATTTAAGATTACTTAGGAAAAGCATTTTCATACTTCTAATTATTTTACATGCATGTGTGTGAATTTTTGTGTAAAGAGATGTTGCAATTAAAGTTTTAAGCAAGAAACCAAAGTACTAAAGATGCTGCTTATAAAGTGAATTAATACCAGACTAAAAGGAAGTATTTCAAAATAGGTGGTTAATTGATTTCAGGAATCATGGTCACCTTAAACAGTGACTCCTCTAGGTTATAAAAGATTGAGGGAATGGAGATGAAAAGATTTCATGATGAAATTTCTTTGGCAAGACCTGATGTGGTGTCCGATTTACTTGGTTCCCACCGAGGGGAGTAGATGGGTGAGGATGCTACCTCTTTCACTTCAAGGCTAGAGACAGGAACTTCACAGGAACCTAACAGAGAACTTTAGATGTGAGAGAGACTGGAAGAGGCATTGAATCCTGTGAAGGTATCTGGAGGGGAGACAACATAGACTGGAAAACTGCTCTGCCAGTAGTGAAAAAGCTAAGCTACTGCTACTTCTGAGAAGCAAGTGAATTCCCCTCTGTTGGCAGTTCAAAGAGGAGTGGGCATTTTCTGGGCACCAGATGTATACTCTGCGGAAGAGAGAGCCAGGTTGGAGCTATTTTACGGCCTTCTCAAGAGCACTACGTACAGAGGTGGTGGACCTGCAATAAGAAGGGTGAACGTAGACCTCTAAGGACAGGGGGTTGGGGAAAAGTGGATGGTTGAGGGCTGTGGGAAACTGCACGTGACATGCCCTAGCAGACGATCCTCCAGATTTCTGCAAAAGTGCCAAGAGAGTCACTATCAACGTTTACCAGGGCCTGAGACCTCAAAGACATCTTTTGGAAGTGCCAGCTCTAGAAAGACCTTCTCTGTCATGTTTTCTTTTCCTGTCTCCCTGGAATGATTGATAAAAAGAGAAGAATCATGGCCTCTTCTTCCACTGCAAGTAGCTAATGTTATTTTTGGGGATTATTAAATTTTTTGGAACTTGACATTCTAATTTCTGTATTGAAACTATGTTTCCAAAGTAAAGAAATAGGACAAATTATTATTATCCAAGAGTGAAGTAGTGAGTCATAGAGCCTAACAAATATTGAGATACGAAAGTCTAAAAAAAAAGATATTTTCTTTATTATATACTACCATTTGTGCTTGCGCAATGTGCTGACATTATACACATTCACAGAGAGAAGAGGTGAGCAATTGATTTTGTTTGAGGATCCTGGAGAGCAGCAGAAAGGATGTGACATTTGAAATACGTCTTAACAGAGTTGAAAAAGAAAGAAAGAAAGCAATATGAGCAAAGACATGGAGTTGAAACTGCATAGTGTGGTATAGGTGACAACAAGAATTATGGTTTATACAGGCAATAGGGTTTGGAGGAAGAGAAAGGTGAATTTGCACAAGTGGCCCGAAGCCCGTATACTAAAAACAGTGTGTGTCGAGTGGATTTACGACAGAATAATGAGGTAGTAGGAGGCTGTCAAATTCCTAATATCAGGGAGTTTTATGAAAGTGTTGGTGGTTTAGAAAGGTAGTCTTGTCAGTGCATTGGAGGAAACGTTAGAGGGACAGAGACTAGAGGCAGAGGCTGTTGGTAAACAGTTGAGAAACGGTTTTCGCCTGGGGTAGGGACGAGGCAGCAGCAGTGGATTTGCTAACCTTGGGGACAAGCAGAATGTGAGGATACCCGATAAGGAGCAGCTAAGAGCAACACTCAGATTGTCTGGTTTGAGGTCTTCAGCTGGCACATGAGACTGCTTAAACAAACCTGGTTGAAGGAGGAACTTTAGGTTTGAGGGGGCGGAAAATGAAGCTGACTTGGAAGACATTAGTGCCAGTCAACTCACCTATAATACACCCAAATGCAGGCATTCACTAGCTAATTAGAAAAAGAGTTCATTGATTCAGGAGCTAAGAGTTGGGAAAAGATTGGTATTTATAAGTTTAGGTTTAGGTATGGACATAGAGAGACATTGCAAATCATTGTAGATAAAGTGGGAAGAAGCAGACTTGATAAATAAGAAAAAGAGCTGTCAGAGGTATGAGAGGCAGGAGACGACATTATAGGAATCAAGGAAGGAAAGAGAAGTTTTTAGAAACAATGGGGTTTACACCAGCATCAGCTTTTGCACATAAACCAAATAGGATGAGCACTGAAAAGAGTCCACGGCATTTGATTATTAGTCAATCATACATGGCTTTTGCCTGAACTCTTTAGTGGAGTGGGGATTCAGGAGTCAGGACACCATGGAGTGAATGAAAGACAACAGATTAGAAGCAGTAAATACTGCCTCGGCTACCTAAAATAGTGTGGAGGAGCAGGAGAGAGCTGGAGAGCCAGATGGATTTCTATGTGCCACTTTCAGAATGGAGGAGCTGAAAGAATGGGAGATGCCAGAGACAATATGAATGTGAACTACTAGGGAAGACAGAGTAAACATTAGCTCAGTGGTGCCCTCTGTGCCTTTTGCAATGATTGAGAGTAAGAGCACCTAATATGTTCTTACAAAATACATTTCCTTGTCTTTATTCCCTTCGGCCAACTTTAATTAACTTAGATCTAGAGATAATTCTTGACAGTTGTGTAAGAAAAATTGGATAAAGCAAAATGGAAATAATCTTTCTGCAGATGATCCAGAATGAAGTGATAAATGCTTTCTCTTAGACCTCTGTGCTATTGTATCTCTAGATTATTTCCTTTTTTTTTTTTTTTTAGTTCTCATATCTTTTCTTTTAGTTAATAGATTTCATTTTTAGAAAAGTTTTAGGTCTACAGAAAAATTGAGCAGAGAATCCAGACTTACCTATACTGCCACCCTCCCGTCACACACATTTTCCCCTTATTAACTTCCTTTATTAGTGTGGTACATTGGATACAATTGATGAGCCAACATTGACTCCTTATTCTTAACTAAAGCTCACAGTTTACATTAGTATTCACTCTCTGTGTTGCACATTCTATGGGTTTTGACACATGTATGCTGACATGTATCCACTATTACAGTACCATACAGAGTAGTTTCACTGCCCTAAAAATCCACTGAGCTCCATCTAGATTATTTTCTTATATTTGTCTTAAGGAGAAAAGAGGTATTGGCTGACCAATCGCAGAGCACTATGGCCTGATTTGTTTTGTTTTTTTGTCATTTGTGGTTGTTCTATGTTGCACTTGGTTGTCTATTGATTTGTATAGTAGGTTTGAGACCAAACAGATCTGAACTCGAATACCAGTTTCACTGCTTCTTGGGTGTATGATCTTGACTAAGAATTAACCTCTCTGAGACTCAGTTTCCTCAGCTATAATGTGGACACAACACTGCCTCCCTTTCTGAGGATTAGTGATGACTCACTTTAGGCAACTGCACAGTGCTTTACATACAGTGCTTAGTGAATGGTAGGCTTATCATTAAATATGACCCAGATTTCCCAGAAGGTGGTCTACAGCCCAGTTGTCTGAGGATTTTTCCTGGGAGAACAATATTCTCCCCCTCTTGGAAAGTCACATGGAATAAGTCAAATAGAGAGCAGATAATTTAGATCTCTGCCAAATATTTCACTATCTTGCTATATGTAACATCATGGCCTATGAGAAAATTCTGTAGCGTAACAGATATGGAGGACTCAGAGGAAAAGTGTATCTTGACAGTTGTTGTGAAAATAGGTCAGGTTTAAAAAATATCTGATTTATGCTCTTAGTAAGATAAAGCGGAACCATGAAACAAGAAAATGACATATGACAAAAGAACAGGTGAGATAAAAGGGCAAAATTCTGAGAAAAAAATAGCATAAGCTAAATTTTTTAAAATCTGCCACAAAACCAAAAAAAAGTTATATCAGGTTTAAAATTGGCATTGGGTTCAAAACGAAATAAAATTGTCAGTGCAGAACATTGAATTAGTGTTGAAGGAAATGTTTGAGAAATTATTCCAGAAATCAGAGGAAAAGGGCAAAGACGATAGTGGGGAGACAAAGATTTACAGTTTTGGGGCAGAAGAGATAAAAGAGAAAAATATTGAGAGAGAGAGAAATAGATTGAAAAGGCAAACAGTGGGAAATCACTTATAAATTACAGGAATTCCTATAGAAGATCTTCTCCCTCTAAAAAATAAGCCAGAATGGCTGGAGAAAAGGGTTACAATAGATAAGAATTTTGACCTAAAAAAAAAAATACCCCAGTCTAAAAGAAGCATCATAAATCAATAGGGACAAAGATGATTATTTAATACCTGGTGATGGAATAATTGGGAATAAATTATATTCCTACCTCATCCAATACTGCAAAATAAATTTTATGGATTTAAATATAAAAAAAAATCACACAAAACAATTTAGTAAAATAGAAGTAAATATTTATTAAATTTGTGCATGGAGGAGAATTTTATAATCTCAGATGCAATGAAAGAATTCTCAACAAAAATGTGAACAGATGTGGCTAAATTGAAATTAGAGTAATGCAATTAGGATGTGTCCACATTTAAAAAGGCAAAATCAATGTGGGAATGATGTTTCAGCAAATATGACAAACAAAGAGATTTCAATGTCTTTCCCAAGTGAATTTTTTCAACCAGTGACGGGTGAGAGAACGAGAAGCCAAACTCCTGACTCCCATGTCCAGCTGGATAGATTAGATGGTGTGCATTGAGCATAAATGCACCCGCACTACTGAAGGTCACCCTATGTCATGCCCATTGACTCAAGATAAAATAGCGTTATGGCTGAACAACCATATAAGGAATTGACTTACACAGCTACTAGTGTATTTATTATAATGACGCTAAAATTAATGTAGTTTTTGCACTGTCATTATGCCTACTTCATCAACCATTTTAGTACAGAAATTCGCCAAAACTCAGATTATCTCCTGAAGGAAATGAAGAACCAAATATAGAAGAGAACTAGTTTGTGGTGAGGCAGGAAGACTCAGACTCAATGAGAGAGTAGATCTGCTCATTGTTATTTATGCTGAGACCTCCTTCCCACATAGACTAAGGGGAAGGGGCTCAGGAGTCCAGATGCCTCTTCTTTTTCCCTCCTGGTGTATGCAGCTTGTATTTTTTCTCTATATTTCTTATTCTCTTTCTCTTCTTTGTTCCTTGCTTTTTCTTCAGTTTCCCTTTTCTCCTTTTCTAGTAAAATGAATGGACCATGGGCTCTGGAATGAGACAGTGCAGTCATTTCAGCCAGTTAATGATTTTTAAACCCAACACAAATTGTTACGAGCCATACTTTTCTCTTCTGTAAAATGGAGACAAGAATACTTAGCCTCCAGGATTTTGTGGGTATTAAGTGACATAATGCATGTGAAGTGCTTGGCAATATTAGGAGCTCAGGAAGTATTAGGTCCCTTTTCCCTCACAGCTCACCTCCCTCTCAAGTTCTCTACCAGGCTGAGCTTTGCCCGGTGTCTCAGGGTAGATGATCCACAAAGCCCTACTTGTCTGAAGCCAACCTGTGAAACATCCAGTTCCTTTTCAGCAACAGGAAATAGGGGATAAGATCAGAGTAATTTTACATTGGTCTTCTACCCTACAAACACCATCACACTTTCGGCACCCTCACCCACCTCCCAACCTCCCACCTGCCCATACTTGGTTTACTCTGCTCTTATCAGTTTAATTTCTTTATACCAGAGGTGATCAGAGTATGAGGTTCTCCAGACTTAAGTGGCTTCCAGGACATAGACTTTGTCTGAAGAGGGGTTTGCTCAACACCATTTACAAAGGGTCAAGGGTTCCTCTCTTGGAATTTTGTACATGGATGTTGCCCGGAGTTTGGCCAGAGATAACAGTCCTTTCTCCCTCCATAGCTGTCCAGATCTGTGGTTCTTTCATTCCTTCTTCCATCTAAGGCAGGCAGTGATTATCTAACCCCCTTCCAGACAACACTGGAAATAGGAAACTTGCTGGATTTCTAAGTGGAATGTCCTAGCTTCCTTTTACTATAGCAAGCACCATATCATCCTCATCAGTTGGAAGCGTGAATCTATGGTGGTGCTCCTTGGTACAAGGGCCAGGAGACCTTCTGTCACATAAAGATTGTAAGAGGTTTTCCCTCCATATTAACCTGTGTGGGAAATGGGGCACGGGAAGGTAAACCTAAGCAAAGAACATAACAAGAGCACATTTCTGTAAGTCATAGAAAATATAGATGGCTTTTTATTATTCAGCTTGTTGGGGCCCAGGGCAGGCTTCCTCAAAATATCCCACAATGGCATATTGATTATTTTGAATTAAAGTTACTTTAGCCAAATCAAAAAAACACATTTTGACTTTCCTCTCTTTGTTACCCCTGAAAGCAGGAAATAAATTTCCCATGTGAAAGGTGCTCTCCCTGCATCCTTATCACCAGGGCTAGGGAATTCAGGGCCAAGGAGCCTATATAAACAAACCATGCTAATTTATTACCTCAAGCCTAAACTCTGCTTAAATTCCTCACTAACGATGTACCTCAAACCTAAGTTTCTTTGTCCTGTCATTCCTCACAAATGTACTGTTTCTTTGTGTAAAAGATATATATACTGCCTACTTTGTTCACTCTCCGAGCATCATTTCTCTATGATCTCGAATGCGTATGTATTAGACTGAGTTTTTCTCCTGTTAATCTGGTCTTGTATCAATTTTATTATTAGTTCAGCCACAAGAACACAAGAAGGGTAGAAGGGGGAATTTCCCCTTTCCCCAACAAGCTCAAGTATTGATTGAGCCCCTACCAAGTGCTAAGATTTGGAAAGATAAAGGCAAAGGAAACACAGTTATGGTCTTGAAGAACTCGCTCTCCAGGGGGAGAGACACCTGTGTGAACAAGTAACGGCACTTTCATGTTCTTGGCTGTTGTGATGGAAATCTGAGGGGCCCCGTGGTGACATGTGGGGGGAGGCATCATTTGGGGCAGGGGGGAAGATGGTGATCAAGAAATGCTTCCTGGTGAGGGCACGCCCGAGTTTTCCTGAGGGGCTTTGCTACACTTCACTACATGCTCTGAGAGGTGTCTCCAGGACCCCATGTTAAACATTGGGGCTTTCTCAGCACTGCTGAAACACCCACTCAGACACCATTTGGCCTTTCAAGGTCTTCATAAGTTTCTCCTATATTGTCTTATTCAACTAGAGATACAGACTCTAATTTCAATTACATTTTCTGAGAAAGACTTATAGGATCCAATTTAGAAGAAATGCTGAAAGTGGTTTCATAGAATCCCAAAGATGTCATCCTTCTTCTAACTCCCACACCGAGGTCCCTAGTAGAATGCCCAGTGTGGGTGGGATCTATAAATCGTTCAGGGAAAAACAGCACCACAGCAGCTGGGCGATGTGAGCATCACAAGAGCAGCTCATCTTGTCTCACTGGTCCATCTTGTTAAACGTCCATAAAAATATATGGTGGAAATCAAAGAGGACTCAGAGCCGGCCCGCGTGGTCTAGCTGCCCTCACTTTCATGCCACTATCCTCTGAGGTCCCTTTTTACTCTTTTCCAGGAAATTTTTCTATTTATGAATTTTCAGCAGGGTGTCTGTGTAAGCCCTTCCTGTGCAGCACATGTCCCCAATGGGTGAAGTGTTTTGTAGTTAATTCCAATAAAGGAAGAGTTTTAGCGCCTTCAGCATTGTCATGGTCAATTACGTTAGAATTAAAACTGTGGAGTAAAATCTGCAAAGGAGCAGACCTCAGTTAAAGCACACAGTTTGGCATTTAGTGCTTCAGAACACTTGTGCACAGACACACTACAGAGGGCAAAATGGTTCCCTTAGTAACTATTTGAAGACTTCGGAGCCACATTTGGATAGAGAGAAGTCACTGGATCTCCAGTATTGAATGTTAGACAACCAATTTCCATATTGCCATGCAAAATGACTCAGGCGGGAGAAAAGCCCTCTCCTGTGTTAAAGAATGCAGGCAGGTCTGTCCTTGCTCCTTGTTTCTGGAGGCGAAATTAACGAACATGGCTTCTTGAGTTTTGAAATAGAAGTGCCTCCAATTCTGGGCTAAAAAGGCCCAATGAGAATGATTGCTTCTCAGTGAGAAGGTAATGTAACAAAACTGAAGTTCAAGGAGGAAGAAGAGAATCACTACTATGTACAGGTAAATGTGTTAAATGTGCTCAGATGCACAAAAGGTAATTAGCATGTAAATTGAATTCTGAAGAGGAGAACACAAATAATCCAGTCACTAAGGACCTATCTACAGTGGATTTTTGGTGCCAGAGTTTGACCTGCAATCCTTTCTAATGAGGTGATAATGAGCTGTGAAAGCCCAAAGGAGATGTTGGGTAGCAATCTTTAAAAGGAAAGGTAGGCACAATTCCACATGCACAGTCAGCCCTCGAATGTAGCAAGGAAGTCACTAACATCGGTTGCCATAACTTGCCGTGGAAAGAACGTGTGGTTTTGGAAATGACGCTGGCTGAGGCTTCTGACCTTTTGAAGTTGTCAGTAATCTAGGAATGACTTAGACATCAGGAAATGGGAGCAGACTTGGCAAGATATAAAGACAGTGACATCATAAGAGCACACAACCTGCAACTACTCACGGAGGGAGACATCTAACTTTCAGTACCAGACCCAGGCCCCCTTCTCATCCTCATGATTAATTCTAAATTTGCCAAAAGGGATTCAGGACTTCCTGTCCCACACTCTGAACTCATCATGAGGACTCTTGCTCCAGGTGATTTGGAGCTCTGGTTATTTAATTCAAGAGTTAAGTGTCTACTGCACAGTAGAGAAATAAGACTATTTATTCTAAAGTTCAGTTCTCTCAAAGACAGAGACCCTGTCTTGCTTTTGTTGATGGATTTTAATTCTCTCCCTAAACCCCAGAGCATAAACTAATGACTAACCACTTCTTTTTAAGGTCTCGCTGAGAATGGCTGGTGGCAGCCAGGGCCCAGCCAGAGATAGGACGGGAGTCAGTCTAGATGTGCTCAGAGCCATCCAGGAAGGAGGCCAGGAGGAGAGGAGCAGAGTTAACTTGCAAGAGGACGTAGGTTCTCAGAGCAGAGGTAAAGAAGAAGAGTCAGGAATTTGAAATAGGTCCATGCCGGAAAATTATCTTAAAGGCAGCAGAATATATATTTTTAATCCAGCAAAACTTAGTTGAAATAAAATGCAAGTATAAAAATGGGTCAGTGATGGAAACCTTGGAGTATGAGAATATCCACAGAGCAAGAAGACAGAAATAAGTTTGCCCAAAGGCCTCACCCAGCTCTCTTTTAATCGGAACTTGCTCCCGGTATGGCTGCTTTGATCCCACGCTCTAGAGGAGGCTGAGCCACTGTGTCCATATTGATCGGATGTCAATTGGCTCCCTTGGCCGTCTAAGACCCCCATGTGCTGACCCTATGGCTCCTGCTGGCCAAATCCCTTTGTTACTGTGATAAGCTATAAAGAGAAGTCTAGGATACAGTAAGAACCAATCACAGGGGATATGGCCTGGTCTGTTAGGAGTCAAATAAAGCCTGTCTGGGGAGTGGCATTTAACATGAGATCCGAAGGATGAGGAGGAATTTGGCCAGGAGAAGGATGGGGGTGGGGGATGGGGGTGAGGCAGTTTCCCAGTCAGAAGGCATGGCCTGTGCGAAGGTCCTGAGGCACAAAACTGGCAAGGCAGCTGGTTCTGTGTGTTATCCCTCCAATAGGTCCTGCTTAGCCACAGCCCTGCCCTGGAGATAGCCGCCAGAGGAAAGAAAGGAAGGGAATGAAAGTATTTTTGTAGAGCTCCAACCTTCTTGGAAAAGAAGGGGCTGGGCAATGGGAAAAATAAACTAGTGCTCTGAGAAACCTAGTTTCCTACTTCCCATCCCTTCAGCCAACATTTCTGAATTGGAAATTAAAGAGAATATTTGGGAGTTCCGACATTTCACAACATCCTAGCTGACCTCCAGTCACAGCCAGAAAAAACGGCCAGCTTCAGTCTCAAAGGAGGTTGTTCTAAGGAGAAGTTTTACACACACACGGTTGCATTTTCTTAGTACTGAAGGATTTGGAACTCACTCTGTATTTACTCAGCTGTGCATAGCAATTACCAAACAGCTCAATGGTCAAGAATTTCCATAAAGTGAAACACAAATACCTGATATTTACATTTTAAAGTCTCCCCTTCCAAACCATCATATTTTAACCCTCGGCAAGGGGATTCCCTGCTGACACTAGGATTTGAATGACAGAAGGGATAAGCCACTATATTTTGTTTCCACCGGGGTCACATTACCAACCCATAATTTCTCCATATTAGAAAATAGTACTTGGTTTCCAAATAATGAGCAGTTGGACGATGGCTTTGCCCCCTGCCACCAAACACTAGTGCCATTTACATCTCCCCATGTGGAGACAGGAGAGAGATCTGTTTCCTCTTGTCACTTATAGAGGGACGGTGGGGCCTCAGAGACACAGAGCCACACCATCCCTCAGAAACAATACCACCCAGAAGCCCTGCTTAACTTTGACCCCTCTCAGAGGAGGAGCATTCACAAGCATCCTCCACATGACCGGTGCCTTTCCTGAGTGACAGGGATACTGTCCTCTGAAGGCTTCAGGACGCAATGGGTTGTTCACAGAAATATATTCACATGGTTCGAACTCTTTTCAGAAAAGTCCTGTCTATATTACAATTCACTTTGAGAGCCTTCAACCGTTTAAGTTCTGAGGTTCCATGTCCAGGGGAAAGGTACTGACTATTTGTGGTCTCAGATCCCCAGAAGCAAGTGCATTCAGGAGAGGGTTGCACCAGCTGCACAAACCCTCAGAAAGGAGGGGCACAGACTAAGAAGGAGGGATGGGACCTTGCAGCTCTTCAGGTCTAGGGAACGCCAAAAGAAGACCAAGGGCTGTGAAAAAGCTTGAGTCCATTTATCGCCACACACCATTTTCTGTGGGGGTGGTGTGAGGGGTGTAATTCTTAGGGAGGAGGGTGTGAGCTTAGCACTCAGAGTCTAGACATGCAGAGATAAGTTGTGTCCAGGGATGCCCTTGGGAGATATGGCACAGATGATGAAAACCAGGAGCTTGGCTGGAAAGGTGGGCAGGTTTCCCAGAAAAGGAGAATGGTACGACACAACAGTCCCCAGATTTCAAAGAACCAGAGGGACCGAGAAGCCTGCGCTGCCCCTCCAAATGTGGAGGGCGTTGCATCCATTAGATGCAAACCCCTGAGGCCTGATGGGTTTGCTGCTCTGCCTTTGGAGGGAGTCGTCCTGCCTGTGGCTACCTTACTAATCATGGTGCCCAGCTAGGAAGGAGTTTGCACTGAGACTGGCCACAAGGCAGGGCCAAGAATCTCCAATGACACATTTTAGTTGGGTGAGGCCTCTGTGCTTAACACAGAGTGTTCATGTCACTTGCTCTGGCTCTGTCCCAAGCAGGAACAGAGAATATGGCTTATGCCTGTCCTTGGGATGTTAATTATGCCCAGGCTTAAGGGTATGGGAGCACCCTCTAATACACACTACTCATACATATGCAGGCCTTACTCTAATTTCCATGGCTTTTATTGGCAAGCTTTATTTTTACTTCTTAAAATATCTCTCAAAAAACTCCCTGCTCCTTTCTTCTGTAAGGGATATAATCTTATAGAAAACCACCAGTGTGGGAGTGAGGCAGACTTAAGACGAAATCCAAGTTCTGACATAACTAACCGTTTGACCTTGGAAAAGTCATTCATCTCCCAGTATAGAGAGAGAGAGATGATATTGACTTGAAATTTGAAATACTGGGACGAGGAATCAATGATATATTATATACCAAAAGTTTAGCATTTTCCTTAATTCGGCATGTCCCCAACATCCGTTTGACTCTTGATCTCTCTTTCTCATCTAACTCCTATTAATATCCCCAGAAATACTCAGGAAAACCCCAGCTGTCCGCATCTGCTGATTCCGGTTTCCCAGCCTTCCGCTTTCCTGTATGGAGGAGACGTACACTCTTGGGCTGGGATGTTACAATTTCTCTGCCTCAAGCTAGCTGACCTCTATTGTGAGCTCTCACTGGGGACCCTCTAGTGGCTCTTTTCCAGGGTGGCCTGACAAAGCTGTGACAATCTGAGAATCTTTGCCAAAATCACTGTGCTCCACTATGACCTTCCTGCATTTATCATTTAATAAGACACACATTTGGTTTTTGGCAATGGATACTTTTCCTCCCAGAGCAAAGATGCGTTAAGGATGTTATCCGAGGACCCTCCTCTACGTCTTATTAATGTTCCATCATATTCCATTATGGTCACATAAAGATTTGATGTGACCTTTGTCTGTGTTGCTGAATAATTGGGGTGATGGGGAGAAAGGGATTACCAATGCCTGAGCCCCTCAGAGTTCCCCCGGAAGAGGATGCAGCAGGGCCACAAGACACTGGGCTAGAGCTCTAGAGAGGCAGCTCACCCCCTGCAAGATGGGGCAACCACTCCATTTACAGATGAGCAAACAGAGGCCCAAAGAGATTATTCAACTGGTCCATGTTCACACAGTATTAAATGGTACTGGGTATACGTGGTTTGTTTTTCCTACTGCAGAATGATGTCCCATCGCTCTTCCTCTTAAGAAAGCCTGAAGATTTAGTGTTGGCCTCTCATGATTTGCTCTGCCTTATGCTGTCTGTGGATTGCACACAAAAACTCAGCTGGCTTCGTCAAGTTGACAGTAGATGCTACAAAGGTCCTGAGGACCAAGAATCCTGGAGGATGAACTCTTGCCACTTGACCTGGTGTCCTGGGAGATGCCCAAGTGATTGATCTCCCCACTGGGCCCTGGGAGGGGCTGGTTCAGAGATCAAAGCAAGAGGTCCCAGAGGAGGCACTGGGCCGAGAGTGTGCCCTGCACAGAAGACATGAAGACGATACCCCTGCATCAAAGGAGCAGCATAATGAAATATAACCAGAGGATTAATTAAAATTGGCACACAAACCAAATTTTATGCTAAGGTTTTATTCTAGTCTCCTACAGGGCTTTAAGTTCTCTTTGGTTCATAATGTCCACCAGGAAAAATAGTGTTATAATGTATTCTTATTCTGTAGTTTATAGTCTTTTTTTAATTCTCATACTAGATACGATATCAGGTTATTTTAATTAGTTTTTCTATAAAAGCACATTTGCAAGTATCATCTGGTTTAAAATCTAATGGAATCATAGTTTGTAAATGCTCGGTTAAAGATTTAGTTGAGCATGATTGTCCCATCAGTGAGTGCTCTGAAAATTTGTCCATGGAAATTAGATTTTTGACGCTGCTTCATTTCCCAGGTGGCATGTTATCATCTCTTTAGCTACATTTTCTGTTGGGTTATTGCTACAGACCTACCTCAATCTCAAAACAATTGGGAAAAACATTGTATTGTGAACACTCAGTGATATCTTGCTGCCATTTGGAGAAGGTGACAGGATACTCAAGGTGCAACCCCATCATGCCCATAATGACCTTACAGAAGCACAAGTTGTACCTCTGTGGGCTGGCTGTCCCCTGTCCAGGTCGCAAATGATTTAGAAACCACGTAGGCCCAAGACTTGAAAGCTTCAAGTTGCTGGGGTGGATGAGGCTGGCAGACGCAGGCCTGAAATCGTCAAAGCATAATTGTGTCGGTGCGAGGTTACCATTATTCACTCGGGGCTGCACAGGGATCACATTAATATGCCGACAGCTGACTCCACAGGAGAACAACTGGATAGAAAGTCATCTTTGCCTGGAAATGATTCAATACCCAACTGGGGTGAGGAACAGAAGCCAATCTCCTCTAAGTCTCTTTCCACCTCTCTTTCTCCGATGCTCCCTTGGTTAGCTCATTGAAAATGTAGTAAGGTTGCAGGGCTATTTCTCCTCTGTAAATCCATGTGAGAAGGGACTCTGATATGTAACACTATATCAGGTGGGCCACCGAGGGTTCTATTTGTAGAAGGGATCTATAAGTATTCTGGGAGAAAGAGCAGCCACTGGGCACTTTGGAGTTAATGCACGATCAGTAAGGCTCTGATGTAAATGTCCCACCTCAGCAGGAGAGGGAAGATGCTGGGACTCAGAGAAGCTGGAAGAGTTGAATGTGGATGTGGTGCTGTAGGCACAGGTGTTTTCTTCTGACCAATCCTACAGAGAATACTCCTTGAGATTTTTGAGGGAGGAAGTAGGATGAAAAAGTAGACCCGCAACACCAATCCAATTGCTGTTAGAGCAAAAATGAGGAGAGAGGGGCTATGGGTTGAAATATCAACAAAAACAAGGATAAAGCTTTTTTCTCTTTCCTGGGAAAATCCCCTGAAACGTGGGATGAGGACCCAGAAGGGAAGGAAGGAGACTTGTCAATAAAGCAGGCAACCTTTGGAGAGAGCCCAGGGCCCATCCTGTGTGCTACGAAGGTAAGTGGTGAGAAGGTCAGATCAGGGCTTTACACTGGCAGCCATCAGCAGAGCTGTCCTAGCCATCAGCAGGACTCATAGGTCCTTTCCAGGGGGTGAGTGGGTTGAGGGGAACTTGGTGGTGAAGTGAGGTGGAAGTACTTGAGTTTCTCTACTGGCAACTCTGCTCTAGAAACAACTACAGTCACGTGCTGTGTGATGATGTTTTGGTAAATGATGGACCACATATACGATGGTGGTCCCATAAGATTAGTCCCATATGGCCTAGGTCTGTAGTAGGCTATACCATCTAGGTTTGTGTAAGTGCACTCTGTGATGGTCACACAATGACGAAATCACCTAATGATGCATTTTTCAGAACGTATCCCTGTCGTCAAGTGACACATGTCTGTATAGCAAAACCGTGGGTAAGAGTGCTAGGGCTGGAGTCATGCCACCTGGGTTCAAACCCGGCCCTGCACTTACTACGGATATTAGGTTGGAAAAGTTCACTGCCTGTGGAAGACACGGAGATACGCCACTCAGCTTCCCCTTCAAGAATGGGCTTGTGGCTCAGGTAGAGGTGTGTGGATAGCTGACAGCCTCCCGCTATTAGCAGTGTCCACCCTGGCTTTCAAGCTGAGGTCATGTTACTGTTGAGGCAGCCCCTGCCGGTGACTAAGCATGTGGTGGTGGAAGGGTGTAGACATTTCCTTTAAAAAGAGGCCTCCTCTAAAGGGCAGACTTTGCTCTGCATCCCGTTGGACTAGCAGAATCTTTGTCAACTCCACACCGTGGCTTCACGGCCCCCCTTGACCAGGCCTGCTTCCTCCCTGGTTCTGTCACAGGTGTTACTCCACGATAAGCTTTTTCTACTCCTAACTCCATCTCAGCGTCTACTTCCCAGAGGACTCAACCATTGCCACAGCCCTATGCCTCAGTTTCCTCATCTGTAAATCAGGCATAATAAATTTGAAAACTAATTTATTGCTGTTATAGGATGAACAAAATAATCATGTAAAACACTTAGCAGAGTGACATCCTTGCCATGTTGTCAGTGGAGTGAAGACTGGAAAGGTCCAGGTTATCTGATTTTCTCTAAATAAAGAGTCCCATTCTACCTCACTCCAATTCCTTTCAGCATTTGGCTGATTGGGCATATCCTAGTATCCAAACCTTTGGCCCGAGGAACTGATCCTGGTCTTATGTTTGGAAGATTTCTCCTTCTTGAAATTTCCCTCACAAAGAGACTTCAGTCTGGCCATGACTTATTTACAGTTTAGCCACATTAACCAGCTAGAGGAGGCCTCACTTGTCTTGACAGAGGAAACCCAGGATTCTGGAATGAAGATTTGGATGCTCTGGAGACTTTACAACCTTGGTTTCTAGAACACAAGCCAGGAGTTCCAGAGCAGGCTAAGGAGCACCATGAGATCTTGCTTACACTGATATTCAACAGGGGATTGCTATCAGCTTTTAGGGTAAACAGTTCTCAAAGACTGCAGGATGTTCTGATTAGAAAGGGTTGAAGTTTCATGACTACTCTGAGTTCTTGACGTGGAAAATAATTGTCACAAGCCATTGTTGTTGTCGACAAGAACCGCAGAGCTTACAACAATTTTTATCTGAGAGATCATAGGGAAAATCTCTTTTCCCCAGACACTGCCAGCCCCAGGCCAGTTGTCATAGTGATAGTCATAGCGAAAGCAGCTCAAGTCCCTAGCTCCATGTCCCAGTCTATATGACAAAGTGGTTAGGGCTGGAACTTAAGCTTTCATTTCTTTCCTTCTTTTCTCTCTCTTTCTCTCCCTTTTCCACTTCTTCCCTCTCTCCTTTACTCTCCTTCTTCTTCCTTAACTGCCCTTCATTTATGCATTTAAGAAACTTTATTGATCTTTTTCTAGGTCCTAGGGTTACTTAGAGAAATAAGATATAGGAGGTACTGTCAAGTTTGTTGTCTGAGAAATATTAGACAAAAAAATAAGATAACATGATTTGGGGCAATTAGGAAGGATTTCACAGAATATATAGCTTATGGACTGATCTTTGAAGAATGATTAAGAACCTTCCAGGCAGACTGGAATGGGGGGGTGATGGTGGTGGTAGGGCTGTGGAGATAGCTTCACTCTAAAGCAAAGTGAAGAGCACGTAGAGACTCAGAGAGTCGTGAAACATCGTGGCTTTAAAATAGTCTCAGTGCAACTCAGTGACTCAGCAGCCCAGTGAAGCAGCCATCCAGTGGCATGGAACCCATATTATGCTTGGAAGTTTGTGAAGAACACTGAACTATTTTTAGCAGGACAGGATTAGAGCCCAGAGCCTCGTAGGGTCCTTCCTGGCCACCTAGAGCCTGTGTAGGCGAGTCTTGCTTTACATTAGACTTATGAGTGCAATCTCTCCTGAGAGATTGAGGTCCCCCACTCAGTGGCGTCACTATCCTCGCTTTTTCCTCCAAGTAAACATATGCATTTGAACCCACAAATAGCCACTGATTTACGTGTAACTCAAGAAAAGAATGGAAATGTGGCCAAATGGACCAACAAGTAGGGAAAGTTGAAAAATCAGGAAACACCAAGGACTCAACATTGGGGCAGGTTATTTCCTTTAAAAATATACAATTAGTGTCATCGGTGACATTTCAGGGAACTTGTGCTCTGAACCATGTCTTGGGCAGTGGCTTGGGCTGCTCATGGCCAAATCATTCTCTCACCTCACTGCCCTGTGCGTAGGCCCTAATACATCACACCCCACTTACCACTGCACTCTGACTTTGCATTTGCTCACTCACTGTCTAAGTTTTTCAGCTTTTTCAGATTTAACAAAGTTATAAATTGGTGAGGATTTTGAGGGAGCATATTTAGTGGATTGACATTTATAGTTTAATGTGATGTTAACTCATGGTTCACTCAAGTCCATCACCACACACACACAGGCTTTTCCTCCTGCGTTGGCATCACTGCATATCTGCTCTCTGCAAAGTTCTTGTCACCATGCACACTGCACTATCTGTCTCCAACGCACCAAGATTACCATGACCCTGGGGCCGCCTTGCAGGATGGAGAGGTCTCCCACACTCTGTTGGAAGCTGTCCTTTGGGAATGTAGTCTCTACTCTGTCCCTCCTTCTGGATTATCAGAGAAATGACTCAAAGTTTCTGCTTGATCTAGAATGACATAGGTCCCTTGATAACCACTCAATGACGTAATCTTTTCAGGGAGGCAAATATTTGTTTGAATGCTGTTGCTATAATTCTCAACATTCATTCCATTGAGCTCTGCCTGCACTCTTCCCCAAAACCCGTTGAGGGGGAGGGACAGCATCCCCCATCCACATCCACTCAGACGTTAGTACAGCTCCTTTCCCATGCCCTTTGTGCCTTTCCCTCTCTCTCTCTGTCTGCATAATACGCAGACACACAATCTCCTCCCTTCCTCTATGTTCACCATAGTGCTTCCCTGATTTTGGAGGAAAAAAATAAAAGGATCGCCATGCAGAAAACCTGCCTGTTGAACAGACTAATATATCTCTCCCAACACGCTGGACAGGAAGCGGGTTTATGGAAGTTTTCTAGTTTTCTAAGGAGTGAGTGTTTTAACTCCTACTAGATGCTGAGCTTAGATGCTCAACAAACAGGAGAGGTGAGGTCATTGTGAATGTTAAAGAATCGCCACCACAGGCCGGCCCCGCGGCTTAGCGGTTAAGTGCACGCGCTCCGCTGCTGGCGGCCCGGGTTTGGATCCCGGGGACGCACCGTTTCTCCGGTCATGCTGAGGCCGTGTCCCACATACAGCAACTAGAAGGATGTGCAACTATGACATACAACTATCCACTGGGGCTTTGGGGAAAAAAAAAAAGGAGGAGGATTGGCAATAGATGTTAGCTCAGAGTCGGTCTTCCTCAGCAAAAAGAGGAGGATTAGCACGGATATTAGCTCAGGGCTGATCTTCCTCACACACACAAAAAAGAAAAAGAATTGCCACCAAAGGAGGCTGCTGGGCAATCCTACGAAAAAGAAAGACAACAGGAAATATTAGACAAGCATCCCAAATGGCCGCTACACTATATGTGACCTTGGGCAAGTTACTTAACTTTTCCCTGCCCGGGTTTGTAAAATGGGAAGATAATCACATTATCTTCATCATAGACTATGATGAGAATGAAGTGAAAAAAAGAAAATGCACAGAGCTATTGCACCGTGCCTGAAACATAGCAAGCACTTCCTAAAAGTTAGACATTATTTTCGTTTCCTAGCTTGACAAAAAATTGCAAAGTTTATGGTTGCAGAAAAAGTAGAATTCTAATGTACGTTTCACAATTTATACTTCAGATTTCCTGTTCTTTTGACAATTCTGTAGTATTTCCAAGTGTAGCTATGTTTGCCTCCCTGGACCTTTGTGGGATTCGGTTGGGATGGTAAGAGGGAATCACTCATTCGGTTTCCCATTTTCCTAATACAGTATGAATGGCCCAAAGATCGTGTTCAGTCTAATGTGTCATGCAGTCTGTTCAGTGTTTTACTTTTTCACAAAATGAAATGTTAATGCCTGAAAGATCATTTACATACAGCCTACTAGTTATTTAAGAAAACAGCAATTAAACATGTTGAGATAATTAACAGTGTGCACACGATTAACAATGCTTTTTAGATGCTAGACATTAATGGAGTAGATGCCAAATGTAATCTCTCACACTTCAGTTAGGATTTTTTTGTTAATTATATTAATTTACAAATTTAAAACAACAATCATACTCATTCAAACAAAATGAGTATTTGAAAAGTTGAAACAATCAAAGTGGGTCTCTGCTCTGAGGACAGAATGGAATGGATTACCTTTATTTTCTGTCCCCACCAGAGGACAGTGTAATTAAGGACAAGAAATAACCTGCTACCCTGCAGCCTTGTCCACAACGGACTCATCCAACTCTTTCATGCACATAATTTGTTTCGAAGCTAACTCGCCTGCTGGGATCCAACAAAATAGAATTGTTCTGCAGCTGTGATTCATGTGCCCTTCCCTGGGTCTGAGTCCTGTCTTGACCCCACAATATGGATTCTAAATGGAACATGTGGAAATGTCAGGTGAGCACACTGGCAGGCCAGCCCCTTGGCTGCCCGGCCGGGGGTCACGGACCTAGCAGATCCAGGGGACTCTCATATCCATTCATATTCACGGCAACATTTCACAAGCCCAGGACTGCTCCCAAGATCATCCTAGTCTATTTATGAAGATAGTGACCCAACAACCACTGCAACTTGGACATCCAAGAACACGTGTCCGTCTAGTGTCTGCTGAGCCACTGGCACATGAAACAGTCCCATTGAGGGGCAGCCTGATCCAGAGAACACCATTTACTAGCTGAATGGTCTTGGGCAAGATTGTATGCTTCAGTGTTTCTAAATTTGTAAAATGGGGATAATTTCTACTTCACAAAGTTATTTTGAGGATTGAAATGAGATAATCCCCTGAATGTTAATTCCCTTCCACTCATTTTGAATGTTTTCTAAGCCCTCAGTATTCAGGCAGCTGCAGCAGGAAAATTTAACGTGAAAGGGAAGGAGGGAGGGAGGGAGGGAGAGGAAACTTAAAATTGAAAGTCTTTAGTTGATTGCTGCATGGCTCTACAGTCACCAACAGAAGAGGCTCTGGCTGTATGGCTAAAGGTCAGGCTATAAATAGGGCAATATAAGGGAGGTGAATAGGGCAAGTGACAGTTGGAATCTGGGTTTGATTTCCAAGATTTTGTCATGAAAAGAGGCTTATGGCAGGGAGGGAAATTGGCATCAGTTGATCATCTATATCAAACTTGACCCTATGTCTAATGTTTTACTCACACTCTTTTCACATAGTTGGTGAGTTTCAAAGCCCTAATTTGAACCCATGTCTCGGTCTCTGATTTCAGAATCCTGGTAATCAAGACCTATAGCTTCCTACCTAGTCTCCCTTCTCTTGTTGGGACTATTCATATCCTGAGGAACAGACTCTCCATTTGGCTGGTTCTCAGCTCCCCTGGCCCACAACATGTTCTTGGGTGCTACCAAGTCAGGAGGATCCAGAGACGAACAGTCAGATTGCCCTGTCTAGGTGACATGATGAGAAGTGATCCTGCATAGACCTCCGTGTGCCAGAGCCCCACACCCAAAATATTGCAGTCATTTCCTTTTTATAGCACGCTTCCTTGTTAGAAATATAGTTGGGTTTGGGGTCTTTGTCTCCGTATTAAAAGCACTTCTGGCTTCAAGCTTAAAACTTATCATAAATTCCTCTCCTGACTCTCCACAAAAAATACTAATTTGAGATTCTGTATCTAAAAAAAATGCTTTTCTTTTACAAACTCTGAGTCCTAAAAATGAAGCAAGCATTCAAGTAAGTTCATGTTCCCCGGCCTTTGCCCTTCTTCTTCCTTGTGCCTCATTAGCATCCCTTGCACCTTCTCATCATCCCAAGCTGGTTAATTGCTATTAATTATTCCACATTATCCCAATAATTACCTCCTCCAGGAAGCCTTCTCTCACTATACCTCTACCTCAATATGTGGTAATGGGTCTTCCCTTCTGGGGATTCCAGGATCATCATCACTCTGAGCACTACAAGTCTCGTTGAGCCTCTGAGCCACTTACTATACCATGTACCTCCAGGCAGACACAGTGTCTTGCTCTCTGTACCCTAATACCTACTTTCCAATGCCTAGAACTAAACAGGTTCACCAAAAAATTGTCACACTCCATCTGGTCAACATGTTGAGGACCCATGGAATCTAAACATGGCTTCAGCAGTCCAGACAAGAAATTGTTGCAGGAATCCCAGCCCATCGCATTAGGAGGGACACAGATGAAACGCATTAACATATGCCAGCCACGCTCTCTGGAAAGAGAATGAGATCTATTTAGAGCAGGCAGTTTAATCCAGCTCCCTTCACTAGGTTTATCTGGAGCCACAGGGACTGGGGAGGAAAGTCAGCAATTGTCCCATAATTTAATCGACACAAGAGCTGATCTTGGCAGTTCATACCAGAGGAACTACCTGTTCATCAATGGCCTTTTGTTCAGACCTCATGACAGTTCAATCTGAAAGTGAAATTTTCTTTTTGTTGCTGTCTTCTGCTCCTCGGCATTTTGCCCTGGTGTGGAGCAGCTCTTCTCAAACTCCCGTGTATCTAAGAATCACATGGAGATGCTGTTCAAATGCTGATTCTGATTCAGGAGTTCTAGGATGGGACCGGAGATTCCAACAGGCTCCCAGGTTAAGAGCTGCTGCCACTGGTCCATGGAACACACTTTGAGTAGCAGGGTTTAGAGATGTAATTTTCAGTTTCTGCTGCGCATTCAAATCACCTAGGAAGTTCTACAAAAGCACCAGTTCCTGAGCCCCACTTCAGATCATTTAAATCAGAATACTGTTGAAGCCCAGGAATGGTATTTGGTAAAATGTCCCCCAGAGATTCCAATGGGCAACCAAAGTTGAGAACCATTGGTCTAAATTAGTGGTCCTCAAAGTGTTGTCACCAGAACAGTAGCATCAGCTTCACCTGGGAACTTGTCAGAAATGCAAATTCTCGGTGAATAGATAAACAAATTGTGGTATATCCAAGGAACAGAATATTACTCAGCAATTTAAAGAAAGAAATGAAGTACTGCTACGTGCTACAACATGAATGGATCTCAAAATTATTAGACTAAGTGAAAAAAGGTAAGTGCAGGAGGCTGGCCCTGCAGCACAAGGGGTTAAGCGCACGCGCTCGCCGGTTTGGATCCCGGGCACGCATCGACGCACTGCTTGGCAAGCCATGCTGTGGTGGCGTCCCATATAAAGTGGAGGAAGATGGGCATGCATGTTAGCCCAGGGCCAGCAGTCTTCCTCAGCAAAAAAAGAAGAGGATTGGCAGATGTTAGCACAGGGCCAATCTTCCTCACAAAAAAAAAGGGGGGGGGTAAGTGCAAAAGATCACATATTGTATGATTCCAGAATTGGAAAATTATAGAGACAGAAAGTAGATGAGTGCTTGCTAGGGGCTGGGGGTGGGAACTGGGAGTGACAACAAATAGACACAAGGGATCTTCCTGGAGTGATGGAAATGTTCTAAACTAGATTGTGGTGATGGTTGTACAAGTAGGTCAAGTTATTAAAAATCATTGAATTGTACACTTTAAATGGTTGAATTTTATGGTATGTAAACTATACCTCAATGAAGCTGTTAAACAAACAAAAAAAAAAGACAGGCAAATTCTCTTGCCTCATCCCAGATCCACTAAATTGAAGACTCTGCCCAGCAATGTGTGTTTAACAAGCCGTCCTGGTAATTCTGAAGTGCACTCACATTTGAGAAACCCTGGCCTAGGGTGGGAGGGTCCTGAAAGCTGGCTACTGCTGGGATACGGTCCTGGAAGGAGTTTTAGGGTAGAACCCCCAGGAAACTGCTCCGGGGAATTGCAAAATAGAAGCAAAACAGTATTCCAGAAACCGTGGAGTAAAAAACTCTTGGTAATTGGAGGAAAAAGTTTATGTTCCACACGCCAATCTGCACCCTTGATGGCTATGTGAACGTGGGAAAATTATTAGCCTTTTCTCACCCTTGGTAGCCTAATCTATAAATGGCAGTAAAAACACATACCTCTCAGTGTCGCTGTGCAGATAAAATTAGGGGACAAATGTGAAAGCTCTTCACAGTAATAGACTCATATGAGGAACTGGTACAAAATACATTGAGAAGAGTAACAGATATGGGTCCATTTTTCCTGCATATAAACTGCTATAATCCAGCCTCTTCTAAGAAACTCATCTTGGAATTTTCAGTTGCATTGGGGAAGCTTTGTGCTGCTATATTAGAAGGTTATTATTCCAGCAAATTCATATTCTTCTGGGTTCTTTCTTGCCTCTGGGGTCTTACTTATTTAAGACTGCTTATTTTCAAAGTCATATATATCTACTGCTTGGAAAAAGCTTCAGGACAATGCCCTGGATTCAGTTCCATTCTCTTTGTTATCACAACAGCAGAAACTATTTTTACTGGGGAAATTGCCACCCCTGAAAGAGATGCCATCCTTATCTTGGAACCAAGGAATTTCTCTTTGCAATCCCTGACCTAGTAAGTGGACTGTCACAGAGAAGAATATATGCTTGTTCCCCAAAGCCATCCACTAGGTGTGCTAAGAGAATTTCAGTTTAGCATCAATGAGACAAGAAGTAAACAGAATCAGCCTTCAGTGAAATATATTTTAGGGTGACATATAGCACTTTAGCAACTGGAGCTCAAGTCAAGACATAATCAACTAATCATTGGTAATCATTGGTAATTCAGATGTGAATGAAGCTAATTTCCAGACAAACCGCCCTTCAGATGGTCCCACTGAGTGGCAGGCATAGGTGTTTATGTTGAGTAGCTTTTGGACCCGAGGAAAAGGCAAAGTGCGGTACTGTGGGGCAGGAAGACTAGGAAGCAATGATAAATCCTCAGTCATCTTCTGGTGCCCTACTCACCCTAACCAGCTCATGAAAAGACAGAGCCACTGCCTTCTTTCCTGAAGCCCTGTCATGTCCTTGAAAGGCAGTCATTTCAATTAGCTCTGTCTTCCAGTTGCTCAGTTAATGTAATGTTCAGTTAGTGATTCAAATGGAAAAGCCTTCATCCCAGCTAACAGAATTTGTGTGCCATCTATGTCCTATTATAAGCTTCTTTAAGGAAATGTCCATGTCTTGTCCACTGATGTGTTCCACCCAGAGAACGCTGCACATTGCAGCAGAGCGCTATGCATTTAACTTGTTCTCTTAACAGTTAATATCCACACTGCTCCTGTGACATGGGCATTATGATCTGGAATTTATCAGGAAGTACATGGTAGAATTGGGGCGTGACCATGAATTTCAGACTCCAAAGCCCATGCTCTGCATTTGGTCCCTCTTTGCCTCATCCCGTATTTATATCTAGAAACAAGCAGCAAGTTTGATGCATTGGAATTTGACCCTCCAGTTCATCTCTTAGTTTCTGGGTTATCTGGGACAATAAAGGCTTATCAGTCTTACATGTCCATGCGGTAACAGGAGAACACGTCCACACTCCCTGCTTGCGGCTTTCTGAGGCAGCCCTGATTGTTTGAGCCAACTCCATCTCTGCCGAAACCTCTGAGTCCAGTTCCGCCCATAAGCTCTTTAAACAGCTTGCTCATCCAGTCTATAACAGTAAAAATCCCTAGTACAACAGGCAAGGAATTGCTTGAAATTCCAATTAAGCCAAGTCTTACCAAAGCCATTTCCATTATCTCAGTAAGCTGCTTTCTGCATTAAAAGCCTCCCCTTAAGTAATTCTTCTTGCTGGTCTGTTGACATGTAGTGCTTTTTTATGACCTGTGAATTCAAAAGCAAGAAAATAAAGTGTAGATAAGCAGTGCACTGAACTTCCATCATCAAATCAGAGCAGCATCGTATCGCCTTGTCACTGGTCGTGGCTGACTGTTTCTCACATCAAGGAAGAAAGCACTTCTCAAGGGAGGGCTGGGGAAGACTCAGTAAAGGGTTCTCTGAGGTCTTTGGTATGAATAACAGCATGTTCTGGGGAGCTGCTTGGATAGCAGTGTCATGTGTTATGCCCTCTTCTAGATGGGAAGCTGAAACAGGGGAGGGATGACACTATCCCACACTTCTTGCCCAGCAGTGAATGCACGTGAGGGGCTGGTTGCATGAATAAATGCATGGTGGTGACAATTTTTGCATGCTGGGTTCTGACATCTTACCTTCAGGTGCCCATCTGCCAGGAGTTCTGTCATGTAGAGCCCACCTTACTGAGGTAGACTTCTTGTCTTGTGTCTGCTCTGCTTTGCCAGTCGCCCAGTCATCCAAAGACCTAGTTTCAGAGGCCCGATCTCCTGCCAATGAAATCTACAACAGAAATATTGAGGCAGTGGACTTTCTGCCCAGCTTAACCCTGACTTGTTCAATGTCACGTTAGGGGCTCAGAAAATCAAATTACTTCTACAGGGCATATAGCATTTCCCTGGTTCTCTGTGGATTTTCTGTCTCTCTGCTCCCCTGATGTTTGTTTGTTTCTCTCTTCACTGCTGAGTTCATCTCAACACAGGCTTATTTTTTGGTTTATTTGTTTTTAACCAAATTCCTCAGGATCTACTACCGATCCCTGGGGTGAAAGATAAATCCTCCTCAAACTATGCAATGTTTCCCCTACATGTGCTTGTCGCTCCAGTGCTAGATTTGCCTAGACTTTAGTCCTCTGTGTGAAAGCCAAAGTCCCTCTGACTTAGCCACTTTCTCTGGGCAGAGAAGCCAAGGCAGGCTGTCCTGGATTTGGAGTTAACAGGATCCCTGAGGACTGGGGTGTGGCTGCATGTGGGTGCCTGCAATGATGGCGATGCTGCAGGAAAAGAAAGAGGCATCTCCGTTCAGTCTGACAGCGGGTTTAGATCTTAGCAACGCCAGGATAAAGCTTTAATAAAATTAACCCCACATCCACAAATGTATCTTTTCCCCCAATGTATCTCTCTCTTTCTCTGTGGCTCAGATACCGGGCTACGAAATGCAGGGTCCTCGCGTCTGGTGTTCTATCACTCACCAAGCAGTGTGAGCCGGCAGCTGGTGACAGGGTTGAGTTGTTACAGTCACATGTATTTCTCCAGAGTGTGCAGAATGACAACCTCAGTTTTGATGGAGAAGACATTCTGAAAGTATTTCTAATTGCTTTTATTGAAAGGGATAAAAGGAAACAACTCTAGCAGATAAAGTGGGATGGCTCCTGGGAATAATACCTGCCTCTCAAGATTATGCTTGATTTATGGTTTTGCATTGCTGAATGCTAGGGTTCTACCTCCACCTCTCTCTGAAAGCCATTTCTTTCTCTCCATCCCCACTGATACATTGTTCTAGTACAAAAATGGGTCTTTTCTCAGAGGGGCTATCACAGCAGCCTGTTGTCTCGCCCACTGCCCTCCCAGCTCCATGAAGCACTTAGAACAATCTTCCTAAAATATGAAACTGATCATGTCAGCCTCCTGAAGGAAACCCTACCATGGTTCTCCATCTCCCCTTCAGGATGAAGATCACCTGCCCACCTCATGGAGCTCTGAGGCTTAATGGGATGCCGCTCAGCGTGAGGCAAGCATCCACTGAGCTGGCCACCAATACGTGGCTGCTCCCCAGTCCTTCTCTCACACTTGTCTATCTCCTCTTCAAGTCTATGACTTTTTCTTAACGTGTATTGGCTTCCTCAGCATCTGGTGGTTTCTGAGTCCTCACATGTACTTAGTTAATGTTTTGAGCAACTTCGTCTATTCCACCACCACTCAAGGACAACAGCTTTAGGTCAGGCAATGTCCTAGGCACTGAAAACACAGCCATGAACCGACGAGAGCCCACTGCCCTCGTGGAGCTCACCTAGAAAATGAGGGAGGGCAACGTCATATAAGGTATTAGGAAGGCCTCCCTGTTAAGCAGACATCTGAAAAAGGAGAGGAAACAAGTCTCATGGATATCTGGTGAAAGAGCGCAGCAGGCAGAGAGAAGAGCCAGTGCCTTCCTTGAGGTGAAGCCATGCTCTAAGGGTTCGGGGAATGGGGAGGGACCAGTGTGGCTGGAGGAGAGGAGCTATGGGCAGAGAAGGATGCAATAAAGTCAGAGGGAAATATAGGAGGCATGTGGAAAAACGCAAGGAGTTTGGATTTTTATCCTCAATAAGATGTAAAACCACTGGAGGATTTTAAACAAAGAGGTAACATGACCTGACTTAAATTTTCAAAGGACTGTGTAGGCTGCTAGGGATCAACTAGACTAAAAGGCAAGGGCAGGAAAGGGGAGAGCAATTGGGCGACTATAGGATGAGGGTGATCATTGTGCAGGTGGTAAGCAATGGGATTCTGGGTGCATATTGAAGGTAAAGATAACTGAATTTGCTTATAGATTGGATGAGTGGTATTGAGAAAGAGAAGAGTTAGGAAACGAGGAAGGATGGCTCCAAGATTCTTGGTCTGCATAATTGCAATAACAGAATGGCCAATAACAGAGAGGGTGAATACTCTGGGACTAGTGGCAGGAGGAGATCAGATATCTTCTCACAATGCTATTACATGGTCAAATCCTTCCTTTATTGCTTGTTGTTGTCTTTTCCCATGTTGGTCACTATGTATTTTTATTATTTTGTGGTCCCAAATAAAATGTAATATATGATTGTTCAAGTCTGTGACTTTGGGCAAGTTACCAAATAACTCTGAGCCTCAGTATTCTTATTTGCAAAATGAAGATAATAATATCTGCCTCATAGGCGAGTTATGAGGATTCCATTATATAATGCATATAAAGTGTTTATTTTCTTCAGTAAAAATTTATGGCTTTGCTCAAACGAGTTCTGCAGATTACTTACTAAATATTTTGTAATATATCTGATATTGGAAAGGGATTTTTTTTATCTCTTCCAAATGATTACTTCTGAATTGTAGGAAAAATTTTTAAACAAGTTATACTTGAACTAGCTTCCTTATTTCACTATTTCTAAATTTATTGAGGAAATTCTTTTGATTTGCCAGGTGGTCAGCTGCCTGTTCTTCCTTCGTTTTGCTAGATGTATGTCATATTTAGTTTTCTTGGCTTCTTGCACTGGTCATAGAAATGTTAAATAACAGCAAACCACCTGAGACCATTTGGGGTAGAGTGGCAGTGACACCAGTACATCACTTAAACATAATGGTGGCTGCTGATTTCAAGCTGAGGACTTATTCCTATCTTCCTAGTAGTCTACATTAAAATAATTTATTTGACACAAGCTTTCATCAAATACCTTTTCTGCTTGAGATAGTTATATTGGGCTCTCTTTCCTATTAAAGTAATGACATATCAAAGGATTTCCAAAATTTTAAAATTTCTTTGCCTTGCTGCTTTATTGGGATTAACCCTTGCATGTCTGTCATATATCATTTTTAAAGTTTTGAAATATTTTATTTATGATTATACACACACACATATATTCATAGTGAGACTAAGTTGAAGATTTTCTTTTGGTGCTTTTTGCAAGTTTTGCTACTTTTATACAACTAATTGAGAAATTTGCAATAACTTCTTATATTTTGACAGGTTAAATAGCATTGGATAAAATTTTTTCAAAGAATGATTTGTCTTGAACATTTATTTTCATGGAAGTTCTTCAACAACTTTTATCATTGTTGACCACAGTTAATGGCCTATTTCCCTCTTCTAACTTTTCTTGAATAAATTTTGGTAATTTACATTTTTCTAGGAAGTCATGCATTTATCAATGAACTGCATGTTAAGATTATAATGACATTGCATTCCATTGTAATTATTTCACTCATTATCTTATTTGTGTATATATCCTACTTTGCATGCATAATGTTATACATTTTTGTATTTTTATTTTTGCTGTTTTTCATACTGCCAGAGATATATCCATCTTATTGCTGTTTTCTAAGAATCACATCTTTGATTTCTCAGTTTTATTGCATCTTATTCTAATTCATTAAATTTTGGTTTTATTTTTATTATATATTTTCTATGCCTTTTCTAGGAAGTTTTCATTGTTCTTTGCTTCTATAATTGAATGAAAGTTTATTTCATTAGTTTTTTCATATTTACTAGTAAATTGTATAAGCATATGAATTTTCTTGAGTACAGTTTTGTGTGAGATGATCTTTAAACTGTAATGATAGCTTGACACCAATTTTGAAAAAAATACTTAAAGTTAACTTTGTTCTCTGCTTCAATCAAACTTAAACATTAAAAACATAAATGGAGCTTTTTGCTTAATTCTTTCTTATTTAGTTTTAATTCTATTAATTGTTTTTATACTTATAACTATTGGATATTTTGTCAAAGGTTATTTGGTATTAAGTATTTAGTTTCTTTGCATTATAATTAGTCGATTGTGACTTGCAGAATTTCTACTCTCGGGGTCACTGAGATTCTTTCTCTCTTTTAGTATTGAATGTGATGTCCCTGTGCAAAAATTACATTGGCATCAGAAAGGTATATTTTCTATAGGTATTTTCTGTAGCTATATATTTAATATACACCTATTAAAGAAACATTAATTAAGTTTTCCATATCATTTTTAAAAATTTTTGTCTTCTCACTGTGTCAAAGACTGAAATTTATGTTTTAGACTTTCACAGGGCCGGCCCCGTGGCTGAGCGGTTAAGTGCGTGCGCTCCGCTGCTGGTGGCCCGAGTTCGGATCCCGGGCGTGCCTCGATGTACTGCTTCTCCAGCCATGCTGAGGCCGCGTCCCACATACAGCAACTAGAAGAATGTGCAGCTATGACATACAACTAGCTACTGGGGCTTCGGGGAAGAAAATAAAAAGAAATAAAAAAATAAAAATAGACTTTCACAATAATTATGATATTGTCAATTTCTCCTTGGGTTTCTAACAGCTCTTCCTTTATATTGTTCACTGTTTTATTATTCATTTTATGAATGTTGTATCTTAACTGCGGATTATTCTTTTTAAAACATAAAATAACACTGTTGGCAGCTTTCATGCATTGGCTCTCCCATCCTCTCTTCTGATACTAATTTTGCTACATCTGCTTCTGCATTTTCACTGCTCGATCTGTCGCTGCTCTTCTCTTCTGTAATTTCTTCCCATCTGTACTGAGGTATAATTGACAAAGAAAATTGTAAGGTATTTAAAGTGTGCAACGTGATGCTTTGATAATGCTATACATTGTGAAAGGATTTCCCCCACTGAGGTAATTAGCACATCCATCACCTGACATGTCACCTTTCTTTTTTTTTTTTTTTGTGAGAACATTTAAGTTTTACTCTTTTAGCAAGTTTCAGCTATATGATACAATGTTATCAACTATAGTCACCAAGTTTTAAGTTAGATCCTGGGACTTTATTCATCTTATAACTGGAAGATTGTGCCCTTTTACCCGCCTCTCCCTATTTCCCCACCCTGGCCCCTGACAACCACTTCTCTACTCTGTCCCCTCTGTAGCTTTTGTTTTAGGCTTGTCTGTTGGCAAATAGCTTATATTCTAGTTTGCTTTTGTGCTTTGACCCTACCTTAGACATTAGTCTTTAATAATTTGCATTATTTTTATAGCTGATGTGTTTTGGCTTACTTCAGCTCTCTTATTATTCCTTATTGTCACTTTTCTTTTGCTTTTTCTTTTCCTTCCTAATTTTTTTTTTCTCTAAGTGATTTGGAAGTTATAGCTTTCATGGGTAAATCAAAACTGTGCTGAAGCCTTACATTCAATTAAATAAAAATTGATTTTATCCAGTCAGTGGGCGAAAGCCAGGGCTGAGAATGGACAATGGCCTGGGCTCTCCCCTCCGGGAGCTCCCTTATCAACCACTGCAGTGGCCAGGAATGCTCCTCACAGTACCGAGTTGAGGATATTCTTTGTGCCCAACCTCACTTTACCATCCTTCTGCCACTTTGTTTTGTCTTGTCTGTCAGGTAATACAGATTCATTATTATTTAAACCTCTTATTTAAAAAAAAATTAAACCTACACAAAAGTTATAAGAATAGTACAATGGACATTCACATACGCTTTACCTAGATTGGTCAAATGGTAACATTTTCCACATTTATGTTGTGTGTGTGTGTGTGTGTGTGTGTATGCTGAATCATTTGATATGTGGTAATTATAATGACCCTACAGTCCCTAAATACTTTAGTACAAATTTGCTAACAACAAAGATTGTTTTATAGAATCATGACATGGTTATCAAATAATAGAAATTTAATATTGGTAGATTGTTGTCACCTAATATGCAACCCACATTTGAATGTTACTAATCTTCCCAAGAATGTCCTTTAGAGCAAAATAAAATATTTTTTCTTGTGGTGGCCACCACCTTGGCCAACTGACCAAAGGTATTATCATCAATATTGGGACAAAATCATATCACATGATTCTTGATACGATGCACTGAAAAGGATGCAACCTCACTTCAGTAGTTTTCCCGCCAAAAACGCATAACCTGAATCTGATAGTGAGAAAACATCAGACAAACCCAAGTTGAATGAAATTCCACAATATAACTGGCTTATACTCTTCAAAATGTCAAGGTGAAGAAACACAAAGAAAGGAAGAGGAACTACTCCAGATTCAAGAAGCTGTTAGGGACCTGACAATTGAGGGCAATGCATAGTCCTGGATGGGACTGGCGTAAAACAGCTCTGAAGCAGGGGTTGGCAAACTATTTCTGTAAAGAGCCAGATAATAAATATTTTAGGCTTTCTGGACCATATGGTCTCTGTTGCAACTACTGAACTCCGCGGTTGTAATGCGAAAGCAGCCATAGACAACATGTAAACAAATGGGCATGATTCTGTTCCAATAAAACTTTACTTAGGAAAACAGATGGCAGGTGGGCTGTAGTTTGCAGATCCCTGCTTTAAAGTGCATTATTAGGACAACCGACAAAATTTGAATATGGACAGAGGATTATAACATTTTTATTTTATCAGTGTTAAATTTCCTAAAATTGATAACTGTGTGATGGTTACGTAAAAGAACGTCTTTCTTCTTAGGAGATACACACACACATATACACATAAACAGAGATACAGAGGGAATATTCTGTATGGATAGGTAGATAGATAGATCTGCATCTAATCTATATATTTTTCTTTTTCTGACCCAGGCTCTAATCCAGAGCCATGCCTTTTATTCAGTTTCCTTTAATGGGGAATGGTTTCTCTTCTTTTTTTTTCTCTTTTGTGATTTTGACATGTGTGAAAAGTCAAGCATTTTTTTTGTAGCATATTTCTCAATTTGTGCTTTCTCGTAGGACTACTATAAAAGCAATATTCTGTTCCAATCAGCACATCACATCAGGAGGCATATGATGCCAATTTATTCCATTACTGAGGAGGTTAGCATTGATCTCTTGGTAAACATGGTGTTTTCCGGATTTCTCCACTTTAAAGGTAACTTGGTTCATCATTCTTAATTTATTATCTTCAAATTTATTCAAACAGTCTTCATAGTGAGACCTGACATCTTTCTCTGTTTATAGGAACCATCATCTTTTGCGTTTATACACTTATAAAAAAGAACCATCTGCATTGTATTACTGACCTTCGAAGTCAATAGATGCTTGTGAAATCTTCTTGTAAGAGTTGATGTTTATTTCTGTCATATTAAAAATTATTTCCATTATATTTGCACATAACAGCACAACACAGACGCTGGGACTCCTAATCATGTGGGTGAGCCCCTTGCAGAGGCCCAGTATGTTTAAGAATACTCTCTTCTATTTAAAGGTTATCGTGCAAATACCAAATAACTACCACAGCTGGGTATGAGCTGGTGGCTTTGATTCGTAGACCTTTCAGAGGTGCTATGATTTGCGTTACTATAGTTAGGTTTTATTAAAAGTTATATATTGTAATAACCTAGTTTTTTTTTAAAGATTTTATTTATTTATTTTTCCCCCCAAAGCCCCAGTAGATAGTTGTATGTCATAGCTGCACATCCTTCTAGTTGCTGTATGTGGGACGTGGCCTCAGCACAGCCGGAGAAGCGGTGCGTCGGTGCACGCCCGGGATCTGAACCCGGGCCGCCAGCAACGGAGCGCACACACTTAACCGCTAAGCCACGGGGCCAGCCCATAACCTAGATTTTTTAAAAAAATGAATATGGTCTTAAGATATTAATGTACCAGCTACACAGCTAATTAAGAGGTCAGAAAATCAAAAATATCAAGCTTAAGGCTTTGAGTATTTCAAATGATTTTTAGAACTGAAAAGGTATAGGTTTGATTATGAATGTGGCCCACCAGAATGATTTTCTTTGCTTTAGCTGCACAGCTCAGGGGGTGTGGGAAGCCAGGACCCCAGGGATGTTCATTTGGGTAGACCTCAGGTGCATGCACATCTGTCCTCAGGTCTACTTTAACAACTGGGCTTCCAGGAACAGCAATGGGGATATAATGGGTTACATGTGAAATGAATAAACGAATAAGTGAATTAAAAGAAGAGAAAAAATGGAAGCCTTGAATCCAAGGAAAGCAATGGGATTAGTAGTGTGGATACATCCTTCGTGGGAATGAGGCAACATGACATGCTCACCTGTAATGGAAAATGCCAAGCACCTACAAAGCCAGTGGATTAAGAGAATTTTCAAGCTTGACACATTGGAACTGAAATAGGGAATCATCTGGGGTTCCTTCGCTTTGATGAATGGGGCCATGTAGCAGATTTTGGCTTTGAAAAGCAAATATACCCAGAAGAATGAAAGGGAGTAACTGCTGAAAGAGAGTGAACTCAGAAGCCACTGTCCTCCCAATTATCTTCAGAAGAGATAAAGATTTATTGAAGAATATTTTTTCAGGATGATCAATGGTTTCCTGTCTGGCTCTAGGTACCCAGCAGAAAATTTTCATTTTCCATGGTGTGGGGAGGACACCAATTTATCTCTCTTTTCAGAGGCTACACTTGACTGGAGGTGCAGAGAGTGAGCACACCTAATTTAGGCTCTTCAATCACCATTTTCATGGAAAGGGATTCAACAAATTCTCCTTAGGAGAATATCCAGCAGTGCATTCACTTCCCACAGGAAGTTTTGGTGGTCATTCCTCTCAGACTTGGGCCAGCAGAACACTTGGGCAGAAACGAGTGTGGGAGGAACGGGAAAAGGCACTGAGTGACAGCAAGAAAACACAGTTTCTTGTCAGCTCTGATCTGTGGGGCAGAATCAGTGTTGAGCAAAATGTAATCTGAGAAGCCCAGAGCCACTCCAACAAGAGCCAGAGAACTAGATTCAAGCTGGAGGTGAGTTATGAGACAGGAGAGGATTAAGTATGGCTGCTCCTTTTGCTTTCATTGGCCAAGAGTATATTGAGTGGCTTCCATCCCCAAAGCACTACTCATTCCCAAAATGCCCACTCTGTTTCCTGCAACCCACAGAGGCCCCACCCAAGTTTGGGCAGCCATCCTCACCATGGGCCTGGGAGGAGGCAGGGACTTTTGGCAACAACTGGAGGTAGGAAATGGAAAAGATTTTCCAGCATGATGCTCCTGATGGTAATGCGGAGTCCTGCTGCCCAGGAAGCCTGCGCCTCTTCCTCATTCCTGTCTACCCATCCACCTTAACTATCCGCTCCTTCCTCAGAGACCTCACTACCCTGTAAAAATGGCCCTGGGTAGCTGCAGCTGTTCTCCATGTATGTGATCTGCTTCTAACCCAGTTTTCCATCTGAGTTAACCAGATCAAGTGAGGTGAAGCAATTTGAACTTGATCCCCAGTGAGCCTGTGACTGAGTCTACATTTAGAGAACTCACCTCTCTTCTCCCAGGGCTGCTCACCACAGCCACGTCCCTGAGCCTATCAGCTCCTCTAGATTAATATCCACTTAAGCACCCGATGGATGTTTCTAACCCCATCACCCGGCAGGCCATGCTGAAGGGTTCCTCACCCCTCCTAAGCCAGGCATCATCAATCCTTCCATCTATCCATCCATCCATCCATCACTCATTCCATCCATCCATCCATCAATCAATCAATCAATCAATCAACATTTGTAAGTTAGACAAAATTTTCCAAAGGGCATGCTTGCACCTCAATCATTTCTTTTAGTACTTCCCTCTCTGGGGACTATTTGCAACCTATTTTTAAAAAGAAGCATGAAGAGGCAGACCTGAGAACCTTCAGAAGAACTTTCTTACTCATCACCTGGATAAGTTATTTTCTAGCTCTTATTCTATTCTTTCTTTTTAAAATTCATTTCTTTTTAAAAAGCAGCAAATCTATCTATAATCTAACACATTAGAACAGTTTCCCCATTACTAATGAAACCAATTTTCCAGCAAGCATTCAATTTGGCAGTTTTAATTATGGACATATTTCCAAATCTGATCAGAGTATCCAAGATATATTGGGTATACATTCCGGGATGAAAAATGTGTGCTTTGCCCAGAGTGCTTGCTTAGCATAATGACAATCAAGAGCACTGGATTGGTGAAGGACATGGATAATTCAGACAGATGGGGACCCTGCATTGAAGGGCTTAGAGGCGCAGAAAGACACAGGCATGGCTGCAGATAAGCAGAGCCAGAGGACAGCAGGGTGGAGTCAGCGAGCATTCCCCAGGGGTGAAAGGATGGGAAATGAGTTAGAGCCTCATGGAGGCTGGAAACCCCAGGAGGAGCTGGCTCTGTGGAGGATTGGGTTTAAATCCCCCTTCCCACTTCAACTCTGGATCTGGTGACATCAGCAGGGACGGGGAGCATGTGGCATGTGTGGAGCATTTCGGCTCCCTCTGCTGTACAGACCACACTATCTGATAGGGAATTCATTGGCTCACAAAGATGAATATATTCAGGCAGGCTTTGTGGATCTAGCTTTCCATATATGGGAATTCCAGCTCCTGGGAAATGCTCAACCCAAGGGGCTGTGTACAGGAGACAAGGCATGCAAAGCACTGAACCCAATGCCTTGCATGGAGCCAGGCTTAATAAATAGTACTTGAATGAATAAAACAATAAATGAATGGATGGATGCAAGTTTGTTCTCTTTGCACATTCTGATTCCTGCAGGGTCCGTAATTTGGAAACCAAGCAAGGATCCTAAGAGATGTTGCTAATGTGGCCAACCACTCCAGGGCTGAGAGAAGGTATGAAATATCAGCCTAGCCTAGCCAAGGCCCCACTCACAGCACACTAGTGGGGAAAGACAGGAAGCGGGGATAATAACTAACCTTGGTCCGGAGCGCACTGTCTGCCAGGCACTCTTCCAAATGCATTACATGTCTTAACCTTTTAATCCTCACAATGCATCTATAATATAGACACAATTATTAACCCAACTAACAAGTGAGAAAACTGAAGCTCAGAAAAATTGTATAACTTGTCAAAGACACCCTGCTGGGACTGACCCCAGTGGTAAGAACTGTAATCCAAATACCATTAACCAAATGGAGGCTGTTCTTGAGGAAGAACATGAACAGGGGAATCCCCAGGAAACAGATGCCTCACAGTCAGGTGGGAGGTGGTTTGTGACTGAAGGCAGTCATTCAGTTTGTTGGAAAACTCCTGCAAGAGACCGGATTTAAGGGGATAAGGACTTGCCCCAGGAAGAAGTATGTGGCGGTGACTAGGCAGGAAGTCAGGACCCCAGAAAAGTGTGGAAAGCCAGAAAGCAAAGCAAGAAATGAAGCAGAAAGACAAATACATTGCATTGGGAACATGTGGTGGGGATTAGTAGAAACCTGCAATCTACCATTGGTAAGTGATGATCCAGGGTTAGAGAGCAAGACAAATCCAGTCCCATCTGGATGGCCTAGGTGTGAAGGTTCCAGGCCTTGAGGACTCAGAGGGAACATGATTGCTGAGGTCATAATCCAACACAAGCATGCAAAGGTAGCACAAAAGCCACCTGTCTGACGTAGGGAGGGGAGAACAGGTGGCAGGCAAGTGATCCTGGCAAAAGGCTGAGATGGAATCCAATATTCAGAGTGGCCATTCAAGCAGAGGATGAGCACACAATTGGCGGTGGGTGGCATCAGGTGTCTAGAGTACATACAGGTGAGCAGCCAGATGGTATCTATTGATTACCAGAAGTACAGGTGGAAAGACAGATGGCAACAGGTGACTATGGTCTACATGAGGTCCAGGCAACTCACCAATGAGATCAGAGATCAGCAGAGGCACAGGTGAATGGAGAGATGGCACCACAGGATGATCAGGCATTCAGATAGCATCGTGGGATGCCACCAGCAAGTACATGTATACTTCGCCATCCAAATTGCTGTCCAAACCTGAGTATTGCATAGGGTTGGATGGGTAAGGATTCTTGTGTCATGGAGACTGCGATCCATGGAGTAGATTATCCTGAAACTAGAAGGACTGGGAAGGGCCTAGATGCTGGGTTAATGAATATAGGATTCCCAAATAAGTGCTACATGGCCTTTGCTTGTAAGGTCTCAACCCTCTAGACAGGTCAGATAGGCTATCATGTCTGGATCCACTGGACAGTGTGTCTATTTAAGATTCTAGTTCTTGTGCACCTGTTCCCCACACTGCAAGGCGGTCCCACACAGAGAGGAGTAGGCCCAACCCAGTGGAATGTAATTACACACCAGACCCAGAGGCTGCTATGAAGGCCCCGACCAGTGGCTCCAAGACACTTGGTGCTCTACCCAACACAGGGCTCTAAGAAATACTGGTCTGTGAGGATGGTCCAACCAAGCCCTCAGCCACTAAAAGGGATTTTCTGATTTTGACATACTTGATAATAAAAGGAATCAAACCAGGAACCTCCCCCACCACTTCACCATACACATACATTTTCTATATTCTTGGGAATGTGGCCTCTGTCCTACAATTGGCATTTTCCATCTTTCCAGGAACACTGCTTCTTTTGTGCTACCTAGCCACAGCCAATCTTTCCTGGCAGACAGAGTTCGATTACTCTTCTCGTCCTCCTCTAAGCCGGCCTCTGCCTGCACTGTGCTCACTCCTCGGCCTCCCCTGGACCTCTAGAGTAGACTGTAGGCAACTCTACAGAACCCAGAGGCCCTATGGAAAATGACAGAGCACACAACAAGGGCTGGGTGCAGCCATGGGTCAGGAGCTCCTCACTGACTGTGTGGCTTCACAGGGCTCAGCCAGCCTTGCTCCCGCTGAAAGGCTTTGGCCTCACTTGGTCCCCTGGCTCTCAGCCACTCCCTCACTCTCTCTGCTTTCTTTCAGTTCCTCAAATAAGTCACACTACCTCCTCCCACACAGTCTTAATACTTGCTTTTCTATCTGCCTAAAATTATCGCTCCCCTCCTCCTCACTACCTCCTGTGCATCCTTTAGATTTCAGCTCGTTTGTCACTTCCTTAGGGAATCCTTCTCTGACCCCGATTAGGCACACGCTCTCTCTGAGGCACCACGGCCTGCATTGGTGGCCATTGTAATCACAGATCCATTCTTGTGGCTATTTGATTAGTGTTCAACTCCTTCCCTGAGCCATGATTCACTTATTTCATTGCCCCCAGTATCCAGCACAAGACAGGATACCTCATAGATGTCCAGTGAACAGTTGTTGAATGAATGAACAAATGAATGTTCCTTTGGGAACACACCAACAGCCCTGAGCCTATATTTCCAGATATGCAGAATGAGAATAATGAAAGTAACCTGCTAGAGCGATTGTGATGAGGATTAAATCATAAAGTGTCTATAAAGGTCCTCACATGGTGGCTGGCACACAGTGGCACCCCATACCTTCAAATTCTTCTGTTCTCTTTTTCCCAATACCCAAGAGCAGTGAGGGCTTCTTCTTCCTGCCTGGGGCTTTAATCTGCAGTTAGCCTCCGAGAGGGACACAAAGTGTTAAGAGTACCGATTGTGATGTCAAATCGACCTATAAGGTGGTCATGGCAATGCTTTATTTCTCTTAAACCTCAGTTTTCTCACCTGTGAAGTGGAGATTGTAATAATACTTACCTCACAGGATCGTTATGGATAATACATGGAACAGTACTTAGAACAGTCCCTGACCTGTGACAGTCAGGCATTGGTGGCTGTTGTTACTATATTTATCTCTAGCCCAGAGACCCAATTAGACACTCATGGGAAAAGAATTGAGAAAACTGGCCCAGAGTTTGTCATACCCCAAATATTCTATTAGGACCCCAACAAAGCTGAGCCAACTAAATGCCATCTCTCTAGCCAGGTCCTGCAAAGCTGGGGGAACATCACCACGCTGTTTTCGTTAGAGGATTGCCTTTTGTAAGTTGGCTTTTCAGCCTTGTCAATTCAGCAAAATGCACTTTACTGAGACTTGAAAATGCTCACTTGATCATATTTCCACTTACCTTTCTGAATACAGCTCTCTTTGAACCCTGCTAAGATTGGCAGTTGCATTTCTAGTTCTCAAAGGACATCCCAGAGCATAAAGGAAAATTCTATCCACTGTAGTTGGCTGTGTATTACTCAGAGAAGAGTTCACAGGAGACCAGCTTGAGTTCTAGGTGGACAAGGGGAAAAAATTGCAAAGGATGAGCCAAATTGATGAACAAAGAAAACAACAAAAAAAAGAAATGAAAAGAAAAAATTTTAAAAAAGGAACATATACGTTTTGCCATCAGGGACAGACTGTATTCAAGTTCTTGAATAGAAGCAGGACCAGCATAATGGGGAGAATTAGGGAGAAGTCCAGACGAAAGTCAAGATTCTCCCGAGAGGTTTCTCGAAATAGGACATTACATAGAGGAGGCTGGGACTCCACTGAGGGGGCCCAACAGTAACTCCTTATCCTCAGGCAGAGGGTCTGCAGAGTCAGCCTCCAAGTAAGCCTCATGCCTGTACTTCCGCTAGAACAAGGGGAATTGCTAAAGAAACTCTGACAAAAATATAGGACAGAGAGGAGAGAGGCCAAGCAGGTCATTGGAAATTTTTTGGAAAGACTCCTATCAACAGCTTTGCCCTCCACGTGGGTTTAACCTCAGGTGATCTATACAGGTCTGGAACTAGAACTAAGACAATGAACGACCCTCCTTTGAGCAGTACAGGATTAAGCTCTGCCTTAGCCCGGTGGAGGTGGAACTCATTTAGGCTCCGTTTTATGTTGGGGAATGGTAACCTGCTCTGTAAGCAGCATGATACCTGGATTACAGACTTCAATGGTTCTTCAGTATTAAATAGGGTCGAAGAGGAATATTTGAGAGCAACTGAACCATACACTATGGAATGAATGATGTTATTTTTGGTGCACACACACACACACTCATCAAGCTGTAATTAATATACTTTGGGATTCTGTATTATCTCTAATCATTCCCGCAACACCCTCTAGGTCAGGCATCTCCAAAGAAAATCTCTTCGTCATGTTTTCTTACTTTCTTAACTTTTCCTTTGTTCACTCACTTTTCCATTTTCACTATTGCAGGTTGAAAAGACATTGTTGCCTTTGAAACTACAGAGACCAGAGCTCAGATATCGTCTGTGCCATTTACTAAGTGAATAGCCTCTGGCAAGTTGTTAAACTCTCTGAGAGCATTTCCTCTGCTAGAGAACCGGAATAACAATAATCGCCCCCATAGGATTGGTAGAAGGACTAAATGCATCTTAGAGGCAAAACACCTTAAAACATGCCTGGCAAGAGAGAGGCTAAGGAAATGATAATTCTCCTCCTTTTTTCCTTCCATATTCTAGTGCACATTGGACTTATCATGCATTTACTTCATAGTTTTACACAAACTACAGAACTTCTCAACTTGCCCTTTCTCAAAGTTTGGATTTTAATCTAGACTCTTCATCAACCATGTAAAAACTCTAGCTACTACTGTTCCTAATTTGCTGTTCTTCAGACCTGTACACTGCTTGAATTTTGGGAGGTCTCCTTTCCCTAATTCTAAATTGATCATTGGAAATGGGTTTCGCTTCTCTTTTTATATCTGCATCACGTTGGTAGGAGGAGTTTTTGGATTGCCATGGCTTTTCATGGCAAGAGAACCACTTTGAAATTAAATGCCCATTAAAAATTTCCCTCTAGTTGACAAAGTCATTGATTTTGTTACCATTCCAAATACGGCCCCAGGTAATTTAACCATCTCTTGCGCTGCCCTAATGATACAGACAAAGTGAGAAGTAGCTTCTATTTATACTGTTTTTGGAGCTGAATCCTCTTGTGCTTGGAGCTGAGAAGAGGGTCCATATGTTTGGACTGAAGTGGCAGGGGCTTTGGAAATCGACCATTGTAGTTGGCAGGGGAGTGGATCCCTGGGCTGGTTGAGGCAGAGTGTTCATATAATTGAAAGTAATTATGTTGACAAAAGGGGAAGTGTAAGGGTACCTCGTAATTACAAACAGATGTATTTGAGTAATGGCAGCCAGTCTTTCAGGGGCCCAAGAGACTGACGACGCTTCAGCAGGGATTCATATCCCCAGTGGGACAGAGATGCTTCAACACCTCTGACAACCCAAATATGGCAAGCCAAAGTGATTGAGCTGTTTTCAGAGAAAACAATACACAAGAAAATCAGATAAGGAGAGCAGCATAGTAAGAAAAATGTGCGTTTTGGAACCAAATAGTTTCATTTAAATCACAGATATACCACTTAATAACTGGGTGATTTCACATCAGCTGTTTAAGCAATCTGTGTCTCAGTTTCCTTATCTCTAACATGGCTAGAATAATACCCACCTCACGAAGTTGTTAGTAGACTTGAAGAAGTGTATGTCAATGGTCTCACACATAACAGGCACACAGTGGTTGCTAGTCCAAACCGAGGTCATCGTTTTCAGTCTCCTGCCTGGTCTCCCTGCTTCCACTCTGACCCCCAGATTATCTGTTCTCCAGAGGAATTTTTGAAAAACCTAAGTCAGAATATACAACTGCTCAAAACTTTCTAACAGCTTCTCATTACTCTTAGGCTAAACTCTAGGATCTGTATCCTATAAGATCTGGGCTCAGCTCTTAGGACTCCCCAACCTCCTCTTCTCCCACTTCTCCCCTCTCTAGTGCCCTCCATCTAAGACTTTCTCTTGGTTCTTAAAGCATGCTAAGCTTGTTCCACCTGATGTTTACATTCCTGCCTACTTCTCATCACTCATTTCCAAGCTTAAATATAATAACTCAGAAGAGGCCTTCCTTGACCACTGTCTTGGTTTGGTTTCCTAGAAACAGAGCCTGAGGGAGGAGTTTGGGAGCACAGGATTTGTTTAAAGTGTATGCTTAGAAGAAAACCTGTAAAGAGGTGAGGGTAGCAAGGAGGGGAAGAGGAACAGAGGACAAGGACGTGGTGTTAGATGTGGTCTCAGGTAATGTCTAGCTTCGGCCTGATCTATGGGTTGTGGTAGCGGGGAGGGGTCTGGAGCATGAGTCATTCCTCATAGATAGCCTGCCTTGAAGCCAGGCTTTTGTACCACTGCATCAATCAGTCTTGGGCTGCCTCACAGGCATCTCCTACCAGCCAAGGACACTTCTCCTGAAAAGGTTGCAGGTTTCAGCTACTGGCCACACAACCATCCTCCAGCAGCTGGAGGATGTGTGCACTGGCTTGCAAACAGGATCCAGCAGGCACCAGCTCACCTGCTGTGACCACCTGGCCCCGCACTGCCATCTACACCCTCCATCACAGAAACTTAGTTCAACTCTTTGGCTTACATTTATTCTCTAATGCTTTTCCTGCTTAATTATTTGTGGGTTTTCTGTCTCCCTGATTAGAGTATAGGATCTTGAGAGCAGCGCCCCTGTCTGTTTTGTTCAGGGATACGTCTCTATACTCCAGAACAAACGCTGGTTTAATGAGTGAATGTTGATTGCCACACACCTTTTCCTTCTGAAACAGAAAAATAGTTTATGTTCAGACAAAGAACATGTCATAAACAAAATGAGAAGACTGAATCGTCCTTGTCATGGTCACCTGCTCCCTAGAGTTCCTTTGTTTCCTGCGCCATTTTCGTGTTCCCTCAGTGGAAAGTTGGCTGACATTTTTTTTTTTTAAGCATTTCAAAGAATCTTGCTTATAAACTGTGTTTTCTAAAACAATGATATCCGCGACCAGGGAGGCAAAGTCAGCTTTCGGCACTTATCCTGAAATATTTACAGAACAGATTTGAAGAAAGGGAAAGGAAAAGCTGTCCCCAGAAGCTTATCTCCACAGCTTATTTAATAAGACTTTCCCCGAATGATATTCCCCAACCAGTTAATTGCTACCGGGACCAAATTTTATGGAGTATTTTCTACAGAGGAAGTGCTTCTCCTCCCAGATCTTCCATGTGTATCAAAGCACAATCTGTTATGTGTGTTGCTGTTGTTGTCTCTCTCTCCTTCCTTGTCTTTGGGGAAAGGAGATTATGACCAAATAGCAACATGTTAGAGGATTAACAGGATAATGAGATGTGTACCTCTGCCTCACACTGTGTCTACACACACAACTTCCTCTGAAAACGATGGCCGCCAACAGCTTTTGTAGCAGCCTTTCTGAAAGGCTGCTACAGCTTCCCATGCCCTCTGGCCATCAAAAATTCAAAGATAGTGTGAGGAATTCTGGGCCATTTAAATAAGGAGCCAGAGGCATGAGGAAAATAAGGCAATCCAGTTGCCTGGATGAAGGTAAGAAGAGAGTCAAGAGGCCTGGGGCATGATAATATAAACTGATCTTATGCTATTTGGAGGACTTACCAAGCATCAAGCATTGTGCTAAGCAATTTCAAACATTATATCATTGTGTCCTTAACAAATGCTGTGAGATATGCCGTATGTTTGTTTTACAGATGAGGAAACTGATACACAGAGAGGCTCTGCAAATTGTCCTGTATCACACGCTTGCTTCAGCGGCTATTTATTATTTTTGCCTGTTCAGCATCCATTTGCCATCATTCTAGCCATAATACCCTGATTTGTCCAACTTTTAGTATATGTTGTTTGAGTGAGGCTGACCCCACTCCATAGCCTATGGCTGGCTAATCAAATTGTTCCAGTGTCCTGGCCTTTTTGTGAGTTCCGGATGGGCACATGGCCCCAGCCAGACCAGTGAGACTCAGTTCCTGGATTTTCCTAGAAATGTTAGGAAAGGAAATACTTCTTTCTTACGATTGCTCAAGTAAGATAAATATAGCTAATGACGACCAACTTGCCATCTCAAGGGGAAGGCTTGGTGACAAAATGCTGACATGAAAGAAAATAGAGACACGTGATAAAGAGAGACATATTCCTGGTATGCTAATAGTTTTAGCACCTGTATTCCACCATTGCTGAAGCTGGTGCTACCCATCGGGCGTTTTAGGAAGTCAGTACCTTTCCTTCATTCCTTGAGACAGTTTAAGGCGAATTTCTCCCTCTAGCAATTGGATGAGTCTTAATATAGAATTAAATAAGTAATTGTTGACCTTGGATATTAACTGAAGAATGGCTGACCCCTTGATGCTTGTGTACATAGCTGGAGAGCAGATACGCTCCAAGAATCATGCAAGAGGAAGGGGTTGGATATTTAATCTACTTCTCCTTCTGAACCTTTGGCTATTTTAAACACAGATCTTATCCAGCTTGCCACAGAACTAGCCTAGAAGAGAAAGAATGAGACTGGGATACAGACTGAAATACTGAAGGAACCTGGGATAGGAATCAGACAGTACTTGGTTCAAATCTTAGCTCTGATACTGTATATCAAATGGCTTTGGAGAATTACTGAACCTCTCTGCACCTCAGTTTTCTCATCAGTAAGACGTGATGATAAAACCTTTCTCATAGGGCTATTCTGAGAAATAAGGAACAGCATGCATATAAAGTACTCAGCCAGTGTAGCCACTCTATAGAGACTAGTTCCCCACTCATCTCAGGGGCAACCTATCTGTCTCTGACTATTGAAGCTGACAAATACCACCTCAGGGAAGTGGTTAGGAGCTCCCCCCATGTCCACCCACAAATAGTAGTTCCTGATTTTAGGACAAGTAAACGAGGCAAGTTTGGGCTCATGTTCCAAGGATTTGAATAACGGGGTATACGTGTACTTTATAGAGCCTCTAAAGGAAGGCAAATTTCTAAACAAAACCAACCTGATTGATAGAGAACGTCATTTCAGCCAAATAACTGATTGTGTTTTTGACACCTTGTCAAATAACTGATTTGATTGATTTGTCTCTTGCCTCTGAATACAGGTTGTCTGGACTGATCAAGCCAATGAGATTTCTTGAGAACTTGTAATAGTAACAGGGCCATCCTTCATTTCCATGCTGGCCCTTGAATAGGACACAGGTGTGTACAGGGTCATCTGCACTCCATCCTAGGAGTCCCTTAAAGTCAGTGACACATGGTAATGAAAAATCTAGAGTTTGAGCATAAGTAATGACTGGAAAAAAGTCTACATAGATCTGTTTCCTGAAGAAGGAGCTATGCCTTTATCTTCTTCCTGCTATGGGAGCCTGTGAGGCCAGTCACGGGCCATGTGCACTGCAGTGAGGAACCACACTGTGAGGGGATGGGTGGAGAGATGACCAGGTCCCAGTCTTGGCTGCAGTTATTAGAGTCTGCTTATTAATGTGCATTTATTGAGGGCTCACATTATTCCAGGAAGTGCTCTAGGTGCTGGGATACGGATAAAACTATCATCTTCATGGAGCTTAAAATTGATTGGAGGGAGACAGACAAAATAAGTAAAATATATAGCATGTTAGAAACTGATAAATACTGTGAAGAAAAGAAGAAAGCAAGGAAGGAGATTAAAAATAATAGATGCCGGAGTGCAGGAGCTAAAAATTCCAATTTAAAATAGAGTGTTTACTGAAGACCTCAATGAAAAGGCTGTGTTGGAGGGGGGGGCTGTAGAATAAAGGAAATGAAGAAAAGAACACAATAAGACCCACTTCATTTCTGGGAGAAGAGCATTCCTCTGAAGTAGAGGGCTGCCTAGCATGTTGGAAGACAGCAAGAAGGAACATCTAAGTGCCCACGAATGGATGAAGGGATAAAGAAGATGAGGTATATATGTGTGTGTGTATATATATATATATACATATATATACACACACACCCCCACACAATGGAATACTACTCAGCCATAAAAAGATGGAATCTTTTTTTTTTGTGAGGAAGATCAGCCCTGTGCTAACATCTGCCAAGCCTCCTCTTTTTTTTTTTTTTTTGCTGAGGAAGATTGGCCCTGGGCTAACATCCAATGCCCATCTTCCTCCACTTTGTATGGGACGCCCACAGCACGGCTTGCCAAGCGGTGCATCAGTGCACACCCGGGATCCAAACCGGCGAACCCCGGGCCACCCCAGTGGAGGGTGCACACTTAACCGCTTGCGCCACCAGGCCAGCCCCAGAAGATGAAATCTTGACATTTGCAACAACATGGGTGGACCTTGAGGGCACTATGCTAAGTGAAATAAGTCAGATGGAGAAAGACAAATACTGTATGATTTCACTCATATGTGGAAGATAAAAAACAGCAGCAACAACAACAACAACAAGGAAACACAGGTACAGATAACAGATTGGTGGTCACCAGAGGGGAAGGCAGAGAATGAAGGGCAAAAGGAGTGACTGGGCATATGTGTGTGGTGACAGATGGCAGCTACACTTTTGGTGGTGAACACGATGTAGTCTACACAGAAGTCGAAATATAATGATATACACCTAAAATTTATTTAATGTTGTAAGCCAACGTTACCTCAGTAAAAATTAATTAAATTAAAAAGAAAAGAAGGAACAAGCGGCAGGGAAGGAGGTGGTGTCAGAGAGCAGGCAGTGTGAGGTGGGGAGTAGAGGGGCTAGAATGCCCAAGCCTTTTCCCGCCAGGGAGAGGGAGCCGTGAGTAGGTCTGAACCGCTCTGGCTTAGGTTTACCAGTCTCTTTGTTGCTGCTGCTCTGAGAATAGACTCTGGAGGCACACCGGAGGAGGAGCAAGACATGGGTACAGAGACCAGGTAAGCAGTTACCCCAACAATGCAGGTGACCCACGAGAGGGGCTTAAACCAGGAGACCAGCGTGGGGAGGATGAGGAATGGCCGTCTTACAAAATGTTTTAGACTGTGCTCAGTTTCGCCTGCGGGCTAGGGTAACACAGGCGCTCATTCTACTGGAAAAAGCCTGAAGAAGTTCTAAAGACTTGAATAAAACCGACAGGGTCTCAGGGCAAGGACCTTAAGGCAGTTTAATAAAGCGCCATGTTGGATTATAAGCAAGAGTACAGTCTACAATTCCTCAAGCCCAAAGAGTGAGGTGAAAAAGAAGTGAGGGAGGTAGGGGACATCGGCGAGCCCGGCATGACTCAGGAGCAAGGCCAACGGTGGTGACTGGTGTCGGTGTCAGGGGGTGGGTTGGGGGGGGTTACAGAGCCCCTTTAGATGTCACATGTGCGGCAGGAGGCCGAACGAGGAACTTCAAGGAGCCCCAGTGGCTGAGAGAGGGTGTCAGAAGTGGAGCACCTCCAAGAAACAAGGTGGAAACGGGGTGGACAGAGAACAAGGGCCTCACCAGTCGACGGGCTGTGCTGTGTGGCTTCCGGAGGAGGGGGTGGGCGCGTCAGGTGGGGGACGTGTGACCCGGGAGGGCGCGGATGCCCAGGGATGGCCTCATCAAGGTTTTCTTTTTGTGGGAAATCAGAGTGAACAAACAAAGTGGCTCCTTCTCTTCCTGGGAAAGACACTGATTGAAGACTCTCCCAAATTTCATTGCAGAAAATGAAGAAGGGCTCCTGGTGAGTGTGATGTTCTGCTTCCCTGACCCAGCGCTGAGGAGGGAGACGGCTCATTCCTCAAGCTGCGTCCCCCGCGCCTGGACGGCGCTCACCTCTGGGCGAAGCGCATCTTTCCCCCGGACAGAGTCTCGGACCGACGACAGGCAGAGCTCGTCTTGTGAATCTTCCAAACCCTTCAGGCCAGAGATCAGCCCCTTGCAGAGGCCTAATCTAAAGCAAACAGAAGGGAGAAGCGAGAGCCTGCGAACGTTAACCATTTCCTCTCAAGCGGGCATCATCCCAAGCACTCCTCATGTATTACGGGGCGTAACTCTCAAAACACCCCGCAGAGGCGAGGTCTTGAAGGTGACCAAATGCAGGAACTGAAAACAGGTATGTGCCTTGCCCAGGTCGCCTCCACCCTAAGTTTCTCACCCCAACATCAGGATCCCCCGTTTCACCCACCTGCCTCCCGTCCAGGCTCTAGGAAGGGCATGTTCAGCCTGTCCCTCTCTCTGGCCGTGCCACCAGGAAACGTTCCACATGAAGCAGTGTCCCGGGGCTGCTGCTGTCCACCGCCCTCCTGGCACGAGCCTGTGAATAACTGAGGAGAGGGAATGAGGGCAGGAATGTATATTTTCCAAGCACATCCTGACAGGTTTTGTACTCAGTCTCTTTATAGAAGAGTTCCCTTAGCCTTCATCACAGCCTCAGGAGGAAGATGTTATTTCCACGAGGAAGCTGGGAGTGTTTACCCACCCATGAGCAACTTTTCTGGGAGGCAGGTGCAACCCCCAGTATGTTTCCAAATTCTGTGTTCACTGATGCTGAGCCCTGGGGGTCTTTGCTGGTTTGGGCAAGATCTGGGGGCAGCTCTCTGATTCTTTTCAAGTCACAGAAATTAAATTCAGAAAATCAGACTTGTCAGAATTACTAAGGTCAGAGGATACCAAAGAGGCATCCTGGTTTTATGTCCATTCACGTAGGTAAGTGACCAATGGGAAAGGTAGATTGTAGCCTGCTCACTGTTAGTATTCAAGAGCCACAATGTGCGTGGGGATCCCAAACATGGCTCTGCCACTCATCAGCTTGGTGACCTTACACATGTTACCTAGTCTTTCTGTTTCCTTAGCTGTGAAGTACACTGGATATAAGAACTTGCTTCCTCCCACAAGTTTCTTGTGAGGACAAAATTAGACACTGTTTTATAGCATTTAGTACCATGCTTAGTGTGTGCTGGATAAGTCCCAGTAGTAGCACTGGTTGGTGAATAACTAGTACTTGTAACCAGTCATTTCACTGTCATTTCACTGCAGGTCATGTTTATCTGGAATTGTTTAGAGTCACCATTGGAAGGAAGAGACAAGAAAGGAAGAAAAGGAACAGAAGACAGGGCAGGAAAGCTGGCGGAGGATGCTTGAGAATGCTGGTGGGATCACATTACCATGAGTGGGACTGCAGTAGCTGCAGAGGCTACTGGCAGCCAGGATTGCCTTCCCAGCAGTAGGGTGAGGTGATAAGCACCCCAACCACCTGGAGCAGTAGCGATGGGTAAAGGAGAGGAAGAGGAGACTTGTCTTACCTGCAAGGTCCTTTTCTTATGGAAAGTGCTATGAGCACCCCCCATCCTGGCTGGGCTGAGGCGTCCATCTTCACTTCTGCTTTATGGAGATCCTAAACCATGCTGTCTGGACAGCCAGCCCTCCACTCCTGCCTGTGTGGTAGGGACAGGCTGTCTGGAAGTCTTTATCATGCAAATGGCTTGCAAATTTTCTGCTTGGCATCCCCAGCCTCCTCATTCCACACACCCACACACACACACACATTTCCATTTCTTCTGGACCATCCTTTTTTTTGCTCTATGGCTTTAAGAATCATTATTTCTTTTGTGCTTTCTACTGAAAAAGACAAAAGAGAGAAGTTTAATTCCCAACTCAGGCTGTGGCTTCTAATTATCTTGTTAAAACCATTTGGGTTCCTTAAGCCTTTTATGTTGGTGGCTCTAGGACAATCTTCCTACTTTCTAATGTCACTTTTCAGTGAAGCTTTAATACCTGGTGATGAGTGTCAGATGAAGGGAAATTTGCTTTAAAAAATATTTATCAAAACATGATTCTCACGTCGCGATAGTCTCAGCTTTAAGGGGCCTGCAAGGAGAAGGGGTAATTTGGAGTGTTTACTTTTCACAGTGGAGGCCCACCTGAAATGGTATAGATTTAGAAAACAGGAAGACTTGCAGAAGCTGAGCTCATTTTTAAATAAAATAATATTTTTTAAAAACTGCCTTTGTTGTTAGGCTGAAGGCAGCTCACCTGCTCATTTGTCAAATTCGTGATTCTTATTGCCAACAAAAAAGAGAAACAGGCAGAAGAGAAGAGTGGAGAGAAAACACTTCTTTTGAAGGAGAAAATAAAGACATTTTTCTAACTTGATTACCAATGCTCCTACTAGAAATCTGAGTCATTAGATCGCAGCCCATTTGGATACATCATACTTTGAAGATTATCTAAGGAGATGTAGGTGAAAGATGGGAAAGTCATACCACTGGAAGCCTGCACGGTCCACAGAATAGACCACCCTGAGAAGAAGCCCACTTACCTGCAGGATGTCGCTAACTCCTTAGACTGCCCTATAAGACCATCATGATCCCTCATCTATTTGTGTGGCCTTGTCTCTTGTCACTTCAACCCATTCTCTCTCAAAATTTGTGCTGGCATTATATCAAATCACATCTTCAGCTTCCCCAAACTATCTTGTCCCTGACACTTCTGGGTTGGCTCCACCCATGCTCTCCACTCGCCTCCTGCGTCAACCCTCTACCAATTGTCCACCTAGCAAATTCAGATTTCCTGACCCCCACAAGCAGCCTTATGTCCTTCCTCCCTGCTGCTTCTGCCCAGCTCCTTTGAGCCTCAATTATTGTCAGTCAGTATCAACAAGTATTAGAAAAGATAGTGTCACAAAACATCCTATCTTTATATATCTCCAAGTATGCACCATTTAGGCTCATGGACTCCTGGCAATTTCTTTTGTACATATGGAGGAACTGAGGCAGAGGGCTGCTTTAGCCTCAAGAAGTCGTGTACCACAGGGAATACAAGTTAAGATTTTAGTGTGCTGGGAAATATTTACTTGTGGGTCCACTATACTGAGTTATCCCAAAAAGAATTTTATGAGAAACTGCTCATAAAATTTATGATACTAGACACAAATCAACCCCAAAGCAGTGAATCCGTTTAATTACATTCAACACACACTTCCCCAGCCCCCACAAGGAGCCAGGTACTGTTCTGGCTGCCAGTTTGGGGATGCACCCAGAGCTCCAGGACAAGGTCTGGTCATCGAGGAGCTAAAAATTGAATGAGGAAGTATACAAGGCAACAATATATCCCATTTGGAGTAAACGCTAATATCTGGGGGATTTTTTTTTTTTCTCATAGTGAAACCAACTGGGTTTCTTGTAGTCTCCATCCACTATCCCTGCCCCCTGGTGGGACCTGCAAAAAGTTCAAAAGTCTCTATAATACAACAGTATAACATTTTTCCTTTTTTTATGAGCGTTCTTAGGCTACTCTCTCCCTTTTGCCTCAAGCGTCTCTTTTTTTATGAAACAACTATGTTTCTATTTTTTTCTATTCTAACATGATGACTTTCGCACCCCGGCCACTCTTTCCTAGACTCCCCCATCTGTCAGTGTTGCTCTTGGAGTATGCTGGCCAGTTCTAGACCCAGTGTCCAGCTGTGACCTGAACCGTGCTGCCTGGACCTTAACCACTGCCTTCCTCTGCGTCGCCAGCTGCTTCTGTAATCCATCTCCTGATGGCACTGGCAATTTTTTCAGAAGGTTTAGAACATGATCCAGCATAGTAGATAGCTACATATTACAACCCTTTCCTATTCTTGTCATGTAAAAATTTGATAGGAATATCGTCATTGCCTTCATAAGTCCATAATAACCAATTGAATAGGATAAAAACTACACGCAGACTGTCATGAAGCAGTGATTTCTACCCTGGGAGTCATGGACCAGGGAGGGAGGGTGGGTATTAACATAGGTTGCCAATATTTTATTTTGCCAAGTAAGGGCATTTTTTATTTATTAAAAAGAAAGAAAGGAAAGAAAGGAAGGAAGGAAGGAAGGAAGGGAGGAAGGAAGGGAAAAAGAAAGAAAATACTGCCATATCTTATCACCATTATTTCATGAGAGAAAGAACAGGCACCCTCCACCACCACCACCATCAGTGTGCCACAGATCATGGTGCCACAGGACACGCTTAACCAATATGTGTGAATAAATGGATGTAAAAATAAATATGATTTATAGAAAACAGGCTCCACTCAGTTAAAAATTATCTTCAACAATTCTTTAGCTCAGTAACTATTGATCTGGTAGCAAGAGAAAGTTCATTTGTCAAAGGGGACATGGTAAAGAGAACAGTTTACTGCCCTGGTGTGACCAAGTGAATTTGTCTTGCGTAACATGGTCTCCTGAGTCCTGCTTATACTCTGCCTTCCAAATGGACTTAAATCCCAGCATCCTGGTCCTACAATCTTGAAGCCCCACTGCCATCAGCAGGACAGCACAACCATTCCCTAGTGCCTCCCACACCAACAGCTGTGAAAACCCGGAGAGATCTGCAGTCAGCCCAGGACTACACACACCATCGAGGCTCCTGCTCCAAGAAGATTCATTTAATAAATGATTCAATGACAGCTCTCCCTTCCTCAGCCCCCAACTGATAAGCCTAACTCCAGTCATCCCCATCTCCCAATCCTTCCATGGCATTTCTTACCAAAGCCTTCTGTAGCTCAGAAATCTTTAATGCCTTCCCATTAGGCTCAGAAACAGGCCCAAGTCCTTAGACAAACAGTAAAGAAACTCCTATAATCTGATTTTAATGTATCTTTTCAACCTCAATGCCTTCTAGCTAATTGTCTTCAACTCTCCCGTGGCCTTTTCAATATCTGCTGTACCTGTTAGTAAGTATCTGTGTCTTCTGTCCTCTGCTAGAGAATGAGCTGGGTGCCTCCCCAACCTTAGCACAAGTCTTGCAAATACTGTCTCCAATTACAACAGTTGGATGAGTGAATAAGGTAGGCAGGTACAGATAAATGAAGCTGCACCTTTACTCGATTATTCATATTGTGATCTGCGTAGCACCTAGCACACTGTTAGGTATATCATAGGTACTCAATGCATAGGACTTGCATAAAGAAAGGATGGAAGGCAGGAAGGCAAGAAGAAAGAGAGAGAGGAAGGAAGGAGAAAAGGAAAAATGAGCTCAAGGTGGTCAGGATTTAAACTATATTACAGTCCCATCAATTTTCTCTCTTGGACCACAGGGCAGAGGTGGGGGTGGATAAAGCTGGGACAGTCAGGATGATTCAGATGTTATGAATCAACTCTGTCCACAAAGAGTCAGAGAAGGGAGAAATAGTCTCCTGTCACAGGCAGTGGGAAACCCTGTCTTCAGCAAAGGAGAGAAAAACTAAATGTCTGAAGTAAAGGCAAGTGTGCCAAAGATTTGATGAAGGTCAAACACAGAAGTATCCGATGGCTGCCAACCGATCCTTGTGCTCATCTGCTCTGTGTCCAGATCTTCTTCCAGAAGCTAGCTCTGCTAACCAACAGTGGTTCCAAGCCATCATCAGACACTTGTTTGCAGTCCGCCAAAGGCAACAGCCACACAGAAGCAATGGCTTTCCATAGATGTTGCCCTCAGATCCTCTTCACAGCCCACTGTGACGCTTTCTCAGCAAGCTGCAATCTGTCCACCTGCTCCGCTTCTCCAGGACACCCAGTGTGTCCCTCTCCTCTAATCACCTACCTTTTCCTTCTAGATCTCCACTTACCCAGCTCCTCCCACAACTGTGGAAGGCTAATTACGGCAATAGATCCCTTATTCCACAGTACTTGTAGTGGATCTTCTTTCCTAATTGAACTCAGACTAATAGGAAATGAGGAGGCCTCTATACCCCCAATCTTCTTTAGACAGGAAGCAGCATGAGAAAGCTACTCCGCTGCAAACACAGACCATTTCTTATATAAAAGGAGATGTATTAAAATGTACCCAGGACTTGTTTTAATCAAGTATGGTCAGACAGCAGACTCGTAGAGGAAGTTTATACTCACAGATCCCTAAAAGCAGGAGGCATGCCATGCCATGCAGGGCCATATGAGGAAGAACCAGGGATGGTGAGGATGCAGAGCAGGGCAAGAGGGGAGAGACTGAGCCAGAGCCTTTATTGGGATTTTTGTAGGAGGGAATGGGTGAGGCAGGGTGGACATGTTGAGTAAGTTTAGGATTAGATAGTTTGAATAATTTCAGGTGGGCTCTGGACTCTAGGGGTAGTCCCTAGTTGTCCAGTACCTGGCCCTGGGGTGATTTAGGACAGAAAGAATATTGGCTTGGTGTGTAAGAGTTTGATAAAGGCGATGGTTGGGTGTATGGGTTCTGGATTGGCTGATGTCAATGTCGTACTGGAAAAGGAGGAGCTTACTATCTCTAGGAATTAGCTAACACTGGGAGGGGCAGTCTCTTCAGGATGAAGGCCCCAAATGACAGAACTCTGAGAACACAAAAAATAGGAAAATGTAGTCAATACAGGAGAGATGACTCAGAGGGTGGAGCCAGGCACTCAGACAGCAAAGCAAAGATCTGAGGAGAACCAGATATAAAAAAGCTAAGATCTAACAAAGCTAAGATCTGAGGGAGCAAAATTGAGTTCTAATCAATATACACCCCTTGCCCAGAGGAGGGGCAGTGGTGACACATGCCCGGCTGGATTTCAGAATTGCTGTGGAACAGAATTGCTAGGGAACAGTGATGCTTGTATTCCTCATGTTTCCTCCTTTTCTGAACATGAGTTTCTATAGTAGTTGTGCTATGCCTGTTTCATCATTGTAGGTTGTGTTGTGTCTCTTTCATTCATACCCCATCAAATCAAGAAGAACCATGCTAAAGGGCCTACTCCCAAGGAACAACACATCAGGGTAAGTTTCTCACGCACTCTTGGACATGATTAAATGACAAGATCCTGAACTTCAAGCCTAAGTCTGATGCTATTATTGAATAGGACTTTTGTGGTTCTTGGGATGTGGGGGAGTGTATTTTGCATGTGGGAGGATTGTAAATAATCTGTGGCCACAGGATGAACTATAGATAATTAAAGATGGTGGTAATTTTTTTGCCACTCCCCTCACCTACAGGTGAGACTTATTCCCCTCCCCTTGAATGGGGGCTGGCCTTGGACCTGCTTTGACATGGAATGTGGTGGAAATGACCCTGCATAACTTGCAAGTCTTGATCTTAAGAGTTGTGCAGCTTTTGTGCACTAGGAATTCTCCCTCTTGGAGGCCAGTTGCTGCACTGTGAGAAACTCGAACTGTATGGAGAGGCTGGGTAGAGGGCCAGCAAGCTCTCTAGTCGACAGCCCCAGTTAGCTCCCAGCCAACCGTACTACCAAACATCAGCCATTTGAACGAGTCATTTTGCTTGTTCTAGCCTAGTCAAACCTGCAGATGATTGCAGTCTCAGCCAATGAGATGAGGAGCAGAGCACCCCAGCTAAGCCCAAATGAACTCTAGCATTGTGAGAGATAATAAACAGTAGTTATTGTTTTTAACCATTTGGTGGTCCGGGGTGGGGGGTTGATATACAGCAATAGGTAGCTGAAACAGCCAGAGAACAGAAAACTTGGAAATGCCTCAAAAAAAAAGAAAAAGTCTCCATGATGGAATCTAGCCTATGATCTCAGATTTCCCCACTACACATCCTTCCAAGAGTCTACTTGCCTCTATTGCTCTCCCAAGAGCCACGTTCCTCTGAAAGAAGGACAGCCACAAATCAGGCTTTTGGAAAAAGACATTGAATCTTCTCTCTATTTGGACAAATCTTGTCGATCCTTTGAGAAGTTTTCCTCTCCAATTTCTTATGTTGGCACAGACACAGAAATACTGTTAAAACAAAACAATATTAGAATTTCCTTTGGAGATTGATGCCCTGGATTGAGAAGTGACAAGCATTCTCTGGATTCTAACCACTCTGTTTTCGTTTTGCTTTTATATTGCTGCTGGCAAATCTACATGTCATAAAACTATATCTCCACACTCTTAGGACAAAAATGTTAAATTTCCTTTATAGATTGCTCCCTCTGAATGAGGAGGTAATGTGGTTTATCTGGTTCTAGCTGCCCTGTTTTCATTTTGCTATTGTATTGCTTTTGGAAAATCTATATATCATAAAAAAAACTTATGTCTGCTTGTCTGAAGCTTGTTAATATCTTTCCAAAGTTGCATAAAACATGGTTAAGACTACGCAGGACAGTCTTCATCACTTGGGATCCAAATTAGGGCCACCTGATTGGACTGGTGCGCTTGAGTTCTTACACTCCACAACCAAGTAGGGCAGCTTCGAGTGGTGACATACATGCACAAGTGGGTTGCCAGAATTAGTGAATGAAACTATAGGACATCCAGTTAAATTTGAAGTTCAAACAAATAATAAACAATGTTTTAGTACAAGTGTATCCTATGCAATGTTTGAACATACTTAAACTAAAAACATATTTAACTGGATGCCTGTATTTTACCTGATAAACCTATCATAAGTTGAAGTAAGGTAGAGGGAGGCTGGGTATGTTTCCTACATCCTTTTAAAAAATGGGTCTGTTTTAGGGGCCGGCCCGGTGGAGTAGTGGTTAAGTTTGTGTGCTCCACTTCAGCGGCCTGGGGTTCACAGGTTCAGATCCCAGGCACCAACCTGCACACTACTCATCAAGCCATGCTGTGGCAGTGTCCCACATACAAAAAATAGAGGAAGACTGGCACAGATGTTAGCTCAGGGACAATCTTCCTCAAGCAAAAAGAGGAAAATTGGCAATAGATGTTAGCTCAAGGCCAATCTTCCTCACCAAAAAAAAAAAAATTATCTTTTTTTCTACTTTTATGGGATACATAGTAACACTTTAACACGTGGCAAGGAAAAGATGATACAGACTTCTGGGAACTGAGAGCAGTGGGAAAGAGTACTCACATCCATTGAGCACTTATAATGCATCCAATATTTCACTTATATTATTTCATGCGATCTTCTCAACAGCCCCAACAGTTGCGAGTGTCATCACTTTGCTGTGAGGAAACAGACACTCAGAGAAGGACTTGCCCAGGGTCACACAGCTGGTAGTTGAGGTTCAACTCTCTGCCCAGAACCACCTGATCCCCAAGCCCGTGTGTCCATAGCTCCACAGTGTGCTGATCTCTGGGGAGGCACACCGGGAGATCGGGGCTGTGAGGAGGGAGTGCACTTCTTGCTATTTTCCTGTCACTCTTGTGCCTCCCGTGTGTTCCCTTGTTGCATGACATTTGAGAGGCCTGTTGATAACTCTCTACTTTATTGAGGACAAATGAAGGTAAGAGAGAAACAGGGAAGATGTGGAAAAGATATAAAATGTGCCTCTTTTTAATCTCTGAAGAAGGAATAAATCCTTATTCACTGACTCAAACAGTCCCCCAGCCACTTGCTTTTGTCACATACAGATGGTAGCAGACTCCTCTTCCGTGGAAAGGGAGCCCAGCGGGGGAGTTGCTCTGCAGTAAACTTGAGGTTAAGTGATCCCTCTTGGGTCGCTCAGGGTCCTAGTGGAATAGCGTCTATTTCACATGGAACAGCCCCTTGGCACAAAGTAGAAATAGTAGGACTCTTCTTCTAAGCTTCAGAAGAGTTCTCTCTGTCCTGGATTATTGCCGGAGGGAATAAAGGGGGAAAGAAGTGAGAACACAGGGCAATATCAAGTAAGTTATGGGTCCCCGTGTTGTGTAGTTCTGACCTCTGCTGCTCGGTAGGGAAGAGGAGCCTTAGCAAGCAAAACTTAGGAATTGGATTATAAAAAGGTAATGAAATATTATATCACTCCCATGTGGAGGTTTCCTTTCCCAAAAGGAACAAGCCAAGACTTAGATCCAAGATGTTAGCAGATCAGTATCTTTTTCATGAAAGACTGATGCCTCTCAGCTAGGGTCAGTAACTCCAAACTTGGCTTCTGTTTTCCATCACTCTTTTTCTTATACTTGAGAGCTGAAAATAAACCAGTCAGCAGTTATCCTTGAGCTTGACCTAAATCATTTTCTGGAAGGATGCTGACATGAAGGGAAACCAATGGCCCAGAGCTGAACTGAGTAAATGATTCACAAAATGCTTTTGTCCCTACTAAAGCATGTGGTCCTCATGCTGCTGGGAACAGGGATATAGAATAAGGGTCCTATCTGGCCCTCAGCCACTCATAGACACCATTCAGGATGCTTTTCTTCCAAGAGTCCATGTGGGCTTACATCGCTGCCAGCATTAGGACTCAGAAATGCTCACAGCAGGCAAAAAATCCCCAGCAAATTCACTAAATGTTCTTGTGCTTGCATATGGATTCCTCCAGATAATTGCGTAAATATTTCTTCTGCTTTCTGCAAGATGTCTTTTTGTATCTTCTGTGTGTATTTCTGGGATGGGAGCTAAGAGATTTCAATAGATTTTCCAAAGGAATCCATAACGCCCTGGATAGAGAAGTTACAGATTACTGTTTACTGCTTTAGAGGACCTGTATGACTTGATATTTTGGCTAGGCCAGAAACTGCCTCTTATTGTTTGGTTTTAAGGCAGTTTTCAAAGTGCAGGTGAATTACTATCTGGAGCAGCCTTGTACGCCAGGTAAGTGCAATCTTGGGATCTGACGGTCTTATCTGTTGGGTCTTGTAATCCACTCTGCTGTGATGTGGACATCAGTGCTCCTGGCTCACGCGCGGTTGACCTGGACTGAACAAACGATGGCGAGCACGTTGGACCAGGTCAATCTCTGTTAGGTGATGACACAACAAGTGAAAGTAGCCAGGTCTATCTGGTTCCAAAGCTATGCTTTTGGTTGCCTCTTCTTTGCTTCTTGGTTCGTTAAAGACCAGTGCGTTCCTTTGCTATTGGACTTGTGCCCGGCCTCTGTCCTTACTACCTATAGGTGCCTGAATTCTTTTGCTGACGGCCTTCTCTTGCTCTGGACCCCATTTTGCTATCCTCACCATAAGTTGGGAGCAAGGAGGAATTAACTCTCCTACCTCTAGGATGACTAGCAGAGTTGGTAAACACACTGCTGATATGTGTTGCCTCCACTTTTTTTTTTTCTTTCTTTCTTTTTCTTTCTTTCTTTCTTTCTTTCTTTCTTTCTTTCTTTCTTTCTTTCTTTCTTTCTTTCTTTCTTTCTTTCTTTCTCTCTCTCTCTCTCTCTCTCTCTCTCTCTCTCTCTCTCTCTCTCTCTTCTCTCTCTCTCTCTCTCTCTCTCTCTTTATTTTCTTTCTTTCTTTTATTGCAGTAACATTGGTTTGTAACAGTGTATAAATTTCAGGCATACATGATTATACTTCTATCTCTGCATAGATCACATCATGTTCACCACCCAAATACTGCTTACAATCCATCACCACACACATGTGCTTTCACCCTCCCCCCTATCTTCCCCCACTCTGGTAACCAGCAATCTTTGTCTCGATGTGTCTGTTTGTTGTTGTTTTTATCTTCTACTTATGAGTGAGATCATATGATATTTGACCCTCTCCCTCTGACTTCTTTCGCTTAGCATAATACCCTCAATGTTCATCCATGTTGTCACAAATGGCTGGATTTCCATGTTGTCACAAATGGCTGGATTTCATCGTTTCTTATGGCTGAGTAGTATTCCATTGTGTATATATACCGCATCCTCTTCATCTATGCGTCCCTTGATAGACACTTAGGTTGCTTCCAAGTCTCGGCTATCGTGAATAATGCTGCAGTGAACACAGGGGTGCACGTATCTTTACGCATTGGTGTTTTCACGTTCTTTGGATAAATACCCAGCAGTGAAATAGCTGGATCGTATGGGAGTTGTATCCTTAATTTTTTGAGGAATCTCCATACTGTTTTCCATAGTGGCTGCACCTGTTTGAACTCCCACCAGCAGGGTATGAGAGTTCCCTTCTCTCCACATCCTCTCCAACACTTGTTTCCTGTCTCGTTAATTATAGCCATTCTGATGGGAGTGAGGTGATATCTCATTGTAGTTTTGATTTGCATTTCCCTGATAGTTAATGATGCTGAACATCTTCTCATGTGCCTGTTGGCCATCTGTGTATCTTCTTTGGAGAAATGTCTGTTCAGGTCTTTTGCTCATTTTTAAATTGGGTTGTCAGTTTTTCTGTTGTTGAGATGTATGAGTTCTTTATATATTTTTGAGATTAACCCCTTATCAGATATATGGTTTGCAAATATCTTCTCCCAATTGTTAGGTTGTCTTTTTGTTTTGTTGATGGTTTCCTTCACTGTGCAGAAGCTTTTCAGTTACTCCCTGATTTCAAAATATACTACAAAGCTGTAGTAACCAAAACAGCATGGTACTGGGACAAAAACAGGACACAGATAAATGGAACAGAATCGAGAGCCCAGAAATAAACCCACACATCTATGGACAGCTAATTTTCGACAAAGGAGCCAAGAACATACAATGGAGAAAGGAAAGTCTCTTCAACAAATGGTTTTGGGAAAACTGGACAGCCACATGCAAAAAAATGAAAGTAGACGATTATCTTACACCATACACAAAAATTAACTCAAAATGGATTCAAGACTTGAATGTAAGTCCTGAAACCATGAAAATTCTAGAAGAAAACATAGGAAGTACGCTCTTCGACACTGGTGTCACAACATATTTCCAATGACCATGTTGGTCCACTGGCTTTTAGTTTCCCTGTGAGGCAGAGCCCCAGGTTCTGACATTGGTAGCTGCTCTGCTAACTCCTTTTCTGGCTGCCTTTCCTTCCTTGCCCCATTTCTCCATCCCCCTAGGGGTATTCCTTAGGTTATCTCTTGTATTGTGGTCCCATGCCCTGCTTTTGAGGGAACCCCCAAAATGTGGCCTCAGCTGCTGGAAAGTAGAGGTAGAGACACAGAAGAAATGTGGGCTGTGTGTGTGTGAGATGAGAAGGGTGAGAGAGGGTGATATAGCCCAGGACGAGAACTACCACTCCTGTCAGATTTCTACTTTTTCATTTATAAGTGTGATAAAAATACCTACCTTATGTAACTGTTGAAAGTATTAAATTGCATGACGTATGGACAGCTGCTGCCCATAGTAGGTGCTCAATAAATGTTCAGCAATTGTAGAGTTGAAAGGTCATGAGCTTTGAGCTTGACCTAAATTAGACACCTGGATTTAAATTCTGGATCTGTCACTGACTAGCTATGTGAGTTTGGGTAAATTACCCCAAGTCTCAATGCCTTTATCTGTACAATGGGCATAAAGCTATGCTCCCCGCGAAGCCGTGTGGAGGACTGAAGTAAGTGATGTGTGCACAGCAGCTGCAGACAGACACTGTAGCTTCCAGACCGTGGGAGAACCTTTGCTTCTGCGTCTCCCACGTCTTCCAGGACACAGACAGAGCCTTCTGGGCAGGGTGGTTTTCCAGCCTTCTTAGTCCCGCTCTAGCAGGAATTAAAATCATGCTTGCAATTTCTCTGAATGATTGCTAGGCATTTCATGATGATTTTATCACTCGACAGAGGGTGAAAGTCACTCAAATATTAGCCGGTTCCTCCATTAAAACCCACTGCCCAAGACATACTCTAATTACTCACAAATTCCTGTTAGCCTTTATAGTGTAATTGCTATTCATGGTCCAATTAAGGAGCAATTGCAAGCCAAGAAAAAAAAAATGTGCTTTATTGCTTCAATTTTGAAAGTCGTGTATCTTGGAGCCTTAATCTACTCTTGGTCTGTGGAGTTTCGCGTAAAGCAAGGCCCATGCTGCTGCAGTGAGGCTTGTGGGACTGCCTTCCCCTGGCCAGGCTTCTGCAAGGAGAGCTCTCTGGCTGACAGCAGAGCCTCCACAGGCTCCAGTGTTTTGCATTCTAGAAGGCAGAGGGACAGATGGACAAGGGGATCTGCTCTTTCTGGTGTGCTTAAGACCTTGAAGGAAAATCGTCAGATCCTTTTAGAGTTTGAACTACCAGGGTGGGTGGGGCTCTGCTGGGTTGGAAGCTGGCCCCACCCCTAAGGGAAGGCAAGAGGCAAATGCTTAGGGGAAAAGCAGACACTACCTGGGGGGCTGAGAATTCAGGCAGGTGTGGGTTCAAATCCCTGTTCTACCATTTCCCGGTGGGGCGACCTTTGGCAAGATAACTCTCAATATTCCAGTGTCCTCATCTACCGTGAATAGGGACACTGATAGCCTTCATTCTTTAGCAAAATTGTGAAGATTAGATGAGATAATACATGGAAAGTACTTAGCACATGATAGTCTCAGTAAATGCTATCATCATCATCATCACCATCACTGTCACCACCAATACTGCTACTCCAACCTCTACATGATTGTCCTGTTCTGAGCATACAGGACAGGAAGGATACACCTGCGGACTGTGGCAATGCTACCTGGCAGAGCTTAACAGAGCTCTTAATGTTGTTTAATGTTAAGCAAAATGAAATAGGGTTCTTTACTGAGTATATGTCAGAGCATTTAATCCTCTAATTTGTATTGTAAAGCTAAAAAAATGAGTTATGAGACAGCACAGAGCATAGTGGCCAAGACTTTGAGGTCAGAGACACTGGGGTGCATATACCTGGTTCTGCACTATCGGCCTCTTGACTCTCAGTCTCTGCATCTATAAAATGGGAATAATAGTGTTTCCTTCATTGATGTATGTGTGAGGATTAAATGAGATAATATTGGCAAAGTGCTTAACCATTCAAGAAAGGCTAACTCATCAATATTAGTCTTATTTATATTTTTAAAAAGAGATGGGATCATAGTGTTTCCTGGAAGCTGCTCAGAGCCTCTCTTCTGTAAAATTACTAAGTCCTAAGGAGAGAACAAGTGTCTGTCAAGGAGATTTCTCTTTCAGAAAATCGTGGGACTATTATACAAAATGAGGATGGATACTGGGCAGGGAAAACAGATTCCACTGTGTTTTGCATTTGATTTACACTTCCTGGTGGATATATAAGGACCTGAGGGGGAGGGACTATAGGTTTGCAACTAGTGGATCAATCAGATATGCACAAGGAAGACACTTTTCTGAGGAGAAGCAGAATGGAATTCCCAAGTAGACAGGGATTTGGGGGAAATTCAGAATATGCGCAAATATGGACAGAATGGAAACTTTGGCCCGATAATGAAACATCCTCCTGATTAACTAGGAACTGTCCCTTTGTCAGAAAAGACGGGGGCTTCCTGAACAGTCTTTGCTCTAAGAGGCATTGTGTTAGATGCCATGTTCAACTTCTTGGGGTGGCCTTTTATCCCAATTCCCATCTTTAGAAAGAACCTGAGGAGCGTGGATCAAGCCCTAATCTCCAAACCTGGCCAAGTTTGTGAGCACATGGCCAAGGGGCTTCCACCCACCTGCAAAAGAATCTGCCAAGTGTCTGCCCATATGCCTAGAGGAATATGCATACGCATTCCTTCATCTTCCAGAAGTCAAAACCAGACCCACAGATCTTACAGTCAAGGAGCAGGTGGCTGAGCTGCCTCTCCTCTGTTTCTCAGAGAATTCACTTCATGCTGAACAGAATGGGTCATTTTACTGTGAGCCTGGCCCCATAGTTCCCAGGTTCCCACTGGTGGAGCATTACCAATTCTCACTCTGGTCCATTTGTTTTCACTGCAAGTGTCCCAGAGACCTACGGATGTGATATTCATAGATTTTTCCATTTATGTTGTTTCCTAGTGCATAACAATGATCTGCTGGCTTTCATTTCCTTTAATGATCCTCTGAATGGGGAAATGTTCCCTTGTCATGTCACATGTCTGATGCTGGCCTGATTTCAGAAGTTAAAACAGTCTTGCATGATGATGACCTAAAAAGGGTCACTCTCCACTATTTTGCAGGGTGGTGACAAGTCCCCATCCAAAAGGGAAGGTGTCAGAGAGAGGCAGGCTGGGGCAGGGTAAAGAGTGAGTCTTTTGGAGTCAAATAGGCGAGGATTTGATTTATAGGTCTGCCACTTTCTCAATGTCTAGCCTTGGGCAAGTCATTTCACTGCTTTATGCCTCAGTTTGCTCAGCTGTATAATAGACTTAGTGACACCGTGAGATCACAGTGAGGCTTGTAATATTATTGCTATTCTCAGTCATAACATGAGATTCCCCAGGAATTATGGAATATGATGCTCTGTTCCACCCTAGTGGAACACCCCATTTTTTTCGAACCCGTTTTTTTCATCCAGTGATGAAAAAAATATCAGCAAATGCAAACATCTCCAAATGATAAAGGACACAAAATAATCTACTGTACTTATTTGTTTACATATGTCTCTCCTCTAGATTGTGAGTTTCTTACAGGCAGGAGCTGTGTCTTATTTTCATTTGCATCCCCAGTAATCGCTAATCAGTAAACATTTATTGAACTAATGCAAATGCCAGCTGCGTACTGAAGCTCAAACAAGGACAGTGGTCCCTATCGCAGGAAGCAGCGCAGCCTTGAGTAGATGCTGCCTTACCCTGGAAAGGGGGTGAGCTCTGGGGAAGGCGGTAACCTAGCCCAGCCAACGCCCTAGAGATGGGTGAAGCAGCTCTGAGAAGGGGAACCCAGGGTCTGTTCCCACAGAGACCCAGGACTTCTTCTAGGGTTCAGAGTTTCAGTCTGAGAGAAGGTGGGGGCAGAGCTCCCAGGAGCTGGTCTGGGACAGAAAAGACTGCTCTTCACCACGGGCAGGGAAGGAGAGGGCACCGAACAGAGCCACGACAGCTTCTGCAATTTGGGATTGAGCGAGTTTGCTGTGGCCCTTGTAAGAGTCATGCTATGAAATCCTTCACAGCAAATGAGTTTGCCAATGTTTGCAGATTCCTTTGGAACTTCGGGGGACTCAATGCAGGGAGCTGCTCTACTCTGAACAAGTCCTCAGGAGGCTTGGTAGGGGTGAAAGGACAGGAGGCCATGCTGGGCCAGTGCTCTCGTGTGCACACACGCTCAAGAGCAGCAGGAGCCACGTGTCAACCTGTGCAATCTGCAAGGGGCAGAAGCAAGTGTGGGTGTGACCACAGGCTTCTCACCATCCTCACCCCCAGCGCCCACGCAGCGAGCCCTGCAGCACTCCCCCACCCCATCAGTCAATAGCTGGGCTCCACCTGCCTCAGGGACCGTGCCTCAGGGAGTACTTTCCAAGTCTCAGCAGGAGATGGAAAATGTCAGGAACAGAGGGGGAAGGGAAATAGAAGTGGGAGAGAGGAAAAGAGAGGACAGGAAAGGAGGAGGGGATCCACTACCTGTATAATGACTTCCACGGCGTGGCGTGCCCAGCCTGAAATGGGTTTCCTGTCCAAAGCCCAGTGAAGAGGAATTTGTCTTAAGTTCTTGTTAGTGCTTTGCTCAGGGAAGGCCCCAGCTGGGAGTGTCTGTCTGCTGGCCGCCCTGCGCAGCTTCGTAACGGGAGGCTGCTTGGTAATCATGGCACTGCAATCTTAGCTCCCACTGGAGTCCCCCGGGATTGTTTCCTTGCAGCCACCGAATCATCTGAGGCTGCGGCCTTTTCTCTGATGATATACACAGCTTTGCCTAGCAAATCACTTTAAATGAGAGACCCATTAAGGGCCTTGTTGGAAAGGGTGGGCCCCTAGGGGGCTAGCTGAGGCCTTGCCTGGAGGCCCGGGCAGGGGAAGATGGGCGCCTGCCCTCCCGTCCTGTGTAGCTCCCTTGGAGCAGCCAGACGCCATCATCCAGTTATTGGGTCACATTCTATACAGGGAAACCAAAGGCACTAAAAATAGCACCTCACATTTGAAAAATGTTTTAAAATTGCCAAAGTGCTTTTCATACCTGTCATCTGACTCAGTCCTCACAATACACTTCTCCAGGAAGCAGGAAAACATCCTATTTGACAGAAAGAAGCTCTGAAGGGCAAAGTCACCTGCCTGACATCCCACAGCAAGTTCCCCAAAGTCCTGCCTCAGTGGTCTGTCTTCCTGGGTTGTAGGTCCAAGGGAGGTGGGGGAGAGGCACATCCTGTCCTCAGGGTGGGCTTCCTCCGTTGCCCGAGCCCCTTTGCCCTCCAATCCAATCAACAGCTGTTCCTCGCTCCTCCCAGATATTTGCTACCACCTGCTCCATCGCTCTCTTCTGGTGCAGACTCTCGGCGTCTCCCCCTCGCACACAATCTCATTCACCTCCACCCACTCGCCACACTGCGTGCAGAAGAGAGCGAGATGGCAGGTGCTTTTCTGAAAACACAAATATGAACATGTCCCATTGCTACCCAGATTTCTTTGGTGGCTCCCGATGACAAGGTCCAGGGTCCAGCTTGTCCCCAGATCTGTTACTGGGTTCTCAAGGGTTGTCATTCATGCCCCCCTGAACCTCTGTGCCTCAGTGCTACTGACCTATGACCTTTCCAACTGTGCCCGGGGGCCAGGCTCCTCTGGGCCTTTCTCGTGCACTTGCCTTCCTGGAATCAGTAGTTGTAATGACTGTGCTAATAATAACAACAATAAGGATAATAAGGAGAATGATGGTGATGATGATAAGCACATTTTGTTGACAGGTTACCATCAGAGTTGTTTAACTCACATATCTACTCTAATGTCCACCCCTGACAGCGCAGTTTATATGGAAAATACAGCCTCTTCCTTCGTATCATCCAGATCTCAGTTCAAATGTTACCTCCTCAGGGAGGCCTTCCCTGACAATCTTCCCTAAAATCATCTGCTCTCTTCCATCTTTCCCTGTCATTGTCATCCTGTTTTGTTCTGTCACAGCTCACCTTATTTATGTATCTGAGTGGTAGTGTCCTGTCTCCAATCCCACTGCCACAAACTGAATGTGAGCTCCCTGGGAACAGGGACAGGATGTCAGGCCTGTTCACTCTGTAACCCTGTGCCTAGCACATGCCCACGTTCACGGTGTTGAGTGACTCAGGACAATTTGGTTGATGAGGAATCTGAGGCTCAAAGAACTTAACTGACTCACCTAAGGTCAACCAGCTAAGAAGAGGCAGAGCCAAAAATTGGTGCAGGGTTTCCTGACTCCAAAATCAGCTTCTGGGTTCAAGGTCACATGATCCAGAAAATTTCTCTAGTGTCCCCAAGACTGTATGTCTCAGTACACATGTGCACCCACGCTCACATGCTCACCAGCCCCAGTAACTACCCCTGTCTTGGCACTTACCTTGCCTTGTAACTGCCCTTTCATGTATCTCTACACTATAAGCCACTTGACATTAGGGATTCTGTCTTGTTTACTGGGTTGTCTCTAGTTCTTGGCAAGGTAACTGAAATCAAGAAGAGGCTACATTTGTTGAATAAGGTGTGAAGGAAAGCAAGCATTACTGTTCTGGGTGCCCTTTGGCTTAGCATTACTTTAGACCAGAGCTACTCAAAGGGTAGTCCCTGGACCAGCAGTATCAGCATCCCTGGGAACTTGTTAGAAATGCCAATTCGCAGGCCCCATCCAGACACACTGACTCAGAAACTCTGCAGGTAGGGCCAGCCACCTGGGGTTTAAAAAGTCCTCCAGGTGATTCTGACACGTACTAAACTTTGAGAATAACTGCTTTAGACCAAGGACTGACACCACTAAGCAAATTTAACACAACTCTGGCTGAATCCCAGATTCCCTCAGGCCATGGGATGCTATGGTCTCAGAGTTGAAGGCAGTATGACGTGCAATCACCCAGCCCCAGCTGGAAGACTCAGCTCCTGCTCTCCCTGCCTCACTTGGCACAGACACGCAGGCCCTTCCCCATGCAGTGTCGTGTTGGCCTTCCTTCTGTAAGAACTTCGTGTCCACTGGCAGGAGCACTGAACAAAGGAGGCCTCCCTGCCCCCCACACTCCCTCCCACCTTCCTCCACCCTCCTCCACACCATTTGTATCTAGGGTACATCATTCTGGTTTCCCCGAGTCCCAGATTCCTACTCGGACCTCAGCACCCCATTGGCTGGGTCTATGACTTGACCTGGTACTCCGCTCAGAAGGCAAAATTGGCCCTACTCCTTCAGATTCTGGCAAACATCCTGCTTTGCTTCATTCATCCTTCTGCTTCCTGCTAAGGTGGATTAACATCACTACCCAGATTCCTGATACTGGGAATTGCTACCCCCCACCCACACCTGTCCAGACTGCAATGGCCCCCTGGAGATGATGGGATTGGGTTAACAGCTAGCTTTCTTCCTAGTCAGGCACAGGCACTAGTTATTTCCCAGAGCCTGTCCCCATGGTGCCTGGCTACTCCCCTGACACTGCCCACTTGGCATGGACACCTCAGCCTGCCTATAGGCCAGGTTTTCAGGGGGTGAGCCCTTCCCCTACAACCTCAAGTGCTTCTCCAGCCCCCCTCTCGGTAACAAGAAACACATTACCTTCCAACGTAGTCCATTTCATCTTCCAACAGCTCTGGCTGTTCGAATGTCCTCATGTGACCACAGTCTACTTTTCTGTAACTTCCACCCACAGCTCCTGACTCTACAGGCCCATTTCACCTCCCTTCCCTGCAACCCCCGACCCCAGATTATTCATTGGTGACTCCCAAGTTACCATCATTGCTCTAGGGATGCTTAAAGCATTATCTGCTTTGATCCTGTCTAAATATATATTTTGTCTTTAATGAAATGAGGCCAAGAGAACCTGCACCAGTCATACAGTGCTAAAAGCCAGACGGCAATGTTTCTAGGTTAGGGGAGTAGATCCCAGTGCTGATAAGAGATAGGGCAGGTCTCTGCAAATGTGACATGTGTCAGTGACTGCCTGGAGCTCCCCAGAAGCTTAGCTTTGAGCAATGAACATTCCTATGTCAGAATAGCTTCATTTTATTTTTAGAACATGCCTTGTGGAATTACAAGCTTGGAGGGACATGGGAAGCACATGAACCTTCTCAAATCACTGCAGACATGTTATGTGGGCCGGAGAGAGAAAGCCTGCAAAGGGAGAGAAATGTCAAAGAGTGGGGGAAGAAGGAGGGCGAAGCTCTTTGCCAGGTTCAAGGGGCCCTGAGTAGAACATCACAGCCCAAGTCAAGGTCTTTAGTGCTACCCCTTTATCCACACGTGCAAGCTCCTGCAGCTTCCCACCCTGTCTTCTCTGGCCATATGGGACCTCAGTCAGCTGAATAGTACCGTGGCAAAGAAAGCAGACTGAGCAGTACATCAGTAACCTCCTGCCCCATCAGTTCATTGAATTTGGAGACCATCTTGGCTTCCAGGGATAATACCCGTATTCAAATGTAGCCCCCAGAATATCTCTGGAATATCAGCATGAGTTCTGGAATCAGAGAAATCTACCTTCAAATCTTGGCTACTCATTAGCTGTAGGATGCTAGACAAATTGCCTAACCTTCTTGAATCTCAAATTTCCCATCTTTGAAATGGATATAAAAATGTATACCACAAACTTGTTTGGAAGATGGAAAGAAGTAATAGTTGTAAGGAGATAGCAAATATTTTCATTAGTATTAAATGCCAGGCTAAACCTTTCCTGCTCTAACCTCTTTTGCCTACACCTGTAAGGTTTCTCCATAACTGCCTCCCAATATCATGATGCTCTTACCTAATTCTTCAGTCAGATGATCTGGATTCAGGGTTCTTCTTCATTTCCTTGCATACCTGTTTCCTGGTGGCTGGCCCAGGTGCACTTTTTCTGCCTCCTTTTGAATCTGGATCAAAGGATCCAATGAGTGGAGAGTGGAATTCCATCATCTCCATCCAGCACTTTGGGGTCTACTCTTGTTTTGTAACCTAGATCAGACTCTACTCACTTGCAACTGGGCTGGGCTTGCAATGACCCAATTTGATATTGAGAAGAGAAAGCTTGAAGGTTTAAACTAGCAAAAAGCCAGTGGAAAGGGAGCTAAAATATTTTTCTGACATAGGAATATGCATGCTGTTAAATTTTAGGTCTCATGAATGAGACATGATGCTTCTTTGCAGAAGAGAGGTGGGAAACCAGGTTCCCAGGACAACTTAGAATTTGACTGGACCATTTTACAAGGCAGGAGCTAAGAAGGGAGCTGAGACATCAAAGTATAGCAGGAGGTCAGAGGAGTAGGCGTCTTTGTGGAGCACAGACCTGAGACTCAAAACAAAGCATCCACGGAGAATCCAATCTAGGCCTGAGACGGTAACATGGAAAGGATCCTCAGAGGGGGCAACCGAGTTGGGAATGGGCACCATGCCTAAGCCTTGCAACAAGAGGTTATTTTTGCATACTTGGCTGGGCTCCAGGGCTGGAGAGGAATTCTTGTAGCCTGGGTTTCTCCTCAGATTGCCTTTGTGAGTATTCACATCTCCACTCCCACAGTGGTATCCACCTGTACCATGAAGTATGGGTTCTTAAAGTCTCTTCATGGCTTAGCCTGGTCTTTTCATCCTGCCAGGACTGCGCCACACTGAGAGATGCCAACATCCTGGGCACTGGCCTCCCTGGAAGTTGGGCAATGTGCAGTAGTCTAATCGAATCAGAGGAGCTAGGTGTTCAGAGTGACCAGACCTGGGCTTAAGGACAAGACACCACACCACACTAGCTGGATGACTTCACAGCGAGTTCTTAGCAATGCAAACCTCAGTTTCCTCGTTTGTAAGATGAGAAAGGAGCCATACCTATGTTCATAATGTTAGATTAAATGAGAAAATAAATGGAAATCACATAACACAGTCTGACACTTGGTAGGATTATTAGATGCTTGAATCATTAATATATTTCTACCTATAGTTTTGGAATAGGAGTATCAATCAAAGTTATGTTTTATACAGCTATGAATCATTTGATAGGGCCCCTCTCCAAGAAAAGACATTGTCTTCAGCTCCATGGGTAATAAAAGGAAACAAAGCATGATTCACAAGCTCAAGGGATTTATAAATGAGGAGAGATAAGAAGAATAGTGGTCACACAAGAAGTAAAGTGATACCTATAGAAATAAATCTGGAATTGCTGTGCCATCAGAGGAGGAAAGTTGACTTGTGCTTACCACGTGGCTTCTCTGTCTCAGGACCTACGATAGCAATTTACAAACCTTATTTTCCGTAATCCTCCCAACTCATTGTGGGGTAGGTCGATTAGTTTCCCATTTAATAGTTGTGAGAACTGAGGCTTAGAAGGGCCAGATGACTTTCCAAGAAGCCCCAACTAGTAGATGATGAGAGGGATTTTACACGTCTGACTTTAAGGTCGGCTCTTTCTGGAATACTCATTGACTCTAAGGAGAGAGAAAGTAGAGGAAAGATGTTTTCACTGGCCCCAGAGAAAAAAGAACTGTGCTATTGCTGCAACTTTACATTAGACAACAGGGAAAGTACAAGCAGTTCTCCAAAAGAGAGGGAGGAATCACGGCACTTTTTTTTCTGAAATGATAGCTATGAAAACACAAGCACAGCTTCTCTCATCAGTGCAGAGTGTGGAGAATGTGGGACGTACTGGCAAAGTAACCTCTGCAGAATCCCTGATGGTTACAATGGGGAAGCATCCAATGATGATTAATTGGAAATTGGCCCAGAATATCTTTATGAATAATTGGGCCATGGATCTTTTCCAAACTGTGGCCTCAGAAAGTAGATCATAGATAAAAATAAAAATATAAAGAATAACTAGTTTTTAAAAATAAAGAAAGAAACAACTTGAGTCAAGCATAAGGAATGCACCCTCTAGGTAGAGGGTGGGAGATAATAACATTTACGTAGCAGCTAATGTACTGGACATTATGTTTGGTGTACACTGTTTGGACTTTATACAGGAGAATGTTGAGATGGCATCACATTAGACCGAGAGGAAGAAAGGCATTACTACCTTGGTGTTGATGCGATGAGGATATAATCATGGAGCTGCCAGGGGTCACTATACTGAGAGAGCCTGCATGACAGGGAAGCCCACCCAGAGGAAAGCAGAGCTGAGGAGGTGGGAGGGAGCAATAGGAAGACCAGGTCCTGATGGAACTCTATTGACCTCTGGATCCGGGTGCACGTGAAATCAGGTCCATCCCTGGATTCCGCGGTTGTGCAAGCCATTGTATCTTCTCTTTAGTTTAGCTAGTTTGAGCTGGAGTTATCATTACTTACAACCAAAAGAGCCCTGACTAATATGGAAGTGAACTCTTGCTGTATCTCCAGCACTGAGGACAATGTAGGGTGTAGAGTAGATGCTCAAATATATTATTGGAATGAGTAAATAATATGCTTGATCCTTACAAGCAATTATAAGCAGTGACTCAGAAATATGGTTACTATGACAGAAATAAAAGTAAAACTCTCATCTCTTGATTTCTAGTTCAGTGCTCCTTCAATTACTTTACATGGACCTTTACTAATTTGAGGAAAACCTTATGCCTCTAGCACATATGGAGGGATGGTTCTTTTTTTAAATTATCTTTCTATGTTTTATGACAAAAATTCTACATGAATACTTTTTCATCATAAAAGATCCACCCACTCTACTGCACCCCTATTCCATTCTCAATCACACTTTGATATGTGCCCTAATAGACCTTATTCTAGGCATTTATATAAAATTAATTATTAAGTTGGTAATCTTTGAATTAAAAATAACATTTTAATTTGCTTCAAAATAATACATGGAGCATATGGGAGGAGACAGCTGGTGGGGTTCAAGTGAAACAGAATAGGCTGTGCTGATAATTATTGAAGCAGCGTGACAGGTACAGAGAGGTTAGTCACTCTATTGTCTATACTTTGTGTATGTTTGACATATGGAAAACAGATAAAAATAAAATAAAATCTTATTACAAAACAAGTATGCATGCAGTGTAAAGAACTGAAGAAAAAAGGAAAGAAAAAATGAGAAAATGAAAACGTCATATTCCTATTACCCAGAGTTTACCACAGTTAAGTGTATATTGTCATAGGTCCTTCCAAATCTTTGCAAGTGTGTAGACACAGATATACACATTAGTCTTACCTTTTTGTCTTTTATTTAACCAAAATTAGATAAAAGTATATATTTTTTTAACTTGAGGATTTTCTGTTGTTCTTATTGTGTTTATTTTATTATTTGAGAGGAGCAATCTCTAGCTTCCCATGTTTCCATGTCAATATTTAATATTCTTTGTCTCAATAATGCCCATTCCATATTCAAATTTTTCTAACCATCTTTAATAATTTGTTTATTTGTCTATGGGCATCCAATATAGGACCAGGCATTGTATCTAGTTTTTATGCCCTTTAAAACTCATGGGAAAAAAAACCCAGACTTATTGAAATATAATTCACATAGCATAATTCTCCCATTTAGAATGTATGGTTCAGTATTTTTTAGTATATTCATAAAACTCTGAAACCATCACAACAATCTAATTTTAAAACATTTCATCATTCCAAAAATTAGCAGTCACTCCCTGATTCCCCACCTGCTCCTCTCCAGCCTCAGGCTACTTTCTATCTCTATGCAATTGCCTGTTCTAGACATGTCATATAAGTGAAATCATATAATATTTGGTCTTTTATGATGGGTTTCTTTCACTTAGCATAATGTTTTCAAGGGTTGCCCATACTGGAGCATGTGTCAGTATTTTATTCCTTTGTATTGCCAAATAATATTCCATTGTATGGATTTAACACATTTTGTTTATTCATTCATCAACTTATGGTCATTTGGATTGTTTCCACTTTTTAGGTACTTATGAATAAAGCTGCTGTGAACATTTGTGTTCAAGCTTTTGTATGGATTTGTGTTTTCTTTTCTTTTGGTATATATCTAGGAGTGGAATTGTTGGAAACGTGGTACCCCTATGTTTAGCATTTTGATGAAATGCCAAACTGCACAATCTAAATGGGTGAAATATACGGTATATGAATTATATCCCAATAAAGCTGTTAAAAACTTGAATATTTTCCTTTCAAGTTTGTTTTTAAATAGTTTAGCCCTACTAGTAAGATTCTCTACTAGGTAATTTACTGAATGTCCCGGATGTTCACCAAGGCCTCTCCACTCTGGCTGGTTGGAACTAGAAGGTTCCTTATCCTTGTGTGAGCTGTGACAGTTGCTCAGTTTACAGGTCCTTGGTCATTCTTTGTCTGGCTTTGCGGGGAATCACCCTATATGTGCACAGACAAAGATTCAGAGGGAAACCTATGAAAATTTGTGTGGTTTTTATCTATGTGACTTCTTCCTCTCTGGTATCTGCCCTGGAAATTCTAGCTGCCTCAGCCTCCATGAGCCCTGATCTCTGTCCTTAAGTCAGGGAGACCTCAGTTCCATGCTTGGGCTCTCCTGCTCTGGAAGAAGGCTCAGAAATCTAGGGTAATTAATTGTATGGCTCACCTCATTTGTTTCTCTTCCCTCAGAAATCATAGTCCTATCCTGCCCATAGGAAACAGTTCTTTAATATATTTTGTTCAATTTTCTACTTGTTTATGGAAAGGGAGTAAATCCAGTATTTACTCAATCTTGGTTAAATACACTCTTTTAGCCTCACTTCCCCAAATGGATTTCCAATTTTACTAACAGAACTAATTGTTACTTCTTTTTCTTCCATTTCCTAATTACAAATATAATTTTATAAAGTCACTAGAATTTGGATCATTATAGTTCATAACCCTTTACCAGAGGAAGGAGCATACTGTGTAGTGATTGGTTTTCATGTTAACATTGGGTGAAGAGATATGATCAAACACTGTGACAGATCTGCTTTGATTTTTAGATATCCATTTGGGTTTCAGAGTTGCGTGCTTTTACTCAGAAAATAAGAGCATGAATTAAAAATTGATTCCATGAATTTATTGGAGGAAGACAGACACGTATGTTGCTGAAATTGCTAAAACTATCTTGCTAACAAATAAAAGTCATGACTGTAGGTTTATAGTCTATCATTCTTTTTGGTGTGCAGCCCTTCCCCACAATTACAAAATGATAGAATATTTTGATCTGAAACCCTTGCAGTGCCTGCAGCTAGTGAGCTATGTGAGGATAGTCCCATACATTATTCCTCCCTGCGGCTTTGTCCCAGCATGAGCTGTGTGTGAAGTTGTTCTAATCATTGAATGAATGACTAAGTAGGAAAGAGGATGTGCACGCCCCATGCCCTCTTCCAAAACAGTCCCTCAGAGATGTCTAGAATGTAAAAAGTCACATTTTAACAAACCCTATATGAGAGGAAGAGAGAGAGGCAAAGGTGAAGCACAGAGGTATGTGCAGACCAGCCCAATATAAGAGTAACGTTTATCTCCATCGACAGTTGAGTTCTTTCTCTGGGACCAGAGCTGTTGAGTTTCTATGAGGCCAGCACAGTGAGATCTAATCAAAGCATATAAGAGATAAAAAATTCCTTTTGCTCCAGAAGCAAAAGGAATTGCTCTGGAAGTAACATTCTCTTTAAAAATTAACACTCGACTTAACATTGCTTCCTCTTCTGCTCAAATTGGGCAGAAACATGGATTAATTACAGCATGGGCTATAAAACAATATCATGGTGAATTCAACAAACATGGTGGAATAAGGAGCTCTATGACTCTGTCCTTCTAGAAAAACAACTAATAAGCTGACAAAAACTGTCAGAATTAACTTTTACAGAACTCTGAAATCTAGTCAAAAACTTTCAATAACCAGGAGAAAGTTTAATGAAGAAGAAAGTAGCTGTGTTACAATAAGAGAGAGCTGTGGCATTTTAAATCACCTGCCTATCATCCCCCACTCTCCAGAATGTCAGGAGCCATGAAAATGGCAATCTGAACATCAGGTGCAGGTGGCAAGTACCATACGGAGCAATAAAGATCTTATTATCAAAACATTATGGTTGTGGACTTCACCCTCTCTGGCAGCCTCCTCAAAGATTGGCACGGGGCTGGCATTGGTTTCGCCCGACCCGGCACATTCCCAGGGCTGAGTGGCATCCAAGGCAGCTTTTAGTGAAAGCATTTAAAGGCAAGAGTATTGACTGAAGGAAACTTAGGCAAGGGAAAACAGTTAGAGCCAGAAGTAGACAGACCAAACTCCTGGGAAAGGAGAAGCTGAGAAATGAAATATGTCGGGGGAATACGGGCTTTAAAAAGCTCCTGTGTACACGGGAGAATCAAGAAGACCAAGACCATTCCTGTGGATGGATGCATTTTCAATAATGGCCTGAAAAGTCTTTAAGCTTTCACCTCTGGGTGACCTTCAGGCTCCACACAAGCAGGAAGTGAAGGCTAAGGCAGAATTGTAAATGGCCTGACTAAGCACTGAAGAAGTGCCCCAAAATAAAGCCAATCTACAAAGACTGGGAAAATTTTTTTCTTCTTTGGGCTTCAGATATTTAACGAAATTTTGTCAAAACACTAGTTGACTGCTAAGGCAATGGAACAGAGATTTCATTGGCTACATATGGCAGAGAATATAGACTTTAGAAGAATAGTTTAGAAGAGTCATTAACAAAGAAACAGTAACTCCTATCAAACAGGAACACAAAACCAGGGAGGGCAAAGAATAGGATTTCTAGAGTTGTCACAGTAAAATGTTCAGAAAAATCTAGTTTTCAATAAGAAATGATAAGGCATGCCAAAAAATGAGGAAGTATATCCTAGTCATAGGAAAAAAAATGAAATTAATGGAAACTATCCCTGAGAAAGTACAGACATTGGACTTACTAGACGTGGCCTGTATTCAATATGTTCAAAGAACTGAAAAAACCCATGGAGAATGATGTCTCACCCATAGAGAATGTCAGTAAAGGGATAAAAATTGTAAAAAGGAACTGAATAGAGATTCTGGAGCTGAAAAATACAATAATTGAAATTAAAAATTCACTAGCATAGATCATGTCAAATTTGAATATGAAGAAGACAGAATCAGCAAAGTTGGAAGATAGATCAGTTGAGATTATCTAGTCTAAGGAACAGACAGAGAAAAGAATGAGGAAAAATGAATGAAGCCTAAGAGACTTGTGGGACAACATCAAGCATAGTAACATATGCATAATGAGAGTCTCAGCAAGAAAGGAGAGAAAGAGGCAGAAAGAATCTTTGAAGAAATATTGGCCAAAAGTGTAATGAATGACGTGAATGTATCCAAGAAGCTGAAGGAACTGCAAATAAGATGAAGTCAAAGATATCCACAATGAGAGAAATTGTAGTGCAATAGTCAAAACTTGAAGATGGAGTCTTGAAAGGAGCAAGAGAGAAGCAATTTGTCATGTACAGCGGATCTTCAATAAGATAAGATTAACAGTTAATTTCTCTTCAGAAAACGTAAAGGCCAGGAGGCAGTGGGATGATATATTTAAAGTACTTACAGAAAAAAACTGTCAACAAAGACTTCTATACCCAGAAAAAACTATCCTTCAAAAACAAAGGTGAGATTAAAATATTCCTTGATTTAAAAAAAGTAGAGTTGGGGGCCGGCCCGGTGGCACAAGTGGTTAAGTGCGCACGTTCCACTGCGGCCGCCTGGGGTTCGCTGGTTCGGATCCTGGGCGCGCATCAATGCACGGCATGTAGAGCCATGCTGTGGTGGCATCCCATATAAGGTAGAGGAAGATGGGCGTGGATGTTAGCTCAGGGCCAATCTTCTTCAGCAAAAAAAGAGGAGGATTGGCATCAGATGTTAGCTCAGTGCTGATCTTCCTCACAAAAAAAAAAAAAGAGTTTATTACTAGTAGACATGTCCAACAAAAATGCTAAAAAGAGTCCATTAGACCGAAATGAAAGGACATTAGACAGTAACTCAAAGCCATGTGAAGAAACAAAGAACACTGGCAAAGGTAGCTACAGAGGTAAATATAAAAGCCAGTATTTTCGCAATTTTTTCTATCTCCTCTTTTTTCTTTCCTATACAATTTAAAATAAAAGCATAAAACAATAATTATTGATCTGTGTTAATGAACATGCAATGTATAGAGATGTAATTGGGAAAAAATATCATAAATGGAGGAGGGATGAAGCTGTACAGGAACTGTTTTTGTATACTACTGAAAGTAAGTTGGTATGAATTCAAACTTGATTCTTGTAAAGTTAGATATTACTTTTAATCTCATGGTGACCACTAAGAAAGAAAACTAAAAAAAATTACACAGACAAAGAAACAAGAAGGGAATCAAAATGATATACTAGAAACAAATCAATAAATCATTGGGAAAGTCAGTATGGAGGAATCTAGGCATGAAAAATGACAATACACAAAAACAGACAGCCAAATGACAGAAGAAAGTCTGTCTTTATCAGTAATTACTTTATATGTAAATGATTACAGCTCTTTAATTGAAAGTCAACAACTAGCAGAATGAACCAAAAAACATTGTGTAACTACATGCTGTCTATAAGAGACTCTCTTTGGATCCAAAGACACACTGAGAGAAAGTAAAAGGATGGAAAAGGTAACGTGTGTAATAGTAAACAAAAGAGAGCTGGATGACTATGTTAATGTCAGATAAAATACAGTTCAAAAATTGTTATAAGAGACAAAGAAAGCTATTACATACTGATAAAAGGGTCAATCCATCAAGAAGATGTAATGACTATAAATATATATGCCCCTAAAAGCAGAACCCCAAAATATATGAAGCAAAAACTAACAGAATTGAAAGGAGAATTAGACAGTTCTACAATAATAGTTGTTGACTTCAATTTCCCATTTTCAATAATGGATGGAACATCTAGATTGAAAACCAATAAGGATATCAAGAACTTGAACAACACTATAAACCAACTAGACATAACTGACACATCTATAACATTCAACCCAACAACAAGAGAATACACATTCTTCTCAAGTGCATATGGAACATTCTAACCATATGTTAGGCCACAAAACAAATTTTAATACATTTAAAAATATTGAAATCAGGGGCCGGCCCGGTGGCGCAAGCGGTTAAGTGCGCGCGCTCCGCTGCGGCGGCCCGGGGTTCGCTGGTTCGGATCCCGGGCGCGCACCGACGCACTGCTTGGTAAGCCATGCTGTGGCGGCGTCCCATATAAAGTGGAGGAAGATAGGCACAGATGTTAGCCCAGGGCCGTCTTCCTCAGCAAAAAAAGAGGAGAATTGGCGGATGTTAGCTCAGGGCTGATCTCCTCACAAAAAAAAAAAAAAATATTGAAATCATACAAGGTATCTTCATACATATTGAGATCATACAATGTGTCATCTTGTTAAGACAGCAATAGTCCCTAAAGCAATGTACAGATTCAATGCAATGTCTATAAAATCTCAAAGCCTTTTTTTCAGAGGTGGAAATGTTGGTCTCAATCTTGAAAAAGAAAAACAAAGTTGGAAGACTCATACTTTGCAATTTCAAAGCTTACTACAAATCTATAGTAATCTAAACAATGTAGTACTGGCATTAGGATAGACATACAGATCAACAGAATAGACTGAAATAAAGCCATATATCTATGGTCAACTGATTTTTGACAAGGGTTCCAAGGATATTCAATAAAGGAAAGAATACGGTCTTCAACCAATGATGCTGGGATAAGTAGATATGCACAGGCAAAAGAATGAAGAATTATCTTACACAATATGCAAAAATTAATGCCAAATATATCAAAAACCTACATATAAGAGCTAAAACTAAAAGTCTTAGAATAAAACATTAGAGTAAATCTTCATGACCTTGGATTTGGCAGTGGATTCTTATATCTGACGCCAAAAACACAGGCAACAAAACATAAGGTAAATAAATTGGACTTCATCAAAATTAAAAACTTTTGTTTATCAAAGGACATTATCAAGAAAGTAAAAAGACAACCTACAGAATGGGAGAAAATATTTGCAAATTGTGTATCTGATAAGGGTCTAAGATCCAGAACACGTAAAAACAACACCAACAAAATCTCTCACAATTCAACAACCAAAAGACAAACAACCCAATTAACAAATGAGAAAGAATTTGAGTAGACATTTCTCCAAAGCAGATATGCAAATGCCTACAAGTACATGAGAAAATGTGCCACATCATTAGTCATTAAGAAAATGTAAATCAAAATTATAATGCGATACTATTTCACACCTACTAGGATTGCTACAATTTTCTAAAATGCAGGAAAATAGTTTAAGTGTTGGCAAGAATGTAGAGAAACTGGAACTCTTGTACATTGCTAGTGAGAACGTAAAATGGTGCCTCCTCTATGAAAAGCAGTTTGATGATTCATCAAAAAGTTCAACATGCAATTACCATGTGACCCAGCAATTCTAACCCTTGGTATATATCCAAAATAATTGAAAACAGGCATTCAAATAAAAACTAGCACGTGAATATTCTTAGTAGCACTGTTGAGAATAGCCAACATGAAAACAACTCAAATGTCCATCAACTGATGAATGGATTTTTAAAAAGTGATATATGAGTGCAGTGGAGCCATAAAAAGGAATGAAATCACTGAGTCACGCTAAAACATGGATGAACTGGGAACTATGTAAATGAAAGAAGCCAGTCACAAAATGTCACATATTGTATGATTCCATTTATACGAAATATCCTGGGTAGGTAAATTCACACAGAAAGAAAGAGATTAGTGGTGTCGGAAGCTGGGAGGAGGGGGAATGGGGAACAACTGCTTAATGGGCATGGGGTTTCTTTTTGGGATGATGAAAATGTTTTCTAATTAGATAGAGATGGTGGTTGCACAGCATTGTGAATGTACTAAAGGCACTGATTTGTTCACTTTAAAATGGTGAAGTTTATGTGATGTGAATTTTACTTGACTTGAAAAAAAACAGTGTCACACTTTTCCCCAATTCATATAGGCTCTAAATTTTAATCTTGAATTTGTTTATTTCTGCTTCCATTTGTGCTAAAACATTTTGAAAAGAATAAAATACTCTGCACACATCATATAATCACATGTATATGCATATCAATGTAGATAAATACAAACATTTAAATATATATGCATATGTAAATATAAATATATATAGCCAGTGGGTTGATATCATTTCCTTTCATTTCCTTCATCCTATTCAAAAATTACAGGTACAGCAGGAGACATTGATCCTTCATTTTCTTCAGCATAAAAAGGGCACAGATATTTCCATATATCTTCATTTTCTATGGCGCCTCAATGCCTACAAGACACAATTTATGCTTCTTATTATGCCCTTTAACATCTGGTCGATGCCTTCCCTGGTTGTCATCTGCCATTGATTCATTCATGGTCTGCTTCAGCCGCGTGACTCCACTGTAATTACCTAAACATAATGGGCTGTGGGCATGCTCATCTCTCTCCCTTAAATGCCTTAACCCCTAGATCAGCATGGAAACAGTTACAGAGCTGCCAAGATTTGGTTCAAGCTTTCAACCCTTTGGGAAAACTGCTCTATTCACAAAGTGTCAGAGGGGATAAATCTACTTCTCTATGTTTCTAGCTCCTACTTATTCAAAGCATGGTGCCTAGACAGGCAACATCAGCAGCATGCAAGAGCTTGTTACAAATGCCGTATCTCAGGATCCATCCCAGACCTACCGACTCAGACCCTGCCTTTATCAAGTATCCCAGATGATTTGTGTGCACATGGAAGTGTGGGGAGCACACAGTGCAGATCTCTATTTTTCTACTTACAGCATTACATTGTTCTCTTTACTGGTCTGCATGAATCCCCAGGTCATTAAGCTCCTTGAGGATAGGGAATCTGTTTTATTTATCAATGTATTCTTACACACACAGTTCTAGGATCACATCTTTCCTCAGAAAATATTTTCAGAATTATTAGAGAAAAAGATTGGTTTCCACAATCCCCCGAGAAGTGCTTCTTTCTCCAATACGTTACTGAACCACCTTTGGAGGTTTGGTGGGAAAATGTTGAAGTTCAACCTCAGCTATCTGTAGATTTTAGTCGTTAGGATCCACACAGCATCATGAAGCTAATAAAGCTAAGAGTAATGAGAAGCAAATGACAAAGGAAGCCAGGCTTCTCCTGCTACCCCAGAGCGGAGGATAATTTGACAGTTCAATGCCGCCTGTTTGCGAAAACACTTCCGTGGCTCATTTCTCATTGCGGAAAGTAGCCCTGTGGGGCGTGTCACTGTATCCGGGTGACAGGGTCCATGTGGGAAAGTACAGCTCAGTGTTTTTGCTGCTGGGCTCGGAAGGCTGTGAGTGACGGGAGGTGTTGGGAGGACTCCCCATGGAAGGCTCCCTCCAACCCCACACGCTCTGCTCAAGCCTAAATAAAGACATTACTAGAAATGTTCTTCTGTTACTCTGGGCTCAGTTCCTTCTTCTCTCTCTTCCTTCCTTCCCTGCTTTCCTCAAATATCTATTATCCCGATAAAAAGGATAGTTGAGGCACAACGTCTGCCTTTGAAAAGCAGCCTATGCTGAGATAAAGAAGCTTGTGGCAAATAATGGAAACATATTGAGCTAAGTACTATACAGGAGGGGCAGAGAAGTGGAAGCGAATCAGCTTTGCAGGGAACGCACTAGAGCTGGGCATAAACCCCCTGTAGAAACGCATTAGGCAGGTGAGTTAGGGAAGGATTCTCGTGTGCAATCTAAAATCTGCAAGTAGTTAAATAATGCTAGAAAGAAAGGTAAAGGAGGTCTGGCAGGGAGGAATTGTGGGGATGCGGGGTAGGCAGGTCAGGGGTCAGGAGATACTTCTCTGACTTATAGTACTCTTCTCTGTCGTGTTCCTCACGCTTTTGTGATGTGAATCACAACGAGAATTAGGTTTTACATCACGATCTAGTAGACGTATGTAGAATTGAAACAAAATTTCATGAAACATCTTTTAACCTCATTAAGTACCTAAATTCCTAATATTTCCATTTTATTCTACTTCAGGATTTAGATACTGGCTTTGATTTTATCTAAGTGTCTGCTTTCAAGAGGACCCAATCTGTGGCAGTGGGTATCCTTGTCTTGTTCTAGATCCCAAAGGGAGGCTTTCAACATTTCACTACTAAAAGGGAGGCTTTCAACATTTCACTACTAAAAGTGATGTTTGTTATATGAGTTTTGTAGATTTCCTTGTCAGAGTGAGGAAGTCCTATTCATATTATTGTACAAGTTTTTAATGTGAATCCTCAATTCCTTGAAACATTGAGGTATTCATGTTTTTTCTCTATCAATTTTTTAATGTCTACATTAAATTGTTTGACTTTTCTAATGTAAAAAAAACCCTTGTATTCATGGTATAAACCTAACTTGGGCATGATGCACTATTCTTACATGTTTCTAGATTTGGTTTGCTACCATTTGTTAGAACTTTTTAAAATTTACGTACAGAAAAATTCACTCTACTTGGTGTTGATATATTAGAGAGTCTAGTAATCACCACTACAAGTGAAAATATAATAGGCAGTGTACAAATTTCCAATTGTCTCATAATTGTCATTTTTTAAAGTTTCTTTGAATCAGTATTCAAATAAGTTCCAACATTACAATTTACTATTATGTCTCTTAAGACTCTTTTTAGATTTTAAGTTCTTTTCCATCTTTCTCTATCCACCTTGCAATGTATTTGTTGAAGAAACCGGATCGTTTTGTCGTGTAGAGTTTTGTACAAGCTGGATTTTGCTGATTACAGACATATGGTTGTTGTTTAACGTCTGTTGTTTAACATATAATATGTTGTTCAATCGTCCATATTTTTGCTAAATTGAATCTGGAGGCTTGATCAGATTTAAGACTGATTTGGGTGAGGACAAGACTAGTTTACACATAGATTTGTATATTGCATCAGGATACATGGACTGTTTGCTTGCCACTTTTTGTAATGTTTGCAGTAGTTAATGACCAGTGCTTAGATATATGAATTCATTATGTGTTACACAATGATGATGTTCTAGTTCTTTCATTTCTTCTTTATTCGTTAACTAGAATACTGCTATAAAGAGAAACTTTGTCTCATCTGCTTTTTGGTGACCTAGTAGTATGGGAAGGCGTGATAAAATGCTGAATTCTTTCCCTTTATTTTCAAGTTTCCAATGATCACCAAAGTTATTTTTTTTCAGTTATATTGCACTCTATATTTTTATACATATTTGATGTGTTTCAATTCATAGAAGATATTAATTTTAGTGATGCTCAAATTGTACCACTTTGGCCAATAAAAACTTACTTGGGTTGCCTTCATATTTGTTTAGATATAACCCTACTAGTCTATCTTGTTATCTGGTATAACAAGATATTCCAAGATCACCTTGTACATTTCCTGCCCCAGACTTGGAATCAGTCATTCTAAAAGGAACTCTGGTTCCTTTTGGTGAGAAATGGCATTTCAAGACTATCTGTGAGCTATGGGTGTTCCTTGACACTGGTTTATGATGTTATATTTTCAAGGCATTTTCAGGGAACAGAGCTAGAAAATAAACACACTTATGTATATATCTGTTTATATGTATGTATATGTATATGTGTGTATATTTATATATGTATGTATGTATTTACATGTGTGTATGTGTCTCTCTATCTATATCTATCTACTTGTCTATCTATCTATCTGTCTATCTATATAAAATTATAATTTGAATCCCAGTACTCCAGGACACAAGAATGATAGACTATCGTATACTTACCCATTTGATAAATTCCAAAATATACATACCTAACAGTTTCAAAAACAAACAACAAATAACAACACTGTCACCAACAATATATTTACCGTAGAAAGTTTGAGACTTTTTTGTTGCAGTTTTTCCCTCTGAACATATATCCCACTAGGATATGTACAAATGATTGAGGTTTTAGATTCAGTTCCACTCTGAATGACTGGCCACCAAATACACAAATTTTTTGGTTCATTTGTTCCATATCACTTTTCAAATTTTCAAGGATCTAATTCCAAAATCAGTTTTGTAAAACAAAGTATTTTCAAAGATGTCTAGTTTATAACTCTGTCCCTCCTATCATATTCCTATTTCATCCCCCAACTAAAGTGAAGTTCACAAACACGCACACACGCACACACACACACACACACACAATTTGGTATTCTCACTTTTCTTAGATAAGCAGTAGCAAACTATACATTTTTCTCCCCTTTATTTTCAGAGAATAAGATATTCTAGAGAACTCTCCAAATTAAGATATAGAGATATCCCTCATTACTTTTCATGAATGCCTAGTACTCCACTGTGGAGTACTACAGTGTATTCACCCAATCTCCTATCTGGAGACTGTTGGCTATCTGGGTTGTTTGTAGTCTATTGATATTTCAAATATTCCTGCAAAGAATGCCTAGAGCATATGATTTTGCGTATTTTTACCTGTGCATTTTTGGCATCAATTCCTAAAAGTGGAATCGCTGGGTCAAAGGTTAAATGAATATGTAATTTTCCTAGAAATGGTGCCTATACCGGTATTTATTAATCTACATTTCCACCAGGGATACATGAGCCTGCCTGATATCCCCCACAGCTGTGACGACACAGTATGTTGTCAATCATTTCTTGTGTTGCCAGTCTACCAAGTGAGAAATGATACCTTATTACAATTTTAACTTTCATCTCTCTTATTGTGAGTGATGTGAGCATATTTTCAAATGATTATATGAATTTTCTTTTCTATGAACTTTATATTCTTAGTCCATTTTTTAGAGACGTTCTCATTTTTTCTCTATTTTTATAACCCCTTTATATATTAGAAATATTGAGCCTTTGTGATACAAGTTGCAGATATTTTCCAATTTGTCAAATTATTTTCTACTTTACTTGACTTTCTTTCTGTAACCATGTAAAAGTTTTTATTTTTGTGGAACTGTATTCATCTACCATTTCACTTATAGCTTCTAGATTTTGAGCAGTGGTTAGAAAAATTGTTCACAGTTCCAGATGACAAGGGAATTACCCCAAATATTTTCCTATTATATTTTCAACTTTTATTATAAAACAATTATAGATCCACAGAGAAAGGCAAAATTAATACAAAGAAGGCCCATGTGCCCTTCACTCAGTTTCCCTTAATGACATCTTACATAATTATAGTACAATATCCAAATAATAAAATTAACATTAGTACAATCCAAACCATATTCAGATTTCATCAAGTTTGTGTGTACCCATTTGTGTCTGTGTGTTTCTGTGTGTGTGGGTGGGTGTGGATGGGTGTGTGTGTAATTCTATGCAATTTTATCACACATGTAGATTTGTTAACCACCAACACATTCAGGACACAGAATTGTTTCATGACCTCAAATGCTACCCCTTTATAGTCACATCCATCCCTTTTCCCCACACCTTGTCCATAACTGTTGATAAGCCCAATCCATTCTTTATCTCTACAATATTGTCATTTCAAGGAGGTTATATAAATAGAATCCTACAGTATGTGACCTTTTGAGATTGGCATTTTCATTCAGCACATTGCCGTTGAGAACCACCCAAGTTATTGTATGTATCAATAGTTTGTCCCTGTTTTATTGCTGAGTAGTATTCCGTGGTTTGGACGTAACACAGTTAAAACATTCACCCATTGAAGAGCATTTGAGTTGTTACCAATATTTGGCTATTACACAGCACACTGCTATGAACTTTCACGTATGGGTTGTTGGGGTGGACATAAATTTTCTTTTCTCTAAGATATAAATGCCCAGGAGTGTGATTACTAAAACATATAGTAAGTTTACATTTAGTTTTTTTTTTTTTAAGAAACGTCATTAGTTTTCTGTTGCTGCCATTACAAATGACCACAAACTTAGTGGCTTAAACACCACAAATTTCTTGCCTTATAGTTCTGGAGGCCCGAGGCCCAACATGGGTCTCACTGGATTAATATCAAGGTGTTGTCAGGACTGTGTTCCTTTGTGCAGGCTCCGGTGCAGGGGCTGAGTGGGGGGAGATCCATTTCCTTGACTTTTCCAGCTTGTAGAAGCTGGCTATATTCTTTGACTCACAGCTCTATTCGTCAGTCTTCAAAGACAATAATGTCACATCTCTCCAACTCTTTTTCTGCCCTAAGTCTCTCTCTCTGAACATAGCTGAGAGAGGTCCTCTACTTTTCAGGACTCTAGTGATTAGATTGAGCCCATCTAGATTATCCAAGATAATCTCCCTTTCTCAAGGTCCGTAACCTTAATCTTGTCTACAAAGTCCCTTTTCCTAAATAATGTAATTTATTCACAGGTTCCAGGGATCAGGTTGTGAACATCTTTGAGGATCATTATTCTGCCTACACAGAAAGTGTCAAACTATTTTCCCGAGTGGCTATGCCATGTTATATTTCCACCAGCAATATATGATAGATTCAGGTTCTACACATCCTCGTCAGCATTTGACATTGCTACTGTTTTTTTCCCAATTGTTCTACTAGGTGTCTAGTAATATGTCATCATGATTTTAATTTGCATTTCCTTATTGCCTAATGAAGTTGAACATCTTTTCATGTGCTTAGTTGTCATCCATATATCCTCTTTAGTGAAATGTCCCTTTATGTCTTCTGCTATTTTCTAGTTGGATTGTTTATTTTTTTTCTGTTCAGTTTTGCCGATCCTTTATATACTCTAAATACGAGTCCTTTTTAAGATATACAATTGCAAATATTTTCTCCCAATCTGTAGTTTGTCTTTTCATTATCTTAACAGAGTCTTTTGCAGAGTAAAAGCTTTAATTTTGATGAAGCCCATTTTATCAATATTTTCTTATAAGATCATGTTTTGGCATCATATCTAAGATATCTTCATCTAGCTATGTGTCCTGAAGATTTTCTCCTATGTTTTATTCTAATGCATGCTATATTGTACATTTTATATTTAAGTATGTGATCCCTTTTGAGTTAATTTGTCTATAAGGCATGAGTTTAGGTTCAGGTTCATTTTTTTCCCTGTAGGTGTCCAATTGTTCCAGTAGCATTTGTGGAAAGGATATCTTTCTTCCATTGAATTGCTGTTGCCCCTTTGTCAAAAATCAGTTAGACATACTTGTGTAGGACTATTTCTTGGATCTCTATTCTGTTTCATTCATCTGTGTGTCTGGCCTTCTGCCATACCACACTGTCTTGGTTACTACAGCTATAAAGTAAACATTAAAATCAGAGAGATTGATTCCTCCCACTTTATTCTTCTTTTTCAAAAGGAGCAATGAGTGGGTCCCAGCCTTATCAGACATTTAAATATACTCTAAAATTTCTATGACTAAAATAGTGAGATATTGACAGATATACCAGTGGAACATAGTGTAAAATCTATAAGTAGACCTAATTGCATATGGAAATTCGGTACATTCCTAAATTCCTGTGTGATTCAGACACAGGAAACATCTCAGATCAATAGAAAAGATGGACATTTAATTTAGTGGTTTTGGTGTACCTGGGAAAATATAACAGTGGATCATCTCTTATAATGTGCACCAGGTTTTCAAATGGATCACAAAATTTAAGTGAAATCATGCAAGTACCAGAAGAAAACATGGGCAAATTCTTCTATAATCTGCAAATTGGGAAATATTTTTAATCTATTACTCAAAATCCAGAAGCAGCAAATAAATAAAGATAGATAATTTTGATTACATTTAAAAACTGTCTGAGACAAAAAAATGCTCAGTGCAAATTAAAAGGGAAAATTGCATACTACAGAAAAAAGATTAGTACTAATGAGACAAACAAATTCTCGATTTTCCTAACTTAGAGAGAGCTTTCAAAAATAGAAAAGGAAAAGCCAACAACTTTATAGAAAAAGGGGCTAAAAAAATAAACAGAAAGTTCACAGAAAAAGATATGAAAATGACTTGTAAACTTATAAAAAGATGTTCAAGCTTGTTTATACAATAAGAGAAATGTAAATTAAAATTATAATGAGATATTATTTCTCATCCATCAGAATAACAAAAACCCCAAAGTCTGCCACTATACTGTGGATGAAGCTGTGCGGAGACAGGCACCATCCTGCTTTGCTGGTGGGAATGCAAAAGGGTACAATCTCTTTGGAGGGGAATTTGACAGTACCTAGAAAATCACACATGTACATTTACCATTGAACCCAGCAATTCCACCTCTGCAATCTCTCCTGAAGATGCACATTACAGTGATTGCAAATTTCTCAAAATATCACTTGTGCTCATCACCGCTTTGAAATTTTCATAGTTTTAGGACCCACCATTTGATCTTGTTACTGAATGTTTAAATAAAAAAGCAAATACTGTCATATCACAAATTAACTTCTTAAAAATATTTTAATACATTTCTTTCATGTTATTTGAAATTCAAAATAAAATAAATATCACTCCTAGAGGTGCAGCTATTGTAACCCGTAAGACACTTTCTCCCACCAACACACATACATACACACACGTTTTGAGGATTTTTAGACTGCATAAGTTAATATATTGTCATAGGGCAAGAGAAGGCATGGCTTGGGCTAAAGTTCAAAGAAAAATACTGGAGCCAGTGGACTGAGGACTGTGGATATAATGAAGTCACAGGGTAATTGAGCAGTGTTCATATAGCCTTTCTGAAATGGAGAGCAAAGAAAAGAGTTAAAGGAAAAGAGTATTTTTGGTCAGAATTATTGAGCTTGGCTATTGACCAAAGTCAATTGAATAATTATATTAGTCTTACTTTAATCGGTTCTCCGTTGGGCCAAGTTCTAGGTTGGGACATGAAATGTTAGCACTAGGAAAGATTGTAAAGCCTGACTCCTGATTGTACAGATGAGAGAAATGTGCACAGCCTGGACTGGGCTTGGGCGAGTGAGGCACCGAGGGTGCGAAATTTAAGGGGCACTTGCTCACAGGATAGTAGGCGCAGGCCCTGCCCTGAGAGTGCCTATCTCTGGACTTTTGTGCCCTCAGCACCTTACTCACCTCACCTTAGTTTGAGCGTTGAAACTGCCCATGGAGACCAAGTGCCTGGTCAGTTCATGTGACTGGTTGGTGGCAGAGCCAGAACTAATACAGGTTCTCTAATGCAGGTCTGGGATCTTCCCTACGTTAGGCTGCCTTCACCCTTGCCACTGCTCTGAGGAAGTGCTCTCAAGACAGAGTGCTCAGCGTCTTAGCCTGGATAAGACCTTGAGTCCCAATTTGGTCATGGCATGGTGACCAACCGGAGCACAGTAAGACTTCACCCACGACAAGATATCACACTGTTCAAATGGGAAAATGTTTACAAGGTGAATCAACAGGTAGACAAGGGTAATGTTTATCCTTCCTAATTAAGAACAAGAAATTTTCTCTAAGTGCTAACGAAATTATTATGAAGAGAGCCATTATAAGCAACGGTGACTTTGCTAATTTACAAAACCCTCTGCACAATGATGGAAACACACAGAAAATCCTCCAAAGAATGAAGTAGTTTCACCTTTTAAAACAGCATTTGTTAAGGATTGAAGGAAATAGTTCTGCATTTCTTCAAGAATGCTCTAAAAATTAGGGTTTTCAAAAAACAAATAAATAGACCCAGCAATCCTTATTTACCCAAGAGAAATGAAAACTTATGTTCACACTAAACACCTGTACTTGAATGATTATAGCATCTTTTTTTCTAACCACAAAAAGTCTGGGAAAACCAAAATGACCTTCAAGTGGTGAATGGATAAACAAATTGTGGTCCATTAATACACTGGAATACTAGACAGAAATAAAAAGGAGCAGACTATTGATATACACAAGAACTTACATGGATCTCAAATGCATTATACTGACTGAAGGCAGACAAACTCAAAAAACTACATACTGTATGATTCTATTTATCTGACATTATAGAAAAGGCAAAATTACAGGGGGAAAAAATAGGCAAATTGTTGCCAGGGCTGGAGATTGGAGGAGGGGTTGACAACAGAGAAACGTGGGGAATTTTTTGAGGTGATAGAACTTTTTTATATGTTATACGTCATGATGACCACTGGACTGTGTTTGTCAAAAATCATAGACTTATACACTAACAAGAATATATTTTATTGTAAAACATACTTTGATAACTGTTTTTCAGTATAATTGGTTTCTTTGTATTCCTAATTATTTCATTGCATGCATCTAAAAAATTATTCTAAGAAGGGATCACATAAGCTTCATCAGACTGTCAAGGGGCCATGAGAAAGAAAAAAGGATTAAGAATCTCTGCAGTGTGGGGTGTTACCATTGCCTTCTGCCTTTGGTGGATCTGAGCTCCCATCCTGTCAACCCCGCATGTCAACCAAATCTCTGCTCACCTCTCAGCTGTTTGTCAGGGATGCACAGACGGGGGATGAGATCTCAGTGTGTGTGTTTGTGTGCATCTGTGTGTGCACACGTGCACATGTGTGTATGTGTGTGACAGAGATGAGGCTCTCTGATCCCCCTTCTGTAGTGTCCCTGGCTCAACGCTACCCTGCCTTCAGTGTGCTCACGGAGCTCTGCCTCCCAGTTGCCTCCCTCCTGATTCCTAGGAAGACGTCCATGGGCAGAGCATTCTGCTCTACATTTTGTGCTCCTATTTTCAGCCAGTGACTTGGTCCAGGAATCTTCAGTATCTTGCTTGGTCTTTGATGCTATTAAAACAAGTCTTTCTGCATTTTTCCAGCCTTTTAATTTGTTGTTAGTGAAAGAATTAGTTTGAAACGCCCAGTGTGCTATTACATAACCATGTTTTAAGGGTGTTTAAGTTGTTTAGTATTTTTGCTTTTTAGTTATGTTAGGTAATATTTTATCTAAAGTGACTCTTTTTAGGAGCAAGGCTGTATCACCCTTCCTTTTAAATGAACGGACACCGATGATAGAGAATTCAGTGACCTCTGTGATGGATTAAATTTCAGATTTGTTGATCTAGTTCTGAATATTTATCCAACTTCATTTCTATCTGATGTTTTGGTCCTGACTAGATACTATGGCCCTTCAGAATAAAAAACTTTTAGTAAATCATGGTTGCAAATTTAAGATTGGACTTTCATATTTTACCTAACAATTATTTCAATGCTGGCCCCCAATTCTATTCATCTATGGAGTTCTTAACTACAATAGCAGTCCAATTAGGAAGGGATTAAACGTAATTCTATGCCTCACAGGGCTTTTGTGAGCTATAGCCATATGTTTTCATGTTGCACAACAAAGTTGGGAGATTGAGGGGCGATCCTTTATCCAAGTGTTTCTAAGACAGCATCACGACAATGAAGATTTAAATACAAAGAACATTTGTCACATCTATGGTATTATGTTGAGATCACAATGAGGCAAAGGAAATCACGAAAAAGGAAACTGAGAAGTTGTGAGGCCCAAGGTCTAGAGCCAGCCAGGAAGCTTGAGGAGACAGATTTTCAATCACATTTTGAAGGAGATCTTTCTAGCAGCCTCAGTTGATCAAAGACAAAACTGTCTCTGCTGCAGTTGGCTCTCTGCTCTTCATCCCCACGGTGCTCTGTCACAGACTGCACAGCCACTCCCCAGAGAGGTTTGAAAGACGATTCGGCATCACGAGGCACATTGGACTAATGGCCTCAAGGGACCCGCCAACTCCGAGAATCTGTGAGTCTCCCAACCGGGGATGCTTGACTTCTTTAGTTGTCTTTTTTAAAGTAATCTCATTAGATATTAAATGATACCAGATTTTCTTTATCCCCTTTAAAGTGCAGAAAGTTGAGTTAACCGTACTCCTTAGTTCTTGGTACATTATTTCTGCTGGCTTATGCAAAGCTCTCCTCTTATTTGTTTAATTCAATTATTTGTTCATTCCTTCTTATCTCTGCACAGTCTGTTCCCATTTTTGTCTCCCACATTAGGCAAAATTCCAATATATTTAATATATATCTTTCTGTTCATATGAAAAACTGTATCCTTGCAAAATAGGTGTTCATTTTGCAAAATGTATACTTGTTGTTTTACACACATGCATTTTCAATGTACACTAGTGTTATTGTGTGATATATTTTATTCTATTTCTAACTTTCTTCATTAAGCACCCAGTCTTCACTATCCATCCATTTTGCTATATTTGGTCCATTGCTTCCAACTATGCTGTAGCCCTCCATGGTGTGAATTGCACTGTATTTGACCTAGCCACTCTCTACCTCCACGAATAAAATGAACACCCTTATCTACATCCTTATGGACTGGTAAACGTAGACTTTGACATGTGTGTTAGACAAAATTCTCCAGAAAAACAGAACGAATAGGATATGTGAGTGTGTGTGTGTGTGTGTGTGTGTGTGTATTCTCTCTTTCTCCATATATATTTATATAAATATAGCTATATTTATATATATATATAAAGAAATTATTTATATATAGAGAGAGATAAATGTATTAGAAGAAATTGGTTCAGATGATTATGGAGGCTGGTGAGGCCCAAGATATGCAGTGTGAGTCACAAACGGGAGACCCAGGAGAGCTGGTGTTGTAATTCCAGGCTGTGATTCCAGGATGGCAGGCTCAAGACCCAGGAAGCATCAACATTTCGGTTCTAGTCCAAAGGCAGGACAAAGCTGATATCGCAGTTTGAAAGTCATCAGACAGGAAAAATTCTCTCTGACTCAGGGAAGGGTTAGTCTTTTTTTGTTCTATTCAGGCCTTCAACTGATTCGATGACGTCTGTCCACATTATGGCAGGCAATCTGCTTTACTAAGTCTGTCGATTTAAATGTTAATGTTCAAAAAATACCCTCAAAAACACACTCAGAATAATTTATTTAACATTTAACCAAATATCTGGGCATTCTGTAGCCCAGTCAAGTTGACACATAAAATTAACCATCACAGCATGTAAAATCAGGAGTGTAAATGCTGAACCATGAAGCGTGTGTACATTTAATTTGATAAGGTACTGTCAGTGTACTCTCCTGGTGGGTAGTCCTAGTCTAAGCCCACTCACAGTGTCTTAATCCCTGCTAACACTTGGCGTTATCCAGCTATCTAATTTTTCCAATCTACAAAGTTTAAAGAGATATCTCTTTGTTGTTTTAATTTGCATTTTTGATATTATTAATGAGTTTGAGCAGCTTGTCATATACATACTCTCTGTTTTTCTCCTCTCTACTTGTTGTTTTCATATGTTTAAATCTCTAATGTGTCTAAATTATCACTCCATTTCCTTTGGCACTTATTTGTATTTTCTAATTTTTCCTATTCAGTCTTGCCTGAGGTCTATCTTGTTAATCTTTTAAGAGAACAAATGTTGGGCTTTTTAAATCTTTTCTATTGCTTTTGTGTTTTATTTCCAAATTTCCTTTTTCTAATATTCCTCTTTTTTTCCGCTCTCTAACAAGAGTGATAATGGTTTATTCTACACAAGATCTCCCTAAAAGCACAGCAAAGCGTCTGGCACATAGTAGGTGCACAATATAAGTTTGTCAAATGACCTAATTAATGAGAAAATATATCATCTTTGAGGTATAGTATTCATAGAAACAGCTTATATTTAACTAACTTCTCTACTGAGGTTTAATTATACCCACTGAATGCAAACATGCTTAGGAATGTGGGGAGTGAAGATGGCGATTCTCTCTTCCAAAAATAATACCAAAGGACTAGCATATATATTTTTTCATTAGACAATTTTTTAGAGCAGTTTTAGGTTCACAGCAAAATTGAAGGGAAGGTACAGAGATTTCCTACATATCACCTGCCCCACACATGCATTAGCTTCCCCCATTATCAATATCCCCCTCCAGAGTGGTACAATTTTTACAATTGTTGAGCCTACATTGAAACATCATTATCACCCAAAGTCCATACTTTACATTACAGTTCACTTTTGCTGTACATTTTATGGGATTGGACAAAAGTATAAGGATTGTATCCATCATTATGGTATCACACAGAAGAGTTTCATTGACTTAAAAATCCTTTGTGCTCTGTATATTCACCCCTCCCTCCCCCCAACCCCTGGAAACCACTAATCTTTGTACTGTCCCCATAGTTTTGCATTTTCCAGAATGTCATATGGTTGGACTCAAACAGTATGTAACCTTTTCATATGGGCTTATTTCACATAGCAATATGCATTTAAGCTTCATCTATGCTTTTCCTGGTGTGAAAACTTATTTATTTTTAGCACTGAATAGTATTTTATTGTGTGGATGTACCACAGGTTATTTATCCATTCACCTACTGAAGGACATCTTGGCTGCTTCTAAGTTTAGACAATTACGAATAAAGCTGCTATAAACATCCACGTGCAGGTTTTGTGTGGACATAAATTTTCACCTTCTTTGAGTCAATACCAAGGAGCACAATTGCTGGATCATATGGTAAGAATGTTTAACTTTATAAGAAACTACCAAACTGTCTTCCAGAGTGGCTGTACCATTTTCCATTCCCAACAACAGTGAATGAGAGCTCTTTTTGTTTCACCTCCTCACAGGCATTTGATGTCAGTGTTTGGATTTTGGCCATTCTAACAAGTGAGTAGTGGTATGTCAATGTTGTTTTAATTTGAAATTTTCTGATGATACATGATGTGGAGCATCTTTTCATATGGTTATTTACCATCTCTATATCATCTTTGGTGAGGTGTCTGTTAAGGTCTTTGGCCCGTTTTTTAATTGTGTTGTTTGTTTTCTTATTGTTGAGTTTTAAGAGTTCTTTGTATGTTTTGGATAACAGTCCTTTATCAGATGTGTCTTTTGAAAATATTCTCTCCCAGTCTGTGGTTTGTCTTCTCATTCTCTTGACATTGTCTTTCACAGAGCAGAAGTTTTCAATTTTAATGAAGTCCAGGTTATCAATTATTTCTTCCTGGATTGTGCCTTTGGTGTTGTGTCTAAAACATCATCACCATACCCAAGGTCATCTAAGTTTTCTCCTGTGACGTCTTCTAAAAGTTTTATATTTTTACATTTTACATTTAGGTCTGTGATCCATTTTGAGTTATTTTTTGTGAAAGGTGTAAGGCGTCTCTAGATTCATTTTTTGCATGTGGCTGTCCAGTTGTTCTAATGCCATTTGTTGAAAAGACTGTCTTTGATATATTTTATTTCCCTTACTCCTTTGTCAAAGATCAGTTGACTACATTTATGTGGGACTATCCCCAGGCTCTCTATTCTATTCCACTGATCTATTTATCTATTCTTTTGCCAATACCACACTGTCTTGATTACTATAGCATTATAGTAAGCCTTCAAGTCAAATAGTGTCAGTCCTCCAACTTTGTTCTTCTCCTTCAATATTGGGTTGGCTATTCTGGGTCATTTACCTCTCCATATAAACTTCAGAATCAGTTTATTGATATCTACAAAATTACTTGCTGAGATCATGATTGGGATTGCATTGAATCTATAGATCAGGTTGGGAAGAACTAAAATTTTTAGATTTTAGAATAGACAATATTAAGTCTTCCTATCCATGAACATGGAATATCTCTCTCTTTATTTAATTCTTCTTTTATTTTATTAATCAAGGTTTTGTGGTTTTCCTCATGTAGCTCTTATACATATTTTGTTAGGTTTATACCTAAGTATTTCATTTTGAGGGGTGCTGATATAAATGTTACTGTGTTTTTAATATCAAATTCCATTTGTTCTTTGTTGGTATATAGGAAAGCAATTGATTTCTGTATATTAACCTTGCATTGTGCAACCAGGCTATAGTCATTTATTGGTTCCAAGAGTTCTTTTGTCTATCCTTTTGTATTTTATTCATAGATTACATAATTATTCATAATTACATGATTATGTAACCTGTGAACAAAGACAGTTTTATTTCTTTCTTCTCAATCTGTATATCTTTTATTTCTTTTTCCAGTCTTACTGCATTTGCCAGAACTTGCAGTAAAATGTCGAAAAGGCATGACAAGAGATGACGTCCTTGTCTTGTACCTGATCTTTGTAGGAAAGCTTCAAGTTCCTCACTATTGACTACGATGTTCATACAGAGTTTTTAAAGCAATGTTAGGAAAACTTTGATTACCAGAAATATAATCACCAGTAATACTGCAAAGAGTTCTGTGGAGATGGCATATGAAATGAGTACCAGATATACTTTTGCATAACACAAATCATGAGGATCATAAATCCAGAATATTATAATTATAGAGAAAAATGTAGCATAAACTGGAAATATCAAGCACTAAAATAAGTTTACCCATGCACTAATAATGCATAGGTAAATGGATATTAAACATTTGCTAATAGGTTTGACCATAGACGCTCCTATTGAGGGTGTAATGGGGCAGGAGGGAAGATTTCCAGCAACCATATTTTTTAAATGAGGAAAGGAATAACTTTCCCAAGAGCACAAAATCTAAAAGTAAGTTTCTCTTCAGCAAAATACCACAAATGAGAGTCAACAGGCAAAAGAATATGGAAGTTGACATCACGCATGAAGAAAAAGTTCTGATGGTTTTTGTGCCAAAAGGCTTCATCAAAAATATCTGAAGCACCTAATAAAGTTTTGTCACGGAAACAAGAATACTTAGTGTCTTAATCCATTTGGGTGGTTTAAAGAACAAACATTTATTTCTCGCAGTTCTGGAGACTGAGAAGTCCAAGATCAAGGAGCTGACAGATTTGGTGTCTGGTGAAGGCCTACTTCGTGGTTCATAGATGACCATATCTTTTTGCTATGTTCTCACATGAAGGAAGGAGCAAGACAGCTCTTTGGGGGTAACTTTTATAATGCACAAATCTCATTTATGAGAACTCTGTCCTCATGACTTAGTCACCTCCTTTGGTGTTTAATTGTATGTGTCAACTTGACTGAGCTAAGAGATACTCAACTATTTGGTAACACATTATTTCTGGGTGTGTCTCTGAGAGTATTTCTGAAAGAGATTAGCATTTGAATCAGTAGGCTGACTAAAGAAGATCTGCCTTCACCAAGGTGGGCAGGTGTCATCCAATCCATTGAGGGCCTTAACAGAAAAAAAGTGAAGGAAGGGCAAGTTCTTTCTCTCTCATTTTGAGCTGGAACATCCATCTTCTTCTGCCCTCAAACATCGGAGCTCCTACTTCTTGTGCCTTTGGATTCCAGGACTTACACTAGTTGTGCCCCCTACCCGCATTCTCAGGCCTTCGGCCTCGGACTGAGGGTCACACCATTGACATCCCTGGTTCTCAGGTCTTTGGACTTGAGCTGAATTACACCTCTGGCTTTCCTGGTTCTCCAGCTTGCAGACGGCATATCATGGTATATCTCAGCCTCTATAATTGCGTGACTCAACTGTCATAATAAATTTCCTCCGATCGATTGATTGATCTATCAATTATCTATCTATCTATCTATTATATTGGTTCTGTTTCTCTGGAGAACCCTGACTAATACACTTCTCAAAGGCCTCACCTTTTAATACTATCACATTGCAGGCTAATATTTCAGCATAGGAATTTGGGGGGAACATAAATATTCAGTCCATAACACGTAACAGTTAAAGTTTCTCAATGACAATATAAATTGTATGTCATATTTTACAGTAGGGTTTATAGCCTTTATAATCTTAAAATTATATACTTAAGAGACCATATTTTGTCCATGCAAATGAAAAAATATGCTAAAAACTCATAAAAAGTTTACTTCTTACAAATATAACATTGAATCTATTGCTTTCTTCACTCAAGAGATTACTCATGATACTAAAAACTATTTTTGTTTGATCACTTTATATGAGATTTGAAACAGAATATTCAATCAGTTTAACTAATTTGGAAGAGAAGCTCAGTTGCTGCCTTAAAAAAAATGTGCTCATCAGGCATTGCTATTTTCCCAAGTGAAGTCCATATTCTACATTATCTTTAAAGCGATGGCTTTTTATTAAAAGTAAATGGAAGGCATTTTTAGCTTCGTGTTTATACCATCCAAATTTGAATTACTTCAGCAAAAAATGGTGATTTATTTTGTGATTCACCAAATTCAAAGCACTCAGAGCATCAACTGTTAAATTGTCAAAGCCTTGCCCTTCCTGGACTTCTGAGCACCCACATACATATATTCGAACTTCAGAAGGAGATGTACTGTATATAGGAACTGATAAATAGTCATTCATATAAATCGGATGTTAATTTTTAAAAATCATAATAATTGCTCTCTTTAAAAAATTTGGGAATCAAATCAAATTTGGGAAAATTTTGACAATTCAACCCAGTTGCTGCAGTGATTTACCAACACTGTTTAAAAAACTCATCTCTACTTATCAAAACAGTGTATAAAACTTGGCATTTTTCTTTCAAAATTAATAGGAAGGCACATCCTCTCAAGCTGGAGTCCAAAGAGAAAATGGAAAGATGATTCAGTAAAAGATAAAGAACAGCAAAGTATTTTCCCTCTATGGGGGTAACACAATAAGCATTAACTCCCAGGGAAGGCATCTTTTTCATAGCGCCAACCATGGTCAATGTCCATCTCATACCTCCTAAGCTGAATGAAAAACTGCTAATACCTCACCTCATCCTGGATCTTCACCTGACAGTCACTGGAAGAGAAAATACAGCAACCTCTCTCCTCGACAACACACACGCATACCCCCTGATCAATGGAAAAGTGGCTGTGACCATGTGAGGGTCATCTCTGAGTTTTGCAGACACTAAATAATTGACCACAGAGAGTGAAATGTTTGTGGCCCTGGGATCAGGGACTATAGCTCCCACACCCACATCCTCAGCGAAAACCAGCTTCGGATTGCCTTGCGTTGGCTGTGCTCTTTAAATCAGTTGGACTCATGACATATGTGAGTACAAGAAAATGGGGCATTTTGGGGGGCTCATACAATATGCTGAACAGTGGTTGTGTCCTGATCCATGATTGATGCCTAGAGGGGTAGTGCTTTGGAGATAAATATTCACTTCATTATCAATAGACGTAAATCTCTTTCAAATGGCGTGTATTTGGATTTGTGACTTTTGATTTTGGCATGCTCTTAAAGAGAAAATGCAAACTCACTTGTCATGGTCAGATGGTAAGAGGTCAAACAGTTAATGTTGGACCTAGTCCCACAGCAATAGAACATGGGCTAAGCAAAATAGCCTATGATTATGAATAGAGACAATTCTGGGGTCTCCCAAAGGGGAGAATTACTAAATACTCCTTACCTTAAAAGAGTAACGTAAAAATCAAGATAAATGAAAGACATACAAAGAACAATATGGTTTTGAACTTTCCATTTTTGAAAATGAAAATATGGCACTCTGCAGCACATTTGCATGGTTACTGGAGAGTGGCAAATGTGAGTGAAATTGGATTCTGCCACATATGGTCTGTGCGGCATATAAAACTGCCTACTCTGATGCTTAAGGAAGTCTCAAGCTCTTCCAAGTGAACCACAAGTCAGCCTACTAATTGATAAGCAAGGTCAGAGAGTGAGCAGGAATCTCCAGGTCTGCGCTGTGTCATAGACCACCAACACCACACCAATATTAAAACAAAGATGCCAAGAGTAAATTCAAGATACTGCACTCTGCGGTTCAACGTGGCAACCCTACTAGAAGATCCTTAGTCTACAGGGACCTGTATTAGAAAAGGGACTCCTTAGAGGTGTATGCTGTCATGGGAACAGAGGGAGGCTCCACTGTGACGTTGAGATACACTGGTGCCCAGGCCATTGGACCTCTTCTTCTAACACAGTTGTCAGATGAGGAGAATTTAGTGAGAATTTTACGCTTAACATGTAAACATGGGCAACATGTTTCAGGTTATGTTTTGTCTGTTGATACTTTTTTCAATACCAAGCACTAAGTATGTTACTGAGACTTACTTTTGTCCCAGTTTGTAGATGTTTCTAGGAGTTCTGAGAAAGAAATATTCCACAAAGGTGATATATCTAAGCTAGTGATCTGGGGATCCCCAAAGGTAAGGTACACTTAACCTGAGTGTTACACTAAGATGCAGAGACCTTAAAAACAAAAAAGGTAATAAAAAAAAAAAAAAATGAGTTCCAAAGCTATAAATCCCAAATAAGAGAAACATTGATTATTAAAAATATTGAGTAGAGGCATTCCCCAGAATGGAAATACAGAATACCAGAAACACTGATTATAAAAATATGAGTATCATAAATCTCAATACCGTAAATACTGAAAGATGGAAACACAGAGTATCAGAGTTGGGAGTGTTCTTGAAAAGCCCTTCCCACTACAAGGACTTGTACACAGGTTAAAATACAAAGCACTTGTGAGTCCTCCTCACTAATGTGAAATATCCTGGAAGTTATTGTCATTGAAACAAGAGTTTTGCTTTTCCTTAACTTTTCAGTAAATCCTCTTCTTTATCATATCTCTTGTGGTGATATTGACCACCTGGTCTTCTAGACTAAAGCCTCTTTCGGCAGATGGTTTGCGGTGTTTTTCAAGAACAGCTTAAAAGCTGAAACATTTCCCCATTCATTGACATGTCAATCTTTCAGAGAGGCTCTCTTGTTTCCATGATGAATAAAAAGAGTTACCAAGATGTATATTCTTAAAAAAGAATAATTACAATTAATTTCCAATTCCAACTACAATTCATTTGAGAGAATCCATGACACAGGCTATGGAGAGAGCAGCTTGGGGTCTCATTTAAAACCTGAGTACTCTGTCCCATGAGGTGCCCAAGGCTGCCTGTGCCAGTAGATGGGAGATCAGAAAAACAAGCATAGCCTAGACCCTTAAGCACTAAAAATTTTGTGCTACTTGAGAATTCTGCTCATTTGGCTGGTTTATTTCATTTTGTGGCTAAACCTCCAGTGTCCTCAAACAATGCCTTTGGTTCTTTTGTGCCTTAGACAAGTGTCTGGTAATCTGTTTTAATTGAAGTGCAAATAATATTTCAGCATGGGCAAATAGAACACAGAATTTGGAGTGGACAAAGGCAAGCGTTACTACAACCAACTCTTTGCCCTTTGGAGAATTACTTCAACATTCTGAGCCTCAGTTCTTTCACTTTTAAATGAATACAGTGCAGCTTCATCATAAATTATTGTTATTTGTATTAAATGAGGTGATGAAGGAACATCTGGCGCAGTCCATGCGATAGCATAAGTGCTCAGGTAGAGGTTGTATTTCTGCCTTGTAAGACCCCGGCCTGCCATTGTGGATCTTACCTGGCCTCAGAGACTGAGAATACTGCTCTGGGTGTCGTCTGTCATCTTCCTGCTTCAAGCTCGCTATTCCTCATAGTGTGAATGCGCTCCTATTGCGCCACGCACCATGGAGACTGCACTCCTAGAACAGATTGGGAGTCACAAAGACTAGAGTTTAAACCCTGGATCTGTTCAGTACGAGATTCATGATCTTAAGCAAGTGATTTAACTCCTCTGAATCTCAGTTTCCTCAGAGAAAACAGAACTAACTGGCCTTGGTCCACAGTAAGCACCAAATAAATATATGCCTCCCTGCCCTAACCCCCGGCAACCACTGATCTTTTTACTGTCTCCGTGGTTTTTGCCTTTTCCAGAATGTCATATAGTTGGAATCACATAGTATGTGGCCTTTTCAAATTGGTTTCTTTCACTTAGCAATATGCATTTTAAGTTCATTCATATTTTTTGTGGCTTGATACCTCATTTCTTTTTAGCATTGAGTAATATTTCATTGTCAGGATATATCACAGTTCATTTGTCCATTCACCAACTGAAGGACACCTTGGTTGCTTCCAAGTTTTGGCAATTATGAATATAGCTACTATAAAACCCACTTGCAGGTTTTTGTGTGGATATAAATTTTAACTCCTTTGTATAAATACCAAGGAGCATGATTGCTACATACCATGGTCAAAGTATGTTTTGTTTTATAAGAAACTGCCAAACAGTCTTCCAAGGTGGCTGTACCATTTTGCATTCTCACCAGCAAAGAATGAGAGCTTCTGTTGCTCCACATCCTTGCGAGCATTTCGTATTGTCAGTGTTTTGTTTCTCTGGCCATCCTAATAGGTATGTAGTGGTATGTCATTGTTGTTTTAATTTACAATTTCCTGATGACATATGATGTTGAACATCTTTTCAAATGCTTATTTATCTGTATATCTTCTTTCTTCAGAGAAGTTTAAGTCACTTGCTGAAGTCCATGAAGTTAGTACTTAACTGAGCTAGGGTTTAAACTCGTCTATGTGACTCCCAAACCCATTCTAGTAGTGCAGTCTCCATGGCATGTGGCCCAATAGAAGCACATTCACATTTATACATATTATGTCAATTATATATGTATATGTGTATATTATGATATGTTATACATACATCATACACGTGTGTATATATTATATTATGTATACATATCTATGTATATATGTGAGTGTGTGTATATATATTTATACGTAACACACATTCTATGTGTTATATGTGCATGCTTCTTTATTGTATCTCCTCCACTGAAATGTCAGTTCCATGAGGACAGGGATGTTGCCTTGTTGACTATTATACCTTAAGCACCTAGGGGACTGCTTGGCCCAGTGTGCATGACATACTTTATAGTTCTAATTGTTTTTTAGGTGTTTGCCATAGCTCTTCTAGGCTTTTCTACAAATGTTTGTTGAGTAAATGAACACATACATGGATGTATAAATTAAAATAAAACTTTGCTAATTACAGTGGCATAGGTAAGATGTGTGCTTCAGAAAGAGACAAAAGCACTATCTGGCCCATAACAATGTTGTGTTGACATTTCTTTCTTCCCAATGGTATTAAAATTTACCTTATTGACTATCAGTTTCCAGGTGGGGTATGCAGGTAACAGCGTTCATTCATGAAGAACTCTGAATTTTCAGGGGAATGGGGACAGGAGAAGAGGAGGGAAGACTTTATTATAATACAAAATAATCACCAGCTTTTTTCAGAGATCAGCTTAAAAATTCTGCCAGATTGGTTCTATTTTAAATTATATTGATGGATCTCCAATAACTATAATTAAGTTTTTCCTCCTCAAGAAGAAATAAGCGATCAAGGATATTTTCTAAGGTTTCCTGCGATTGTGCAGCAGAATGCATCTCTCAAATGCTGTAATTTGTGAAGACTTCAATGGAAGACTTAATGAGGGTTTGGAGACATGCAGACTGAGTAATCATCATTTAGCTAACAAAAAAGTGTTAACATATCTAAAAAGGGCCTAAGGTTAATTGATATTTGGCAAAACGAAAGCCCTGCTTAGGACGTTTTTCTTGCCACAAATTGGAGTACGCCAGATTTACTCCTTGAACCTCCTATCAGCATAAATCTGTTCATTACCTCCTCTATTCTCATGTATCAGTTTATGTTTCCAGTCCCAATGCAGGAGCTAAAAAGCAAGAGGAAGCCAGAAGGGTTCTCTTAAACAGTATCAGGACTTAGGGTAAATTTTTGGTATAAAATAATACATATTCATAACACAAAATTTGTAACACATGAAAATTCAGAGGAAAAGGGGGGAAAAATATAGATCCATATACTAAAGTCTTCAGGTGCAAACATCCCGATGTATTAAGTTTTATATTTTATTTATGCTTATTCTTAGCATATTTTAGATTTTACTGTATGTACAATTTTGCATCTTATTTTTTTAACTAACTTAAGAGATGGTTATCATACTTACACATTTTAATGGCTAAATGATGCATCAGAAGCAGATTATAATTTAAGTAATCATGTCCCTTATTGCTGTGAATTTAGAATCTATCTTTCTTACACATTTTTATTAATGATTCATTGAACATTTTTGTGATTATTTGTTTCCAATCCTGTAGAACATGTAGGCCTAAACGGTTTGTACTCCTCGTGAGGTCTGGCTGCACTTTCCCTTCTTCTTATAATCAACCTCCTATCTCCTTAAGCTTCTCTGAGTGTGCTTCTGCTCCTTGCAGCAGAAAACCTCTGACAAAGCACATGTCAGTTCCAAAAGGGACAGCATTTCCTATAGAACTCTTTCCAGTTTCTCAAGAGCTTCCAGAGAAGCCAAATGTAATAAATATAGAAGTACTGCTTCGGGGTTACATCACCTTAAGAGCCACTTATTCGATCTCTCCCTGTGTATAAACATACACACACACTTACATGTAGGTGTATGTGTGTGTATACGTGTATATACACATATATATGCATGTATATGTGTATATACATATTCATACACACTCGTGACTAGTTTTCTGATGGAAAGACTCAACAAAGATTTGAAGGCCAGTGTTATTTACCTGCAGACACAACTCGATGCTATCCTCTAATGTCCTGAAACCAAAGACAGAAGAATATGGGATGAATATTTACAACTTCACCTCAAGAAATGCTGTAAAAGAATGTAGATATTTGTAGCAAACTTGTAACTTAACATAGAGAAATTTAAAATTAGCTTCCCAAGAAATGGTCAGGGAGGGTGATATCATGGCATGAGAATAATAAAGCATATCATCAACAATTGACATGCGACACAATAGTATTTCTGCATCTGGATTAGCAGACAAGTGTCTAGAGGTGAAGGGGAACTGCTCGGCTGTGATTCCTCAGTGTGCCATGCGTGCACAGGGATGGTGCGTGTGTCCTCTCCTGTACAATAGCCATGACCATTCTTCGCGGTGGAGGTGGAGGTACTTCTAACCGGGAGAGAAGTGGAGGTGAGGTCTCCTGGTAGCCTACAGCCCCTCTGTTAGCAAGTAACAGAGCTGGGACTCGAGCCCAGGGCACTCTGACTCCAGGGGCCATGCTCTTTCCCCTCCTCCATCTTACTTACACATGTTTCTATTTCCACTAAACCTGGAAACAGAAAATGCTTCTGTACTTAGGGTCTTTTTCAACTTATCCTTAGACCAAACATTTTGTTTCTCTATGATCAAGAATTGAAACCTGTTCCTGACTCAGCTTGTCATATTTCCTCAACTCACACCCTCCAAAACTTCCTTGCTTTTGAAATCGCAGAATTCTTGGACTAAGATATATAATCACTAAGATAAAAGGCTGAAGGGACAGGACTCTTAAAATGAGAGTTTCCTGAACCCTGTACACTTAGGGCAACCTCATGGTGACAGTGAGAGAAAGGAAGTAGCAGGAGGAAAGAGCGGAGAGCCTTCCCAATTGTGTTTCCTTGTTCAGGCTCCCCCTCCCCGCCCCACCTCACCAAGACTGGTCAAATGAGTCTCCTTCCACTCCCGCAGGTTCTGTGGAATGTTCTTAAAGTACCCCTTTTTAGCCCCATCCATTCATCTACCTCTGAGTTCAAGGGAAGATTCACATTACTGATTTCCCTAACCATGATACTTTTATTTGAAGGCCCAAGTAAATTGATGTTCATCTTCAGTTCCCTGCATCATCTCCCAGGCACACTCATTCGACGTCGATGTGCTCTGCAAGACATACGGCTCGGCTGTGGGTGAGGCGGGATGTTGTTACTGCAATGAAATGTAAAAACCAGGAAGGAAAAATCACTGTAGCACTCCTTCATCCCACTCCAAAGGGTCAGACTGAAATTTATCCGCTCAGGTATGCTCTTAGGCTTTATCTCACCCTGGGGCAAGTCCTACATGCCACTGTGTGGAGACACCAGAATTAATTTTCTAACAATAATAACATTCTACTTTATTATATTTATGTATTAATTTATTCACTTATTGTACAAACATTTACTGAGTGATCTTTATGTACTGGGCACTGTGCAAGTCACTTATGGGAAAAGATACAGAATTTGTAAGATACAGATTCTGTCTGTTGTAGGAAGAAGGAAAATAAACAGTCATAGAGCAGTTAGATAGGGTTTCAGGTGGAAACTATGAGTCCCCAAGAAAGGGCACTGTCACTCTGCCCAAAGGGGTATCAGGAGAGCTTTAGCCAGTGAAGGTACTTTTGACTTGCACTTGCAGAATAAATGGAGAGGACATGTGCAAAAGCAAGTGTGTCTACTAGAACCAGGGGAGGTGGGCATGGATGAGTAAGTTAGTGACAGAGCCTGGTGCTGAGGCTGGAGAAGCCTGTGTGGGGAGCAGCACAATGATCATGGGAGATGGACCACACCCAGTGGGGGGAGAGGCCAAGGCCACATCACCTCCTAAGCAGTGGTAAGAGCTTTAACTCTACCCCATCAGTAACTAACAGGGGTGGAGCAATGGAACACAGCTGCCTTGCTGGTGGCTGTCAGGGCTGTATTTTCTCTGGTCCAGGTCTCATTATGGGTAGCAGATATTAAATTCCAAATCCTACAAGCTCCAGGAAGGGGCTCTAAATTCCTGGTTTGAAGGAGAAAACAAGAGTTAGGAGAAAAGAGAATCCTTGTTTCGCTATTCATTAACTGTGAGACTAGAATAAGTAAATTAACTCTCTCATCCTTTGTTTACTTATTTGCATATTGAGGGCAAATTGGGCTGCCTTGATGGGTAAATATCTTAGTGTATAAAATGCCTTGCTCACTGCCTTTGTGGAGATAAAGCACATTGTGATATTTAACAAGATTCCCATATCACTGTCCCCTCACTCAGGCATTCCATCTTTACCACCTGTGTCAATTCTGAGCTTTGGAGTTGCAGAAGCCAAATTGCTAGCAATAGGCTAAAGAGAAGTCAGAGTCTGACGGGAAGCCAAGAGTTAGACTCTAGTGGGTGTGGCTGAGACATCTGTGTCCTTCTAGCCTCTTCCCTGCTTTGAGGGATGACAAGCATCCCAAATAGTTTTGGGAAAGTCAAGGGTAGAGGGAGCTGGGCTCCCAATCCATTTCCTATGGCTGCTGTAAGAAATTTCCACAATGTTGGTGGCTTAAAGCAACACACATTTATTCTCTTACAGTTCTTAGGGGGTCAAAATTAAACTGTCAGCAAGGCCATGCTCCCTCTGAAGGCTCCAGGGGAAGAGAACTTCTTTCCTTGCCTTTGCCAGAGTCTGGAGTCTGTCCACATTCCTCGGCTGGTGTCTTTTTCCATCTTCAAAGCCCACACTGTAGCATCTTCAAATCTCTCTCTCTCTGCTGAGGTTGTGACATCGCCTTCTCTCTTCTGTCTCAGTGGTCAAATGTCCCTCTGCTTGCCTCTTATAAGGACACAGGAATCACATTTAGAGCTAAGTGGATAATCCAGGATGATCTCCTCCATCTCAAGATCCTTAATTTAATCAGCATCTACAAAGCCATTTTTGCAATTTATGGTAACATAGTCACAAGTTCTAGGGATTGGGACCTGGTCATCTTTGGGCACCATTATTCAGCCCACCAGATCTCCCTTAATGAGTAAAGCCCAGGGAGTCCTGGAGCAGAGCCGGGACCAAGATGAGGCGAGTGAGGCACGCAGGGTGCATGACTTAAGGAGACCCTCACTCTCAGGGCCACCCTGAGTGAAGGATCAGCTCCTCAAAATGTACACTTCCTAAAATCGTGTGCAGTAGATGCCTTGCTCATCTCACCCTAGTCCGGGCCCTGTCTTGGAGTGCCTCGGTGCTCCAGCCTGGCAAAGCAGAGCTACAGCAGAAATAGGTGGGGATGTGTCTAGGCAGCAGGCCTGAGACAGTCCAATAGAGTTCCTGTGGTTTGGGGAGCTTGGATGTGTTTGCCTGAGTGAGTGTGTGTGTGTTTGCATGTGTGTGTGTGTATAGTGAGGCATAGAGTAACAGACGGGGAAGAGGATATAGAGCAAGGGAATGATTTTCCGTGATCATAAAAGTAACGTCCCGCTCTAGTAACACCCCAGAGTGGAGCAGGTTTCACTCAGATGGAGCCAGTCTTGGAGAGCCAGTCTTTCCTCGATCTGGGAATAGGATCGCAGGCCAGATGGTGAATGAGGTTGCCTCAGAGCTTGCCAGCATGGACACCGTGGAGGACCAGATGAACACCACCGGGAAGGTATGTGCAACAGGGAAAAGTGGTGAGAAGATCACAGACTGGCAGCAATTAAACCTCCTGGGGAATGAGGTCTCAAAGGCGGAATGAAATACAGACGTTACACATCTTGTACACACATCCACAGTGTCTCGTCTAGGGGACCCATTGAGCAATGATGTTCCTTTCCTCCTGGCTTCCCCACTAGGAGCAGAATGCCGTTTGTGCGCCCTCTGCTCTGGAGCTCCTGTCTCTGGGAACTCAAGGAAGAACAGCACCTTCCCCAGTCCCGGGCCTGGCTGTCCTCCTCCACGCCTCCTCCTGCTCTCCCGCACACACTCTCAGCGGAGAGGACAGTGACTCAAGCTAATTATACAGTGACAGGGAGCAAAAAACCACACACATTTTTTTTTCCCAACAGCAGCTGGGACTCTCTATTTATTTGTCCGCTATTTATAACTCACTCAGACAAGGAGGTCTTATCTCCTCCTCCCACCACCACTCCCCCAAATGAAATTTCTCTAGGGCAGATCCAGTTTTATCTAAATTGGTTGGACAGAGGAGCACAGCATATATAATCCATACTGAAAGAGATAAGGCTTTCTCCTTGTACTTGATATAAAAATAACCAACAAGCAAAATGAGCATGGATAGGGAAAAATTAATTTACTTCCCTGCCTAATTAGTAGATGCAGGATAAATGTATCTGCTTAGCTCCCTAATTATAATAATACTTAGCAGTTACATGAAACTCTTCATCATCAGAAACACCACCCTCTCCTGACACTAAATAACTAATCTTCGGCACCCCTGTGTGAGCATCTTATCTGAGCAAGAGGAGTTCTGTGAGGGCGGAGGGGGAGGAAGAGCAGGGTGAGGTGCTGAGGCCACCCCTTCTCACTAAAGCAGGAGCTGCTCCACGTGTCCCAGTCCCCTGGCCTCCTGACCTGTTTGCTCAGGGACAAACTGTCCATCACGGCCAACCCAGGGCTCTGCCAGCTGCAGCGAGAAGTCCACCACCAAGTCCCAGAGCCTGCGGACCCCGGCCCGCCAGCCTGTGTAGCCCAGAACTCCTCCTCCCGCAGTGAACGAGGCCCATGATGGACCTGAGAGGAGGAGCCCCCGGTGCCATGCCGGAGCAAGGGGCAGTCACCGAGGAGCCCCACTGGGGGCCTTCAGTTTGTTAGTGGGCTTTCTGCCCAGGTCCTGGTTCCATGTTCATTTGCTCCACCCTACCTTTCCCTTCTTCCTGTAGTGGGATCCAATTCCTAGCATCGCTGTATCCACTCAGAACTCCTGACAGGGCCTGCGACCCTTACCTTCACCAGGTACCAGAAACTTCTTTTCCTCCAAACCCTGTGGCCTCACAGCCCTTGTGCCTTAGATCAGACGCCTTAGACATAGTTTCAGTCTCCAATAAAGTCAGATTTGCTGCTCCATCCTCCTGAGCAACGGGGCTGTTGCCTAATTGCCATCCTGGGGGATGCCCACTCCCTTCCCATGCCTTTGACAGCCTGCTCGTCCTCCAGCTGGGAGCTCCCAGCATGCCCCCACCCTGCATCATGCCAGCTAGGGCAGGAGCCTTTGGCCCAGACCAAACTCAGGCTGCAGACCAAGGGGAAGTGTGACCTATCTCCCTGCCCTTTACACCTGCCAACAGCTGCAGAGGCCCCTGTCATATGCAGACACTGGAAACACATTAGTATTATGAAAGAAAGAAAAAAATATCCAATACGGTCATCATTGTGGTTGGTGTTTGATAGACTGTCAACAAAGTTTGCTTAAAAAATTAATTTCAAATCATTTGTTAAGACCTTATTTTTTATGACTTTCAGAAAAAAGGAAATACATAGCTAAGCTCTGAAGAGGTTCTACAACCGTGAGATTTTGCCTTTATCTTTTAGCCAGGGGTGGGGAGAGAGACACCAATAAAAACAATTGTTACTTCAATTGCAGCTTTATCATATTTTTATTTTTTTCTTTACATTTATAAACATAATAGGCCATATAAATATTGCTTAAATTTAAAATTTGTTGAAGCTCAAAGCTACTATAATGGGATAAGAATAGTAAGTTCTAATTATATAGCTTTGAGGCAATGTAATTATGCAACAGTTTTTTGGGAAAAAAATGAATTCAAAACAACAGATCTCTCTCTCCCTTTCTCATTTTCTTAATTTTGGGCTTATCCTCAACTAAGGAAGAAGATCTAACTTCTGGATTTCTACTGATCATCCCTCCATAGTTCAGCTAACAATACATTTCTGATTAAATCACATGTGTTCAGAAGAAGGAGGAAGCAAAGATGTAGCGTTTGCTACATCTTCTCACAACGTGCCTGTGAGGTGGTGACTCCTAACCCCATTTCAAGGATCAGAAATCTGAGCCCATAGGTCCCATCTGATGCCACATCTCCACCGCTGACTTCTGTTTCCCCCACCCTGGGCCAGTTCAGAGCACCAGCCAGGATGGGGAAGGTGGCAGTGAAAGGCCCTGACAAAGGAAAGACTCAGCAGGGCATGGTGTTGCCAAGAAATCACTGAGGCACCAGAATGTGGGGGGAGAATCACTCTCGACCTTTATGAACCCTGGTCTGGCCTGAGAGTGAACGCTGCAGGAGGTCAGGTTCCATTTGATACTAAAAGGAAATGGCTGGACCTTCTGAGCTCTCACAGGTAGTGGGCTGGCCAAGGTCGTGGTCAATTTTCTGGAGATGGATAAACACAGGAAAGGAATAGACTTGTCAGGGATGGTGTAGAAGAAATGTAGGCTGCACTCAGGTAACTGCTTCTCCTGAGGTCATTGCAACTCTGAGGAGCTCCGACTCTGTATTCGAACTCTCAAGGTCTCAGTTTCCTCATCTTCAAAATGAGAGAAGCTGAATTAAAGCCTAAACAGATGCTTCAAATTTTATAGATAAGTGTGTGTATGTGTGTGTGTCCTTAAATGAAACCTACACTTGAGTCTAACTTGTGAAGACTCCACAGTACACAGCTGTATTCAGCAAGCTAACCACATTTATCACTAGAAAGGATAAATAGATTGTATTTCCTGACCCATGATGGGTTGATTGATAAAAACAATGGGAGAGAAGAGATTTGTTGTCCTACTCAGATTGATCAAAAATAACCATCAGGAATGATGATCTCAGTTGGGTGGGCAGAGTTTTTCTGAGAGGAAGCCTAACTTATTTTCATAACAAAAATAACCAACATATATTCCATATATTCTATACTTTCTGCTTTCCAAGTGCATTCTTTGTGTTTCAAATATTTAATCTGCACGATAAATTATTATTATTAATTATCATTCCCATTACACAGAAGGAGGAAATGAAGCTCAAATAAGACAGGTGGTGTGTCCGAAGTCCCCAGTCTAATTCTGTAGTCCTCGCACTTCCCACTGCACCCTCTGCCCGAGGACAATCAGATAAACCAGAACTCAGAGAGTTAAAATGTGATTCGTTCTCCTAATTTCATGAGAAATTATTCATGGGTAATGTGGACCTGTAAAGGAGGTGGCACAGTTTTCGGTGGTGGAAGCCCTCTGCCAGTTTTGAGTCTGTGGCGTTCCGTCTGTCTTGACCTGGGAGCCTGTCAGCTTTGTCTGCCTTCACTAGTGAGCACGCCACCGAGCACCCTCTAGAAACCATGCCAATTCCTACCTCATACCCAGACCCTCTGTAAAAAAAACTCAACCTGGGTTCTGCCCACTCTGCTTACTTACTCATCCTCAGAACCAGCTTCCCTGAGATTCCTGGTGCCACTCTCTCTCCTCAGCTATAACACCTTAAAAGGTTAAAGACAAACGCAGTCTCTTTTTCAGAAAATGAATTCTGACATACGCTGTATTGACAAAGGGCCGCGGGCCTTTCTCTCCCCAAAACTTTCAAAACAGAAGGTCTCTGTCTAAAATAGAAGTGTATGTAACAGTGTTCCCATAAAAGAAAGAAACCAGAGGAGTCTCAGAGCCACAAACATTCTATTTCCAAGTTCAGAGCAAACAAAAAATATGTAAGCCCAGAGGGGATGGATTTGGAGGGAAGGGGGAGCGAGACATGCAAACTTTATTCTATGTTTAAATCCCAACATATGGGTCAATCCTATTTTAGGATGACAAATACTGACTTCCACACTTTGATAATTAATGATATAAAAAGAGGAGCTAAGCTGCATTTGAAGGTCCCAGTAGGCTATCCTACTATCAGTAGAATGGAGACCATATGCCCATTTTGAAGATTAGATTTGTAGCAGTCAGTGGGCATTGCCCAAGCTCACTCAGCCATTTAAAAGCAGTGTACAGATCAGAATGTGGGCAAGCGTACTTATTACTCCTGATGAATCTCATTTTCTGGGATCAAATTTTAACAACTTGGTATATCCCTAAGATGAAATCTGCCACGATCCAGGGTTGGTGGGAGACCCCTTGCAAGTGCTAGGCTGAGGAACAGATGTTTCTGAAGACTAGTGATGGGGACAACCTGAGCCCCAGTGTGGGGAGCAGTGCTCCGCATGGGCCAAACTCAGGGCTCAGCAGACCTCCCGGCCATTCCTATTTGTCAGGCTAATTGGAAATGCACTTGAGAAGTCAAGTGAAACATTTCCTGTACATCTGTCCCGTAAATGAAAGTGGGCTAGTTCTCAGTCTATGTTACATGATGCTACCAGAAACAAGACCAACGTCCCAGGGCTCCAGATTGTAGCTCTTCTCTGTGCCTAAGCTGCATCCTTTTTCCTTACCGTGGCTATCCTTTGACCTAGGTCATATCTCTAATTAGGATGGCAGACTACAGTTCTACAGTGATTCCCTGCTGGCCCCAAATTCAGGCCCCTTATACCTAGATCACATTGAAGGTGAATGGTATAAACAAATTATTTAAAAGATTGAGATTGTCAAATTGGACACAAAGCAAGACCTGGCTATTGCTTTCTAAAAGAAATCACATTAAATTTAAAAAATAGATAAATTAAAAGCAAAAGCATGAAAAAATATATCACATAAACACTAACCAAAAGAAAGCTGGAGTAGCTATAGTCATTTCACACGAAGTAGACTTCTAAACAAGGAATATTAGCAGGGACAAAGATGGATATTCATTAATGATAAGAGAGTTTAATTCTCTGAGATGACATATTAATCCACAAGTATATGCAACAACAAGAAATACATAAGGAAAACCTGGTAGAACTGAAATGAGAGATAAATCTGCGATTAGAATTGGAGGCTTCAACACTTCACTCTCAGTTCAAAGCACAAGTTGGCAGAAAATCAGTAGGTCCCAGTAGCCCAAAATGTAATGTAGACTTTGACAAATGAATCTAACTCTATTACGAATGCATAACATAACCACACTAAAGAGTGTAGGTAAGGGCCTGCCCGGTGGCGCAAGCGGTTAAGTGTGCACGCTCCGCTGCGGCAGCCCGGGGTTCGCCGGTTTGGATCCCGGGCGCGCACCGACGCACCACTTGTCAAGCCATGCTGTGGTGGCATCCCATATAAAAAGTGGAGGAAGATGGGCATGGATGTTAGCCCAGGGCCAGTCTTCCTCAGCAAAAAAGGAGGAGGATTGGCAGATGTTAGCTCAGGGCCGATTTTCCTCACAATAAAATAAAATAAAATAAAAAGAGTGTAGGTAAGAAAGGATCTGACCTAATTATCTTTGGGAAACAATGATTTCAACCAGATATCGTATCGTGAGGATACAAAAAGAATTGTACATAAACACTGTATTCTAATTGGTAAATTTGTTTCTCACAGGCGTAAAGGTTAGTCATTCTGAAACTAAATATAAACCAAGTTTGGACAAAATAATATGTATTTAGACAGTGAAAGCCAGGTTTTTCGCTGTCGGAGGAAGATGTAACAAATAAGCAATGAGATAATGCTAGAATGAACCCATGATGCTGGATTAGAGTTAAATATACTAGTATGAACTTATATTTTTAATGTATATACAAATATATAGATACCTAAATAAGTATATATACACACACATATATTTATATATGTATTTATATGTTTATATGTATATATGTCTAGAAACATATATACATTTATATATATGTTTTGAGAGAGAGAGAGAAATCTTGATCTCTAACTACCATTCTGGGCTCCTTGGAGAAATGGATGATTCCAGGGCTGGCACAGGATGACACAGCATAAGCCTGGAGCATCTTTTGTTGCCAGAATTAAGGAAAAGCTGAAAAACAAAGGAACATAAAAGCAGGGGGCATGTCAAAAGTTCACGGGAATCAATCGGTAAGAGCTCAGTGACCAAAGTTAGAATAATTTGAGTGACAAAATTAAAAATGATAGGTTATAACTCAAAGAATAAAATAAATATCCATAAGTCCATACTGATATAAATACATAACTGAATAAATAAATAAATGAGGTATAAAGGGTTATGTGTCCTTACAGAAAAATTCTAGTTAATAGGCATAGAGGAGAGAAATGGGAAATTACTACTAGAATACCACAATAAGAATTGCTGCAAACAAAACCCACTGACAAATGCTAAATTTAGTGGAAGAAATACTAAAGAGAAATAGAGTATTTGCATATCTTCTAAGTATCTGTCCTGAAATATTTATTACTATGGTGATTTTAACATATGTCCACAAATTCTTTGCCACTTCTCCTTCCAAGTGATGGAGTTTAATTCCTTACCCCTTAGGCATGGATTGGATTTAGTGAGTTACATCTAACAAATAGAGTAAGACAAGGGAAAAAATAATAATTTTACAATAGAGAATACTGGCAGACATGACTTGAACCAAGTGGCCAAGGTTAACATCACCTGTCATATTGATATCATGTGCCTCTGATAATGATGCAATATACAAGGGCCATCACACCTCTGATACTCTCCCCCAAAATGTATAACCTCAGTCTAATCATGAGAAAACATCATACAAACGTAAATCAGGGAGCATTTTATAAAATACCTGACCACTACATTTCAGAAGTGTCAAGGTCACCAAGACAAGGGATAATTGAGGAATTATCACTGATTAAATTAAGGATACATGACAACCAAATGCAATGTACAATGCAGGATTGGATCATAGAATTAAAAAAAGGGGGACATTAGTGGGAAAACTGAGGAAATCTGAATAAAGTCTGTAGTTTACTTATTAGTATTGTTCTCATGTTAATTTCTTAGTTTTGATAGTTGAACCATGGTTATGTAAGATATTAACACGAGGAGGAGCTGTGTGCAGGGTATAAAGAAACTATCTTTGCAACTCTTCTCTAAGTGTGAAATTATTCCAAAAAAATTAAAGAAAATAAAGTGGTATGGAGTCTAAAAATATTCTACCTTGGAAATAAAGATCCCCTGGGTTGATAGCCTATTTCATCGTCCTGTATTGAATTATCACCAACTTTCAGCCAACCCTAGTGGTTTCCATATCATAAGAGTATAGACATTCTCTCCTCACTATGAGTTCCTCTTTGGTGTCCTCCAAGTTGGCGTAGATTCAATTTGTTAAACCTTTTACCCAGCTGGATATAGTTTGGTTTCTATAAATGTGAATCCTAAGTCTCAACAATTTAAAAATAAAAAGTCAGTCTTGCAATCATTTTTTACATCTTTCATGCCATTTTCCTGACTGTCTCACAAAACAGAGTAACTTTTTTTTCTCCTAAATAGTCTAATAGTCATTCTTTATGTAATGCATCACATACATGCTAAGTCTCATTAAAACAATTTTGTTTTATAATACTGCAAGACACTATAGGATTTGTATTTTAAATAGTAGATATATTTACATATTGTATTGTATATGTTATTGTGTATGTATGCCTTTTGTTTTACTTGTGTTTATCCTACAATTAACATTTCCCAATACACGTAAATAAATTCAGTGACCTTTCTATGTCTCCTTTTCTGAGGATGGCAGAATCCTAAACCAAATATATGGGTGGTAGTATAAAAAAGATCTTCTCAAAGTCTGTTCTAAGGAATACTGTCCTCTTAAGAAGGTCCCAGATCAAAGAAACCTATGATTAAATTAATATGAAAAATTCTGCCAATCCGTGAGCATAGAATAACTTTCCATTTCTTTGTGTCTTCAATTTCTTTCAATAATGTCTTATAGTTTTTTGTGTACAGGTCTTTCACTTCCTTGGTTAAATTTATTGCTAGGTATTTTATTTTATTTGTTGCAATTGTAAGTGGTATTGTCTTCTTGATGTCTCCTTCTGTTAGTTTGTTGTTAATATGTAGAAACACAACTGATTTTTGTATGTTAATTTTGTACCCTGCAACTTTACTGTGTTTGTCTATTATTTCTAATAGTTTTTTGGCGGATTCTTGAGGGCTTTCTATATATAAAATCATGTCATCCGCAGATAGTGACAGTTTTGCTTCTTCCTTTCCAATTTGGATACCTTTTATTTCTTTTTCATAGCTAATTGCTCTGGTTAGGACATCCACATACTATGTTGAATAAGAATGGCGATAGTGGGCATCCTCATCTTATTCCTGTTCTCAGTAGGATGGCTTTCAGTTTTTTACCATTGAGTATGATGTTAACTGTGGGCTTGTCATATATGGCCTTTATTATATTGAGGTATTTTTTTCTATATCCACTTTATTCAGAGTTTTTATTATAAATGAATGCTGAATTTTGTTAAATGCTTTTTCTGCATCTATTGAGATGATCAGGTGATTTTATTCTTCATTTTGTTAATGTGGTATATCAGTTTGCAGTTGTTGAACCATCCTTGAATCCCTGGAATAAATCCCACTTGATCATGGTGTATGATCCTTTTAATGTATTGTTGTATTCGATCTGCTAGTATTGTGTTGAGGATTTTTGCATTTATGTTCATCAGCAATACTGGCCTGTAATATTCTTTTTTTGTGTTGTCCTTGTCTGGTTTTTGTATTAGGGTAATGTTGGCCTTGTAAAATGAGTTAGAAAGTGTCCCCTTCTTTTGAATTTTTTGGAACAGTTTGAGAAGGATAGGTATTAAATCTTCTTTGAATATTTGATAGAATTCATCATAGTTAAAATGTCCATATTACCTAAAGAAATCTGCAGATTCAATGCAATCCCTGTCAAAATTTCTATGACATTTTCCATGGAAATAGAAAAAATAATCCTAAAATTTATATGGAATAACAAAAGACCCTGAACAGCCAAAGCAATTCTTGAAAAAAAAGAACAAAGCTAGAGGTATCACACTCTCTGATTTCAAAGTATACTGCAAAGCTATAGTATCCAAAACAATATGGTATTCGCAGAAAAACAGACACGCAGATCAATAGAACAGAATTGAAAGCCCAGAAATAAACCCACACATTTACGGACAGCTACTTTTCAACAAGGGAGCCGAGAACATAAAATGGAGAAGGAAAAGTCTCTTCAATAAGTGATGTTGGGAAAACTGGACAGCCACATGCAAAAGAATGAAACTGGACCACTATCTTATACTATACACAAAAATTAACTCCAAATGGATTAAAGACTTGAATGTAAGACCTGAAACCACAAAACTTCTAGAAAAAAACACAGGCAGTATGATCTTTGACATCAGTCTTAGCAATATCTTTTTGGATATGTGTCCTCAGGCATGGGAAACAAAAGAAAAAATAAACAAATGGGACTCTGTCGAACTAAAAAGCTCTGCACAGCAAAGGAAACTATCAACAAAATAAAAAGACAACCTACTGATTGGGAGAAGTTATTTACAAATCATATATCTGATAAGGGGTTAATATCCAAAACATATAAATAACTCACACAACTCAACAATAAAAAAACAAACAACCTGATTGAAAAATGGGCAGAAGATGTGAACAGACATCCAAAGAAGATATACAGATCGTCAACAGGCACATGAAAAAATGTTCAATATCACTAATTATTAGGGAAATGCAAATCAAAACTACAATGAGATATTCACCTCATGCCTGTCAGAATGGCTATTATTGAAAAGACAAGAAAAGGCAAGCATTGGAGAGGATGTGGAGAGAAGGGAACACTTGTACACTGCTGGTGGGAATGTAAATTGGTGCAGCCACTATGGAGAACAGTATGGAGATTCCTCAAAAAATTAAAAATAGAAATACCATATTATCCAGCTATTCCATATCTGGATATTTCTTCAAAGAACATGAAAACACTAATTTGAAAAGATATGTGCACCCCTGTGTTCATTGCAGCATTATTCACAATAGCTGAGACTTGGAAGCAACCTAAGTGCCCAACAGCAGATGAACAGATAAAGAAGAGGTGGTGTATATACACAATGGAATACTACTCAGCCAGAAAAAAAGATGAAATCTTGCCATTTGTGAGGATATGGATGGAGCTTGACAGTGTTAACGCTAAGTGAAATAAGTCAGACGGAGAAAGGTAAAATAGTGTATGATTTCACTCATATGTGGAAGATAAAAAAAAGTAACAAACACACACATAGATACAGAGAACAGATTGGTGGTTACCAGAGGAGAAGGGGGTTAGGGGGAGGGTGAAATGGATAGAGGGGGACAGTTTTACTCTGATGGATGGATACTAGACTTTTGGTGGTGAACACGACATAATCTACACAGAAGTCGAAATATAATGATATACACATGAAATTTATATAATGTTTTATCCAATACCGCTTCAATAAAATAAAATTATAAAAGAAAAAAACAAAATAAAAATTCTGCACACTGTATTTCTTTCTTGGAGACTTAAAAGCACATTAAAGTCTCTAAAAATCTAATAATGAAAGATAATCTTTGTCTTAGAGATTCCCAACTTATTTTTTAATGTAATACCTATCAATTGTAAAAATCACTCTGGGAAACAGTGTGCTGTAATAAACAGAATATTCCATAAAGGCCAAGCTGGAATGCTGCTATTTCAAGCTGGCTTATAGCTCCTAGTGGCCAGTCCATGCATGAAAGGAGGTCTCTGAGCCTTCAGCTGCATAGATAGACAGATTAGATAAATAGATAAATAATGATAGATAGATAGATAGATAGATAGATAGATAGATAGATAGATAGATAGAAAGATAGATAGATAATAAGTAGAAAGGAGCCACTGTTTGAACATATCCCATCAGCATCCTATCAAACGGGGAGTGGGAAAGGGGCGATGGAGGGCAGACACAGAGAGTAGAGGCAAGTATTTTGGGTAATGTCTTACAGATGACACTGGCAAAAAAGCAAAGCAAAAGCAATATTTAATATTTGTATAACATTTTGTGGCATTTCTCACATGTGCTTGCTTTTCTGTGTTTCTGTGAGACCATGTGGTTATTATTTTAATACGTACCATGATGTTTTATAAATCCTTATTTGCCAATACCTCTTTTTCACCCAGGTGGTATTTCAGCTCCAGGCGGTAAGAATAATATCATAGCCATAATTATATCAGGAATGCCTAGCAATGGCCTAGCACAGAGTTGGTAATAAATAAATATGGTTTAATAAATGAAATCCATAAAAGTACCTTTTCTAGAGTTATATGCTATAGCAAAGATGCATAAAGAGGTGAGTTTATAGATGTAAATTTTTCATAATAATGATAAAATAAAATAGTAATAATGATATGTCCCATAAATTTAAAAAAGAAAAGAATTGAGTTTAAAAAATAATATATAAGTGGTTAAAAATTAATTAGAAGATAGCAATATTCTATGTTTTGAAAAATAAATATCCAACACAACAAATTTAAAAGTAGGAAAAAATCTGCAAATAAAGTGCAAAGGAAGAAAGGAGATGTAACAGTAATTTTAGAAAAAAAGGTGTAATTTATAATAAAATACAACATGTAGCATATATTGATTAACCTGAATCCTTGTGTAACAGATAATTTTCATAGAATATTAAAAATTTAGATTATAAAAGTTATTACAAAATGAAGTAGAAAAATTGAATAAATACATAACATGAAAAGTAGCTGATAAATTTATTAAAGAATGACCCAACTGAAGCCTCAGGTCTTGTTGATTATAAAAGCTAATACTTTCAAATACTCAGCAGCAGAAAATTTCCACACAACAGAATATGATGTTATCCCAGAAGAAATAAAGCAAACCAATTTAATTTATAAGGGAACTATAACCCTGATGTTAAAAAATACAAGGATAGCACAAACAGAAAACCATAGATCAATGAATATAGATTTGGAAACCCTCAGTTTTTTCTTCATAGAAGTCAGTGGTTCATTATAACAATTCCACCATTAACAAATAAAGTTTAATCTTTTAAACACAATAATGGTTATATATTAAGAACTTTATTGTAACAAAACACCAAATCAATTGATCAAATCAGAAAAACAAAGCAAAATAAAATTTATCTCAATATAAACCAAAAGGCCTTGTTAAATTATAAAATTCTTTCTAAAAGGTGGTATATTCTAAGAACGAATATTCAAGAAAACTAACAGCATGAAACAATAAAAATGTTTCCATAAACATGAAGAATCAAATAACAATGATTACTGCTATCATTGCTCTTTAATACTCTGGATAATCAAGTTACTAATGTAAACATGAGAAATAATGATATTATCAAGAATCATTTCTTGAATATCCACTACTTGCCAGTTTTAGTTTTTATGTCTATTATGTCATTAAAATGCCATATCTCTCTGAGGTTTACAGATGAGAAAAGAGCTGACAAGACTTGCCCAAGGCCTGACAATCCTGGCTTCAAACACGGACTTTGCAGGAAACTAGTTCTATGATTTTTGGCAAAGGTAAATGAGCAAAAAAACAGACAATTCATAAGAGACATAGGAAGGAGTAAACAGTATAATCAAGGACATGAAAAAAAAATTCACCTTTTCCAGTAATCAAAGAAATGTGCATTAAGGCAATCAGTACTTTTTCATTTATGAAACTAGGAAAATGTAAATAAGGTAAATATCTGTCCTAGGAAGAATAAGAAAAATGTTTTCTCTTGTATAATGGAGGTGACAACGAAAATGAGAACAGAAAACGTCAAGGAATAAAAATGACAATATGTGTTAGGAAGCATAAATAGTTTTTTAGTTCTTGACAGGATTAAATAAATTGTCCATTATTTGGGAAAAAAACTATTATATTAAATAGGTTCCCATGTATGTAGTGTTCATAGTAGTGAAAGATAGGAAGCAATCTACTGTGTCAATAAGAGCGGAGTCGTTGAGAAAATTATAACTGATCCACTAAATCGAATGTTATATGCAACTGTTAAAATTATATTTCACAAGCCATGTAGGAACACTGGAATACATTAATTTTAACTGAAAAAAAAACAGGTGAAAATTAGAATGAACATTTTGATTGTAATAAAAGTATTTGCACATGAAACCTACCATGACATTGGTTATAAGACAATTAACCAGTGATACCCTTGAGCTGTGGCTTCTGGAGGGTTGTTCAGTGGTAGAATGCAAAAGGCACCAGCGTTCTGTACAATGGGCATCTATTTTCATATCAGCTTCTCCCTACTACTGTTACTGTAAAGCACTACTTCTATTCCAAAGCTACAGCAGAATGCTGCTGAGGCCAGAGACCATACAGAGACGGCGGCTTACTTTAAGGAGACAGAGAGCTGCAGTTTCATCCAGCCACTAACAAGAGGAGCAGGGAGCCAGCAGGTTGCAGTGCACATGGTAGAGAAGCCAAGCATCATGGGCATGGCTTGAAAAAGAAAAAAACGCTGAAGGTTGAGCAAAGATTAAGAACTGAAGAATAAATACTTGAAGCCAAGCTGAGCATCCCAGTGAAAAACTTCCAACACAGGGCCCTAAGAGGGATCTCCATTACCCAGAAGCAGATGAATCCAGATGGAACTATCTTTTTCACCAGTGACTCTGACTGAGAGTTAACACAAGGCCTTTAGTGAAATGAGGCCACTACTTGAGGACTGCACCTACAGGGAGACATAAGCGGAGACGCGACTCTGGGGACTGAGTTTCCTGAGAGAAAAGATTTGGTGCATTTGGGATGGAGACAATTCAAATTGTACAGACGGGGAGAACTGGTGTGTGTGTCTGTGTGTGTGCACACGCACGTGCACGTGTGTCTTCTTCTGAAGCAGTAGAACACAGATGACCAAGATGTGAGTTGGATGAAGAATGAGTTTCTACTTGAACAGATAGGAGAGTAAAGCCACTGTGTTTTGACATAAAGGTACATATGACCCTAGTTTTTAGCCACAGTTGGTAAAATTTGTGGATATTAATTTCAAAGGTTTAGAATGTAAACATTTACACATACATAATTTTTGTTCCAGTTATTTAGTGCTTCATAACATATATTCCGAAGTGTAGTGGCTTAAAACAAGAACATTTGTTTTGCTCATAAATTTACAATTTGAGTAGAGCTTGGGAAAGTTTGGGTCCTATAAGCATCACCTGAAGTGGCTCCAAGGCTGAGGACTGTAAACATCTGCAAGCCTGTTTATGCATGTGCCTGGGAGTTGGTGAGGGCTTCAGCTCTTAATTTCCTCCTGTATGGTCCCTCCATGTGACCGCTCCATGTGGTCTCTCCACATAGGCTAGTTCAGACTTCCTCACAGCACAGTGTCTGACTTGCCCAGAGAGTAAGCAAGTGTCCCAGAGAGAGAGAGAAATCAAAGAGAGAGCGAGAGAAGAGGAGGGAAGAGAAAAGAGATCAAGTAGATGTTAGATTGCCGTTTGTAATTTAGCCTGGGAAGTCATAGTGTCCCTTCTACTACATTCTATTAATCAAAGCAGATGTGAAACTCACGTCTTGTTGGAGGAGTGTCAATGAAATGGCTCATTGTAAGAAGAATGTGTGGGATCAGATAAATATTGGTGCTTCCATCTTTGGAAAATATCATCTGCCACAGTTCATTCTCCGGCCACAATAATTCCTGTCTCCTCATATCCAAAATACATTCATTCTTCTCGCCCAAGACCCTCAAGTCTCATCTTAATAAAGCATCATTTCAAAATCCAGGTTCTTAGCGTCCAAATCATGTGCAGTTGCCAGTGTGGCTCCTCAGGTTAAATTCTTCAAAGACAGCTCCTCAAGTAAAATTTCTTTAGCTCTGAAGATCTGTGAACTAAAAAGGCAAGTTATATGCCCTTTACACGCTCAACGTGCAATGGTGGAGCGGGCATCTTCCTGTTTAAGGAAGAGAAAACGGGAGACGCACGCTAGTTACTGCTCCGGTTCTGAAATCCAGCTGGACAAGGATGCTGGTTACTGGATTAGAACGCAGTCCTGCTGCCATGATTCTCCCTGGTCCTCTTTTCCAGCCTCTGACCTCTTGGTTTTGTCCTCTAAGTCCTCCTTCTTTATCCCCAGGAAATGGCAGGTGTCTGTTGCTATGTCGCTTTCGGGGAGTGGTCCCCAATAGCAGTCATTTGGACATCTAAAGGCCTATTTTCATTTCATATTATCTTTATCTCTTTCAGCCCAAAATGATACAATTCTTTTTCAATTTTGTGGATTTGTTATGAATCAATTTGTAATCATCTCTGATAGACAAAAAGTCAATCCATGAATCTGTTCAAGAAAAGTTTTTCTCTGAATTTTCTAAGTCAGCTGTGTGACATGGCCCTAACAGGGCCTTTTGTTTAATGGAAAAGATCTTTCAGTCATGCCTTTTGTCTGACTGACCAGCTCCCTGAAACACAACCTTTTATCTTTCTGAGGTCTTAATAGAGCATCCTTTAGTCCCGCCCTGAATTTTATCATTGCTCTTAATCCCTTTCTTAACTTTGAAAATAAGAAGCTAGGAACGAGAAGCAGTAGTATTTTTAAAGCCAGTAATCCCTAGCTCCTCTTTATTTAACAGTTAGTTCTTTATCTTGTCTCTCTCTTCTCACATTTTATTATAGGCAGGTGAAAGAAGCCAGGTAATACCTTTAACACTTTGCCTGGAAATCTCTGTAGCTAGACCATCCAGTTCATTGGGTACATTTTCTACTTTCCACACTGTGACACATAAAACTGTTGCTCAACTTCCTGAAACTACTTAAAGGCTCTACTTTTCTTCAGTTTTCAAGAGCATTTTCTTTACTTCCCTCTAAGCCTTCATCAATGGCCTCCAAAAGGGCCATTATGCATTCTCTAGGTCCTTCCAGCTACTGGTTATCACTTAGTCACAAAGCTGCTGTTGCAATTTTAGGTCTTGCTTATGGCTGCATACAGCATCCAGGTACCAATAGCTGTACTAATTAGCTGGTGTTACATAACAAACCAACCCAAAACTTAGAGACTTAAAATAACAACATGTAACTGAGTCATGAACCTGCAGTGTGTGTGGGGCTCAGGGAAGGCTGTCTCCACTCTGTCAACAGGGCAGCTCAAGGCCTGGAGGCTGGATCTACTGCAAGCTTATTCACTCATATGTCTGGCACTTGATGTGGGCTGTCAGCTGGGGCCTCAGTTTCTCTCCAAGTAGTCTCTCCACATAGGCTAGTCTGAGCTTTCTCATGGCATGGTGACTAGCTTTCCACAGAGCAAGCATCCTGAGAGAGAGGGCAAGGCAGATACTCTTTGGCCATTTATGACCTATCCTTGATTGCCATGCAATGCCGCTTCTGGCACTTCTATCAGTTGTAGCAGGTACAAAGTCCTACCCAGGTTCCACGGACAGGGACATAGACTAAACCTGATAATGCAGGGGCGTCAACACTGCACTGTAACAAGAGTACGTTGGATGGGATACTTATTGATGTAGCTATCTTTGGGAAACGCAATATGGGCAGTTGTTACTACGGATTATAGTCTTAGTGATTCTGAATATATCATTTTGTTTCTTCATACACCATGTTGTTCTTATAACAATCCCTAAACCAGGTGGGCCCACCTAAGTACAATCAAATTCTAGTTCGGTCAGAATCCTTGCTGTATACTTAATCAGGCTTAACTTTGTCCAAATTTGTAACATATTAGAAATATAAAAATAAAGTTTAGAGAATACTTTCATTAAAATTCTCACAAAGGGATACATCGTTCAGGTTTATGGTTCTCTCTTCTCTGGTAATTATCCCTGAAACAATGGGGAATCTCTTCCACCCCCATCAGCCATGTCCATATTATATCACTTTGCACCATCAGGCAGTTCTGATTGGTCCAGAATTGGGCACTGCATCCAAGACTAGCTGATCAGATTGTGAGCTGAATCATATTTATATTAACAATTGGACAGAAGTTCGGTGAGCTCCTGAAATCAAAGACCTGGGGTAGACAAGCTCTAGCTGTTTTCCTGCATGATCTTTGATTCTTAACTTCCTCTGATTTCATGAGAGCAGAGAATAATTCCACAAGTTCCCATTCACGCTTAAACTAGCTACAATTGCTTAATGTTATTTGACACAAAATAATCTTTATATATATAGTGTATATATATATATATAAATCTCACATATCATATATATGTATTATATATGTGTGTGTATATATACACGCATGTACATATATTTAATAAAAGGTAAAAAAACAAATTTATAATTAAAATAGAGTAGCCCAAATCTTATTATAGTCAGAAAAAAATTACATGTGCATAGAGCTATATCATAATTTGAAGGCTATAGAGTTAGCAAATTAATCCTGACAAAGAGAGTGATCTTGCTATAACTTTGGATATTAAATCAGATTTAGAAATGTCTTAAATGGATTCAAACTCCAATTGCTACTGAGTGACAGACAGTTGAATTGTGCATTTTCCTTGACAACTCCATTCATCCACAGGAAAGCTTTCTCGATCTTCTCTCAGCCATGGTAAAAAATCAGGCCTGTTCTATTCCTACTTAAATAAACGCCATCATCAGAAGGTACTATATCGCCTGCTCTGGTTTTTCTCATAGTCATTGAAAATAGAAAGGTTCGCTGTACATTCTAGAGGCTCATCTCTTATAGGGAATGACAATATGGCAAGCAACTTTTTTTGCTTTTAAATTTGATATTATGTATTAGTGAAGAGAGGGTGCACTTTGGAATTAGATGGAGGGTATAAGTTAACAAGCTTTGTGACCTTTGCCAAAGTTCTTAAATTTTGTAAGCTTCATATACAATCTGAAGATATTAGTTTCAATATAGCAAGGTTGGTGTGTGGATTAAGTGCAATAAAATGTGAAATGATCTCGATAATCTCCTTTATAGAGTAATCATCACTAAAATTTAACTTCATTACCTCTCTCCCTCCTTTCTTTGCTCTCCTCATCCCTGGACCTAGAAACAAAAATAAGATTTAATTCATCACCTTTGGGAGCACACAGTGACTTTGGATTTGCTTCCTCAAGGGGGAATGGGGCAGTCAGTTGTTAAGCAGACAATATAATTTAGGAAATGATATAATGGAGAAATGAAGAAAAAGTTAATAAACTCAGAAATGGAGAATATTTTAACTACCAGAATACTACAAAAAATGTTCATTTAAGTTAAAACTTATATAATGCATAGGAGTTTGTCTAGTGAAGAATGAGGCTAGATGAGGGTGGGGCTCCTGCTGGAAGGATCCAGCTTCAGTCCAATTCAATCTCTGTGTAAATCTAAGATCTGGGAGGCCTCACTGCGTTCCTCTCCGTCATTAGAAAGAAAAAGCTAAGCAATCTTCTTTTTGATTAAACAAAATGAAAGGAAAAGGTCCAGTAGTAGTTAACTCCACTTCTACTTGAGCGTATATTTCAGAAGTAGAACATATTTAATTTATATGTCTCTATTTTTATTCCAGGAAGACAGATTGTCATAGTGTCTTTTTGCTCATAGTGCACCCAAAGTGTTTTGTTTATAAAAATCAATAAGCCCAAAGCTCTTCGGGTTTTTTTTTTTTTTTTTAAGCTAATCTATTTCATCTCTCAGTCTGCTGAAGGAAACCATGTATCTTCCAGCGAGCAGTTGGATTTTGTCAATTCTTTGTGGTTCATTATCAGCCAGCCAAGACTCAAGGTCACTGTTTTAGTGTCTGCTTCCTGGCAGAGTGCCCTCCACCTGACCAGGGCCCTTCAAGTTGGTAAATGGGCACAGACTATTTTGGGCTGTATGAAATGCGATTCATCACCCTGCCCAATGCTCCCCATCTAGTCTTGCCTTGTGTCTGATCACTTGGAGTTTTCAGCAAGCAAGGGGAGCTCCTCACTTTCTCTGGTCTTCTCTGAAGGTAAGATTGGTTAGACGGATGGGATTATCTGCTGTAAAGCAGTCAACTTCTGCCAAGGATTGTGACACCCAGTCACTTTCCTGAATGTCAGGACACTAAGAAATAACCCTAAGTTGATTTCCTAACTCAAACACATTGAAACAAACTTTATAAACATTATTATTTATTCATATTATAAATATTAACATAAATAATTAAGACTAAACTCGGGTTTTTTGGTTAACTCCATGTTTTACCTTTTTATGTCGTTATTTTTGGCTATCTTTATTAATTTATTGTTTATGCCTTTTTATCACTGAATTGTCCTATTCTAGCTCTTTAAATTAAAAACGCAATTCATTTATTTCCAAAATTTCTTATTTTTCTAATACTTTCTTTTAAGGCCATAAAGTATTCAATGTTTACTGTTTTTTTATATCTAGGTGTTATTTTCGCTAAAAGTTTTGAATAGTAATTTCCATTTTTATGTTTTCTCTAACTCCATAGTTCCCTATAACTGTGTGTGTTTTATGTATGTATATTTTTACTTTTCAGTGAGTGCAATTTATGTGCTCCTATTTTGTTGTTAACTCCTAATTGTGTTAGGCTTTGTTTAATGGGATATAGATTACATACAATTAGCTTTTTGTAATTTGTTGATATTTCCTTTGGGTTCTAATTCATAATCAACATTTGTGACTGTTTCATATGTGTTTTTTTAAAAGTACGGTTTTGTGAAATTCAAAGTAATACATATTTATTTGCTTGAATAAATTCATTATTAAAATTCACAAAGCAGTGTGCGATATCCATTGAATTCAAATTCTATTTGTTCAAACATTTTATAATTCAATATACCTACACTTATTTTAGTCTGCTCTGTTCTGTCATTTCTGAGAGAGGTGTAATAAACTCTCTCACTAGGTTTGTGGCTCTGACAGTTTGTCCTCCATGGCTAATCATTTTTCCTTTATATATTTCAAGCTATGTTGCTGAGTACATAAATATTATTGACTGTAATATTTTCATGGTGGGTTATTCCTTTCATTCAAATGAAAAATTTTGTATTTTGCTTTTAAAGCTTTTTATCTTGAATTTTACCTGATCCTGTTTGCTTTATTTTATTTGCAATTTAAAAATCTGTTTTTAATACAAATGAACTTAATTCACGCATATTGATGATGATTATTAATATATTTTGAAATCCTCTGTCCTATTTAGTGACATATTTATCCTGAGTTCTAATTACCTCTTCCTCCCACTTTTTGGATTTTTTCTTTCTTTTTCTTTTTTTTTTTTTTTTGCTGAGGAAGATTTGCCCTGAGCTAACATCTGTGCCAATCTTACCTTAATTTGTATGTGGGTCGCCACCACAGCATGGCCGCCAACAAGTGGTGTGGGTCTGTGCCTGGGAACTGAACCCCTGCCACTGAAGCACAGCATGCCGAACTTAACCACTAGGCCACAGGGCTGGCCCATGGATTTTTATCTCTGTCTTTATTTATCACATTTCCTTCAAGGATTTTTTGTTGTTTTTGTTTCTCTAATGATCTGCAAGTTATGAATTCTATTTCTATTTTTCAAGTGTTTACCCTAAGGTGTTAACACATATACTTAAAGTTATATTTGTCAAACAAAATCTTGCTAGCATTAATCCATGTCTATATCACCCTCCTCCCACCAACTTTGTCAATTCCTTACCCAACAAGACAAAGAAAGAACCCTATGCATCCCTTTTATTTTCTCTACTGGGTGTAAGGTTTACCATTGGTTGAATGTGGTTTCTGTCTATCATGATATAGGTTTTTCTTAAATAGCTGGTGATTATATTTCTGAGAGTATTTTTGCATTTGAGAGTCATTTGGCCTGACTGGCAGCACTTTGTGAGTCTGTGCAGTGTGCCTGAAGGGAGAGCTGGGATGTACCACATCCTCCTGTGGGTTTCTGGGTTAGTCCACGGGATGATACCAATGTCCCAACTCACTGCTCCTGCCCTGAGTGAGGCGGCTTTGTGGCGTTGTGGCTTTGGATAGCTGCGTTGGAGAGGTGAATGTTGTACAGATTTCGAAAGCTATCTGATACTACTGCGGAGCCCTGGGCCTCTTCTACTCCCAGAATCTTTCCTTTTCAGGCTTGAGACTCTGGAAACACTTCCACCACTTTAGTAATCTTCTTCTGTGCCTGTTTTTGCCCATGGTTTCATTTGTTTTTTTTTAATCCAGAAGTATCTCTTTTATGGATTACAGATATTTGTTTATTTTCTATCCCAAATAACCTTTTATGTTTTCAGTGACTTTTTGGATTTATTGTATTTCTTTTCCACTTTTTGTTGTTGATATGTTGTTGCTGTTGTTTTGGTTTATTTTCCTGGGTTTTTCATTTAATATTCCCTGCTATGATAAGCCATCTGTGGCAGGGGTGGAGTAAGTCGTTGTCAGAAAGCTTGTCCCACTATATTGAAATATTAAAATTCCTTTTGTGTTAGAAAATTATTCATTTCTACTGGATTGTCACATTCAAAGTATTAAACAATTTTTTTATAAGTCTTCTAATTTATTTGTATTTGAGCTTACACCTCCTTTGTCATTTCTAATGTTTTGTGGTATTCTAGTCTCTTTTTTTCCATAAATTGAGCTTGTTAGGATTTTATTTTACTATTTTTGGAGGAAAAGGGGTTTTATTAATTGTCCTAACCATTTGTTTTTTTCTATTTCTTCAATTTTATTTCTTAATCTTGATTAACTCTCTCCTTTTTGGTTCTTGTATTAATTTTTTCTATATTTTCTAGGCAAATACTCAAAGTGTTTTTTATTTTGTTTCTTTTATAATAAAAAATGCCACTATAAATTTCCTATGGGTATATTTTGCTGTGCTATATATATGTTAGCATGCGGTTTACTCCTTTTCAGATAATTTTAATTTCAATTTTATCTTTTTTGCTTCAGAGATTTAAGACGTATCTTAATTACCATGATATTAATTTTTCATTTAAATTTGACTTTTTATAAATTTATGAGCAATGAAGGAGGCTAATAAGGTCTCAACTTTTTAAAATTTTCAATGTTATTTAATTTTGTAATTGCAAAATAATATATATTTAATATAAGAAAATTATATAAATATATAAATCTATATGTCTATCAAATCAAATCATCTTATTTGATAACCTAAATTCTCTTTATCTATGTACATTTGTTATCTACTTAATTTTTCTATTCCAGTATGTTTTATTAATATCTTCCTCTATAATTTCATGTTATCAAGTTCTGTCTCCTGTAGTTTTCCTTTGTGTACTTGGCTGCCATTTTGTTTTTTCGTAAATGAAATATATTTTTATAATCCTTCACTCAGAATGCCTTTCTTATTCCCGTGTGATGCGTTTGGCTTTGCATTTAGTCTTGGCCTTGGCCGCTCATCCTTCTTTCCTTGTATTACATTTGTTTGATTGATCTTTGCTAGACCATTTATTTCAAAAGTTTCTTTGGTAGTTCTCATTGAGCATACTACTTGAAAATATCAAACAAGCTGGGCGTGTATATACATATTTATGTGTAATATGCTGAAAAATCAACATCACGACAAAGGATTTCAATCCATCAGTATTTAGTGTGCTGGCTAAAGTATTTGGTTTTGTTTCTTCCATCCTAAATTGTACTGTTTACTTATTAAACTTTCTACTATTTATTGCTGTTGTGGTTTCTCCTTTTCTTATCCTTATTTTTTCTGGCTTAGGCCATTTTCTCTTCAATATCCCCATTAGTTTTGAAATTCTACTATATTTTTAAACTACCTAAAATATTACCCTCTCAATCATAAGAATATATTGACTGATAAAATAAGACAAATTAATAAATCATTATTTCTAATAAAAGATTTTGATCATTTATTTCTATTTTCTTTCTCCCACCTTCACAAAAATAAAACCTTCCAAGGGCTTTTAAATCTCTAGTTTCTGATCCTAAAACTTTAGGTCTTTCCTGAAGTTATTTGAAGTCTTTTAGTTCTTATATTATATTAGGTTTTATATTAAGTTATATAATAGGTTATTATATTATTATAGATTTTCCCTGATGTTCTGTGTCTCTATCTTATTTACCTTTACTTAAACTTCAGAGTACAAATTATCAGTCATATTGTCATTATCTATTTATATTATAAATATATAAATTTATAAATCTATGTGTATAAATGTATGTGTATGCATTTTTAGATTCTTTGTATATTATTTCCTCTTTTTGTCATCGTTATTTGATAATTGTTTTAATTAAATTGCCATTTGATAAAAACATATACATATGTCCTTATATTTTTCGTCAGATAAGAAAACTGTGTAATATACCTTGTGAATCCTTGAAACAACCCCCCCCCCCCCACACACACACAAATTCCTTGCCCTAACAGATGGATGATATCTTGGCTGGGTATAAGTTTTTTTCTCTCATGTCTTTTTTCTCTATAGTCTGTATACGGTGTTGCACATCCTTTTAATAAACTGAGATTATATGATTCTCTATTCTTTGTAGAAAATCTGTTCATTCTGCCCTAAAACTTGATGGAAACTTCTTAGTTGATGTTTTTTATTTACTCTGATGTATCTGTCCCATTTATCTTTTTTTTTTTTTAATAATTCTGTTTAATTCTACATCAGTTTTCCTTAATCATTAGTTTATATCTCCTTATTTTCTCATGAACTTTTCTTTGGGCATTAAATTACATCTATTTAATCTATTTGGTTTTCCACACTGGAAGACTAATATGTTTCTCTGCACTAATCACTCTGCTTTTCAGTTTGTATACTTAAATTTTTAAATTGAATGCTTCAGGCCACACCAGCATACTCTTTTGTTATTGGGCTTTTCCAGGCACGGAAGAGAAAACTTGAGGGATTCAGAGATTTGTCTTTAGTCTATCTTCCCAATAATGTTTTCAGTTTTATCTGTTGTTGATTATCACATACCTAAAAAAATCAGATATTTCACTCTATCAGTTGTCTTCAACGGCTCCACAGAATGAATTCACACCTTATCTACTTACATAACTTTGGACCTACTTAAGCTAAAGATGTGTCTGTCTTATTTTGGGCTTTGAATTACATACAAAATCTTCATTTAATAAATCACCCTTGTCAATTTCTACTTCTTCATCTTGCTCTGAGTACATACTGGAAACAATCCTATTGCACAAATAACTATTATTTGGCACTATGTTAAAAATGTTTAGAATTGTTTATTCCACCTATCTAAGCTCTAATATTAACTGTAGTACACTGGATTTATCAATTCACCTCAATTAAAAAGGTGAATTATCTATTTGAGTGATTAAATAGGTTAATCAATCACAAAAACTGTCTATGAGAAAAATGGAATCCTTCCAGCAAGGCAGAAAATACAAAAGCTGCAAGCAGTCCTGTAACACTTGGTCTGGTGTGGTTTCTTTTCCTAGGGTTTTTCTTAGAGCACCACCTCCAACCTTAGGCCAGGTCCCTCTACTTTATGGGCCAGCTCTTCCCTCAGTTGTCGTTGCTCACATAGAAGACAGGGACTTTCTCTCTACAAAACATGGTGGCCAGTCAGAGGGAGAACAAAATTCCCATATGTGTTTTCATATCCTTCACCTTCTCCAGCCCACCTCAGGATTTAAGTTTGCTAATTGAAGACTCGCCTTGCTTGAAGAACTGAGTCATAATGGGTGGAGGCTGTGATCAGAGGTAGAATTTGGAAAATGTGTTCCAAATACTAGATGAGTGGGAAGAGTGATTACCTGTGGCCTCTATAAGAAAGCCATTGAAGATCAGATCTTTCATCAAGCTTCATTCTCTAGATGAACGTATGACAACAATAGATTGATGGTGGGGTTGTTGGCCTGAGAAGTCTAAGGATCAGACAAATCCCTGTCATAATACTAGGATTGTTGTAGGCAGAATAACGCTGCCACCCCCCAAAAGATGTCTACATACTAATTCTCAGAATCTGTGCACATATTAGGTTACATAGCAAAGAAGAATTAAGGTGGAAGATGGAATGAAGTTGCTAATCAGCTGACCTTGAGATGAGGTGAGTATCCTAGATTATCTGGATGGGCCCAATGTAATCACAAGTGTCTTTATAAGTGAAAGAGGGAGGCCAAAGAGAGAGAGGCAGAGGTGGAAATGATGGAAGCAAGGTCAGAGTCATTCAGTGTGAGAAAGACTCAAACTGCCATTACTGGCTTTGATGATGTTAGAAGGGAACCACGAGCCAAGGATTGTGGGCAGCCTCTAGAAGGTAGAAAGGCAAGGAAACAGATTTTCCCTTAGAGCCTCCAGAAAGGAACACAGCCCTGTCTACATCTTGATTTTAGCCCAGTGAACCCAATTTTGGACCTCTGATCTCAAAACCTGTAAGACAATATATTTTCATTGTTTAAGCCACTATGTTTGTGGTAATATGTTACAGCAGCCATAGTAAACTAATATAAGGGTGGAATCAATTTCAGAACGAAAAATTGCATCCTCTTCCCCAGTTAATTCTTAAGTCCGCAATTTCTTTTTTCCTCCCCTCTTACCTCTCTCAGCCCTTTCCTCTCACTTTCCTCCAACTCCTACCTTGGAGGTGATCCTATATCCTGTGTACTCCAACTTCTCCCTCTCACATCTTCTCTTTTCTCTGTTCCCTACCTCTCCATCAGACTCTTTCCCTTTTCCTCTTTTTCTTTATCACACTTTTTTTTCACTCACCATTCCATATTTTCTATTTCCCACATACTTCTCCTTCCTTGGAGGGAGGTAGATGTCAGAAGTTGGAAGAAGGCAGTGTAAAGATACCCAAGTTCTCCTGTTGTACATTTTTATTTTTTAGAAAGAAATTTCCCTGAGCTCCAGCACTTGCCTTGAGAAATAAGTGACATAAACAACATTCCAGTAAAGATCTACAGAACAGTAGGAACAATGCATGGCTCATAGCAACCCAGCCACATGAAACCCTGAGTTCAGCTGCAATTTGCTAGCATCTACTGAACCCTTGATCTGACTTGAAAATGCTACTCCATTAAGGAGTTTCTCAGAGTGGAGCTCTTAAAATGAAAAGATTTCTATCAAAAGGCACAACTCCATGAAGAATAACTGAATACACAGGATTGAAATTTTGCAAGTTTCCTTTAATTACAAAAATATAGTAAGTATAAAAACTGTACAAGAAGCTAAACAGGGAAACCAAAAAGCCAAGATATGTTAAATTGGATGCTGACTATTGGGAAATTGCAGCTAAGTTTTACCTGTAATTGTGAAATATTATGCAAATTTTTAATAATATTAGGATTTTGGTCGAGGGGTCAATCTGGGTTGGAGAGACATGAAAAATGCTCAGTCCATTTTTTCATGCTCCCTATTGTTGCTACTTCCCAGCAGTGTGAAGAACTGTAGAAGTTTCATGCCTCTGAGAGGACCCTGAAAAAGATGCTTGACATAGAACATTCTCCCACTGTCTATAAAGATTAGAAAAGGGAAATAACTGAAATGGCTTATATTTTAATCCATATTTTGTGCCCGGAATACTAGATGGAGAAAGAGCCAGAAGAATACACATGACAGATTTTACCCACAATCACAGAAACAGAGAGGAACAGGAAATCAGGAGGAGGTGACCAGACCCGAGCAAGCCAATGTTGAAAGTAGATATTCAAGAAGGGAGCTGAAACAGTCCATGATCAAAGGGCAATTGGAATTAATTCTGCTGAAAGGTGTTCTCAAGTGGGTAGTTTTTAAGCCACATTATGTTAAGGTAGCAGTAATGATTCCCACAGGGAGAATTGTTAAGGACCACTGGGAGGGGGCAATAAGCAGCACCTGAAGTCTCGCCAGGCATGATGAATTTCTGGTCTCTAGCCTTGGCCTTGACGATGAAACCATGATTGTGAAGCATTCCTTACACTTAGAATAAAATCTGTCCTCCTTACCATGACTCTTCATGACTTGTCCCTGTCTATTCCTCCAGCTTCACTCTATAGCATTAAGACCCTATTCAGGACACTTTGGCCATATTGGCCTTCTTTCTGTTTCAAAAGCACAGTAATCTGAAATCACACATTGATTCATTTGTATCTCCAATCAACAGAATATAAGCTCTTTGAATGGCGGAAAACTTGCCTGTCCTGGTCAGCTCTCTATACCCCATGTATGCTATAGTGGCCAACACATTATAAGTGCCCAAGACGTATTCGTTGAATGAATGACCCATAATATGGCATTTACCATGGCCAAGGACTAAAGTACAAGTCACGTCAAAGTCTTGAATGTAGAATTTTACTGTAACATGAGATAAAAATATGTTATGAATTATTTTTTAAATTCAACAATGAAGTCTGTGAATATAGCTTTTTCTTCTCAGGAGAAGTAAACATCACTTTACAGTTTCTTTTTTATTTTCCAAATTAATATCTTTCCTGATTCCCATGGTTGTTTATGAGTTTCTGTGCTCAATTCCTTGTATTTTGCTGAAATTATGGAGTGGTAACTTCAGATCTGTGCTGGCCTTGTACTAGTCTATATTCATTTGGGCAATGGGAAAATCATACCACCAATTATCAAGCAGTCAGAGCTGGTATTCAGCTCAGGATGCTGGCTCTATGGAAAGGATCAGACAGCAGGGAATGCATGCCCCCAAAGGAACACTGGCAATCATGTCTGGACCTCCAAGCACAGCTGTACAGAAAGGACCTAGCCTTGAGCAATTCACAAGAGTTCTTTCTAATGTACCTTTGGGGGATGGTGTTCTTCTGAGATCACCTCTTATTTAGCTTACACTAGTGCTGATTTGTGCCCCTTAAGTAGTGAAGCAGAGCAGGGTCCTCAGAGACAGGAGTGTATCTCCTCACAAGTGGCACTTATGTCCAGGGACAAATCTACTTGACAAGTAGACAGTGTCTATTCATCAAGGAAAAGAGGGGCAGAGAGAGAATGAGGAGGGAGGAAGAGAAGAAGGTAAGGAAGAATGGAGGTAAGGAAGAATGGAGGTGAGGAATAAAGATGTGACAGCAAAGAGGCAGATAGAAAAAAGAGACAAAGAATGAAATGAGAGGAAAAATCCAAAACAAGACAGTATAAAATAAATTATGAGAATTGAACATTTTTAAGAAAAAAATTCAAAAAATAGGGAAAGTTGCAAATGTCTCAGGATTCCTGGTTCCCTCCCTCTGGCTGGGTGGTATTCATGGTTGCTCCTTGTCTTGATGTTCCTGTCTTTTTGTTATTTCCAGGGAAACCTTGGGAATTCACCCAGAACTTGCAGTTTCCTTCAGGCCCACGTAGTTGGGGTAAGGGATTAGATGAAAGTGTAAGTTATGACCTAGATAATGCCTTAAAATTGCTTCTCACTTGTTTTCCAGAAATCTTAAGACCCTCCCCAGGCCTGAGAGAATGCTTGTAGGGGAAACCACAGCCAGAGGTTTTACTCATGAGAGACCCAAGTATGTACAGAGCTCTTGTAGGGAGGGACATCCTTAAAGTGAGAAAGGCATTTAGCAGCAGACCTGAGGTGGACATTCATTGTATAATTTACATTCATCCATCCCCTCATTGTGGTATCATGAAAAGAGTGAGGCTTTCAAGTGAGGAACACACCTATGGATGAATCATGAAGTCTTTCAGGGCTCTGCTGTCTAACTCCGGACACCATGTCTGGGAGAGGCACACTGGAGATGGCATGGATGGAGAGAGGGACAGAGGCAGGCAATCAGCCTTCCTAAAACGTTCACCCACCTCCTGGTCATCTTATATTTCCAGCCACCTTCTACTTCTGCCCACCCCAAGCATGTTTCTAGGGGTTGATCACCAACCACATGGTGAGCATTTTGTTCTGAGCCATTTTGTTCACTCTGACTAGAGGAACCATATCATTCATTTTTCAAACTAGAATATTTTCGAGAGTGAGAAAGGGTGCTATTAATAATTAAACCAGGATGACAAGTATAAACAGGACCATTCTAAGCAAACCAGGATACACAATCACACTACTCACGATGTTTCCTTGGATTGGATCAAAGGTTGACACATCCAATGTAAGCCAGGCCAGTTGAAGTCTTTTCTAGGGATTTTAGAACCGTTGATAAGTAGGACTGTCCTTCTCTTTCTGGTGGATAAAGCTAATAAATGCCAAGCTGTCTGTGGTCATGTTTCCCACAGTGTGTCCTGGAGAGACTGAGGGAGTAGGTATAGGGACAGAGCACAGGAACCTAGAATAACACATGATCTGCACACGTGGCACCAAAGTCCCACCTCCATGATGTCTCATATGTGCCTTTCTCTATACATCCACTTGCCTTTTGGAGAAGAGGAGGAGGTGGTGAAAGATATCGCAAAGACTAATAATGTGTCTCAAAGAGACTAAATTCATACTCACCAACACTGGCCAACTTAAATACCAATGACTGTAGGTTTACCTAGAGCCCTATCTTATGTCCATCAACTCAATATTGAACAAGAATGTAAAGAGCCTATTATGCTCCCCTGCCTGGGATTAAGTGGTGAACAGAAACAGAAGAGACTGCTTCTCTGCCCTCCTGCAGTTCACACTCTAGCAGGGGAAATCAGAAAATGAAAAATAGATAAATAAAATAGTTCCAGATAGGGAAAAGTGTTAAGAAGATAAATTGGGGTAATGGGGTAGAAAGTGACTAGGAGAGCGTTTTCTTTGGCTAAGGTGGTCAGAGAAGCCCTCTTTGAGGAGGTGACGTTTGAACTGATATCTTATTGATGAGAAGTGTTATTTTAATTAATTCCACTGTGTATTCAGCCATAGTAAAGACTTGCACACCCATGTTAAAGACTGTACTGGCATCCTCCTCTCTACCTCTGATTCTCTTCCTGTAGGTCTCAGTAATGTCACCAATTCACCTCCCAGCCAGAAATCTTCCATGCCTCCCTTTCCTTCATTTGCAACATTTAATTGTCTGCTAAATATTCTTCAGTCTACCTCCAAAATATCTCAGCAGTCCTCAACAGCTATTATCAGTTCATAGGAAAACAGCACGTGGGCACCTGCTCAGGTACCTTTGTAAGTACCTCAAGGGGAGAAAGCATTTCTATTTTTGTCACTACTGTATCTCCAGGGTCTTGCATAGTGCCTGACACAAGGTAGTCTTCAACATATCTTTTTGTTGACCAAAAGAACACATCTGATTATAGAACTTATCTTAATTGGTTTCCTGTTTTTCATAGCAGGAAAGCTAAACCATTTATGAATGAACCTAGCTTGCCTGTCCATCTTCACCTGCACAACTAGCCCAAGTCACTCTGAACTGACTGTTTCTGTGCATGCCCTGTTATTTCACAGTCCAACATCTTGTAAAGCCTGCTGTACTGAATAGCTAGTTCATGTGGGAAAAAAGAAATTCATCTTGAGGATGCAGTTGCAATATGGTCCCCTTTATGGAGACCTTCTTGAATCTGTAACTGTATTCCCATATCACTAGGTATTACAGCACCTATAACTGTGTATGGTCATTATCTTCTGGCAATGCTGTCTCACTCATTGTGAATTGCACCAGACAAGAATTTTGATTCCTCCCATGCTAGCTGCCCAAAGTTTACTACAGTGCTAGGCACAAGAGTAAGTGCACAATAAATGGTAATTGAAAAGAGAACATGAGGCTTCTGCTGCTTTTTTTCTAAAAGTAAAGGTCATAGACATTGATCCAGTAGATCTATAGCTTCAATAAATCATTAATAGGGAAGCATTGATTATTAACAGCTAATAGAAATCAAAATGATCAGTCACACAGTATACCCAAAGGTGCCTTGAAAATCTTCAGTTGCACAGTACTTATATGTATGGAGTGGTTATATTTTTTCCATAATCATTTGCCATCAAAGAAATATGTCTCAGAGCATGTCATAATTAGTTGTGTCTTAATACACACACACACGCACTCACAAGCTGGCCTTAATTTATTGTGGATTATTTTTTAATATCAAAGACCAAGTAATTCCTATACTACACAAACCATTTCAAAGTAGATTTAAAATATTAGAGCTAATTTGCTCACTTTTTGTTATAAAGCAAATGTGACTTTGATTGTCAAATATTATGTTAAGGGCAAAAAAAAAAGAATATTATAATCTAATCTAACTTATGACAATCAATACAAAACTATTTTTTTCAAGCTTATCTTACCCAACCAATACCTTATTTATCTACCATGACAAAATGACTTATTCCTTAAATAGAAGGCTGCTTTAGCACAAGCACACTATAATAATAAAATTAAACTCCCTGTATGCCAATTTGCTTATCTCTCAAGTAGGAATAATATCTCAAGCATATCCACCTTGAATTTTTTTTTAAATGAGGATTAAGTGAGTTAATACATGTTAAGTTCTTTCAAATAGTGCCTAGCACTTATTAAATGCTATATAAATATTAGCAATCATTGTTGGTGGTAGCAACACAAGTCATAGTTGTAAGTACTAATGTGTCTCATGCACTAGTCTAATTAATTTACATATATTAATTACAAATGTTAATTATTTTACATATATTATTTAATCGTTTCAACCATTCATTGAGGTAGGTATTAATACATGTTCCTTTTGATAAAAGGGGAAAATAAGGCTAAAAGGAATGCATTAAAAGCATTTTCTGAATTAAAGACATGAAAAGGCACTTTCTCATAGTGAGAATGTGCTAAAACTGGATCTGAATCCATGCAAGTCTCTCTCTGGAAGCTCATGTGCGACCATCTTACCCTGCCGCTCAGAGCAGAAGGGTCTAAGCTTTTAGAATGGAGCCTCCTGTTCATTAAAACCTCATTATGTTTATTTGTTTTACTCTCCAAATAATTATAATACTAAGTCCTACAATTAAGAATATGTGATATTATAAATTATATACATATTACATATTTTACATGTATTTTTATTCTATTATGCATATATTACATGTAAAACACAATTCTTATAATAATTTATAATAGAATAAATTGTAGTTGTAAAGTATTTAAATAGATATTACATTATGTACATTATAGATCATACAAAAATTAAAGGTAAAAACAATGAGATGTTAAATAATCAATGTTTATATTTTAAAATTTATTTTATATATTAAGTATACATAAAACATTTTTGCAGAGTAAATATTCTCATTAATAATAAAATTGTAATAGCAACAATGTGTTTGAATATGTATCATTATTTTATGATAATATTTGTTTCACTCTTGATAATATAGAAATTCAAAAGTCTGGTTCTAAGTTCAGTTGATTTTGGTCCTTGGTCTAATGCCTGTAGCAGCTGAAAAAGATGCTCACAAACACACATGCATTTAAATGAAGAAGGTCATCATTGGCTGTGTAATTAATCATAATATCATTTTTCATTCCAATTATGCACTGGTATTTGCAGAAATTGGACTTGCATATTTCCATGATTCCTGAAGTCAACCAGCAGTTCCTACACATAATGAGAAGATATTTCATTTTGATATTTTAACAGATTTGCTCAACATCTATTGAAATTCTGTATTTGGAAAATTTCTAAACATGTAAAAATTCCAATGCCAAGTTTTAAGTGTGTGCACTCATGTTTAGACATAACAAATTTTATGATTTTATTTTATTCCTTTAATTGGCTTATTAGCTACATTTATTTTTTGTGTATTTTTAGTGCGTTGCTTTTGGGTTTACAGTATACATCTCTAACTTAGCGCAGTCTACCTTCAAGTAGCATTATAGCACTTGACATATTGTATAAGAACCTTACAAGAGTACACTTCCATTCTCCTTTTCCTGGACTTTCTGCTATTGTTATGTACCTTTTACTTCTACAGAGGTTATAAATCACATACTACATATTCTTTACTTTAAAGAGTCAATTATCTTATAAAGAGATTTTTATAAAAGAAAAATTTATTTATACTTATCCACGTATTTGACCATTTCCGGTGATACTCATTATTTTATGTAGATACAATTTCCATCTCATATAATTTTTTTCTTCTGCCACAAGGACTTCCTTTAATATTTATTATAGTGCAGGTCTGCTGCTCATAAATTCTTTCAGCTTCTGTATGCTTCCCCCCAAAATTTTTATTTTATCTTTACCATTGCAGAATATCTTATTAGTCACAGAATTCTAGGTTGACAGTTTTGTTTTGTTTCTCTCAGTGCTTTAAAGATATTTCTCCATTGTTCTGCCTTATATTATTTCCAAGGAAGAGTCTAATGTATTTTTTCTCTCTTTTAAGTTTCACATATTTGTGTCTTATCTAAGAAATCTTTGCCTAATCCAAGTCACTAAGATCTAAATGTAAAACCTAAAGCTATAAACCTTCTAGAAGAAAATATAGGAGAAAATCTTGTGACCTGGATTTCCCTTGCTTTTCAAGTCACTACTGCTCAGATAATGAAGAGAGAAATCACAAACTAGGAGAAAATATTAGTAATACAAATATCTTTATCCAGAATGTATTAAAGAACACTGAAATCTAAATAAAACAAGAAAAATAAGACAGGAACTTAAAAAATCAGGTGAAAGTTTGGAATAGAAATTTTACCAAAGAAGAGATATGAAGAGAAAAGATTTACAATATCATTCAACATTAGGGAAATTAAGATCACGACCACAATGAGACACTGCTGCCACATAGTCACTAAAAATGCTGAACTTAAAAAGACTCACAATTCCAAGTGTTGACAATGGTCTGGAATAACTGGCGCTCTCATGTTGCTAATGGGAATGCAATTTGATAGTTTCTTATAAAGTTAAATATGCACATGTAAAGTAGACCCAGGAATCCTACTCCCAGATATTTATCCAAAAGAAAAAAAACTTATGTCCACACAAAAGTTTGCATGCAGAAGTTTATAGAAGTTTTATTGAAAATAACCCAAAACTGGAAAGAACTCAAATTTCCATTCAAGTGGTAGGTAAGTAAACAAGTTGTGGCATGGCCATACAACACAAAGGAATGGACTGATGACACTTGCAACCACATGGATAACTCTCAAAAGCATTACTTTAAATGAAAGAAACAAATAGGAAGGAATCATTAAAAACAAAATAACATAAATTAATTTGTTGATATCAGACTTAAATTAGAAATACCCCCAAAAAAAAAGAACAAGGAAGAGAAGATGTGAATAAAGAGCTAATTAAATTTAGGAAAGAAAATTAAATAAGAGGAGCCATCATCTCAGCAATAAAGATAAGTTACATGATGCCCAAAGGAGAATGAATTTTTACAATAAACGGAACATTGAAGAAATGAATAAAAATATCAAAGAACAGAAAAATGAAATAAAGAAGTAAAAATGATCAGAGAGAAACTGATAGATAAAGAAGGTAGGCAAAAATGCCCAAACATAGATAGGTAGATAAGTAGATAGGTAGGTAGGTAGGTAGGTAGATAGATAGATAGATATCACTGCTCAAAACCAGTGATAAAGAGAAAATCATAAAAGTAGCCAGAAAAAAATGGACACTCTAAGTACAAAATTAGAAAAATAAGGATTGCAGAAGTAAAATGGATGACAAAAATAGGTAAAATCAGAGTGGAGAAATGGAAGCATTTGTTATTACGTTCTCATATCATACTTGAAATGGTATGTTACTTGAGGGTCGACCATCACAGAGGAAAGATGTATACCGTAAACTCTAGAGCAACCAGTAAAACAGCAAAACAAAGAATTATAACTAGTAAGCCAACAAAGACATAAACAGAATCATAAATCATATTCAGTTTAGGCAAAAAAGGGAAGCAAAAGAGGAAAAAGAGTAGAAAAAAACAGGGCAAATAGAAATCAAATAACAAGATGGTAAATTTAAACCTAAACATATCAATACACACATTCAATGTAAATGGTCTAAACAAACATCTCCCTCCAAATATAAAGCAGCAATTGGATGAAAAAGCAAGATAGAAATATAAGCTGACTACAAAAAATTCACTTTAAAAATCATGAAACAAACAGGGTAAAAGTAAAGAGCTGAAGAAATATACCGTGATAAAACTAAATAAAAGAAAGCCAGAGTAGCTATATTAATATTAGACAAAGTAGATTTCAGAGCAAAGACCATTACTAACAAACATTATAGTCAGAGAGTTCAATACCCTTCTTCCAATAATTGATAGAACACCTAGACAGAAATTCTGTAAGGATACAGATGACTGGAACAACCCCAGCCACAGTTTGAACTGATTGACATTTATATAACACTCCACCCCACAATAGTAAAGTGTGCACACCTTTAAAGTGCACATGAATCATTTACCAAAACAGCCCATATTTTGGGTCATAAAACTAGTCTCAATAAATTTAAAATGCTTCAAGTCATGCAAAGTATATTTTCTGGCCACAGTGGAATTAAATTTGAAACAAATCCCCAAATATGTGAAAATTAACTGACACACTTCTAAATAGTGAATGGGTCAACATGGTAATCAAAAGAGAAATTAGAAATTGTTTTAAACTGAATGAAAATGAAAATACAACATATCAGAATTTGCGGAATGTTGCCAAAGCAGTGCTTAGAGGGAAATTGATAGTACCAAACACTTACATTATAAAAGAACAAAAGTCTCAAATCAATGACATCAACTTCTATTTTAGGAAATGAGACAAAGAGGAAATAAAACCCAAAATAATCAGAATTAATCTTGGCAGTTTCTTAAAAATTTAAATATACACCACAACATGATCCAGCAAATCCCTTCCTAAGTATTTACTCAAGAGAAATGAAAGCATATTTTTTTATACAAATGTTCATTGTAGGTTTATTTGTAATAGCCAAACAATGGAAACAACCTAAATGTCCATCAACAGGTTAATAGATAAATAAATTGTTGTATGTCCACGCAGTAGAATAGTACACAGCAATAAAAAAGAAATAATTATTGAAACAAGCAACCACGTGGTAAATTTCAAAATAATTATGCTGAGAGAAAGGAGCAAGGCCAAAAAAAAGGCAAAAATAGTCCCTACATACTGTATTATTCCATTTATATAAACTATAATAAATGTTAAACCACTAAACTAATAAATAGTGACAGAAAGCAGATCAATAATAGAAACAAATGATGACAAAAGGCTTAAGGAGGTAAGTGGATCTGGGAGGGGGAGGAGGGAAGGATTACAAAGGGGCATAAGGAAACTTTCAGAGATGATTAATATGGTCAATTTTCTTGATTATAGTCATGGTTTCACAGGTGTATGCATATGTCAAAACTTACGAAGTGTGCAGTTTATCATATTATCAATAAACTTCAAAAAAGCTGTTATAAATATTGTGAAACTGGAAAGAACTGGAAAATATCTTCATGACTTGGAGTAAACAAAGATGTTTTCAGAAGACTACAAAAGCACACTAACCTAAAAGATAGACTTAAAAAAGTGAAAAAAGTAATCCTCAGAGTGTAAGAAGATATTTGCAACACATATATCTAACACAAAGACTTGTATGCAAAATATATAAAGAATTCCTGCAAATCATTAAGAAAAAGTTTGATGATTCTATAAAAAATACTGGCAAATTAACTTTTCTGATCCTGGTATGGCCAAGTAAACTTCTGCTTGAGCCAAACATCCTTGAGGTAACAAATATAAATAAGAGGCAAAAAACAAAAATTAAATTAGTACATCTGGCTGAAAAACCTGGGGACAGAGTTTGAATCATCCACAGCTAATAAACCAGAGTGTGGAAACCTACAAAAGGAAGTCAGAGCAGTTAGCAGTTTAAAAGAGGAAGAACTGGAAAGGGGCAGTTGAACCACTGCCCAAAGCTGTGACTGCCCCTCAACCACGTGGGTACAGGGCAGGTCAAAGGCATACAGTTAAAGTTTCTAAAAACTGAACTTATATTGGAACTGCCAAACAAAGAAACAAAGTTACCAATTTGAGTCTAACGAAGTTAACACTTTTCCAAGGAAAATACAGAATCCAGAGTTTCCCCATTAGTACAATCACAGTGTACAAGACACAATAAAAAAATATGCAACATACAAAGAACCGTGCACTGTGACCTAGACTCAAGAGAGAAAAAATCAGCTGAAATCAGTCCCAGACCATCTAGATATTGAAATTAGTAAATAAAGGTCCTAAATCAACTGTTATAATTATGTCCTATAACTAAAGGAAAACATGCTCATATAAGTAAAAAGTTAGGAAATCTAATCCAAGAAATAGGAACTGCAAAAAAAATCTAAGTGGAAATTTTAAAACTGAAAAATATAATATCTAAAGTTAAAACACACCATATAAGCTTATCATCAGAATAGAGGTGACAAAAGGGAAAAGTTAGTGAACTTAAAGATAGCACAATAGGAATTATCAATCTATAGGCCAGAGAGAAAGATTGAGACCAGAGCAGAAAAATATTTTTGAAGATATAATTGCTGAAATGTTTCCAATTTTGGTGACATGTAATAAAGAGTCTGACTCCATTTTTGGTGTTTGATTGCTGACTGCTTTTGAGCTCCACCCCTCCTCTTCTGACTCACCGGTGGGCAAGCAAATAAGGAAGCTCAGGTGCATCCCCCTTTTGAACCAGTGGGAAGTTCAAGCCCTGCAGCTCTGGCTTACATGCAGAACAGTCATCCTGGCCCTAACATCATAAAAACCCTAAGCCAGTCTCCTTTCTCTGCTCTCTCAATCCATTTTGTACTTGCTTGAGAAGCCCACCCTGCTCTCCCCGGAAAGCGTCATCATATGAGTGATAAATCTTCTTATATTCTCTTGGTGTACGTGTATGGCATTATCAGCCTTGATATTTGTACCAGTTTTTTCGGGGGAGACTCCATCCCACTTCTGTGGGATAATTAAGCAAAACATGACATCACGAATTCACAGTTTAAGAAGTTCACTGAATTCCACACAGGTTTAAAACACACACAAACACACACACACACACACACACACTCTCTCTCTCTCTCTCTCTCTCTCTGAGGAACATAAGTTAACATGCTAAAACTAAAAACAAAGAGAAAATCTTAAAGGCAACCAGAGAAAAACAAAACACTGCATGTGGAGGAATAATGATTTGAATAACCACTATCTTATCAAAAACTATGGAGTTCAGAAGACAGTGAAAACACGTCTTCAAATTAATGAGAGAAAAATAATTTCAACCCAGAATTCTACATCTTTCAGAGTGCATGCACAATAAATACATTTTTAGATAGAGGAAAATTAAGAAAATCCATTGGCACTGGACCCAAATTATAAGAAATGCCACAACTTGGAGGAGGATGCTATCAACACTTAGTGTTTAGAACACAGGGATGTGGCTAAACATCCTACAACGCACAGGACAGCCCAGTACAACAAAGAATTACCCAGGCCAAAATGTTGAGTGCAAAGGTGAAGTATCATTAAGTTAAAATATCTGTGACAGGATAATTCTGACATAAGAATTGACAAACCAATCAATGAAACAGACCAAAGGATCCAGAAATAGACCCACAGTCACATGCTTTTTTAACAAAGGCATCAAAAATATTCATTGGAAAAAGGAAATTATTTTGAACAAATAGTGCTAGAATATCTAGATATCCATTTAGGGGAAAAAAATGAACCTAAACTCCTACTTCACACTACATACCCAATTAAGTTAGATCACACACCTAAATGTAAAGGTTAAAACTAAAGAAATTTTAGTGGAAAACACAAGAGAACATATTTGTGATTTAGGAATATTCTTAGGTAACAGAAAGTAAAAACAGTAAATGAAAAAATGATAAATTAGACTTCATTGTTATTTTTAAAAATTCTGCTCATCAAGAAACACTAGTTAGATTATAGGAAAGGCCAGTCTGGGAGAAAATTAAACAGCACACTTCTAAATAACCCACTGATCAAAACAAAAGAGACATTAGACAATATTTTTAACTGAATGATAATGAAAACACAACATATTAAGATTAGAGAGATATGGCTAAAGTAGTGCTTAGAGGACATTTATGGCTTTAAAGGCCTGTATTAGAAAAGAAGAAAGGTCTCAAATCATCGACCTAAACTTCGACTTTATTAAACTAGAGAAATAGGAGAAAAGTAAACACAAAGCAAGCAGAAGGAAGGAAATAATAAAGATTATACTGAAAACCAATGAAATAGAATACAGAAAACAAAGAAAAATATTAATGAAACCAAAAGTCCTTTCTTTGAAAATATAAACAAAATGGATAAACCTTTCCCTAAACTGCCAAACTAAAAAGAGAGAAGTCACAGATTATCAAAAGCAGAACTGAAGGAATGAACACCACTATCAATCTTATGTAAATAAAAATATTTTTAAGGGACTACTATAAATAACTGTATCAACAAATTAGACAACTTAGATAAAATACAAATTATTAGACACAAATTATCAAAATTGACTTACGAAGAAATAGAAAATCTGAATAGACATATAACAAGTAAATAAATTGAATTAGTAATTAAAAATATTCTCACAAAAATAAGTCCAGGCTCAGATGAATTCACAGGCAGAATCTATCAATTGTTTAAAGAATATTTAAAGATTGATACAAACCTTTCGCAAACTGTTCCAGAAAATAGATAAGTAGGGGAACGGTTCCCATTTCATTTTTTCAGTCCAATATTACTTACATAACAAGGGCAAAGACATGAGAATAAAAGAAAGTGACAGACACAAAAGTCCTCAAGTGCATATTAGCAAACTAAATCCAACAAAACATAAAAACAGTCACACACCATAACCAAGTGGGATTTATGCTGGAAATGCAAGGTTAGTTTAACATCCAAAAATCAGCTAATGTAATATTATCACATTAATAGAAGGAAAGACAAAGCCCACATGATCATCTTAATAGATGCAGAAAAAGCATTTGACAAAATCCAACACCTATTTATGGTCAAATCGCTCAACAAACTAAGACTAAATGGGAATGTCCTCAACATGATAAAAAGCATCTATGAAAACCCTACAGCTGGTATCATATCAAATGGTCAAAGATGGATGGAGCCTCCCTGAGACGCAGCCATGTCTGGGGTTGCCATTTCTATATTACATTCTGCTGGAAGTTACATCCAGTGCAGTTACACTGAAACAAACTGCATTCAGATGGGAAAGGAGAAAGAAGACTGCTTTGATCTGTGTGCATGATCTCATCTGTAGCAAATACCAAGAAATCCACACACATGCACATGCTCACACTCATACGCACAAAACTACTAGAACTAATAACAGAGACCAGCAAGATCATTGGGTTCAAAATCAGTATATAAAAAGAAGTGTATCTATATATTAACAATGAACAATTTGAATGTTATATTAAGAAAACAATACTATTCATAGCAGCAGTATTATAAAAAATACGAAAAATTTTAACAATTTCCCATACAAAGAAAACCATAAACATTGCTGAGAGAAGTTAGAGGGGATCTAAATAAATTGACAGTCATTCCGTGTTTATGGATGGAAAGACTCAATATTGTCAATATGGCAATTCTACCCAAATTGATTTAGGAATTCAATACAGTCCCTGTGAAAATCTAGCAGCTTTTTGGGGAAAAAATAAGTTGATTGTAAAATGTATATGGAAATTCAAAGGACCCAAAATAGCCAAAGCAGTTTAGAAAAAAGGAACGTTTTGATGTACATAATAGATTCTACTAAAATAGTCTAAATTGATACTGAATTTGTTCATACGCACATTTTTGTTAACAAAGAAATCAAATCCCTGTCCAAATCCTTCGATTCAGAAGGTGTTTGTTAAGGATCTACTGTGTCCCAGTCATTCCTCCAGGTACTGGAGTTATAGCAGTGAACCAAACAGAAGGATCCTGTGAGCAAAGATGAGCAATAAGCAAATAAATAATAGCTATGTCCGCTCGTGACAAGAGCACTGGAGACAACTGAGGTAGAGGGAGAGAGAGGCGATATTATTTAAATAGGATTGTCTGGGAAAGTCTCACTTATAAAGAGATATTTGAGCATAGAGTTGAAGAAAATGACAAAAGGAGCCACCCAAATATGCATGTGTATGGAAGACAAGTATTCCAGGCAGAGGAAACAGCAGAAGAAAAATCCCGGAGCTGAGAGTCTTTTGTCAAAGGCCGAAGAACAGGAAAAGGTCACTGCGGCTCGAGCTGAGTAAGCAAGGAAAGCCGTAGACAGCACATGAAAAGGACGTAAGACATATAACACACTTCCTAAACTGAGTTAACTCCATCTCTGAGAGTGACTTTCAGGAAAAATAGAAAGTAACCCAGAAACAATGTTTAATCCAGGTAATCTAAAATCAATGGCTTTCAAAATGGAAACCTAAGAATATCCATTGTGTTTGGTTTTATGAAAATTGTGTTAGTGGATGAAGACTCCTCAACTTGGATTTTATCACTGAGAAGTCAGTAGCATCCAGGTCCTGCCCATAAGAAAGGAACACCCTGGTCAGGAGGCCGTGATTTCCTGGTCCCCTTGGCACCTCTGACCAGTAGGGTAGCTGCTGAGATGAGCCCCCACAGCTTGACGATACAAGCCATTAAGAATATCCAAACTTGGTTTATTGCTGTATTTTTTAAGTGGACTGAGTCACTTTGCTTCACATGCAGTTAGCATGCAGGGAGAGGGTGTTTTGATTATTCAACACAACATTTTCCCCTGGACGGTGCTGTTTCTTATTGTAAATCATTCCATCCATTGGTATCCCAGCCTCTTTGAGTTTGGTTAATGTGAGTGTGACTATATTCAGGTGTTTTGTTGGCAATTATTGTTTGTTTATCCAGCATCTGTTTCTCCTTCCTAATTGTTCTGTTTTTATTCACGTCTTCTCCCTTTCCTGTCAGCTCGTCCCAACCCCTGCTCCGGGGGGGATGGACCTAATTGGCAACTTGCCATCCACCTGCCCCTTACAGGGCTTGCCTGCAGCAGTACAGGAATGTAGGCCTAAGATAATATCCACATTTAGCGCTGGCGTATACTATTTAGTTCAGAAAAAAGCAAGAGACCCACTTCAGTCCAATGAGACACAAGGGGATATATCTAGGAGGGGAGAGGAGTTATTTTTGAAAAGTCTCCTCAATCTTAAAAAAGAGTCACTAGAAATGAAGGTTCATTCGTTAGCTGGGTATTGTCACGTGCAGAAGCGAGGCTTGGAACTGCTTCAGCAGGTTTCCTTCCAGCATCAAGGACACCAAGAGGAAAGCAAAGCCAAGAGAATGGTGGAGATATGGAGCCAGGATCCCGATGAACAGAGCAGTTACCTGACTCAATAAATCTGCTGCATGATATTAGCCAATTTGAATTTGTTTTTCTGTTCTCTGTGGCTTAAAACACTGTTACAGATACAGACTCTGACAAAATCAACTTTCTAGAATTGTGGAAATGAGAGCCTGACTCTGGAACATAGTGACTCTACTATATGACTTCTCCCTTGTGAAATTTTCCATGGGCGCCTCTCAACATACCGAAATTAGCAAAACAAGGTACGAGTGATAAAAAATGTTTCAAGTCAATGTTGACAAGACTGTGGGGAAACACACACAGTTGTATATTGCTTTTGGCATAGCAAATTGATTCAATCTTCCTAAGGAGAAATCTGTTGCTACATAATAAGACCTTTAAAATTGTTCACAGTTTTGACCCAGAAATTCTACTTCTGTGATTATAACCCAAAGCAATTCTCTTGAATAAAATAAATAAAAATTTAGGCACTCATAGAAATACAATTGAAAATAGAAAAAAAAAAAACCTAGTAAATAATCCAATTACTAAGCAAATGGAGAGAATGCTAAATCAACATAATGAAACACTATGTTGCCTCTCCAAATAAAAAATATTAGGACTGTGTCCAACTTGGAATGAATATGAAATAAAATGAAATGAAAATTGTAGAACACAAAATGGTAAGAACATATTATTCTCTGGGACATCAGCCTCCCTTCGTATGCTCATAAACTATCAAATCAAATTATCTTCCTCAGATGTGGGCAAGTTTACTTTCCTATACACACACACACACACCTCTCAACAACAGACACAACAGCAGCAATTCGGGGCAGCCCTGTGTGCTGGGCATTGAACTAAGCAATGAGGACACAAAGGCGAAAAAGCTCCTAGCAAGGGAGAAAGAGCTAGGTGTGTGTCTTTGTAAACTCACAGCAGATCAACAAGAAAACACTTGAATAAACAAGGGATTCACTGGTCATGATAAGTCTGGTGGAAATAAGTGTGGGGAAGGGGAGTGTGAAACTGGGTGAATGTGGGGGTTCCTTTGGACTGGGTGGCAAGGGAACAACTCGCCTAAGGAAGAGATATTTAAGCTGAGATTTGAAGAATGAAAAGAAGCCTAGGAGAAGAGATTATATGTGGGGCTGTTAACAAATGTGAAGGACTATTGTGGGGAAGGTCTTGGCGTGTTCCAGGAAGAGAAGAGGGGCCAGTGTGGCCATAGCATGTGCTGCTCCAGGAGGAGAGAATCATGTGAGGACCCTTGAGAAGAGGCCAGGAGCCAGATCAGGTGAGGCTTTCCCTGCCACAGTCAAGAACTGGATTTATGTTAAGTGGAATGGAGGTCACTATATGGTTTTAAGCAGGGGAGGGAAGTGATCCAATATATTTTTTAAAGGCATCACTCTTGTTGCTATGCACGGAATGAATTATAGGGGCCACATTTGGAAGCAGGGAAATAGTGAGGAGGCCATAGTAGTGTCCCAGTGAAATACAATGGTGGCTTAGACCGGTACAGCACCAATGATGCTTAGAGAAGCAAAGGCACGTTTTGAAGGTAGTATCAACAAAACATACAAATGGAATCAAGATGGGAGCAGAGAGCAGGAGACTCACCAATGACAGATCCCAGGATTGTGGGCTGGACTTCCTGCTACTTCACTGTCGGTGCAGAGTATGGAGTCTGGGGGACATTCCTAATGAACAATCCCATGTGATCTCCAAATGGAGTAAACAGGCAGGCACTCTATCCAAGGCACTGTATCCAGAAAGCATCTGATGAGAAGCATAAACCAAGACATGAAGCTAGCAGAGTCTGTAACTGGGGAGTCAAAGCCCAGGATAAACAGGAATACATGGATCTTTCCAACCACAAGCAAGGGGGCTACAGGCACTTTTTCTGTGGTTCCTGCTGCAATGAGCAGAGATACAGGTTGAGGCAAATTGTGTGTCTTTGTATTGAGGTCCTTGCCCATGATTCCATCTCCCACCTTTGTGCTGAAAATCAAACCTACACCTCTAGCCTAGAACTCTTTCCAAAGACCTGGGCTGAAATAGACAACATTCTCCTGGACATCTTTATCTGGCTGCACTACTGGCATCTGATAATCTACATGTACAAAAGAGAATTAGCATCTTCTATTGCTTTATCCCCCACTGCTCCTCTTATGCACCCAACTTCATTTAACAGGGTGGTCTTGCACTGCTAGATTTTTCTGCTCTTCCAAAGGCTATTAATGTCTGATAAACTAGTCATTGAGGGTCCATCATTGCTTATCTCTCTGTGAAGTCCTCCCTGATCTCAGGTTTTTCTAGGAAGTAGCAGTCATTCTCTCCCATTTCCTGTCATGAAAACTTGTATCTCTTTGTTACCTCCCACCACATTTTGACAGTTATCTGTAGACCGTCTCTACCCACATCATTCATCTCTGTATTCCCAGAATCTGATAAGTGAGTGAGATATGTTAGATATTTGATGTTCAGTACCTATTTGCTGAATTAATGGATGCATGCAAATCTATTCACTGGCAGGGAAGGCCATGAGTCAGAAATGAAACATCATGTTTGGAACATCACGTTTGGCAGAAAAAGAACATCCTGCGGATGGAGCTGCCAAAGGAGGACTTAGAAGAGGATCTTACTGCAGTCATGCCATGAAAGTTCCTTATCCAGTGTTATGTGGATCCCAGTGTACCAGTCAAGGCTCAACCAGACAAGCAGGACCACAGGGGTATGGATGTCCTGCAGAAGCAAGGGCCCTTTGTTACAGAACTAAACACACACCTGGCCCAGAAGTAGAGAAGCTGAGGAGGCTCCAGGGGAAGGTGCAGCAGTTGCAGGCCTAGCTGCAGCCTCATGCCCACAAGGTGACTCAGCTGATAAACAACAACATGCGTGAGATGCCAAGATGGCTGCTGCTTCTTTTCTGTCTCCAAATGTCCTGAGAATCTCGCTGTGGCCCACCCTAACCAGAAACACAGAAGAAAGAGAATTTTGGGAAGTGTAGTTCAGCCTAGCCAAATTGATACCTTATTACAAAGCCACCACATCCAGAAATGTAGATGCTGGAGTTAAAGAAGAGGATCCTGGAAGTTCTGAGATTTGATTAGTCTTATTGGATACCCGATGCATCAAAAAGATGTTGGATTTCCTGAGATAATTCCATGGTCAACCCATCACTCTTAATCAGGGACGCTCGAATCCCGGGCCTCAGCTGTCACAGCCTCTACTAATCCTCAAGCTGCTGAAAAGCAAGCTCAAGGTCAGGTTTGACGCAGCCCTTCCTCTCAGAACGGAAAAGTTGAAGGTCTGCCAGCCCTGGTTCAGAGGACAATGCTGTGCTCCAAACACTGTGGAACACAGATATCCAAGTCCAATCCCACCAGTAGGTTTGCTTTACTATATGTACACTGAAGATTATCTGACTGATTAACGATAGGTAGATAGATGGATGGATGGATTCACAGGTAATTATTTGCATAGCTCACAGTGTCCACAATATTAAAAAAATTTTAATTGTTCAAAATTATGACCATTCTTAGTTCAGAATTTCTCCTAAGTATCTTCACACAGAGGATCATATGATACAAAATAAACAGTGTTTTCAGCAACGTTCTGACAGTGCTCACAATAGTAAATTTCACAGGGCTAGTCTTTATAGTGTCCTTCAATTTACTCAAATAGCACCACACAAAAGCACAGTTTAATAAAGTGGCTTATGGGGGCCCAGTAGGATGTACCTGAGCTGGAACAACATTTTAAGATATTAAACTGTGTGTTTCTGTTTTTCCAGATACTACTTTTTATTTCCTGGTCTTCCCCAATTAAGTCTCAGAGAAGGGTTATTAGAGCCTTTCAAAGTTTCAAAAGCCTAATCCTGAGAGGACACAGGGCATCAAAAGAGAGAAAAAAAAAAAAAGCATGTTGGGGCAGAACATGGCTCCCCACCTCCAGCGACATGCTAGACAAGGTTCCCCAGGTCATGGAGAGAAAAGAGGCTGAGGGGGACATGGCGTGGAGCAGAGGTTAATGAAGTTGGACCTCAAGGAAACAGAGAGGCAGGAGAGGAAATAGTGAATCAGTCAGAACAAGCTAGGACATGCTGAAGCAACAAACAACCCCAAATCTCGGAGGTTTCAAATAACAAATGTTTATATCTTTTTTTTTTTTACATGCCTATCAAGGGTTATTTGGAGAACTCTGCCAATGCCAGTTATTCAGAGACCTGGGCTGACTAAGTAGCTATCATCTTGAATGTGACCAGTTGCGATGTCAGAGGAAGAGAAATCACTGTTGTCAAACTGAGAATTAAATTCTCTGGCCAAGAAGATATATATCCCAACTGCTCAAAACTCTCTGGCCAGAACTGGTCATATAGCCCTGCCCAACCCCGAGGGTCCAGAGGCGCCATTCTACACATGCTTGGAAATAGAAGAGAAGTGGCTATCTGTGAGCAGCACTGATGACAAACCCAGTTGGCATCCAGAAATGTCCCAGCCTGCATCTGAACGAGCATTGTGGAGGCACATCCCAAGCCTACCTACAAGGAGTTCCTGTGATACTTAATTTTATGTGTCAACCTGACTGGGATAAATGATGCCCAGAGAGCTGGTAACACGTTATTTCTGGGTGTGTCTGTGAGGGTGTTTCTGGGAGAGATTAGCATTTGAATCAGTAGACTGAGTAAAGAAAATCTGCCCTCCCCAATGTGGCTGTGCATCATCCAACCCATTGAGGGCTTGAAGAGAACACAAAGGCAGAGGAAGAGTGAATTCTCTCTCTGCTTGAGTTAGGATGTCCATCTTCTGCCTCAGACATCTCAGCTCTTGGTTCTCCAGCCTTTGCATTCCAGGCCTTACACCTGCGGCTCCCCTGCTTCTCAGGTCTTCAGACTCAGAAGGAATTATATCATTGGTTTTCATGGTTCCCCAACTTGCAGATGGCAGATCACGGGACTTAGCCTCCAAAGCTGCATGAGCCAATTCCTACAATACATCTCTCTTTCTCTTTTCATGTATATACGTATATACGTCTACATACATACATACATATATCTATATGTCTACATACATATATATATGTATATATATCTATGTCTATGTCTATATCTATATCTATGTCTATGTCTATATCTATATCTATATCTATATCTATATCTATATCTATTTCTATATATCTCCTTTTGTTTCTGTTTCTCTGGAGAACCCTGGCTAATACAGTTCCCCTTTGGAGAAATGCTGTGCATTACGTATGTGGGGAAGCTGCTTTTGATTTCCTGCCCATTGTAATCCATGAAGGACTCATGAACAGCAGCGAGCAAGTTGCCTATTGACTCCCATGCAGGAGTTAAGTCCATCGGTCAGTCCTACAAGATACCGCTGTGTTCTCTTCAGAAGTACACCAGGATTCTAAGTCCCTAAAAGAGAGGGTGGGGCTGAGGGTACTGTGGCAGTGATGAGAGAGAGAACGGTTATTTTAGGTGGAAATGGACAGGTCCACCTGGAGGTGATAGCTCCGCTGTTGTGGCTGTAGTCATTCATTTACAAAACATTAATTCAATTTGGAGTGGTCTCTGCAGCTCAGGTTCTGTGGCAGGCAATGAAGCATTTTGCTACACTTATTCATGGAAAAATATTCCAATCTTTGAACGATGTGAAATGAGGTTGTAGTAATTGAAAATTTCACAATTTTTTTCAGTTCTAACAATTTTATCCTAAGACTGTAAGTGGTACTTTCTGTATGCGTGCAAGCAAGGTTGTGTGATAATAAAATGCACGCACTTCAGAGTCAGGCAGATTTGAGTTAAGTTCTGTCCCTAGAGAACCAGCGATACCTCAGATAATATATTTCATCTCTCTTAACTTTTCTCATCTAAACTGAAGACAGTTTTTATATTGCAAGGTTGGTTTCCCTTATCTTAAAATGGAGCTATCACTTATATTACAGTGTCGATTCTAGGATTAATATTTTTATATGTAAACTGATTAGCACAGTGCATAACACATTGGAAAAATAATTGTCATTGTTATATGAAAGCTATTAAATTTGTTAATCTACAAGATGTGTATTGATTAATTTCAAAAACACTTATTCCTTTCTACGATTAGTGAAGCCTTACAGAGATTAATTAGATGTGGTTGGGGGCTTTCAGGATCTCCTTGCCTAGTGATGTTGGTTTAACAAAAATGCAATACTATACTCTGCAGAAAGTGGACTCATAATGGAGATAAGCCCATTTGGAGGAATTGATGAAAATCACAGTTATTGATGAAAGTGGGTGAGGACAAAAAAAAAAGGAGCTGTCCAACATTGAAAAAAAGATACTGAAATGTGAGTGTATCTACTCTTGGGAAGGGACAGTGTAGAGTGTTTGGAATGGATAAAAGAAAAACAGTTGAAACAAATTATTAGACAAATTCAGGTTAGCTAAATAAACAATGGGAGACAGACAGACATTGGTTCAAATCTCGACAACTTTACAACTAAATAGGTATTTGGGGAGCTGAGGAGATCTTTGCATCTCAGCGCTACACCTATCAGGTAGGAGTTCTAAAATCTATCTCACAACATCTAGGAAACAATACGTATTTAATAAATGTTTTTTTGTTCTTTTTAGATTGGCTTTGTTAGACTAAGAACATGTTAATGGAAATTGTGCCACTGAATTTCCTCAATGTCTTTAAAAACAGTATTGAACAGACACACATTAGGCATTAAAGTTTTTATTAATATTAATTTTTACTCTATAATATTGTTTCTAAAAATCCACTTTTAAAATTAATCTTGTATGTACCCAAAGATTTACTGCCATGATGTTTTTCTCATCCTTATTTACCAGAGCAAAAAAGTTGTAAACAGTCTAACCAGGTGAACACATATGGGCGGGAGGAGTGGGCAGAATTTCAATAATTATAGTACATCCGTGCAATAAAATATCGTGCAGACTGTAAAATGTAAAGTTTGGAGTATTTAGTCATTGAAAGGTAAGACACTCTCCTCTTTCTGCTTCTATAAAACCGTGTTCTCATACTGCCCCGAACCCTGACCCCACTGGCCTCTCCTTTTTCTGTCTTCTTCATTGACTTTTTCTTCTCTTGCTGAACGCAGAACTCCTGCCAGGGTCTCCGTTGATGTCATGTATACCCCGTTCTCCAGCTCCAGTGCTGAGATCACTGCCAAGGCCAATGTCCCACTTTCATATCTCCTCTCCCCTGAACTTCGGATGGACAGATCTAATTACCTACTTAAAACTTCACTTGGTTGTTTCACAGCATCTCAAATAACAAATGCCCAAAATGAATCTCTCGATCTCCCCATTCCCATGTCCCCCCAAAAGAAAGTAACTCAAAGTTAGTTTCTGTCAACCTGGTCCATATTAGTAAATATCGCACCATTTTAGAAACTTTGAAGATATAACTGACCATTCACATCCAAACCATTAGCATAGACAGTTAGTCTACTTCGAAAGCATATCTCAGAGGCATGTACTTTTCTCCATCTCTGACGCTACCGACCCAGGCCAAGTCACCATTGCATGTTGCCTGGACTGCTGCAGTAGTCTCCTAATTAGTCCATCTGCTTCTGATGTGCCCCCTTATGCTATGTTCTCCACACAGAGGTCAGAGCGATGTTTTAAAACAATTTACAAGATTATGTAACAAACTCTCTTGCTTAAAACCCATTTGTGAATTTCAGCTTTATTTATGTTAAAATACTCCTATGGCTCACAAGGCCCTAGCCTTCTACAACTTGTGTCTCTGACTTCCTAATTCACCCTGCTCCAGCTGTACCGCCCTTCCTCTGGCCCCTCACACATCCTGAGTTCCTTCCCACACCAAGGCCTTCAGGTTGGGGTTGCTGCTCCCTCCAGCTGGGACGCCCTTCTCCTGGCTGTCCCATTTTCAAATAGGTCTCACGTGTCACATCGCCTGGCTCTAGAAGCTCCGCTCCAGTCCTACTAGGCTCTGTTCCAGCACCTGGTTCCCCTCAAAATACTTGACTGTGAGCTCTGATTTGGGGTTGACTGGATGCTGTAACCCTCCATGCACTGTCAGCTCCAGGAGGGCATGGGAACTCTTGATTACCACTGCATCCCCAGGCCATTGGAGGGGGCCTTCACAAAGGTGGCGTCAATACATGCTTTATGAATGATTATTAACCAATGCTAAAAATCAGGTTTCTAAACTGTATCATCTCATTATATTGGTAAAACAAAAGTACAAAGCAAGGATGTGTGTGTGTGTGTGTGTGTGTGTGTGTGTCTGTGGAGTGAATATGTGTGGCTGCGGGGTGTGGGGGGTGTGTATAAAAAGATTGGACAGATTAAAACCAAAATCTTAACATTGGTTATTGCCAAATGAGGTATTATGGGTGGTTTAAATTTTTTTCCTATTTCCCCAAAGATTCTACAATGCATATATTTCTTGAATAACAAGAAAAAAAGTTATTTTTTAAAGACATCAATTTTAAGTGAAAGTTTTCAATAGGCAGGAGCAATCTAGGGGATCTCTGCAGGTCGTTGGTAAACGCTCTGGGTCCTGCGAATTCCTGTCTCAAGCAGACATAACGAGCACATCCTTGAGTTTGGCCAATTTGTTGATTTTAATTTGCTCAGAAGTGAATCCACTTTCCCGAGGCCAGACTTCTCCCCCATCCCATTTTCTTCTCAGTAGAGTGAAAAGGTGCTGGCCTCCTCCTGCCTCTCTCTCATTTGGGTTTTTCTTATCTCTTGCAGTAATTGAAGAAAGTTAACCCAGGATCAGAGGACAGAAAGGAGATGATGCCTTGAGCTTAATTCAACCTGCATTTTAACAAGCTGGATACACCCCACCGAGGCAGGGAGGTGATTACAGAAGCCTGCCAGTCCTGCCTTGCTTTCTCCCGCGGAGCCTCTCATCTCTCCAACGGCAGGAGCTGTCCTGCCCCAATTACTTGGGCGGTCAGGTGGCAGGGCGCTGAGCCCCGCTCCCTGCGGACTGACCTAGAACGCGGAGTTCCAGCGCTGACGGCCGGCCCCGGCCGGACTCTCTCGCTCAGCGGGAAGCGCGGACTGCCCCTGGAGCGCCTGGCCGGCCGGCTTTACATTTCCAGTTGGATCCATGGGCACTTCCCCCACGTTAATTACACGGAATGTATGAAGTTCTCTGCGCGCTAGCTCAGGTTGCCTCGTGTGACCACCTTACTTTTCGAATGCTTCTTCCTATGATGCGCATAACTTCTCCCTACTCTTGACCAAGTTAACATTCTTTTTAATCTTAGGGCTTATCTCAAGCACCATCCCCATGGGAAGCTTCCTGGGTGCTCTCTTCAGTGTCCTCCCTATCCTTTCTGTATGCCCAACTAAAGTGACTCTCTCCTGGACCGGTGGAGGCAGCTGGCCTTCTCACAGACACCCTAGTACTTGCACATAAAAATCAGCCACCAATTAATTAAAAAACAGCATGCCCTCCCAGTATCGGACAAGATCGCTCTGCAGTGCCCAGCTCCTCCGTCATCTTCCCGGAGCTCCGCTCCCTAACTCGCCACTCTCTTTCCAGTATCTGAAGTGATCCACTCCCAGCATTAGCTTTGGCCCATCAGATTTGAGGACTTGACACCCAGCAACGTTTGCCACCAGAGTTTGGAGGGCAAGAGAAGCTCTCTTTCAAAACCACGCACATCTGCCCTTTCTCTTGGCCAGAGGAGGGAAATATGGCACCAGGTGAATTGTGTTTGTTTACATTTTTGGCTCCTCCAGCTACTGAGTTCCCTGAGGGCAAAGGCCCGTCCCATTGCTAGTGTGACCCATCACTGGCAGAGCATTTTGCAGCTGGCAGAAAGCTAAGAAGTATTTGGCTACGTTAAGGGGCAAAAGGAAGTTGACAGTCCCTAGTGGTCCTCGCTGTAATGCAGAGGCTGGCCCTGAGTCTCCATGTAGGTCCTTGGGCTTGGCTTTCCCTGGAGGAAGAGATCGTCTGCTTTGTCGCTGTGACTCTGTGTGGGGAATGGAGCCCCTTTACAGAGTCCCATGGGCCCCCGTTTCTGGCTCTCAGAAGTGGACTTCTATCTTGGGTCCTGGTGCTAAGATCCCATCCATCACCATGCACGCATGTGCATGCATGCATGTGTGCATGGGTACGTGTGCATTTGTGTGTGTGCACGTGAAGGGTACTACCTAAGAACTGAACCCCAGGTGTCCTGCCTAGACTCTAGTTATTGGCTGCCTGCATTTTAACCTGTACCCACCTGTGGGCTCCCCCTCACCTTTTCCCTCCAAATCCCCAATGTCTTCTGCTCCCTGGAGCTAAAGATCATCACGCACTGACATTTTTATTAACATTTCCATCGTCTATATGACCAAGTTATTTTCAGTATTAATCATGATAATAACAATGGCCAGAAATTATAAACAATGAGAATCTTATACTGAATTTCAATTAATTATGAATTTCTGGAGTTAGGAATAAAGTAATCATTTGTTTAACTTTTAAAATTTAAACAAATTTCAACTGAAGTAACTCGAGTTCTATTTGTTTGTCTTTAAAATTACCCTTCATTTCTAGTCAATCATTTAAAAACAGGTGTATGGAGTAAGCACAGGGGTTGGAGACACGAACTGTACCAGATACCAGCTCAAATAATTCCGAACTTTTAAGGACTTACTCTTGAAATGACCACGTGTAGCTCAGTCAACGTATAACTGGTGTTTCTCTAAATTAATTTCAATGTTAAATACAATGTTTATTAAAGTTAAAGTAATAAAAATTCAACAATAACTAGAGCAATTGCTTAGAACTAAAATCACAAAGAGATGTTTGGGGGGAAGAAAATGTTATTACTAAAATTGTTTAGAATTGCTGGAGCATGAGAATAATATTGTAATAGGCTGAATTGTGTCCTCTCAAAATTCATATGTTGAAGTCCTACCCCCCAGTACCTCCGAATGTCACTGTATTTGGAGATAGGGTCTTTAAAGTGGTAATTAATTTAAAATGAAGCCTTTAGAATGGGGCCCTAACCCAATCTGAGTAGTGTCCTTATAAGAAGAATTTGAACACACAAAGGAGACACCAGGGATGGGTGCACACAGAGGGAAGACCACGTGAGGACACAGCGAGAAGACGCCATCTACAAGCCAAGGAGAGAGGCCTCAGAAGAAACCAACCCCGCCGACATCTTGATCTTAGACTTCCAGCCTCCAGAACTGTGAGACAATACATTTCTGTTGTTTAAGCCACACAGTCTGCAGTACTTTGTTATGGCAGCCCGAGCAAACTAATACAAATATGAAGCAGATTGACATTTAGAAAGTTCAGTATTGCTTTTAAATTCTCTTCTAGCGATGCAGCTCCTTGTTGCTGCACCAGAGTGGACTATGCCTACTGCTTCCCTATCAGATGCTGCTGCGCCCCTGACTGATGTGGCTGAGTCTCTGCTCTCCACAGGGATTGCCCCGGGGTCCTTCCAGGCTGAACAGACAGCTCTAGTGCCAGGTAATGCCCATCCTCTAGCTACAGGAGACCATGGTTCCTGACAAATCCTAAAAGATGACTGGCACGTGCAGGTGTTCTGTAGAAGAAATCCACCACAGCCACAGAGGCCAGGAAAGCCATTTCCCAGGGGATACCTGTCCAGAGATCACAGTGGTCCGGGAGACTGTTCTATGGGAGATGGCCTTTGCAGAGACCCCAGAGCCATAGGCAGATGCTTCACAGACCCACTCCCACATGGAGGACACAAAGACAAAGGCAGAATTTTCTACAGAGATGTTCCATAAACATAGCCTTAGAGGCATAGGCAGATGTTGCAGAGAAAATGTCCGTATCTGCAATCACAGAAACACCCAGCGATTTCTCTCAGACCCAACCCTGGGACAGCAACCCAACAGAAATGATCTTCGACACAGGTGGATGTTTCAGAAAACACACTCTGGCCTAGAGATAAAAGAGGCCCAGTAGATGTTTCACCAAAGACGCCCTGCAGGGATGACCCCCAGAGCTCAGGGCAAGCACATCCCAATGTCAGAGAAAGGGGCAGGAAAGCCCCCCGATAGCAAGCCTCACAAAACCTCCATCTAGACACCTGTCTCTGTATCTCCCCTCTTGGCCTAGTTCTCGGCCCCTTATTTGCCAAGAGATGGGGTATAATGCGTTGTGAGTTTCCCTGCCCTCTGACGAAAGAGCTCGGGTGCAGACACAATCTCTGGGTCTATTTGAGGATGCTGTCCTCATGCCTCTGGACATATGGAGGAAGAGAGGAGGCCACTGTCACAGGGGATGGTGCTGAGGTTATTTCATAAGGAATAAAGGTTTGCAGAGGATAGATGGAGCCCAGGAAAGGGCCAGAGATGCTTTCTCTGCAGCCTTCAACACATCCCCTGTTTTCTTGTCTAAGCAAGTTAGCACTTCTCTAAAACTGTGTAGGCTTAGGAAACATAAATACTGACCCAAATGAGGGCTGGTTGCTGGGAAAGGCACAGGGTAGAAAGATGAAGGGACAGTTTATCAGGAGGTGACAGTTGGACAGCCAGGGGTCCTCACACCCTCAATGATCCTCTTTTTTTCTCTCCTTTGCTCTCTTTTTTTTCTCTCTCTGGCCCCCAATGATGTAGCCAGACATCCACCCTCACCCGCTCGCTCTCTCTCACTGATTCAACCCCACATGCATCCTTGTACCAGCTCAGAGTCTCTCTCTTCTTCTCCCTGTCTGTCACTCTCTCTTTCTCCCTTTCCAATGCTGGAATATGGCAATAACCTCATTTACAGTCCGGGTCATTGTGGTCCCTCTGGTGATCCCACTGCGGAGTCCTTTCCGTCTGGGAGTTGCTTGGGAGAGGCAAACACCCCAAAGGGAGCTCAGGTGCTTTTCAATTATAGATCAGTAGAAATCTCCCTGCTGAGTGTGTCCTCGGAACATCTGCTGGCAAGGTGAGGGAGGGGCCCTCAGGTGGGAGGAGAACATGTTTTAGCTTGAGTCAGTGCTAAGCGCTGGAAATTTCTATACTACCCCTCAGCCTCTACACCTGTTTCGACCTGCCTGCAGTGGTATATAAAAGGGTAGGGTGGCAGTGGGAGCAGATACCTCTATGGGGAGAAGGGTTTTGTCAGTGACCTTGACTTTAGAATTGCAGGAGCATAGTGGTAATAAAAAGCAGACCAACTTTCAGTCAATTTTAGTATGTTTTCAAATTCCCTGCAGATAGCATGCCTCCTTATTGTGTACAATCAGGGCAGACTTCCCCACTGCTCTACCTCTGATACACTGCTGTCCCCCTAGGCATCAGTGACCTTGCTGCATAGCCAATCTCTGTCGCAGGATCAGACCACTCAGATTGGCACGTCCTCCCCCTAAGCTGTGGACCAGTGGGGGAGCTGCAAAAAGAGCGGTGTCCCGTGAACAAAGGGGGAAGCTAAGAGCTCCTCTTCCTCACAGGATTGTAAAAATCCTTCAGAAAAGCAAAAACAAAGTAGAGCCAACAGAGATGTCTGGTGGGACCCAGAGTTCTTACTGTCGTAGCAAATGCGGTTTCTCAGGTAATATAGTAGTTTTCAAACCTTTACAGGTGTTCATCTACTTACTTCCAGACCATTTCATTTGGCTTTTTCCATCAGGACCAATAAAGCATTCTGCTATATGGATACTCAGGGTTTCACCCTGCCCCTCAGGAGGCCTGTGCTTGGCAAAAGAAAAGAAATCATGAAAACAAAGGATTGGAGGAGGTTGAAAGGACTCTGAAATAAAAAAATGGAGACCCAGTTTCTAATCCTGGCTCTCACTGTCACTGAGTGACCATGGAAATTGTCTACATCTCTCTTAGTGTCAAAGAAATAGGGACATAAATACTTGCTTAAATCACCAGCAAGTGAGAAAATAATCGATGGGAACATATTCAGAAATGTATACTATAAAGCCAAATAAAGAAACCATCATGGTCACTATGCAGGATTCAGAATATTAAACTTAGCGTACATTGAGGAACCAAACCTCAAAGTTTTCTGAGTCTAATCTCCACAATGTAACTATGAGAAAACTGAGCATGAAAACTTAGTATCAGGAACATGGACTATGATATCAGAAAGGGGTTCAAATCATGATCTGTCAGCTGTAGAGTATTATAATATTACTACACTTCACATCAGTTGCCTCATTAACATAAGGGAAATAACTCTTTCTATACAATGTGAAATAAAGAAATAAAATTAGAGTAGTTGTATGTCTTGGTGTAGCATCCTGATTTTTCTGTTCCATGTAGTTTAGGTGGGATGGTTCCCAGCCTACCTCCAGAGATAGTCAGAGGGACCAAGGCTAAACCAATCACTGCTCTTCATCTCCTTGACCATGATGATTTGACCAAGTATGGGCATATAACCTGACCTGATCCAACGAGTAGCATGTCTAAAACTTTCAGTGAGAAAGAGACCTTCCCCTTTTTCTTTCTGTTGTTTCTGGGAGGAAGATACTCTATAAGCTTGGAGCTATGACTACCATCTCATCACTTCAAATGGAGTTCCTATCTGAGTGTGGAGGTAATACGAAGGGAAACAGAGCTGGGAAAGAAGGGACATTTGTTCCAAATGATCTCATGTAAGCCCATAAATCCAGCCATGTTAAATCAACTTTTCTCTGGTATTTTCAGCTATATGAACCAATGAATTGATTCTCATCTTTTTTTTTTTTTTTTTTTAATATTTTAGGTTGGATTTCTCTTAATTGCAACAGAAAGAGAAACGATAGTAATTAGAATCAGCAGTGGGCTATTGAAAGTGATAACCCTTAATATAGCATTGACTGTATCATTGGAAGTTGATGGGAACCCCTCCATTACTGGATGGGAAATTGCCCACTCATATCACGCAGATGTGAACCATACAAGTTCACTTACATCCTGGGACTCAAGCTATGCACCACAAAGGCTAAAATGTTAAGTGACCTTGTGAGAAAAAAATAAACAAACTGTAAGACATTAGCCTCTGTGTCTTCCAGTCTTCAGTAAGGTTATATTTGTCTTGAATCCCCTTAGAGCTGAAACCAAAATGGAAACCGTTAAGATCAGGGATAAGAACACTGAAGCCTAAGGGTTTGGGAGCAGAAAACTCCAGTGAAAACTTTATATTCAAGTAATTACGTGAAGAGAGAAGAACTGAGGGTGGCAGATACAAGCTCATGGTGGCATAATTCCCTAGAGGACTTGCAGCCTCTACGTCTACTTCACCCTAGGGGTCCCCAGACTTTCCCCTGCCCAGCCATCTGCTGAAGTGCATTCCAGGCAGGCCTTTTTCTAAATTCCGGTTGATGAAAAGTTTTGTCTTCATAATTTCCACCCTAGCAGGCACATATCACACAGATACACAACATTCCGTGGTCAACTCTGGGACCCAGTGAAAACAGGGCAGGACAAGGACAGGGAGCTCATTCCCTGTCAGGAATTCAGCCAGGAGACCACCAGGGAATTATGCTAAGGAGACATACAACAACCCCCATGTGCCACAGACATTCAGTCTAAATCACCAATGAATTTGAAATGGAGATACCTGAAATACATTTATTGGAGCATCCAATGAGAGGAGAAAACAATTATACAGTAAAAAGCAACATAATTACAGATTCAATTATGGCCAGTCTCGAGGACAAACCAGATTAAGTGTTCTGACCCAACGAAGGAGATTTTTTGAAGGACTTCAATAAATATTGAGACAAAATGACTGACACACCCCCATACTTTTACCTTCTGAAGTTTAGTGGCGTTGGAAAGTTGACTCTCAGGATAATCAGCTGGAACTAGTTGGAATCCCAGTCTTTGGCCACTGACTAATGTCCATGTGATTTGGGAGTCTCTTTACCATGACCCCCCACTTGAGTTGCTTCTTCCATTATGAGATGGTACACAACACACCACAGGCAGACGGGAATATGTGCCTTTTCTCAGCCCAACCCCAGGGACTCATCAGCAGAGAGGATTAAGGCAGACTGACAAGGGGCTGGGCTCTGATCCTTGGAGGTGTGAGCATAATCTCTGCTCAGCTTTTGCAGAGAGCTGAGGGCAAGAATCACAGAGAGAGCTGTGCGGTTCCCTTCTCACCTCCTTGCTTCACGAGTCCCAGGCCAACCATGGGATGGGTCAGAGGTCCCTGTTTCTTCTTTTGTGGTATGCGCAGGGCCATACCACAAATTTTTTTTCCAAAACTGTTAGGCTGCACCTTTGTTTGTTTGTTTAATTCATCTCTCTTTGAGAAAAGAGTAACCTTAAACATGTGCTTTCAATGCCAAAGCGATCAAGGAAAAATCACTCTCTACAAATCCACATTCCTTTCTCTTTTGCTTAGCTTTGGAGGGGTGAACCAGGCTACAGACCTGGACTCCAGCGCTCCTGATGACTCGCTCAGTGCCATTTGCATTGACTGCGATGACTGTCTTTAATAATAATGCTTGTGGAGGGTCATGCTGCTTCCTCATCACGAAGGTCTACCCACGCTCTCCAGGCAAGGAGGGGCCTGGGCTAAGCACCTGTGTTAAGGTCTCTGGGTCAAGGGAGGGGAAGGACATCAGACCTGGTCAGTTCATGTATCTGGAGATGAGGGGAGCAATCTGAGTGGACTATATGGGGAGAAATCAACTCAGACCCCAATCCTGAAAATCTTGCTGCTGATAGTAGTTTCCAGAGAAATCCAACAGGGGTCAGTGGATCCTTTGATGCTCTCCATTCACTTTCCTCAGTGAAGCAAAGAAGATGGATCAACAATGAAGGAGAGATGCTTCCAGGCCAGCTGAAGCAGACATTCCAGCCCAGCCAGCCACTAGGAGACCCCTTTGGTTGCCATGGAAACAACTGTGGGAAGCCGCAGAGTAGATGGCACACTTTAACTCAGTTTAAATGCAAATTCTGCGGGTAATTAAGAGGCAAACCACAGTAAGAACATTACAGGAGATATATAGTCACTGGAAAGGTAATAAATGCCTGTCTTGAAATGGATATAATGAAAAATTTGACAGTTTGTCTCAGCAAGAGATTGTGTCTTTAAAAAGTCTCAACCATTTCTATCTTCCCCTCCAGTTTTGGAAATTGTCATTCTAGGGGTGTTGTGTGGTTTTTTTTAATAATAAAAACTCAGGCATGCAATGGTTTTAAAACTCTTCTCATTAGCAGGTGTCTCCAATCTTCCCCAGAGCCCTCACTGCAGCCTTTCATGAGCTGGAGTTCCATCGACATTTCAGCTCCAATTTTCCCTCTGTTGTTGAAGAATCAATTGGTTTGAAGGGGAAATTTTCTCTTCTGTTCATTTTCCCTCAGATTTGTTCCTTGGAGTGAACATGCATGTGGGGTCCTCAATTAAGAGGCCCTGGGTGTTCAGTCCCTCCACCCCGATGGCCCCGACGTGCCTCCACAGGCCTCCAGTACTTTCTCAAGTAATTGGAAGGTTCATCTCAACGAGCTCAAGTGAGAGAGGAAGAGAGGGTCCAATCAGGGCATATTTTGGCTGGGAACTAAAACTTCCATGATTTGCTCCCCTCCAGATGAATGGCCTGAATTAGGTCTGAAATGGCAGCAGGCTAGGCCTGTGTGGCTCTACTTGAAAAAGGCAGCATCTCCTTAATTAGGGTTTCATTGCTTTTTGACGCCTCCGCACCTAATGAGGGGCACTCAGCTCTGAGTGGAAGGGACTGTGAGGGCTGAGAGTAGGCTCTCAGCAGAGTGGCTCCCACCCCTACACCACTTTACACAGGTGTGATTCTTGTTCCCCTTAGGTCTTTCCCACCAGAGACCTGGGCCAGTTTGTGCCTTACATTATTAAATCCACATTTTAAATTTCATATATTGAAGCTGTCCACTTTGGGAATAGTCAAATTGAAGAGAGGTTGGATTTTTAGAGTTGAATATGTTAGTGGGGATGGAAAGAAGAATGCTTTTTTTAAACTCTCTGCTTAGAAATCTCATTATTTATATCTGCATAACTAAAATTAAAAAGGAATCATGGAAACTAAGGACTGGAAGAGATATCAGAGTTTATCTAGCCTATAGTTTCTTACTTTGGGTCCCATATATTAGTGTCAAGGTAATCATAAACACCGTGAAAAGTAGGATGCTGCCTATTGCTGATACCAGGAACTAAAATGAACCCATGACGTTAAAAATAAATAAGTAAAAAGATGAAGAACTTATGCTATGTTATGGCATCTAGTGTAAACAGGTGGTCCCTGTTTATGACTTGTTGGATGAATGAATGACTAAAACTGTGTGATTAAGGTTTCACCAGTCCTCTGAAGACGCTTTGCATCTAGTGCCATCTCAACTTGATTCAACCCTTTCAGGCAGACAAACAAGGATATGTACATCATTAAGTGAAAAAAGAAAAGGAAAACAAAATAGATAAATAAGAAAACTAGAGGTATGGGTTTTGTTTTGGCATATCATCATTTTCCGCTGTGATCATGACAGTTTGGGACTAAAACACTCTCATCCACAGAATATGCTGTGGCTGGAAAGAGTCCACAAGGCAACACATGGATAAAAGCCTGTGGGTGCAATAGTCAGAGCTGGCTTCAGAAAAAATGTTTCCTTCCCCAAAACTGCCCATCAATGTCTTGAACTGACAGATCTCACAACCGTGTGTACAGTAAGATTTCCCCTGTTAGGCCAGGGTGGTGCTATCAGTGGGGAAAGAAGCATATTTGGATAGAGCTGCAAGTGTGTCCTGCCCTAGGAGAATGAGAGCTCCCCCAGTGGAGCCTCCACCCTGCCTCCCACAAAAGGAAAGCGTGAGCAACATCGCCAAGCACCCCAGAGCCTTGCTTTAGATTTCTTCTCTCAATCTGTTTTTCTTGTTTTACCTTTTTTTCTAACATGACCGAAGATACTTTAGTCACCCTTGAAACAAATAAGTAGCTCCCCATTTACATGACATCTGTGTAATCCAAGAGGCACAAACACATACCGAGTCTCTTGCTTCCTAAAGCTGCTCCCCCAGGGCATGAGTGCACAGTCCAGCCTCAATGACCTGTGCAAGCAGTGGGATGCCTGGTTAGAGATCTTTTTAGGAAAAGAAATGCACTGGTAATGCATCTGAAAGTGATCTAGTGAAAAAAAGTTCCACATAAGTAATTAAAATAGAAGTTAATTAAAAATGGCAACTCATGTTGAGCCTTAATGACAAAGAGGTACATCATAAACTCAACCTGCCTACAGTCCGGTACCAGGATGAGGATGGAATAGCCAATGAAGGAACTTTGGTTTGAGGGGTGGAGGAGAGTGAAGACTTTCACTCACCTGCTCCTAAATGAGTCATCAAGCCCTAATGAAGAAGGACCTTGACCCAAAACCAGGTGAGGCAAATGGAGAGAGGCTCTGGGAAAGACATTCTGTCACCTGTTCAGGTTAGAGGTAAGTTGACCTTTGAGAGAGAAGTATGTTTCCAGGTACAGTGGATGAGAAACCAATGAAACTCCTAACCCTCGTTCAAACATAGATCTCCCAACCTCACCTCTACCTTAGTTTTGTCATCTGCCAGATGAGGATACTATTATTTTACTTGTAGGTTTGTTTTGTAGATCAAATGGAATAAAACAGGCAGAGACTTGATCCCAGCACCTAACGGGTGGTAAGTACCCAATAGTGGGCAGTCCACCTCTTTCTCTACCTAGATATCCTGAAATAACCCCCAAAACACCATTGGAAAGCAGTGATGGAGAGTCATTGGTATTTCGACTAGGCAGACCCTCTCTGGTGGTTTCAATTATATTAACAGGGTTTTTATTTTTTATGACAAAAATTAATTTTCAATTACCTCTACTTGAAGATAAACTGGTGAAAAGAATTCCGAAGAGATGGCAGAATAAGATGAATAACAAGGAATCTGTTCCCCCTAATGCTCATCGTTATTACTATTTTTTTTTTTGATTTTTATTGATATTTTAATGGTTTCTAACATTGTGAAATTTTGGGTTGTACATTTTTGTTTGTCCATCACCCCATATATGACTCCCTTCACCCCTTGTGCCCACCCCCCACCCCCACTTCCCGGGTAACCACAGTCCAGTTTTCTCTGTCCATGTGTTGGTTTATATTCCACATATTAGTGAGATCATACAGTGTTTGTCTTTCTCTTTCTGGCTTATTTCACTTAACATAATACGCTCCAGGCCCATCCATGTTGTTGCAAATGGGACGATTTTGTCTTTTTTTATGGCTGAGTAGTATTCCATTGTATATATATACCACATTTTCTTAATCCAATCGTCAGTCGAGGGACACTTAGGTTGCTTCCACTTCTTGGCTATGGTGAATAATGCTGCAATGAACATAGGGGTGCATAAGCCTCTTTGGATTGTTGATTTCAGGTGCGTTGGATAGATTCCCAGTAGTGGGATGGCTGGATCATAGGGCATCTCTATTTTTAATTCTTTGAGGTATCTCCATACCGTTTTCCATAGAGGCTGCACCAATTTGCATTCCCACCAGCTGTGTATGAGGGTTCCTGTTTCTCCACATCCTCTCCAACATTTGTTGTTTTTTGTCTTGGTGATTATGGCCATTCTAGCGGGCGTGAGGTGGTATCTTAGTGTTGTTTTGATTTGCATTTCCCTGATGATTAGTGATGTTGAGCATCTTTTCATGTGCCTATTGGCCATCTGTATATCTTCCTTGGAGAAGTGTCTGTTCATTTCCTCTGCCCATTTTTTGATCGGGTTGTTTGTTTTTTTGTTGTTCAATTGTGTGAGTTCTTTATATATTATGGAGATCAACCCCTTGTCAGATGTATGTTTTGCAAATATTCTCTCCCAGCTGGTTGGTTGTTTGTTCATCTTGATTCTGATTTCATTTGTCTTATAAAAGCTCTTTAGTCTGATAAAGTCCCACTTGTTTATTTTTTCTTTAGTTTCCCTAGTCTGGGTAGGCATGTCATCCGAAAAGATTCCTTTAAACCCAACGTCAAATAGTGTGTTGCCTATATTTTCTTCTATGAGTTTTATAGTTTCAGGTCTCACCTTCAGGTCTTTGATCCATTTTGAGTTAATTTTTGTGAATGGCGATAGCACATGGTCCACTTTCATTCTTTTGCATGTGGATGTCCAGTTTTCCCAACACCATTTATTGAAGAGACTTTCCTTTCTCCATTGCATGTCCTTAGCACCTTTGTCGAAAATTAGCTGTCCGTATATGTGTGGTTTTATTTCTGGGCTTTCAATTCTGTTCCATTGATCTGTGTGTCTGTTTTTGTACCAGTACCATGCTGTTTTGATTACTATTGCTTTGTAGTATGTTTTGAAGTCAGGAATTGTGATGCCTCCTGCTTTGTTCTTTTTCTTTAGGATTTCTTTAGCTATTCGGGGTCTTTTGTTGCCCCATATAAATTTTAGTATTCTTTTTTCTATTTCTGTGAAGAATGTCATTGGGATTCTGATTGGGATTGCATTGAATCTGTAGATTGCTTTAGGTAATATAGACATTTTAACTATGTTTATTCTTCCAATCCACGTGCATGGGATATCTTTCCATTTCTTTATGTCATCGTGGATTTCCCTCAATAATGTCTTGTAGTTCTCCTTGTATAGGTCCTTCACCTCCTTGGTAAGATTTATTCCTAGGTATTTTATTCTTTTTGATGCAATTGTAAATGGTATTATCTTTTTGAGCTCTCTTTCTGTTAGTTCATTATTAGCATATAGAAATGCAACTGATTTTTGTAGATTGATTTTGTACCCTGCAACTTTGCTGTAGTTGTTGATTGTTTCTAACAGTTTTCCAACAGATTCTTTAGGGTTTTCTATATATACAATCATGTCATCTGCAAATAGTGAGAGTTTCACTTCTTCGTTACCTATTTGGATTCCTTTTATTCCTTTTTCTTGCCTAATTGCTCTGGCCAAAACCTCCAGTACTATGTTGAACAGGAGTGGTGAGAGTGGGCAGCCCTGCCTCGTTCCTGTTCTCAGAGGAATGGCTTTCAGTCTTTCCCCGTTGAGTATGATGTTAGCTGTGGGTTTGTCATATATGGCCTTTATTATGTTGAGGTACTTTCCTTCTATTCCCATTTTATTGAGAGTTTTTATCATAAATGGATGTTGTATCTTGTCAAATGCCTTCTCTGCGTCTATTGAGATGATCATGTGGTTTTTATTCTTTGTTTTGTTGATGTGATGTATCACGTTGATTGATTTGCGGATGTTGAACCATCCCTGCGTCTCTGGTATAAATCCCACTTGATCATGGTGTATGATCTTTTTAATATATTGTTGTATTCGGTTTGCCAATATTTTGTTGAGGATTTTTGCATCAATGTTCATCAGCGATATTGGCCTGTAATTTTCTTTCTTTGTATTGTCTTTGTCTGGTTTTGGTATCAGGGTGATGTTGGCCTCATAGAATGATTCAGGAAGTGTTCCATCTTCCTCTATTTTTTGGAATAGTTTGAGGAGGATGGGTATTAAATCTTCTTTGAATGTTTGGTAAAATTCACTGGAGAAGCCATCTGGTCCTGGACTTTTATTTTTTGGGAGGTTTTTGATTACTATTTCAATCTCTTTACTTGTGATTGGTCTATTCAGATTCTCCATTTCTTCTTGGTTCAATTTTGGGAGGTTGTATAAGTCTAAGAATTTATCCATTTCTTCTAGATTGTCCAATTTGTTGGCATATAATTTCTCATAGTATTCTCTTATAATCCTCTGTATTTCCATGGTATCCATTGTAATTTCTCCTCTTTCATTTCTAATTTTATTTACTTGAGCCTTTTCTCTTTTTTTCTTAGTTAGCCTGGCTAAGGGTTTGTCTATTTTGTTTATCTTCTCGAAGAACCAACTCTTTGTTTCATTAATCCTTTCTATTGTTTTTTTGGTCTCAATATCATTTATTTCTGCTCTGATTTTTATTATTTCTCTCCTTCTGCTGGCTTTGGGCTTTGTTTGTTCTTCTTTTTCTAGTTCTGTTAGGTGTAATTTAAGGTTGCCTATTAGGGCTTTTTCTTGTTTGTTAAGGTGGGCTTGTATCGCTATGAGTTTCCCTCTCAGGACCGCTTTTGCTGCGTCCCATATGGTTTGATATGGCATGTTATCATTTTCGTTTGTTTCCAGATAGTTTTTGATTTCTCCTTTAATTTCATCAATGATCCATTGGTTGTTCAGTAGCATGTTGTTTAATCTCCACATTTTTGTCACTTTCCCAGTTTTTTTTTCCTGGTTCATTTCCAGTTTCATAGCCTTATGGTCTGAAAAGATGCTTGTTATGATTTCAATCTTCTTAAATTTATTGAGGCTTGCTTTGCTTCCCAACATATGGTCTATCCTAGAGAATGTTCCATGCGCGCTTGAGAAGAATGTGTAGTCAGCTGTTTTTGGGTGGAGTGCTCTGTATATGTCTACTAGGTCCATCTCGTCCAGTTTTTCATTTAAGTCTAATATTTCTTTATTAACTTTTTGTCTGGATGATCTATCCATTGCTGTAAGTGGGGTGTTAAGATCCCCTACTATTATTGTGTTGTTGTTGATTTCTCCTTTTAGGTTTGTTAATAGTTGTTTTATGTACATTGGTGCTCCTATGTTGGGTGCATATATGTTTATAAGTGATATGTCTTCTTGATGGAGTGTCCCTTTTATCATTATATATTTCCCTTCTTTGTCTTTCTTAACCTGTTTTATCTTGAAGTCTACTTTGTCTGATATGAGTATGGCAACACCTGCTTTCTTTTGTTTGCCATTAGCTTGGAGTATTGTCTTCCATCCTTTCACTCTGAGCCTGTGCTTGTCTTTAGTGCTAAGATGTGTTTCCTGAAGGCAGCATATTGTTGGGTCTTGCTTTTTAATCCATCCTGCCACTCTGTATCTTTTGATTGGAGAGTTCAATCCATTTACATTTAGGGTAATTATTGAAATATGAGGGTTGAATGTTGCTGTTTTGTCACTTATTTTCTGGTTCTTTTGCATTTCCTTTGTTTCTTGTCCCATTTGTTTTGGACTGCCAATTCAGTTTGTTTGTTCTGTCTTATGATTCTTCTAGTTTTCTCTTTGTTTATCATATGTGGTTTTAATTTGATTATTTGTTTAGTGGTTACCTTGAGGTTTGGGCGAAAAATCTTCTGTATGAGATAGTCCATTATCTGATAGCCTCCTATTTCCTTATACTAAGTCAATTCAGTCACTTTCCTCTTCCCCTTCTAAGTTGCTCTTGTTATACCTTATTCTATCTTGTGTTGTGGCTGTGTGTTTACAGTGATGAGGTTAAATTTATTTTTGGTGAATTTCTTCCTTTGATCTTTGAGTTTAGTATTTAAGTGGTTGCTAACCTATTCCGGTAAAGATCTACTATTTCTCTGATTTTGTCTACCTACTTTTCTCCTTACTCCAAGCTTTGTGTTCCCTTTCTCTTCTTGTTTTCAGGCCTGAGGGCCTTCTTGAGTATTTCTTGTAGTGGCGGTCTCGTGGCCATGAACTCCCTTAGCTTTTGTTTATCTGGGAGAGTTACTATTTCTCCATCATATTTGAAGGATATTTTTGCTGGATAGAGTATTCTTGGCTGAAAGTTTTTGTCTTTTAGTATTTTGAATATATAATTCCAGTCTCTTCTAGCCTGAAAAGTTTCTGTTGAGAAATCCGCTGAGAGCCTAATGGGAGTTCCTTTGTACGTTATTTTTTGTTTTTGTCTAGCTGCCCTTAATATTGTTTCTTTGTCGTTGACCCTGGCTAGCCTTACCACTAGGTGTCGTGGTGAAGGCCTTTGTCTGTTAATATATATAGGAGTCCTGTTGGCTTCGCTTACTGGTATTTCCTGCTCCTTCCCCAGATTTGGGAAATTTTCAGCTATTATTTCCTTGAATAGGCTCTCTGTTCCTCTTTCCCTCTCCTCTCCCTCAGGAATACCTATAATTCTTATGTTACATTTTCTAATAGAGTCCGATATTTCTCGGAGTCTTTCTTCATTTCTTTTTAGTCTTAGTTCTCTCTCTTCTTCCATCTGGAGTATATCTGTATTCCTATCCTCTAAAGTACTAATTCTTTCCTCCATATTGTCAGCTCTGTTCTTTAAAGATTCCAGATTCTCCTTTATCTCCTCCATTGTGTTCTTCATCTCCATCAGCCCTGATAGGTTTTTCTTTATGATTTCAATCTCTTTTGTGAAGAAACTCCTAATCTCATTTAATTGTTTGTCTGTGTTGTCTCGTATTTCGTTGAGTGTTTTTATGATAGCTATTTTGAAATCTCTGTCATTTAGTTTATGGATTTCTGTGTCTTCGGGGTTGATTTCTGGGTGCCTGTCATTTTGTTTCTGGTCTGGTGATTTCATATATTTTTGCATTGTGGTTCCTGTGTTGGTTTTGATTTTCCTCATCCTGGAAGTCTCTGGTTGCAATTTCCACCTGCCGCTACTGTGTGGTAGTAAAGGGCTGTGTAGTCTAAGCCCCCTGCGCTCTGCCCCAGTTTTTCTGCTGCGATCCGCAGTTTTGTTTTGTTTTGTTTTGTTTCTTTTCCCCACTGCGATCCACGGGTCCAGTCCAGTTTATTCAGGTCTGCCTCGGACCGCTAGATCTGGTCGAGCTGCGGACTCCGGGTTGCGGGGAGGGGGGAGCTCTCTCTTTTGCCCTCTGGGTCCCTGACGTGGGAGGCTTCTCGATTGCCCCTCTTTATCCGCTCTCTGGGTTGCTCAGATGTTGATGGTAGCCCTGTGGCTCCTCTGAGCCCTCTGTGAGGGAGTTTCCCACTGGCTGAGAGAGCCCGAAGAGCTACAGTTTCCCGCCGAGGGCCGCCCCTCCCCCCTCTCTGGGAGCCGCGGACCGGATCGCTGATCTGATGGGGAGGGAGCGGAGTTCTCCTTACCTCTCCCCACTTCCTCCGGGGGCCCAGCACGTTCTGCTCTCAGATGTGCGGCAGTGTGGATCCCTCCGCTCCAGCTTTTTGACTGTCTGGGATTCCGTTGTTGGTCTGTGGCTGTTACTTCTGTTGTATTTTGTGGGGGAAGAATTCACGGGAAAGCTCACTCCGCCATGATGCTGACGTCACTCTCATCGTTATTACTATTAAATCATCTAATTCAAGGAGTTTTCAACAGCAACAGCAGTAGCAGCACTAATTACAGGGAATAGCAAGGGCTCGCAGGAATGGAAGGCACAGAACATTTTTCCTTTTAGCCACCCACTCCCACAACACTGCAGAGCTATCTTTGTATTCAACCATGCCTCCTCATTAGTAGTAGGGATCTGCTCACATACCTGGTCTGTGCTACCACCGAGGGTCTAAGAGATCATCTAAAATTACCTGGGCCTTTGGGGCAGGTGTCAGGAGCAGCTCCCACCTCTCATCCAGCTGTGATCTGGGTGGAGTTCACTAGTGCAGGCAGACAGTGATGAAATTTCTATGGCTTTCTCCTTGAGATTTCCAGAGCCTATCTCCCCAGCCCCCGTTCCAAGGAGTACTCTATGCTTCTGGTCATTCTAAACAGATGAGTGAAAGGACTCAAGTCTCTACTTGTTCTACTTTCTGCTTCTGGGTCATGGTGAGGGCATTTTCAGCCCCAAGGTACAGGAGAAAGAGAAGAAAGTGGCCTCTCCTATTGACTTCCCTTTTAAGACCAGATCAGTGCAGGCTGAGAATAAACTTTAAAGCAGCTCCTTAAGACAACTAGGGAAGAATGAAGGTCAGCACATCACACAAAATACAAAATCCTGACACTTATGAACAAAATGTGAATGCACAGTCACCACAATGAACCAAACAAGAATGAGATTGGAATGAGCAGAAGGTGGCTCCACAGAGAACCAAAGATTGACGCAGAAGATAAACTTAAGAAAAATAGTCCACAGACAACCCCCTCATCACTCTAAAGCCCCCATCTTTGTATTCCCTGGCATGCTGGGGGACCCATGTTCACGTGTTCTCACTATTGAGATCCTAAATGCCAACAATACAACTTAGTTATTATAATGGACTGAATGTTTGCATCCCTCCAAAATTTGTATGTTGAAATTCTAATCCAAATGTGATGGTGTTTGGGCAGTGAGGCCTTTGGGAGTGACTAGGTCATAAGAGTGGAGCCCTCATGAATGGGATTACTGCCATTATAAGAGACCAGAGAGCTAGCTAGCTCTGGTCTCCGCCGTGTAAGGTTACAAGAAGACAGCCATCTCTACACCAGGATGTGGACCCTCACCAAACAGGAGATCTGCTGGTACCTTGATCTTGGATGTTCCAGCCTCCAGAACTGTGAGAAATAATGTTTGTTGTTTAAGCCACTCAGTCTATGGTAATTTGTTATAGCAGCCCAAACTAAGATAGTTATCTTTGAGTCTCTAGCATCTGGTAGTGCCTCTAGTGGGTATGGATATTTGGGATCGTTTACTGAATGAATGAACAAATTCTCAACTAAATAAATGAATGGGTTAGAGAATGAATGACAAGACAGAACATGGAGATTCAGCCTCGCAATGGTCAGTATTCCCGAAGATGGTCATCAATAATTACAGATCTAATAGAAGAAAACTTTGCAAAACTGAAAAGAAAATGTTAAAAAAGATTTGAGATGAGAAATTGAGAGAGATCATCACATGCTGCACAGAGTTAATAATAAGAAAATACGCCAAGGCATATCCTAGGGGGAGGAGGGAAAAGCTTTCAATTTCAAAGATAAAGAAAGACTCCTGCAAGCTTTCAAGCCAAAAAGGAAAAAAAAAATCTTACATGCCGTCTTTCAAAAAGAACCTTTGACTTACAAGAATAAAACCCTGAGTGTTCCTAATTCAAAGAAGAAGAAAATGGGGCAGCTGATCTTACAGACAGAGGAGGTTTTGAGAAGAGATTGTCTTTATTTTGGCATAACCTGTTATCTCCGGGAATCGTAGTATCTCCCACAGGACCAGCGTCTTCAAAGGCTCTAGGCTGCCTGGTTGAGAACCAGCTGTCTCTGCCTTTGTGAGAGGAATGGGGGCCCCAAGGCACCTTGTCACAGCTCTGGAGCTCTGAACTCCCACTGAGCTGCCAACTGTTTTGGGCAGGACGAGGAGAGGAACCAGCACAGGATCCGTGGCTGTGCAGAAAGCAGTTAACACCTCAGGTCTCAACTGTGATCCTTGCAAAGGCCTGCTGCAAGGTGGGCCCTTGGCTGCTGTCTGGGAACTTAGGTTTCAGAAGGGTTCCCGCCATAATCTGATAATAGTGGCTTACTGTGCCTAACCTATTTATGTGAACAATGTGGTTTATGCTGAACACCTGCCTTTCTTCTGGGAGTCTGGAATTTTCGTACATTCCAGGCATAGGCTGCCAATGTGATCAACCCCCAATAAAACTCCCTGCACTGAGTCTCTAATGAGCTTCCCTGGTTGGCAACACTTCACACATGTCGCTGAGGGGAGTAAGTGTGTCCTGTGTGATTCCAACTGAAGAGGACTCTGGAAGCTTGAGACTGGTATCCTTCAGACTTTGCCTCATGTGCCTCTTCCCTTTGCTAATTGTACTTAGTATCCTTTCGCTTGTCATAAATGTTACCCATGAGTCAATGTGCTAGTCCTGTTGGTCCTCCTGGCAAATTCAGTCCCAAATCCCTGATCTTTCTACTCTACCACCATACCATGTGAACTCATCTAATTGTCTCCATCCAGGCAAATATAAGAACCGTTTAGAATAACTGTCTCCTTGAGATTCTATAGGCAGACAAGCTAGAGAGCTGCAAGGTAAAAGATGCAGGAACCAGGAAAAGGCAACCTCTGGGTCCCAGGACTAACATGCAAACAACTTTGGCAAGAGAGCAGCCTGGAGATGATTCTTGAAAGCTCCACCAACATGTCAAGCAGATGTTCCACATTCTTCTTGAGCACCCCAGTGTCCTGCCGGGTCCTTGCCCATTCCTGCCGGGATGATAAAGAGTTTTATAGACCCTCTAAAACACAGACATTTTTTTCCAGCTGTGCCATCTGGTTGTTTTTCTTTTTACAGGCAGTCAGCAGAAAGACTCATCTGTTGAGACATTGACAGGGCAGTGTGTATGTGGGGTCTGTGTGTGTTTCTGCTGATCCGTTTATAAGTTGGGCAGAGGAGTTGCGGGCTGGGTATGGCAAGGGAAGAACACATGGAAAGCATGCTGAGACACATGGGAAAGATTAATCCTCAGGTGTTTCCTGAAGAGCATATGCACCAGTGCTCCTGTTCTGGGAGCAAAGCAAGCCTGCCCGTGAAATCAGCAGGAGTGGGACTCTGTTGCACCCACACTTTGCAAGTCAAAGCTAGGTGCCCCTGAGATGAGGAAACACTGTTGCCATTGGGATGGCCAAAAACATAGTACCCAACTCTCTCATCAACTGGCCATTTATAATTTGTTACTTTGTAAGAACAGCTACTGTCAATATCTGCTTAACAATAGGTAATGAAACACCATTGTTTCTTAGAAATCTAATATTACAGATTCAAGAGACTGTCAAGAGACAGTCTATGCCCCGGCTCTGCCTGTGTAATCTGAAGTATCTCTGAAATATCCAAAATATTTGTCTAGATATACAATAATAGGCACTCAATAATGGTAATTGCTTTTCTATAGGTCTCCAGAGAAGACAGTTCTTTGACCTTCTTTCAATTGATATCAAGTATTATTGAACATTTGCTGCCTATCCAGGCACTCTGCTGATCCTAGCATGTAGTTCTCCAAAGAACTGAGATTCAGAGAGTGTTGTAAGGGTTACAGCAGTTAAGTGGAATGGTCCTGGATTGACCTCAGGTCAACCAGACTGCACATCTGTGTTCTTTCCCCTACAGCAGAATTTCTTAACCTCAGTACTATTGACATTTTGCGCCAGATAGTGCTTTGTGTGGAGACTGTCCTATGCTTTGTAGGATGTTTAGCAGCATCCCTGGCTTCTACCACTATATGATAGTAACATCCCTATGGTTGTGACAATCAAAAAATCCCTAGACATCACCAAATATCCTCAAGGAAGGGAGGCAAACGCCCCTCCTCTCACTCTCCCACCCCCTAATGAGATCCCTACAGCAAGTTGCCTCTAAAGCTTTGTTACTCAAAGTGTGGTCCAGGAACCAGCAGCTTCAGCATCAGCATCACCCGAGAGCTTAATAAAAATGCAGAATCGCATGCCTCTTCTCAGTCCTACTGAATCAGAATGTGCGTTTTAACAAGACCGCCAAGATGATGCAAGGGCACATTAAAGTTTGAGAAGGGCTGTTCCGAGATATCTTGTGGCCAATTGTTCCCCACAGATTTTCCTGGAGAAATTCAGTTTCTGGAAGTGAGATTCCTAGCAGACTGCTCATAGATTAAATCATATTATTTCAATCAAGATTCAAGAAAGATTTTTGTTAAAAGATCATAATTTTTTTTAACTATCCTTGGTTCACCCTGAGATAGGGTAGTGGACACTGGGCTTCAATCAATTTATTCATTCATTCATTTGTTAATTCTTACCAAGGAAGTTTATTGTGCAGGGCACTAGAGATATGGGCTGTGCAGCAGGCTGGGCTGCCATCTGGAAGCCCAGCCACTCTCCAGAAAGCCCAGCATGAATCTCAGCTGCTGGATGCAGATATTTCTCTGCTTTTCTTTGGCCCCAGCTCATTGTTCACCATACACTTCTGCCAGCGCAATCTGGATTCATGGCATCCTCACAGAACCAGTAGTGCAGGCATCTACCATCGCATGGGAAAGGGATCTTGACTTTCAATCTGTCTCTCTGCACAATAAGGGCCAGCGAATAACTTTAAGGTTAATGAATGTCTGATTCACAAAGAGAAAGACTTGGTCCTCCATCCACTGCTCTAGAAAAAGAGTACTGGGGAGAGTTTGGGTTTAGAAATCAGAGCTGTTCCCTTTCCCCTACCAATAATTTGACAGAAACAGGTTGAGCATGGTACATTCGCTTTCCATTAATGCTAGATTATTTTAAAATGAAGCCTAGAATAAGGAGGAGGGAACTGTGCCCTTAGCATCATAAGGCCACTGTTATCATTTCTAAAGCATTAAGGACAAAGACTAGGCTAGATAGTCTTCAGAATGCAATTTAGTCTCTTAAAAATTAATATTTTCAGGCACAGCCCACGTTGGAAGTCCTCCAACCGCCACCAATTTTCCCGTCTAGAGCTCATTTGGAGTCAACAGAACTGAGGCAAGAGACCATTCTGTTCTAGCCACCAACAGAAACAGAGCAGAGAATAAACTCGGAAGCTCTGAAACTTGTCAGAGGACCTGAAGACTGGAAAGAACTACTGTCACGAAGCAGAAGGGATAGTGTATTTCAGGGCACTGGGAGGCAGAATCGCCAGACAGAAGGGCTGCAAGGAAGAGGAACAGAGAAAGAGACGAGAAAATGGAGAGATTTGGAAAGGAGAGGAGGCATTTCAAGAGATGGCAGTGAAGCTTTTTGCCCCTTGGAAAGTTTAAGGCAGAACACGGACATAGCACTCACCTTGCATGGACTTGAAAACGTTTCACTACATGAACCTGTCAGTCAAGACTAGCTTAAACTCCCTCCTAGGTTCTAGGAGTATGTTTTCCCTTTGGGTTAGGTGGAAGAGGTATTTCTCAGAATGGGAGAAGAACAGTCCCACCCATGATCACCCAATGGTATCAGCTTGCACACTCTCTGCACAATGCAGAAATGGGAAGTCTCCACCCACAGATATCTACCAGCTGGAGAAACATTAAAAAGCCTATCCTCTATAACATTGTGCCTGTAAACAGGTACCAATATGCACAGTGAGCCATGATTTTATATACATGTAATATAAATATATATTCATTGCATAATGATATATATAATTATATCATGATGTATGTATGATTATTGTACATATGATTATATATGTGATTATGATATTATACTCATTATGTGTCTGTATTATATAACAGAATCTCATAAATGAAGAAGGCTATTAAAATTAATTGCTAGACCTGCAAGTTGAAAGCCCATTAAGAGAATCTATAATGTCTCCATTTTTCCATTGCTGATTTAAGCTGGCTCTTCATTGCCTTTCCTCAAAATTCATGGAAGAAGAAATTATTTTAAAATTTTATTAGTAAGATCCAATTCAATCTATGCATGTACAGTTTAGCAAGATCAAATTTCATTAAGATTTATGACCAATGACATTCTTTCAGTCAAAAAAAAATGTGTTGGATGCCAATATACCAGCTTCTGTGGTTAGCATTAGGAATGCAAAGGTGAGAAAGCTGCACTCCCATCTTAAGAGGATGCAATATCTTGAGGAAAATAGAAATGGGAACCAGCATCTCCATTCTGATGCATGATACCTGCTGGAATCGGGCTAGGGATATCACCGGCACTAAAAGCCCATCGTTCTCATCTCCCACCTTTTGGTGGTCAAGTCCCTGAGGTGTCTTTGGTCACACAGAGAAGATGAAGACTAGTCTGTCTTTCAGTTGCTGGGAAGTTTTATTTATTTTGTTTCTTTTTCATTTGTTTTAATCTCATGATACTCATTGCCATCATGGGAGCAGACTGGGTCATGGCTCAAGTCTAGCTCAAAGTACTCCATTTTAGCAAAGTGTGTGGGGGGGTGTGTGTGTGTGTGTATTTATATATGTGTGTGTATAATATACATATATAGTTTATATATACATATATACACTTTGTGTGTAGAGTCATGCACTGCATGACGATGTTTTGGTCAACAACGGATCGCATATACGACGGTGGGCCCATATGATTAGTACCATATAGCCTAAGTGTGTAGTAGGCTTTACCATCTGTGTTTGTGTAAGTACACTCTATGATGTTTGCACAATGAAGAAATTGCCTAAGGACGCATTTCTCAGAACGTATCCTCAGCGTTATACAACACATGACTTTAAATTTGTATATGTATCTATATCTATATCTATATCTATATCTATATCTATAAACATGTATACATATATATAACCATCATGGAATGTGGGTATTAAAATAATGGCAAAAAACCTGTGTAATTCCCTCCTTGTTCAGGTTTAATCATCTCCTGGTTCAGGTTTCTTCCATTATTTTAATACCTACTTCTCATTAAGGGTTGCTGAGCATTATCCAGAGAGATGGGAAAGCTGGGCCTGATGCATAGACTTCACCCTACTCCTTGACAGGATGTCTGTACTCAAGAGCCCCATCTGGGATCTAATTTGCCGACTTGAGGGCTTCAGGCATTTTTTAAACATAGCATATGGCTAAAAGAATTAAGTTTTTTACTTTTTTCAGTTAAATAAGGGCTCTCCACTTTCTTGGTATTGAGAAGAGGAACTTCTCCAAATTGAACATCAGTAGATAAGACAGGGAAAAAACCCATAATATTGCCTGAAACCTAGAGGAGAGATGTGGGCAAAGTCTTCTATGATGAGAAGATTCTATGACCACAGGGTGGCATTCTTTAATAAATAGGCAAATGAAGACTGATATAGGGCAGTGACACTACCTAATCAAAGGTAGACATATGCCAGGCACTCATAGATTTAGCATAGAGATTGGCAGAGCTTCCCTAAATTTATCTGGAGCCCTCTGAGCACAGGTGAAGTGCAATGGGATCAGAGGGAAGAATGTAACTACTGGAAAGTCCTATAATTGTCTCAAAAGAGGTGAGAATTACAGCTAGGGGCTATGATCCCTGTAACTGACAGCTAGAACATATTACCCAATACGAGCAAAGGGGGATTTCAAGTTGCCTAGAACTTAAAATTATAAGAGTAGACAGTTTAGCTGGTATTACTAACCCTTTTCCTTCTAGTTCACCTCTGGTGTTCAAAGATAGCTCACACCCTCTATTGGAGTTGTCCTTTCTCCAACATTCCTTAGTTTCACGTCATCCTTCCCTTCCAGATGCTTGGCTCGCCTATTACAACATGAGTAGTACTGTAATTCGTCCTCACGTCCCCTCTGGGGCCAGTCAGTTCCTCTTCAGCACATCATTCAATCATCCCCTTTGGACTGTCCCTCTTATCTATTCTCTTTGACCAACATCCTTGGTACTTTTGCATAATAACTAAAATTCCCACACTACTCTTGAGTTTTGTCCACATTCGATGGGCCTCAAAGGAGAGGATTTCACACTTGGTGGTCAAGTTTTCTGAGAAGATCAGGCACCTTTAGCACTTGAATTAGACTTTAACAGGTAGATAGAAGTGTGGTGGGTGGAGAAAGGGAAGAGGCCCCCTGGGCAGTGGAAGCAGAATGTACAAAGACACAGAGGTATGGGAAGAGAGTGAGAGCTGAGGAAGTAGTCAGTGGCACTGAGGAGCTATAGCACAGGGCTTAGGGGAAATAGTGGGTGATATATCTGCAAAGTACAGTTAGACATCTAAAGAAAAAGTCACTCTGGGGAGTGTGAGGGATATGAAGGATGAACTAGAGGCAGGGAGACAAATAGGATGCTATTCAAATAATCCTGGGGGGCCTGTGAAAAGATAGTGGCAAAACAAGCTAGGGCTTTAAGAGACACTTCTGAGATTAAAGCAGTCTTCTCTGTGATGGAAATGTCATCAGTGGTTAAAAAGAAAGAGGGCTTGAGAATGCCTCATGAGACTATTAAATTGATTTAACTGAAATTTCACAAAAAATGGGACTGCAACGCACCCCCCCATGTTTTAATAGCACTTTAGGTCTGCTACTGGGAAAGTCCATATGATTTTGCGTCAGCTAATGCTGAGGCTATTTGCCTGCCGAAATCTAGAATATTCTTCTCAAAGAAGATGCCAAGATTTTGGAGAAACCAGCAAAGGAATGGTCCATTTTACCATAGAACAGTCCTGGGTTCTGATATGCTATATGCTATTCTGCCAGATCTGGGGAAAAATGCTGTAAAATCAATTTTTTTTTTTTTGAAAATTGTCATGAGATATTTAATGTCAACTCAGTACCCAGTTTATGCTAAAGATGTCCGCTGAGCCTTACATGGACTCCTCATATGGTCAATATTTATGAAGTCAGACCAAGTCATCAGCTGCAGTGACAATGACAGGCTGGGCAGGGCCAGGCTGGATTCTGATCCATTTGGGTTCTTTGTGCCACGGCTGTTGTCCTGTCTACAGCGAGGCTGCTGGCAAGAAGTATCTCCAAACACTCAGTTGCAAGGTCGTAAATTTCAGTGAGGCTATTCAATATTCATGTAATTACCCCGGAAAGCACATTTGACATTTCATAAATACAGCAGAATATTTAGCATTTGTCTCTCCCTCTCTGCTACCTAAGCATACATGGAAAAATAATCTCCAGGGATCCCTGCTGTCTGAAATGGCAACAGTTATTGAATCCATAAATTTGATGCATCAAAGTCTTCCTTCTTCATCCCTTTCATAATTTACAAATGGAAGTGAGTCCATACAAATGAGGCAGCCTGCTGTCTCTCCGCACGGAGCTCTGCCTGCAGCTCCAGTCCCTTGTGTTTTGATGTCTTTCCCAAAGTGAGCCATACAAACCCATAGACCCCACACAGACTCATGGCTGCGACACAGGGGCCTGGGCGAGGAGGCCCCCAGATGCCCAGGCAACAGAAGGCAGTGCTGATTGCAGCCTTGTGCTCCAGCCTCAGAGCCACTGAACACGAAGTCAATTTCTCGAGGACTCTGGGACTCTGCAGCTAGATTGAGAGGACTCTGGTGCCTTGCACACAGCACCCCCACTGAGCACATACGCTCAGGAATACAAACTGCAGCTCTCCAGCAGCTCACCTTAGAGCATCTCACTGAGAGAAGAAAAACGCCTTGTAGTAATCGAGCCCAGCCTTCCGTGAGCCGGCACTAAAGACAGAGCTTCTGTACCAGAAAAGCCCATCTCAGGCTGGCCCTGTGGCTTAGCAGTTAGATGTGAGCGCTCCGCTACTGGCTGCCTGGGTACGGATCCCAGGCACGCACCGATGCACCGCTTGTCCGGCCATGCTGAGGCAGCGTCCCACATACAGCAGCTAGGACGATGTGCAACTACTACATACAACTATCTACTGGGGCTTTGGAGAGAAAAAGGGAAAAAAAGGAGGAAGATTGGCAAGAGATGTTAGCTCAGAGCCGGTCTTCCTCAGCAAAAAGAGGAGGATTGGCATGGATGTTAGCTCAGGGCTGATGGTCCTTACACACACACAAAAAAAAGCCCATCTCATGGATCGTTGGTGGTGCTCCAAACGCAGACTGGCTCTTCACGCCAGGCTGAGGAAGGAACCAGCTCCCCTTCCCAGGCTGGAAGTTGCATCTCCTCCATGCCTGACGTGAAGTGATGACTTTCTCCAACACCAACAGGCTAACAAAGATCACGGAGTGCACGTCCACAGTCTAGCTGTCTTTCCCCAAAAGAAGAAACAGAAGTAGCTTTTCAGACCAGAGAGTTATTTTCAGAGCTATGAATTATCTTGACTGGTCTTAGTATTAGAGATAAATTCTTACTATGTAAAATGTGTAATATATACATATATATGTATATACAAACACATACACAATATGTATATGTTTGTGATAATGTATGTATTGTGTGTGTGCATATATATATGTCTAATGTCATGTGTCTGAAAGTTAATATATGCTTAAGAATGTGTATGTTTAAATATGTATACATACATATATCTATGCATGGTTGTAAATATTAATACTTTCCATGGATGTGTATAAAATTATTGTGTATATTGGTATGTATGGTTACATATGTACTTGTATATATGCAAAGATGCATGTTTACAGGAACACGTGTATGCATGCACACGAATGGATGTGTGTGTATGTGGGTCTATGTACATGAAGTTTAATAATAGTTTATATTTAGTTGGAATTTATACATGGCTAAATCATGTCAGGCTCTTAGTTTTTTACAGATATTATCTCAGTTTCTTCTCACATCGCCTTTGAAAGTCTATAGATATTTTCATTTTATTGACGCAGAAAGTGAGTGTCACAAAGATTTGTCCAGGATCACACAAGTAGCAAGAGGCAAAGTTACGATTATATCTTAAATCCCTGGTCTGACACACTGTAGAGCCAGTGCACCTAATGTGTGTGTGTGTGTCTGTGTGTCTGTGTGTGAAATATATATATATAATACATATAATATCCATGCATGTGGTGTAGGGATATGTGTGTGTGTGTGTGTGTGTCTGTGTCTGTGTGTGTGTATGAAAGGGGTCCCCTGCACAGGGCTCTCTGTGCAGAGATGCCTTGACAATCACATGCAAACAGGATTCCCCTGCATGCCCCTGTGGACTAAGCCACCTCCACTAGTTGATCCATTTATTTTCTAAAAGCCCTTCCTCACCAAGCAGTCTCTTCACAGGACGATTGTCTGTCTGTGGCTCTTGGCCCTTTTAAGTGCTGCTGCTGCAACAGCAAAAGCAGTAACCAGATGTGGGACTAGCTACTTAGGCAAGGCCACCCCAGCTCTTCCAGCACATTCCAGAGGCCTGCAGAACCAGGGCTTAGGAGGGCCTTGGTGCCAAGAAGTGAGCCCTGGCAACAGAGCAGTCCTGTCATCTTGCTCCTATACATGAAAAAAGGGGGCGCCTTCAGGTTAAACCGTGGTCCCACTCTGAAGTGGCTATGAGGCTCTGAGCGAGGCGTTAATCATAAAGCAGAGACCGCCATGTCTCCTACGCAAAGTAGCTGATAGAAGAAAGTAGAAATAAGAGAAAAGTGTCTGGCATGAGGCCATAGAGACACGGTGCTCTAGAAGCCAGTGTCCTCTGTTTGCTGAGGAGACGCTGTAAACTGCAGCCACTTTGAAACTAGTCCACTTCCTAGTCCACTTCCACACCACCTGCCTCCACTGCCAGGTACACACGATTGGAAGGAAGGGAGACTCCCGGCCCGGCAGCCAATCCCCCGTGACAAACCAGTGAGATTCGGGCTCCCAGGGTCTGAACTGTGGTGGAGAGGCGTCAGCCTCTGGAGTGTTTGATTGGAGAGCCCTTCTTGACTTTATCTAGAGCAGGGCTGGGGATCCTGTGCACGTTGGGGTAGAGGAAGTTGTCTGCAAAGGAAGGAAGACAAAAACGCAGCTAGAGGAAATAGAATCAAGAGACCATGCGGCCCCTGGAGAGCAGGCAGTGACCTTGGTTCTTGACCTTCCGGTTCCGTGTTTGTTCCCTCCCAGACCTGGCTCCACCCCTCGCCTTGGGTTCCTTGAAGGAACTGCAATATCCTTCCAAGAGCCTCCTTTTGTCCATCATAGTTAGAGTGGGTTTCTGTTCCTTGCTACTCAATGATGCCTGAAGAAAAAACACTCAGCCATTTCTGCAGCACTATGAGTTCTAGAACATTCCTAGCCTTCTTTTTTGCTGTTGGTGTAGACACACCAAGTCTGACACCCCTATGTTCTGGTACCCTCTAGATTATGGGTTTGGTGAATAAGAGGCTGTAGAAAAACGTTGAATGTCAGGGTGTACTAATATCAATGAGCAAGCACAATGGCCATGAAGATGTAATACATAGTTAAGGATTCCAAATATAAATATCCTCAAAATCAGCCATTCTCATTTCCCCCGAAGATGTGACGGCTGTCCATTGTGTTTTAAAAAGACATCGTGTATGCAAATATCATGGGTGACATATACATGTGTAGCCAAGAGTGACATCTTTAGTATGTAAATAAAATTGGTTCAAAAGTTTATGCTATCTCTGTTCTGAAGTTTAATACTTTCCCTATATTTTTGTGACTTCCCTGGGGCTTTTGTGTTGATGGCACCTAATTTCTACTCTATGCCTTTTTGATACGTCACCTCCCTCAGTGATTTATTTACTCTGCTCTGGGCTAAACTCGACTTGGAACTCAGCTCCCAACCCTTGACTTCCTGCAAATACCATTCATGCAGGCCTTTTGGCTGTGCAGCCGCTTTCCCTGAAGAGGCATGACAGCGCTGCACAGCCAGCAGCCTAAAACCCAGCGACAGCCCCTCCTCTTCTCAGCAGCCTTGAGGGCCTCCTGCCCACCCTCAGCTCTCTCCCCTGCAGGATGGTCTCCATACTTCCCTGGCCTCCCCTCCCCTCCCCCTCCCTCCCGCCTCTGCTCCGCCCTGCGTCTCTTCTCCCCCTCCCTGTTCATCTCTTCCGCCCACACTTCCGGGAACTCCTCTACTCACAGCTACCTCTCCTTCATATACCCCAACCCAGTCTGACAATCCCCACAGGGTCTCCAACCACGTTCGAAAAAGCCCATTAAGGCTTGTTTTTAAACAAGCACAATTCTCTCCCTGAGTGGAATTCTGCTCCCAACATCCAAAATAACATTATTTTTCTCCCCTTTGCACAGGAAATTGAAGGAAACCAGGCTCTCTCTAAGAGCTCAGGGCCCTCCTTCTGTCCCTAATCTCCTTTGCAGGTCCGTCCCCTGACACACCCCGCCTGACAGCCTACCTGTCTGGATGGAGAACCTCTCCACATTCCCCAGAACAAAATGCAGGCCTTGTATGGCTCAACTCCTTCCTCCAGGCCTTTCCCTCTGTCTGGAATACCTGACCTTTTCAACTGTCAAATCCCCCTCATCCTTCTAAACTCAACTCAAATATCGCCTTCTCTGAGACTTCTCCCCCAATTCCCTGGACTGAGAAGGAATTAGAAGCTTCCTCCCCTGAGCTCCCTCAGACCTACATTTTCATCTGCAGAAGAATTGCTCAGTGTACCATAACATACCTGTTTATCATCATTTTCATCTTATAATGCAAAAAGCCTGTCCCGGAGGAACCAGGTCTCGTCTATCTCTGTATCTCTGCATATCTTGCAGCTAGTAAATAATTACTGCTCCGAAAGTGTGATTTAAATGGAAGTCTAAATGGAGAGTAGGTGATATGTATTTAGTGCTTACTCTATGCCGGGCGGTATTCTAAGCATCCTACAGGCACTATCTCATTTAACTACCTATGTGTACCTCCTCACCTTATAACAACACTATCATCAATATTATTGAGTGTTTTACATGTGAGCATCCCAAGGCTCACCCATGTTAAAGAACTTAGACAAAGATCACTCAGGTAGAAAGTGCTGGAGCTGAACTCTGAACCCAACCTATGCTCTGAACAATTATGCTGGACTCTAAGAAATGAAAATTTTGTTTGAGGGGGTGGGGGAGGGCGAGGGAGGGCTTCTTCAGGGACTGTAGTTCCAGGTTCACTCAGTCACACAGTGGACATTGTCTAGGGGCTATGTTGTTACTATGCTAGAATCACAGGACACAAAGGCATGCACGCTCTACCATAGCTGGGGCTATGGCTGGGACTGTTAGGCTTTCTGGAGCCAGGCAACTTTGATGGGAATTCCTGATCCATCTTTCAACTGGAGTAGGAAGTATCTATTGTCGGGGGAGAGGGAGAATCTCCCTCTACCCTTTTCCTTGGGGTTTTTCTGGCTGGCCAAATAATCAACAAGACAAGTTAGCAGGAGAAAATAATACCAAGTTTAATAACATGTATACGTGGGAGAAACTCAGAAATGAGCAACTCGTCCCTCTGTCTAAGCTGCTTGCTTAAGTATTGCAGCTAAAGGCGAGGAACATGTTGGGGATGAGTAGTGGTCTGGGACTTCAGAGGGCAGGAAGGCAATTCTTTTCAGGGTCATCTATAGATAATGTGGTCAGGGAGAGACAGAGTTTGATAAAAGAGGCTTGGTGCCTTTCTATTGTAACCTCTATCCTACATTATCTTTACAGCCATCATGATAATAACTTCTTCCTGAAACAGATCTTTTGTTTTAAATTCTTTAGGCAGTTTGGGAGGGGAAACTCAAATATTCTTCATGAGTTCTCTGAGTCCTTATTGTCTTCAGCTCGAAATAATCTGCATACCAGAGTGGTGCCTCCTGGGGTAGCTTGCCCTGAGCACCATCACTATCATAAATACTTCGGACTCCATAAAGGACAGCCATTTTAATCTCACTGCTGTGTAATGTAATGTGGGAGAAAGACACACTCACATGCACACACACAAACAATAATTACATCAGGCCTGGTAAACGCTACAAGGCCTGAAGGCTCATGTGAGGCCACTAGTTGTTATAGGAACCTGGTGTGTGCCTTGGCCATCCAAACAAGTACCCCTAGTGCTTTGGCTGTAACCAAGGAACAGAAGGCCCAACAAGGACCCAGAACCACAACTGTGGGCCTCTGGCCCTGTTGGACCGGCCAGGTTGGGAGGAAGCTGATTCTTTCCCTAACACTTTAATGCCATTTGAATTATGTTCTCTTTGCCAAAAGAAGTGTCAGCCTCTTTGCTAAAATCAAACCCTAAAGCCCTCATAAAAAGACTCCAGTTCCATAAGCCAATATTGACACAAGGACAATGAGAAGTATGTATAAAGACAGTTTATTTGAGCCCATGGAAGCAAATGTTTACTGCTCTCGTTTGTTGTTAGAGTCATCATCCAGTAGCCTGTGTGGATCTTCTCTTACGAACACACGGGGAGAATATGAGTGTGCATATGATAGTATCCACAAGAGAGGGAATGCTACTCTGGGTAAAGTTGAGTATGCTTTTGAGCTTTTTCTGAATAGTGATAACAATATTGATTTCTGACTATATCAGTTAGCTATTGCTGTGTAACAAACTACACCAAAATTAATAACTTCAATAACAACTGTGTCTTATTTCTTAGGAGCTGACAGGATGGCTGGGTGGTTGGCTGATCTCAGGTGGGCTTGCTCACACATCTGTGGTCAGCTGGCCAGTCGGCTGGTCCTTGCAAGTCTAGGATGGCCTTGATGACTCTGTTCTGCTCCACGTGGTTTTTCGTTTTCCAGCAGGTTAGTCCAGGCTTGTTCTCATGCTGGCAGTAAGAGTTCAAGAGGAAAAGCAGAAGTGTGCAAGGCCCCCAGAGACTTAGAACTGATACACCATTACTTCTGTCACTTTCTTGTGGCCAAAACAAGCCCTAAGGCCAGCCCAGATTCCAAGGTGGGGAAGTAAGTGTCATCTCTTGATGAGGAGAACTGTAGAGTCACATTGCAGTCGATCCACCACACTGCTCAATGGTGGCAGGGTGCATGGGTTAGCTACCATTTGCTGAACATTTGAAACCCACTATTACCTAGTTATTATTATCCCTACTTTTATGATGAGGAAACTGATAGTTAGAGAAGTTATGTAACTTGGCCAAGACCACTGAGTCAGGAAATTAGGTGAGCTGAGATTTGAGGCAAGATTTACCTGACTCTGAAGCCTGTGCTTTTTCCGTTTCACCAAATGGACCTGACAGAACTCTATGCTCTGAAATATTGATGTGAAGCAGTAACCGTGCTTGGCTCTGGGTGTTCATGAAGGATGTGTGACAGGACAGAGGATTAGCCTAGGGTCTGGGGAATAGGCAGTGTCCAAGCAAACAAACTGACACAATGGAAAGAAAAATGGTTTTAGAATTAGACACCCCTGCGTCTAAACAGCTATAAATCTCTTTCCTCGTCTGCAAGATGGTGATTGCAGATACTCCCCCATAAGGCAGTATGTAGAATAAACACACACTGGACTACCTGGTTTCGGGGGCAGGATGCACAATGGCTGGGTATTTGACCTTGAGCAGGTTGCTCTGCTTCCCTGTGCCTCAGTTTCGTCGCCTGTAGAATGGGCGTAATGAGGGTCCTGTCTCCTAGTGTTGTTGTGAGATTAAATGAATTAATATCTGCAGAGCACTTAAAACACCTTGCACCAAGTAAGTTGCATATAATAATCAACATGCAAATTTGTATATATACCTATGATGCCATAGAGTTAGAAAGGGTCATACAACGCCTAAGTCCTATAAAGGGCGTGGTGAGGGGCCGGGCACAGAGTGAGCACTTGGTAAATTATGCCTGCACCTTTAGGGTCTGAAGACCAAAGGGTCTGACGATCAAAATCAGATCCGACCTAAGGCCCTCTTTAAAGAGTCAGTGCTTCCCCCAGCTCAGGGGCAGGGATGGAAGTGGGTTTCAAAGCTGTTTAATGTGGGCCTGCTTGGAGGTCCCTTGTCCCTCTGAGAGATATAAGTGTCATGTTCCTTGGAGGTACACAGATCATGGAGGTACACAGCTCGGGGGCTGTTCATGTGTAGTTGTTGAAAACTGGGGGCAATAAAGTATTATTAGGAAGAAAAGTAATCATTTTACATTCATACATACACATACGCAAACACACACACACATTTCTAACTGGGTACTTTATTTGAGAGGGAAAAATGGAAAGAGTTGAAGTTATGGGCTGAATTCTGTTCCCCAAAATTCAGTCTCAACCCCCAGAACCTCAGAATGTGACTAAATTTGGAGACAAGGCCTTTATAGAGGAACTTAAGTTAAAATGAGGTCACTAGGTTGGGCTCTAATCCAATATAACCAGTATCCTTATAAGATGAGTAGACCGTGTGAGGACACAGGAAGAAGACGGTGTCTACAAGCCAAGGAGAGAGGGCTCAGAAGAAACCAACCCCGCCAAATCCTTGATCTTGAACTACTAGCCTCCAGAACTGTGAGAAAACAAATTTCTGTTGTTTAAGCCACTCAGTATGTGCTACTTTGTTAAGGCAGCCTGATCGGACTAATACAGTCAATAATTGGCCATTAACTTCACACAAAATTTCAGTAAAGAATCTGGGACTCCAGACCCAGCCTACTTTCCCTGGGTCAGGAGAGCTACGGATCCTTGAAGAAAAGGGCAGAAGGTCTGGCCTACAGAACTATAGGGAAAAGACTGAGCTGGAGGCATATTTCCAACCTTCTCACCCTGTGATGTTCTTCTGATGCAACCACCCTGTTCCTGCCAGTTGACCCCTTGTTTCTCGGCTCATCTTCTGGTCTGTGCACATGGTTGGTCTTGGCTTCGGCCTATCCGCCAGATTTTCCACTATGGCACCAGTCCTGCTCCTCTCAAACCTGCCTTTCTGCTCTTTGCCCACTGGACACAGAAGATCTAACAGTGAAAGACCCTTGTAGGTCACTCCCCACTCTCTGCGCCTTTCTCTACTACTGGCCTGAATAAGTGTGAAGACAGAACATTATGTGCACGTCCATAATACCTGCCCGTTCTGCAGGGCCCCTTGGCTTGTAACTCACTTCACATTAACATGAACAAGCTGACATTTTTTTTGAGGTTAATGACCCAGGTACTTATAAGACAGTCAGGGTTTGAAATCAAACAGCTCACGTGAACTGGAAGCCTGTGAAACAGCCTTTGTTATGCTGCTCAGTAGCACCTGAGAAAATGAACTTGTCCTCTGGCGCCAATACAACCATCTAGAACCCATGTCCTCTGTCTAATTTGCACTTTGAAAAAGTTTCCCCAAGTCTTCGCACTTCAGCAAGTGTCTCATGGATTTTAAAATGATGTACATTGTGACCCAACTTGTTGCAGCTGCTGCAGGTGAGCAAGGGACTTGTTGAAATTGAAGAACATAAATAAATTGGTCTGCAAGGAATGGTCTGCGATGGACAATAAAAAGAAATTATGCTGAGTGATGACAAAAATAAAAACCGTACATATTTTTTGATCAATTAAATTAAAATTGGGAGCTTTTCAATCACATTACAAGAGCATATCATCAATTTTCTCATTTTTTTCTTACTATTAAGAGGTAATGAAATATGAGGGTCTTTTTCCCTATCTCCCCCCAACCCTGCCATCTAAGGATAGCCAGTCCCCCTTCCTATCGGCTAGGCAGGTCTTGAGTCAGTGCAGCCATCCCAGTGTTGAAACAACCATGCCATGCCAAGTTCTGTAAAAGCCCAGCTCTGCGTACTCCTGGGCCTCAGCTGCCCACCTGCTCCTTCTTAACGCAGAGGAGTATGCTGCATTTTACCTCCCTATGTGATTTTTCATTTTATCCTTTTTATGTTGCTTTTATGAATTAAAAAATAATGCATAGTAGTTCTAACACATTTAAATATGCAGAGTTATAAAAATAAAATTATTAGTATCACAACTTCTTCCCACCTCCAAATCCCACTGAATTGAGTTAACCATCATTAGCAGTTGGGTCTCTGTGTCTCCTTTCTCACCTTTCTCTCTAGTTGTATGAAGATGTAAAAATAAATGTGATGTACAAATGTGGTTTTCTATTTGTATTATTTTACAGAAGTGTGAGGATACTATACACACAGCTCTGTATCTTGATTTTTTTTTCACAGCAACTCCTCATGGCCATCCCTTTGACCCCTACACATGTACCTCATCCTTACTTTGTAACAGTAGCATAAAATTTCATAGTAAGAATGTTCTGTGCCTTATTCAGCCATCCCCCTTCTGGTGGATCTTTAGATTGTTTTATCTTTATGCTTTTTTCATTTTGGATGCTGTCAACATTGCTGTGATAGGCATCCTTGTAGACATATGTTTGTACTATCAACTTTCATAAGGTCAAAATATGTAGATATTTCCAATTGCACTTAATACCCTAATATTACTTTCCTAAAAAGTTACAGCAATTTACAGATCCATCAGCAATATATATATTTCCCCATACCATCCAGCTAGACAGATGCCAAGCTGTGGGGATTTCTGATATAGTCAGGAAATTAACCATTAATGCCATGTGAAATTTGGATTTCCAGCTACGAATGCCTCTAAATTTTCTTTTACCTTGTTAGTTTTGCTTGTATTCTTTCACTTGCAAGTGAAAGAGACCTAACTAATACATTGTCTATTTTGCTACATGTAGTATTTTTTTATTGTGTAGTCTGAGTTTTCTTCTCTAAAATGTGCCTCCATCCAACTCTACAATTATTCTCCAAAATTTTCACCTAGAATTTTTGTTTGTTAGGTTGCATTTCTGTTGGTATATTGGGTTAGTTGTAAGTGTCCTAGTAGTTTAAGATTTTCTTGAGAGCAAGGAGGCATTGGGCTTGTTTTCAGGTATGTATGACCCTCAACGCCCTGTACTCCATATTCCACGTGGGACAGGCACAGAAAACAGTAAGAAAAAAGGGAGAAGAGATGGGAGAAAGAAAGGGAGGAAGGAAGAAAGGAAGAGGAGAAAGGAAGAGTGGGGGGAAGAGGAAGAAAGAAAGTCAAGCTGAAAAGAAGAAAGGAAAGATGAAAACGTATTTCTAGTACTTTAGGAAAAAAAGATTTCTTTCTGTATTACCCAAGATGGTGATGTTAGTCCCCGAGTCTATCATAGCTTTTGTATTTGTTAATATTTGGGGGTCTGTCTCTACTGATGATGACTATTCTATTTTCTCACTTCTTTTTTCAAAAGTTCTGACGTGAGAGTCAGGCTCATTTGAGTTTAAAATCCATGATCTTACACTTACTAGCTGATTTACCTTGGAAAAGTTGCCTAGCATCTCTGGGCTTGTTCTCCCCACCGTAAAATACAGCTAACAGCAGCACCCTAGTGGTCATCCAAGAGGCTCCAATGGGAATAGAGAGGCAAAGGGCTGACCTAGAGGAGGCAGCAAAGACAAACCGATGCCAACCTTGTCCAGTCCTTCCTGCCCCCTAGATTTCTCTTGACTAGCTCACTCTAGTACAGATATTTTTAAAAAGAGAAAACATCAGAGCCTGAGAAGATTCCCACACAACTTACCTCTCTGCTCTCTCTCCTTTCAGTCCCCACATTTATTGGAGCCTATAATGTGGCCAGGTATTAGATGCTCCCTCTGTGTTGTGGATTGTCAGCTAGGATTTGACATTTCTTCAATTTTTCTGGGTCACAGAGCTCCTTGAGAAACTGGTGAATGCTCTGGATCCTTACCTCAAAAAAATGTATATAAAAGCTTCTCATAACCACATGCATGCAATTTCCGTGTCACAGACACCCCATATGAAGCCCATCCTTAGACCTCAGTCAAGGGCCTGGACCTAAAATGTTGTGGGCTTCAGCAAATCCAGCCCCTGCATCTTGCGTGGGTGATGTTTTACATAAAAATGCAAACTTCCATGATAGCAATGTGTTCGTTAGCCAGCATCTGCCACATCAGCATCCCACATTTGAATTGCAGGGCCTCACCCCACCATGTGAGTGGAAATGCCCCCATTGGGCTTGGCAGAGATGACTGCCCAGTCTCCATCAGCCAAGCCTGGATGGAGGATTCTGTCAGGGTGGGGGCGGGGGGGTGGGCGGGAGGGAAGAGAGTACCCAAGGAGCTTCATATGCTCTCTTTTACTTACTTGGAAGTTTTTTAATTAGAGAAGTTGCAAAGTAACTATCTATCTTATTTAAACCCTACTACAACCTCGAGAGGGAGGTTGTTATTCTTTATTCCAGGTTATGGACATGGGAGTGTGAGAGAATGTGACTTGATCAAGGTGACAGCAATAGGAGGAGGAATCAGGAACCAAACCTATGCCCAGATCACATGCTGTAATATTCCAGTGTGGTTTAGCCAAAGCCAGACTGTGATGCATGTCCTAAGACTTAGCAACCTCATAATGAAAGTAGGATGCTAACCAAGGAGAAGAAAGAAGTAACCTAGCCTCAGGAGAGTTTTCCTACATATCCAGAGGACCCAGTGTTAAGGTAAAACATGTGAGGACTCAATGACCATGATGACGCCAGGAGCATGAATCTAAATGAATGAAACTAGGAGCAGATTGAGGGAAAAGTCTCAATGAATCTTATCAGAGACACAACAGTGCCCTCCTCAAGCTCAGTCATCCAAGAGTTATGTGTGACTTCCTTCTGAGAGTCAGGCCTGTGCTGGTGCCATGGATGGAAAGATGAACAATGCTTAGTCCTCGTCCTCAAAGGGCTTACAGCCTAATGAGGGGCAGATAGGTGCAATACAAAGTAATAATAAGGTGTCTAGAAAGTGCCGTGGGGGATGAAGAAAACAAGTAGTTGTGACTAAAAGTGATGAAAATCCCCTACAAGATGGTGATATGACAGCTGGGTATTGAAAAAATGTAGCCATTGGTCATACATTAAAGAAATAGAGAAACATTCCAAGCAAAGGGAAGAGTATGAAAGTGAATAGCTTATGTATTAGTAACAATAATCCCTGAAATATCAGTGGCATAGATTTACATTAGTTTAGTTTACAATCCACTGAGGGTCTGGGATGGGTTTGGGGAGCACGGATGCTGCTCTACATTGTTACAAAGGGACCTAAGCTGAATAGATGACCTCCAAGGTCATCAGGCAGGGGAAGAAACTCACAGAAGAGAAACATTGGCTTTTAAATAACTCAGCCCAGAAGTGACACATTATTCCCATTCCTATTTAATTGACTAGAACTAGTCATTGGATCCCACCTAACTGCAAGGGCAATGGAAGTGTTTCCTCTGAATATTCAAGAAAGAAAAGAACCAGATCTGGACAGCATGTGGCCACTGGGAAGAAGAAAACTATTATTAACCAAGTCTTGTGTTCAGGGGACAGAGATACACAAAAATAGGGCAGTGTAGAGGGAGGGCACAGTTCATGCGTGTTGGCATCTAGTAAGAGGTCAACAAGGTATGGGTGTTACTATGTCAGAATCTACTGAGTGTCATCAAGGGTGTCCGAGGAGTAGAGCTTCTGGCCTGGGGAGGAAAGGAGCCAGATGGCAAGGTCAAATTACAGGCACCCCACCCCAGGGGAGGGCACCATGAGCAAGCTAGTGGCAACTGCCTCCTGCGTTCAAAGATGCTGCTGCCGCACAACCTCTCCTGCTGCCTGGACTGCCAGGTTTCACGGGCATGGGGCTGGCTGGGAACCAAGGAGCCATTGTCACATTAAAGCACAGCGGTCTATTCTGTTCTCCTGTCAGGTCATAAATAAACAGGCACTGATTTCAGAAGACGGGCATCCTTGGCTTTGATGTGAGCGAAGTGCCTGAGGATAGATGATTGTAATCTCACAGGATAACTGAGAATAGAGGAGTGTGGCCACCTCAATAGACCAGGGAGTGTTCTAGAGAGGAGCAGCTGGCAGCGTCCTGTGTGCTCCAGGAAGTTACGTGAAAACAACCAGGCCAGAACATCTGGTGAGGTCAGAGCCCAGTCCAGGCACCTCAGAGCCTTTGTTCTTCCTCACTAATTATGCTCCTGCTGGTGTCACGGATCAGAGAAGAGGTGCCAGGGCCACGGGGCTCAGGAAGCACAGGTTAACCAGTGCACATTCATATGCAAACATGGGAGAACCGATTAGGAAAGGTCAGCGGGCCAGAGGAAAGACCCTCTGGCCTTCAACTGCTTCTCTCAGTGCCTTCCCAGCATTTGGGAAAGAATTTCCTGTTTCTTTTGGACTGAATTCACAGGCAGCAAAATGAATTCTTGAACTGTGTGATGGAGGAGACCTGAGGCCTTCCAAACTCCTTCCTTCTGTGAAGGCAGGGACACCACCCAGAATGCATGGCTGACATTCCAGGCAGGGGATTCCTAAAAGCGTGAGCTAACATTTATGGCTCAGTGTGATTCTTTTCTAGGGAAAAGGTACAAAAATTTCATCTTGTCTCAAAAGTGCTCATGACCCCAAATGACTTTAAGAGGCATAGCTGTGAAGGTTTCACTGTGCCAGATGTTGTCTAGAGCTGCAAATCACCTCTCGAGGGAGGACTCTTTCTCCTGATGGGACGTGAAGTGAAGACGGCAAAGGACACCATCACTGGGCCACAACTGTGCCAGCTGCTTCACACCCGCCACCTCGTGCAAGTGCCCCCACCAGCTGCAAGGCTGCACGATTCCCTCCAGTTTACAGACAAGGGAACTAAGGGCTCAAGCAGCTGAGCAGGCTACCCAGGATGGACACACATCGTGATAGGATTCGGAGCCGGAGCTGTCTGATTCCAAACCGCTCTTTTCCCACCTCATCACAGTGATTCTTTCACCTAACTGGTGCCAAGGAGTTGGACCTCAAGGTATGACCACCTCAATGCCCCAGAACCAGACAGGCCACCCCCAACCAGCCCACTGCATGTCTGCCCTCTCCTTAAAGGTCTCTTCTGACCCTGAGCTTCTAGCATGAGCTCCCACTTGTTGTGAGTCCTTTTGGAACCCGTTAAGTGCCTGGATGGATCAATGAGTAATGTTTCCACTGGCCTAAGATTTTAGCACAGGAAACCCAAAGATCAGAACTTTCATCCCATTCAAATCCCACTTCACAGGTGAGGGAATTGGAGCAGAAAGGCAAACAACCTACCCAAAGTTATACCTTTGTTTAGTGCCTGCACTTGGCCAGGCTGGAAGGGCGATCCAGCCTTGACTTGTGCAGTAGGAAGGAAGGACTTCTTCCTTTTATGTGTCTTACCTTCTCACACCACTTCTTGGCTCTGGGTCAAGCCTAGTGGGTCTTGTCTCACAGTTCAGGTGTTATCCCTCCCCCTATAACAAGGCACTATGAACAGAGCATGGCTTTGAAGTCAAACCATCTGGATTGAATTCATTTCTGCTGAGGCTGAGCTATGTGACCTTGAGTAAATGTCTTAACTTCTCTGAGACCCTCAGTCCTTTCCTATAGAAAATGGGAGAAATAGGAGACCGGCCTGGTGGCATAGTGGTTAAGTTCGTGCACTCCAGTTCAGCGGCCCAGGGTTCAAAGCTTCAGATCCCAGGCGGACTCACACACCGCTCATCAAGCCACACTGTGGCGGTGTCCCATATACAAAATAGGGGAAGATGGGCACAGATGTTAGCTCAGAGCTAATCTTCCTCAGCAAAAAGAACAGGATTGGCAATGGATGTTAGCTCAAAGCCAGTCTTCCTCACAAAAAGAAAAAGAAAAAGAAAATGGGAGAAATAATACTCATCTTACAGGGTAGTTGTGAGGATTCAATGAGACCAACCATACAGAGCACCCAGCAGGTGCTCAGGCCATGATAGATCCCTCTTATTCTATTCCCGCTTTACTCATGGCTGTGGCTGAGCCAGCAGGGCCAGCCTAGACTCAGAGAGACTGCACTGCCGGCCCCAGTGGAATCCCTTGTCCTTGGGCTGGTCACATGCTCTTCCCTTGCCAGTTGCTCTTTAAGAGGAAGCAATTTCACACTTCCAGATAGATCCACACTCCAAATTGTGTTTGTTTTAAAATAATGAATAGTGGCATTATTATCCCCACCGCTCTCCAGGGCACTCCGTGCTAAATGTATTCCTTCTGCATTAGCAGAGCTTCACTGCAGCAAATGAACGGGCCAGTGCCTGAGCTGAATGCACTGAAGAAAGGACGACCCACCCCACCCGTCTCATCTCTCTCCGTGAAACGTTCCCAGGAGGCTGCCAGCAAGACTCTGCTGCCCAGGGAAGCAGTCAAATATTTCAGTGGGCTCCCAGAGCACTGGGCAGGCACAAAAGGAGGGAATGGCCAGGTCTCTGTCACCCCAGCTTCTTCTTGACTCTCAAGTGACACCGACAGCAGGTGGAACCGTTGAGGAAGCCACAAAGGACCTGAGGGAAGGGCAAAATAGTACCTTGCATAAAACACACCAACAAAAATGTTGCCTGTGCATTGAACACCAGGTAAACTCAAGTTGCTCAAATATGTGACAATGACAAGATGTGGCCAGCTCCAAGGATGTCAGTAGTGCAATCCCTGCTCAGAGAAATCACAAGCCACGGGAGCCCCAGCTCAGCTGCTTGCTTTTCCTTTCGTGACCTTGACCAGGATGCCACATCTCTTTGCTTCCCTGATAGTAAGCAAGGATGAGGTGATGATCATCACAAAGCTCCTATTGCTTGTAGGAAAGGAAGCCAGGCTCTTCTTCCTGCTTTCCATTGCTCCCCCTCAGCTGGGTGGGGGTGGGATTCATCTACGACTCTCTGTTTGGACAGCCATTAGGGGAGGATGCAGTCAAGTGCCAGGTTAAGAAATGGCAAATGCGTGGGGATGGTATCTGTTTGGGATGCTGCTATGGGCTGAACTTTGTCCCTTCCAATTCAGGCCTACCTCAGAATGTGACTGTATTTGGAGATCAAGTCTTTAAAGAAGTAAGTTAAAATGGGGTCATGAGGGTCAGCTCTAATCAAATGTGACTGGTGTACCTATAAGAAGAGGAAATTTTGACAAACACACACACAGAGGGAAAACCATGTGAGGACACAGAGAGAAGACCAACATCTGCAAGCTAAGGAGAGAGGTCTCAGAAGAATCCAACACTCCCGATGCCTTGATCTTGGACTTCTAGCCTCCAGGATCATGAGAAGATAAATTTCTTCTGAGTTTAAGCCACCCAGTCTCTGTTACTTTGTTATGACAGACCAAGCAAACTAATACAAAGGCCATCTTCTCTGCCACACTGCTCTGAGGGACATGATTAGGACAGCTCTGAGCACATCATGAGGTTGACGATACAGGAAGACCGTTCAGTTAATGCCTCAAATGATACAGAGGCTTCCAGTGTACACTTTGGATGTTATCTTCAAATACATTACACATGCAGTCGCAGAACTAACTTGACTGACTGAAGGAAGGAGACACCCATCGTACAACTTTGTATGTGTGCTCTTTCCTGGACCACCATCCTGTGACATCCTCTATATGCGTATGGTTCTTAAAATTCTGGGATTTTATTGCACAGTTTTATCTTTGCTTTATTTTTGTTAAAATACTAATTTGTTTCAAGGAAACATTTAATATCTATTATTTTTCTGAACCTCTTTTCAATTTCTTTGTGGTTTTAACATACCAGGAGCCTCAGAAACAGAAATATCTTGGACCTCTCTCAATTTCTCAGTGGCCTCCTGGGAATTTGCCTCTCCTTCTCTTCCTAACTGCTTTCCTTGGCATTTATCTGCTGGGACAAATGCTTCCCATCTCTGGCATTGATCTCTGCTTCTTCCTACATGTGTGACTTTCCCAAGACTGTGGAATGAAGTTCTGAGACACATTCAGGTTTTCAGGTGGAGGAGGCCAGAGCAGGTGACCTGCCCAAGGTCAAACATTCTCCTTAGGTCCAGGGGAGCACTCTGAACTTATTCACGGTGGTTGAGGCTGAACTGTGTTAGGAATAAAGTGCTGCTTTGTTCTCTGCACACATATTTCCCATGAGGCCCTTGCAGAGAGAGGTGATTTTGTCAATGGCATCTATAGCTGACTTAATTGTTCGTGGATTCTCTTCCCAAATATCACAAAAATATTAGCTGAATATCTTCAAATAGCCCCGACATCCAGCATAGTAACAGCTATAACATGATTAACACTTTGCATCTGTTCAAAATCCCCAATAAGAGGACCTCCAACCAAGCTGAGGCCTTCTAGGATTCAGAGCTGAGCTTTTACTGTTCCGTGCATTGATTGTTGTCTGCGCCGGGTAATTCATCAGCAGATAGAAACAGAGCTGCATCCACCTAACGAGACTCATAAGCCAGAAACATTCAGCTGATGATGTTTCCTTGGGCCTCTGGCCTTCAATTTACTTTCCCTTGCTTGTGGTACCTGGGGTATGAGTGTCCCTTCTTGATGCCAGTGTCTCAACTCATGCACTGAGGTGTCTCTGCCTGAGCATCTTCCTTGGGTCTGTTTTGTTCAGCAATTATTGGAGACCAAAGCTGTACCCTGTACCAAGTGTGTCCAGTTCCTCAGTCTCAGAAATGTGGCGTGATTAGAGTCCTTTGTGTAATCCTAACCCAAGGAGCGGGCAGAGCACTGGGGGCCAATCTTAATATATGGGGCTTGGGTCCCTGTGGGACTATTATCTACTCATCCATCTTTGCTGAGGAATCTTTAGCCCTCAGCCATCCTGGGCTATAAAAAGAAAGGTTCCTTGGATGAAATTTGAAGCAAGACTGAACTTTTTTAAAAATAAATTCCTTCTCCTTCCCCACACCAAACCTCCAAGCCTGTTTGTGTTGTGCCCTTGATCGTGGTACCCGTTTCTTGGAGAGGCAGTGAAGGGAGTACACTAATAGATCCTGGGTACCAGTAGGCTCTGTAGAAACAGATTCATCTAACTCAGTTGTTCTCACACTGTAGCAAGCCTCAGAATCACTGGAGAGCCTGTTAAAACACAGATCTCTGGGCCCCTCCCTCAGAGTTTCTGATTCTGTAGTCCTGGGATGCGGCCTGAGAATTTGCATTTCTTACAGTTTCCCAGTTGATGTTGATGCTGCTGGTCTTGGCCCACTTTGAGAATCACTGCTGGAACTCACTTCAGGATGGAATCCCAGTGCACATCGGAGGCCGTGCCAGAGCTAACCCATCTGTTTCTACTTCAGACTTGTTCTGTTGTGCTTCTTTCTAGAGACTTTGGCCTTCAGTTGTACCAGCTCCTTTGAAAATGCTTCTTACTTGCCCCAACTATATTCTTGAACTTCTCCCAACCATTCCTCTCTCCCTCTATATAACATGAGCAGTGGCTGGGGAGCTAGAATGGAGCAAGTATCTTTATGCGTCAGTTTGAGTGGGGTCTCTTCTTGGGGAATTGCTTCTCCACAACTCTGTCTCAGCCTAGAGCTGGGGTTCCACATCCCCAGAGATATGACTGTTTTACTCACTCAGCAGCTTCTAGCCCTGTTTCCCAGAGAAGTTGCCTGTTCTAGACCACCAACCAAATATCCCCACAAAAGATATTTTCAATCCAAGAAAGAATTAGAATAGCCTTTGAGGAATTTTATGCATATAGGAAAGCAGTGAATTTGGGCAAGAATAAGATTATGTGACCCACATATATTATTCTACCACTAGCAGTAGGCATTTCTGAGTTCTAATAGCTGTAGAAAAAAAAGGGGCTCAGTCTTGGGTCTGATTCAACTCCATTTCACCATCTTTTACTGAGTACTCACCACGTGCTGAGCGCTGTGGGACTCCAGAGATGCTTGGTAACTGTTGCCCCAGAACCCAGAAGTTCACAAGAGTGACCGTGATGACACCGGACACTGTCTCTGCAAGGTTCTGTAGCATCGGAAAGTGTCTGGACATAGTCCATACATTGTCTCCACCTCAAATGTTTCTGGAGTCTATATGCTGGGTCCTGCTCTAGGCCCTGTGGATCTGGAGAGAACAGATGGTGCAGGAGCTCAAAGAACAGCAGAAAATTGCACTGTCTGTCAGAGTCCAGGTAGAAAAGAAGATGGTATGTTCAAGTTACAGGGTTTTAGGAAAGCTTAATGACAGGACTATTTGCAAAGATGTAGGCAGGGTTTAGGAAAAGTGAAACAAAGGATGCTATGGTACCCTGTTTGGTTTGTAACATTAAGATGAGCCTTGATCTCCCAGAGGCCTGAAACAGTGAGGTGGGAGGAGGGCCTGAAACTGTGAGGTGGACAGAGTGCCAGAACAAGGCTGTGGACTTTGATCAAGGATGCCGCCAGCCTGCAAGGATTCCACCAAAAGGAGCAGCCTTCTCCTTCTCTCCAATATTCTACTGGGGCTCCACATTGGACAAACTCAATGCAAAGCCAGTGGGCAAAGGAAGTCATCTATGGAATCCATATGGTTCAGCCTCTGGGAACACAAAGCAGCACAGAGAAGAGTGGGAAGTAGAGTTAGAGGGACAAATGGAAGATGCACAACACATTTCCCAAAGCCTGGTACTGCATTTGAGAGGAAGAGAGCACTGAGGATGAGCATTTAATCCCAGATAGGAAGGTGGGGAGAGATGGCTGATTAAAAAAAAATCAAGAGACCCTAAAAAATGACTTTTCAATCTGGTGTCCCTGGTACTCTTTCAAATGAAAGAAGATGTGGCTACACACTTTATAGATTACAAGATGTAAAATTATGTCAAATGAAGTTAATTTTCATTACAACAAGAGCTCTACTACCATATTCACTGTTGGAAAATAGTAGAGGGACATTAATTAAGAAGGTAAATAGGGAAATCTCATAAGGGCTTGGAAAAATGTTAATATTTCCTGTGGATCTCAAAAGAAGGAAGCACTTCTGGGCTGGCCCCATGGCTTAGCGGTTAAGTGCGCGCTCTGCTGCTGGCGGCCCAGGTTTGGATCCCGGGCGTGCACCAACGCACCGCTTCTCTGGCCATGCTGAGGCCACGTCCCACATACAGCAACTAGAGGGACGTGCAACTATGACATACAACTGTCTACTGGGGCTTTGGGAAAAATAAATAAATAAATAAATAAATAAATAAGGAAGCACTTCAATAGGGAGAAGGTCATAGCATGTAGGGTGTAGTTTGAACAAAGGCATGGAATCAAAAGAATAAAGGTGTATTCAAAGATTGGTGAATTGCCAAGAACAGTGCAGTGCATAGTACACTGTGGCGAGATTTCTATGAGAAAGTAGACTAATGCCAAATTGGGAAGATTTTGGAATGCCAAACAAAGGACTGACTTTATTATCTATGTGACGGGACATGTTTGAGTGGGGAGTGACTTGCTCAGTCCAAGATGTGCTGTGGCACCAGCCTCGCTAGGTAACTCAAGTGTAGGACAGATTGAAGGACACTAAGGCTGGATGCAGAAGGCCAGGAAAGAGGCAAAGAGTAAGAGGGAAAAGGTCTATGGACAGAGGGAGGGGTAGGAAGGGAGCACTGCAAAAAATACTATGAGGTTGGTACCAAAGCACATTAGCACCTAGGCATTGGAGTTGGGTGGAGAGGGAGAAACCAAATTTGCCCCTGAATTTTCTTGACTATCTTTCTATGAACACGTTTGTGCCATTCATCATGATATAGCAGGCTTATTTGGGAAGGAGGTATAATTCAGTTGTAGAATTAAGTTGTTGTAGGACATCTAAATTGAGATGTAAATTTGGTAGCTGGAAGAATGGATCTGATGTGAGAAACTACAATGAAGTGATGAGTTTTTAAAAGGCGTGAAAAGTGAGACAAGGAAGTTGTAGACAGGGACCAGTTAAGTGTTTGAGACGTCAGACATAAAGCAGCTGTGGTTTGGGAAGGGTTCTACAGATTACCTGATGAATACAGTGATAAATGTTGAGGGAGAAATGGGGAAGGAGGGCTCCATTAGCGAAGAGGGTCTAGAACTAGGTAAGCAGGGTTTTAGAAGTGGCATATGCTAGATGCTGAAATGCTGCAAGACAAAGCAGAGGAAAGGATAAACCAGGGCCTTCCCAGTTTGGAGTCCACTCATCTCTCTGGATCCAGCTCACTATTTCATTGCTTTGGGAATGAGAATGTATTAGTTTCCTTTTGCTGCTATAACAAATTACCACAAATTTTGTGGCTTAAAACAATACAAATTTATTATCTTACACTTCTGGGTGTCAGAAAACTGAAATGTGTCTTACGAGGCCAAAACCAAGATGTTGGTAGGGTTATGCTCCTTCTGGAGGGTCTAGAGGAGAATCCATTTCTTCGTCTTTTCCAGCTTACAGAAACTGCCCACATTCCTTGGTTCATGCTCCTTTCCTCCATCTTCAAAGCCAACAGGCTAGCATTTTCAATTCTCTCTCTGATTCTGACACTCCTGCCTCTCCTCACGTATAAGGATGCTTATGACTATATTGGGCCTATCTGGATGATCCAGGATAATATCCCCATCTTAAGATCCTTACCTCAATCAGATTTGCAAAGTTCAATTTGTCACAGAAGATAACATATTCGCAGGTTCTGAGAACTAAGAAGTGGACATTTTAGGGGACCATTATTCTTCCTACCACAAGGAATACACTTTGCCCTACTTGAATTGCCCTGGAATATTCCAGACATTCTTTAAAATACAGCTCAGATAGCATCTCCTCTGGGATTCATTCACTGACACTCCCAGGCAAAGTTAGTCACTTTCCTCCTTCCTGCTCCCGCAGGGTCAGATCCAGTGCTCAGGAGTCTCCAGGCAAATTCTACAGTCACTGTGACCCTCTCCTCTGAGAGCGAGTACAAGAAACTTGGTTAAATCATTTCCATATGCCCAGAGACTAGCACAGATTCTAGTTTTCAGGATGGATAGATTTTTAGGAAGATAAGAAGAAAGGGAAAAACAGAAGAAAACGGAAAATAGAGAAAAATAGGAAGCAAAGTAAAATGATTGAGTCTATTTGAGACAGGCCTTTTATACATTTTCTTGGTTTATCCGCCAAACAATCCAGTATAATAGGCATTGTAATCCCTATTTTACACATGAGCAGCCTGGAGCTCAGAAAAGAGAATTGCCCTATCCGAGGTTAAGGTAGGAAGCTGTGGACCTGTGAGCTGTCCACAGCCCGCCTGGCTTTTACCACCACGTTGTCAACCGTGTTGACATGTTAGTTACTCCACCCCACTCACACCAGACTTCATGCTGTTCTGTAAACACCTTAACTCATTCTCACCTCAGTGACTTTACGTGTTGCTCTCTCTGCCCAGAATATTCTTCCCTTCCTAGCTTCACATCACTTGCTCCAAGGCTTTACATGTCCGCTCAAATGCCACCTCTTCAGTAAGGCCTTTTATGACCATTCTCTCTCCAATAGGTCCTTCCCCAAAACACTCTGGAACCTATTACTCTACTGTATTTTTCATCATAACAACTTTCACCAGCTGAAATCAAACAATACACTTTTAATATTGTTATAGAGGTCCAGAGAGGCAAATCCTAATGTATTTTGTACACTTGTGTCCCTAAAGCTTAAAACAAGTGTCTGGCATAGAGTAGTTGCTTCTCAACAAATGTCTATTCAGTGAATGAGGGAATGAATGAAGTAAAAGATACAGTCAGGACACCAGAATGCTGAGAGGGCAGGATTCCAGGAAGCATGAGCTGGCAGGCGTTGGGGGTGGGTGGAAGTTAGTAGGCATTAGGTATTTGAGCTGATTCTTAAAGTAGGGTTAGGGATGATATAAACAGAATATTTAATTTGCACTAAGCCCAAAGTGTGGGGTTTGACAAATGTGTGGACCCTGTATGGAAAATTAAAGACACGTGCTTAATATGTGTAGGCATTTTTTTCCCTGATGGCCAGTTTAATTCTGATTCAAATGAGGCCTAACATTTTGGAAAGCAGCGTCCTGTGGCCAAGGCCATGGGTCTGGAGCTAGGCCAGCTTGGGTTTCAGAGCCAACGCTCTGCGACTTAAACCAAACTTTGGCAAATCAATTACCCTCTCTGACCCCAGTTTACTTCCTCATATAATCAAGAATTAAGATGAATTTTAGTTTCCAGAGTTTCCCTAAATGTGCAATTAGAGAAGGTACTTAAATCACCAGATACTTAGAAAGTACTCAAGAAATCTTAGTTCTCTCCTTCACTCCAGCTTCCCTAACTGGCCTGGACTCAGTCTAGTTTTTTTTTGCAAAGTATGCTGACAAGTTTTGACTCTCAGTAATTTCTTTAAACTTCAGAGTTGGGTCTAAAGATTATTATTGTCTCCTTCAGCTGCCCCAGGGGGATGGCTGTGTTTTAATGGAATCACATTCCTCCACAGATCCTGCCCTGAAGGACTATAACTGAGGGTGGCCATCAGCCCTAGCTGTTCCTTGCTTAACCTTGGGTAAGAAGGAGGGCATGTGGGCCGGCTCGTGGCTTAGTGGTTAAGTGCGTGCGCTCTGCTGCTGGTGGCCCGGGTTCGGATCCTGGGCGCGCACCAACACACTGCTACTCCGGCCATGCTGAGGCCGCGTCCCACGTACAGCAACTAGAAGATTGTGCATCTATGACATACAACTATCTACTGGGGCTTGGGGGAAAAAAATAAATAAATAAATAAATAAATAAATAAATAAATAAATAAATAAATAAAGAAGGAGGGCATGTGGTTCCCTTAGGCCAGCCAAGTACACAGGGAATCAGATGATGTGAGGCCAGCCTGAATTTGGCTTCCTGTCAGCAGGACTGCCTCCAGCATCCATCCTCTCCCCACAGACCAAATGTGCCACAGCAGGAAAAGCTTCCTACAGAAGCATGCAGGCCCTTGGGCCTAAAGTTGATCCCATTACCCATCAGTCTTCATTACAGTGAAAGAAATTAGAGCTGAGAGGGTCCCACAGGGTTCCCAAAACTGCCTTCTCCACTTTCCTAAAAAGAGCTGCTCCCACAATCAACCTACAGCAATGGCTTCTGAGCAACAGACAGACTAACAGGTTTTCTCACAAAAAAAGTCCATTTTAAGGAATCCAGCTCCAACCCCTTTCCCTAGTTTCTTCCATCACTTCTTGCTGTTTAATCGAGTCACGTGAAAGAGATCAAAGCAGATGGTAGGATTCCTTCTGAGTTTTGAGGGCAGACATCCAGTCCCAGACCACAGAACCTGACAAAATACAGGTCCAGTTGCTGGTGTCCCTGGAGAATCTGACCCTCCAATACGATTGCAACTTCTGCTTTCCTCAACCTTTTTGAGCGCCAGAGAAAACCAGGAGATGTTCTTGGCCATGGTTCTCACAGTGAGTTTTCTAGATCAGCAGCATCAAAATAACTGGGGAATTTGTTTGAAATGCAAATTCTTGGGCCCCAGTCTAACCTATTGGAACCACAGTTCTGAGGGAGAAGCCAAGCCATCTGTGTTTTCATAAGCCTCACAGGTGATTCTTAGGCACACTCAAGTTTGAGAACCACTGGTCTAGAAATCCTAGCTCTTTGCAAAGTTCCTAGGATTCTGGGGGAATTCCTGGCGTGGGGAAAGGAAAAATCTATGGAGGGAAGTATACATAGTGAACGATGAGACCTTAACCTAGGTGATTAAAAACTGGCTGACCTAGGATGACCAGCTGGCTGACCCTACCCTGAAGTCCACTAGTTCCAGGTCTAACCAGAAAGACCTCAGAAAGGAGATAACACTGACAGTCTAAGAAGTCACAGCAAATTTGGAACAAAAAAATAGTGAATAAGGTATTCCATAAATCTATGGATGGCGATGCTGGTAAAAGCATTGGAATATTAAGGCAAGTTTGTATCTAAAGTAAAAGGCTATTGAGTACAAATACATCCATGATGAAAAGCCCATTCATGATGGAAGAGGTCATTGTAATTAACCTGCCACTAGGTAGATGACTGATCCCCTGTAGAATGTGGTTGTATTAGAGGCTCAACATTGGTCTCTGTCACTGGCAGTAGACACATAAAAGAAAAGATGGCCAGATCAGTTTTAGTTAGGAGAAACATATTTTGTTCAGCCCATCTATAATCCTTCAGCCCTGCAACACTGGTCACTTCATTCTTGAGTTCTGTGAACAAGAACTGTAGTGGCTGAGCAAAGAGGTCAACTTCAGGCACAATTTTGTCATTTTGTCATCCTGATTATTGAAAGACTCCTCTGCGGTGAATTCTGTTTGGTGTGCATTCACGCAAAGAAAACAAATATTCTCTAATCATGCCCATTTTGAGAGATCTTTCCATATGCCTCTTTTCCAGATTCTTTGTCACTAATCCTCAAATCTTGTAATTCCAAGTCCCTGACTATTAGGCATAACCATTAGCTTTTGCCCATGAAGCAGTATACATCCATGCCTCTGATTATTTATTCTTTCAAAGTGAAGAAACAAATTTACTGACCAAAGTTTTGCCCAATGAGAGAATACACTTTCCCCACTAATTTATGGCTATCTCTGATTGGGTCTATAAAAACTTGCTAGTGTGGGCACATTGTCAGAACCATCTATAAATCAAGAATGAAAAATTTGGTCATAGAAAACTCCTCTTAGTTTGAAAATGTGAGTTGAAAGAGAAGTGTCAAAGTGAAACAAATAAATGCCTTGGGAATCTGAATCTTTTGTTCATTCAACTCACTTGTATTTTCAGTATCTGCTTAAGTTTGATCTTATATAAAACATTCCAAGTGCTAATGAAGTACTGCAGAACATGCCTGATATTACAACATGATCAATTAAATAGCAACCCAGGGTTCCATTGTCATATATTCAATTACTACTAGGTTCCAGTAAGAAACTAGAAAGTGTTTCTCAGAAAAGAAAAACCTGATAAGTGACATCAGAAAAATGGTGGAGTTGGCAACTACATGCTCCCATCCCTCCACAGAAACACTGAAAAACAAGCAGAAATTGTAAGAATCAACTTTATCAGAACTCTGTAAAATACTCAAAAGCTTACAGCAACCAAGCAAATGTTGAATCAAGAAAAAGACAAGTTCAAAATAGGAAATATTTTTGGCATTTTTACTTGTCCTTGCCCCATCCCTTCCCCAGCAAGGGTGTGGTTATAAAGACTGCAGTCTGTGTTCCCAGTATGGGACCCTGGTCCCTGGTTCCAAAGGGAGCAGAGTAGACCTTATTCACAACTCATTGTGTTTGTCTATTCTAAACGTTCTCAGAGCTACCTGAAGGACTTATGTAAAGCATTCAATTTTGTTTGGCCCAACTCAGAAGTCACATAGGGTAGGAAAGCAGCAGGCAGTGCTGGAAAACATTATAAGGTGAACAAAACATCTTGGGCAAAATATTACAATTGAAATACATAATAGATCACCTAAAACTTGGAAGGTAAACTGGAAAGAGACTTTCTTTAGGAAATTAAGACATTCAAAAGCACTATGTGCATGCCTAGGGCAGAATGCATGCTCAGAAACGATCTGAGAAGACCCTAAACTTCCACCAATGGCTGATCTTTAAGGTCAGTGAAAGCAGATTGGCTAAGTGTTGAAGAAGTGCTCTAACACAGAGGCAAACTAGAAAGACTAAGAGAAGTGGTTTGTTTTTGTTGTTGTTTTACTTTCAGTTGCTGGAATATAAGGAAATCTCTGTCAAAACACTAGCTGAACACAAACTAAAGAATCAGGGACTTTAGGGACCACACACAATAAAAAACATAGTTTGTGCAAAAATAGTTTGGAAAAGTGACTAAATAAATGAATAACTACAACCTTCAACAATCAAAAATAACAAACCTTGGAAAAGGAGGAGAATCTGATTTCTGGTATTACCACATTATAATATTTAAATGTTCAGTTTTCAACAACAACAAAAAGTCACAGAGATACAAAGAAACAGTAAACAATGCCCCAACCCAAGTGAAAAAATAAATTGACAGAAACTATCCATGAAGAAGCTCAGATATTGGACTTACTAGAAAAACTTTAAAATAATTGTCTTAAATATGCTCAAAGAGCTATGTACAAGTAAATAAAGGAAATCAGGAAAATGAGGAATGAACAAAATGAAAGAAAGTGTGAAGAGAAAGAAAAATGATAAAAGAGAACCAAACAGAAATTTTGGAGTTAAAAAGTACAATAACTGAAATAAAAAATTCACTAGAGAGACTGAACAACAGAATTGAGCAGGCAAAATAAAGAATCAATGAATTTGAATGTAGGACAATTGATATTAACCAGTCTGAAGAAAAGAAAGAAAATAGAATGAAGAAATTAACAGAGCCTACGGACCCTGTGGGACACCATCAAGCAGACCAAGTTATGTTAATGGAGTCCCAGAAAGAAAAGAAAGAGCAAGGGGAAGAAAGAATATTTTAAGAAATTATAGCCCGAAACTTCCCTAATTTGATGAAAGACATGAATCTACAAACCCAGGAAGTTCCATGATGTCTAAGTAGGATAAATTCAAATAGATACGCATTGAGACATATCGTAATCAAATTGTCAAAACACAAAGACAAATAGAATCTTGGAAGCAGCAAAAGAAAAACAATTCACCATGTAGAAGGAATCCCTTATAAGACTAACAACTGATTTCACAAAAGAAACCATGGATGCTAGAAGGATGATATATTCAAAGTGCTAAAAGAAAGAAAAAAACTGTCGACCAAGAATTCTATTCTAGCAAAATGATCCTTCATAAATAAAGGAGAAATTAAGACATTCTCAGATAAACCAAAGCTGAGGAAGGTTGTTACCAGTAGACCCACCCTACAGGACATGTTAAAGGAAATCTGTCAGGTTGAAATGAAGGGATAACAGACTGTAACTCAAAGTTACATGAAGAAATAAATATTTCTATAAAGGTAACTACATAGGTAAACATAAAAGCCAATGTCATCGCATTTTTGGTTTTTAAGTCCACTATTTCCCACATGATTTAAAAAATAAATGCATAAAAATAATTATAAATCTGTTATTGAACACATAGTATATAAAGACATAATTCATGACAACAATATAAAGAGAAGAGATGGAGCAAGATGGGAGCAGATTTTTTGGGATGCTATTCAAGTTAATTGGTATCAATTGTTATAAATTTAGGGGGTTAAGTGTAATCCCCATGGTAACCACTAACAATCTATCTAAAATATGTACACAAAAGGAAATAAGAATGAAATCAAAATGGTACTCCACCAAAATTCAAGCAAACATGAAAGAAAGCAGAATTAGAGGAAATGAGGAACAAAAGAAGTATAAGACATACATAAAACAAATAGAAAAATATCAGAAGTAAGTATTTTCTTATCAGTAATTACTTAAAATGTAAATGGATTAAACTCTCCAATCAAGAGTTATATTGGCAGAATGGATTTAAAAAAAAAAATCACTGAACTGTATGCTATTTACAAGAGACTCAATTTAAATACAAAGACATAAATAGATTGAAAGTGAAAGGATGGAAAAAGATATTCCACGAGAATGACAGCCAAATGAAAGCTGAAGTAGTTATGCTAATATTGGACAAAATAGATTCTAAGAAAAAAACTATTATAAGACAAAAAGACATTATACATTTATAAAAAGGTCAATTCATCAAGAAGACGTAAAAATTAAAATTATACATATCAAACAGCAGATCCCCAATACATATGAAGCAAACACTGATAAAATTGAAGGGAGCAATGAACAGTTCTATAATAATAGCTGGAGACTTCAATATTCTACTTTCAATAATGGATAGAACATCTAGACTGAAGATCAATAAGGATGTAGAGGATTTTAGTGATACTATAAACCAAGTAGACATAATAGACATATATGTAGCACTCAACCCAACAATAGCAGAATGTACACTCTTCTCTTGTGCACATGGAACATTCTCTTGGATAGGCCATATCTTAAGAGACAAAATAAGTTTTAATAAATTAAAAAAATATTGAAATCATACAAAGTATCTTCTCTGACCACAATAGAATAAAGCTAGAATCAATAACAGAAGGAAAACTAAAAAAATTCACAAATATGTGGAAATTAAATAACACACCTTTAAACAAGCAATGGGCCAAAGAAGAAACCACAGTAGTATTAAATACTTAGAAACAAATAAAAATAAAAGCACAACATAAAATTTATGGAATGGAGCAAAGGCAGTGCTCAGAAGAAAATTTATAGCTGTAAAAACCTACATTAAAAAAAAAGATCTAAAATCAATAACCTAACTTTACACCTTAAGGAACTAGAAAAAGAAAAGAAAACTAAACCTAATGCTAGAAAAGGGAAGAAAATCTTTAAAAAATTAGAGTTTATGTAAATGAAATAGAGAATAAAAACAATATGGAGAATCAATGAAACTAAAAATTGGTTATTTGAAAAGATCAACATAATTGACAGATCTTTAGCTATACAGACAAAGGAGAGAGATGATGCAAATAACTAAAATCAGAAATGAAAATGGAGACATTACCACAGATCTTAAAGAAATAAGAAAGTTTATAAGAGACTACTATGAACACTTATATGTAAACAAATTAGTAACCTAGATGAAATGGACAAATTCCTAGAAATAGACAAATTACTGAAACTGACTCAAGAAGAAATAGAAAATCCAGACAGAATCAGACCTGTAACAAACAAAGAGACTGAACTGCTAATTAATAACCCTCAACAAAGGAAGCTCCAGGAACAGGTGTCCTCACTGGTGAATTCCGCCAAACATTTACAAAGAATTAACACCAATCCTTTTCAAATTATTCCAAAAAATTAACGAATAAATACTTCCTAACTGATTCAATGGTACCAGCATTACCTTGAAATCAAAGACAGATAGAAACGTCACAAGAAAATAAAATGACAGACCAATATCCCTTGCGAATATAGATGCAAAAATCCTCCGTATTTAGTGAGCCAAATCCAACAGTATTTAGAGGTATTATACATTATGACCCTGTGGGATTTATTGCAGGAATGCAAGGATGGTTCAACATAAGAAAATTAATCAATGTAATTCAAATTAACAGAACAAATTAAAAAACAGCATGAACATCTCAGTTGAGGCAGAAAAAGCATTTGACAAAATCCAACACACTTTCATGATAAAAACACTCAGAAAACTAGCAGTGAAGGGAATTTCATCAATATGATAAAAGGCATTCATGAAAAACCCACAGCTAATATACTCAATGGTGAAAGACAGAAAGCTTTCCCCCTAAGATCAGGAAAAAGTCAAGGATGACCACTTTTACCACTGCTATTCAACACGGTATTAGAAGTTCAAGCCAGAACAATTAGGCAAGAAAAATAAATGAAAGACAACCAAATCGAAAAGGAAGATGTAAAAAACTATCTCTGTTTGCAGATTACGTGATTCTACGTATAGAAAATCCCCCAAAATCCACAAAAAACCTACCAATGCTAATAGATGAATCCAGCAAAATTGCAGAGTATAAAACCAACACACACACAAAATTTGTTTCTATACATCACAGTGAACAAACCGAAAGCAAAATTAAGAAAACAACTCCACTTACAATAGCATCCAAAGGGATAAAATACCTAGGAATAAATTTAACCAAGGAGGTGAAAGACGTGTACACTGAAAACTATAAAACATTGCTGGAAGACGTTAAAGAAGACCTAAATAAATGGAAAGACATTGGGTTCATAGATTGGAAGACTTAATGTTGTTAAGATTTCAATACCATAAAAAGCAATCTAAAGATTCTGTCATCTCTATCAAAATTCCAACAGCAATTTTTGCAGAAATGGAAAATCCAATCCTTAAATTCGTATGGCATTGCAAGGGGCCTCAAATAGCCAAAATAATCTTGGGAACAAATAGTTGGAAGACTCACATAACCCGATTTCCAAACCTACTAGACAGCTTCAGTAATAAAAACAGTGTAATGCTGGCATAAAGATAGATTATAGAACAATGGAATAGAAATTAGAGTCCAAAAATTAACCCAGACACCTATGACCAATTGATTTTCAACACAGATGTGAAGACCATTCAACAGGGAAAAGAATAGCCTCTACAATAAATGGTGTTGGGGCCACTGGATAGCAATATGCAAAAGAATGATGTCAGTCCCCGACTTTACACCATATATAAAACTGAACTTGAAATGGATCAATGACCTAAGTATAAGAGCTAAACCCATAAAACTCTCAGAAGAAAACATAGGGATAAATCTTCATGACTTTGGATTTGGCAATGGATTCTTAGATATGACACCAAAAATACAAGCAACAAAAGAAAAAGTGGACAAATTGGACTTCATCAAAACTAAAACTTTTGTGCATCAAAGGACATTATCCAGAAATTTAAAAGACAACCTAGAATGGGAGAAAATATTTCCAAGTCATATATCTCATAAAGTATAATATCCCAAATATATATAAATGACTCTTACAATCCAACAGCAAAAAGATAAACAACCCAATTTTTAAAAGGGTAAAGGGCTTAATTAGACATTTCTCCAAAGAATGGCCAATTGTATAGCCATTAAGAATTATATGACCAATAGCATATGTTCAACATCATTATTCATTAGGGAACTGCAAATCAAATCCATAAAGAGATACCTCTTCACATCCACTAGGTTGGCTATAATTTTAAAAAATACAAAATAACTAGTGTTGGCAAAGTTGTAGAGATACTGGGAGCTTCCTACATTGCTGTTGGAAATCATCTGGCAATTCCTCAAAAAAGTAAATATAGAATGATCATATGACCCTGAAATTCTCCTCCTGGTTATATACCCCCAAAAGAATTAAAAACAGAGACCCTAAAAAGTACATGTACATGCATGTTTATAGCAGCACTCGAAGGTGGAAAGAGCCCAAATGTCTCTCAACTGATGATTGGATAAAGAAATTGTTGTATATAAAATGGAATATCATTTAGCCAATAAAAAGGGGTGGAGTACTGATACACGCTACAACACAGATGAACTTGGAAAATACGCTAAGTGAACAAGCCAGATGCTAAAGGTCTAGAATATTATATGATTCTATTTATATAGAATTTCTTTAATAGATAAATCCATAGAGACAGAACGTAATTTGGTGGTTTCAAGGGACTGTAAGAAAGAGAAAGGAAGAAGTACTTAATGGGTAAGTGGTTTTGTTTTGGAATGATGGAAATGTTTTGGAAATAAATACAGGTGGTGGTTGCCCAACGTTGTGAATGTACTAAATGCCACTGAATTGTTCACTTCAAAGTGGTGAATTTTATCTTATGTAAATTTCACCTCAATAAAGTATAAAAGGAGAGTAGGATAGTTGTCTCCAGAAGACTCATGTCTTTGCTCCAAAATCCTAGTGATTTTGCTCTGTTATTCTCCTGTCATGGTTTTCCATGGGGTTCATACAGCATCCTTAAGAACCTCAGATGCTACAAGTTGCATTGGATCTGCTGCATATTAAGGCACAAATGACAAAACAGGAGTCTAGTCCTGCTACAGAACTTGTTTTGTATTATGTTCCTTGCAAAACCAGTGGATTTATGGATTATTTAGTAAATGGTTCAAAGAAGACATTCAAATACAGTATACATAGCCTCCATAATCTAAAATAACCCACACAAAATGGCTTTGTGTCTCTTTCTATGGACACGAGCAACATGTCCTTCATTTTGGAGAAAATAACTCAACATGCCACAGATCAGAGGATCTGTGAAAACTTGATCCATGTGTCAGACCTCTATAATTTCACTGGATTTACCTTCCACTTCCTGGTCTTTTTTTATATTTCACAATGGGGACTATAGTGATATCATTGATCACATCAAAGCAAGAAGACAAAAATTTGATTAGGCTTTAGCAACAACCTCAATAGTTATCATTTTTTAAAACGATGCCTGTGGATGATGATTTAATGCATTCACTGCAGAAATTATATTTAATAATGAAACATGACTCTTCACTTCGATTAAATGACTGATTTTATAAATTAGTTTCATTTATATTTGATTCCAAATTTTTTATGCATATACAAACTAATAAAGAACAGTTGCTAATAAGTTGTCTTCAGTAGCAGAAGGTAGATTCTGCAAATAGTTAAATGAGGTGAAACTTATCAGATGCTTCAAAAAGAAAACCAATCAAGTTAATTCTAATAAGGAGCCAAATTCAGAGAAGCTAAATAAAGAGTTGTTAGAAGTTCATTCTGTTGAAGGTGAAACATCTGATGTTATTGTGAATGCAATTTTAAATTCAGCTAAAAATTTAACTTTGTGAATTAATTTGTTTTTTAGTAAAAGTACAAATAAAAATTTTAGTGAGGCACAGTCTCATGGCAAAAAAACCTATTTTTACTAAGTTAATGGACCAATAGAACAAAAAAATGTACTAGAATTGTTTGCAGTACACACATAATTCCTAGTTGCTTTTAAAGAAGCACAAATATTCTAATAATTCAGGTAGAAATTATAGTCAAAATATATAAATGTTTATGTATACACAGAGCAAATGAATTACAGAATTAGTGTGAAAAAAATGTTGACTACAAAAATTCAGCTTGGCAGCACAGGTTTTCACTCTTTATTGCTTAACATGAGCCAAATTTTAGAATTGTTTGAGCATTTGAAGAACTACTTTGTAAATCAACTTAAAGGTCCTAAAATGGTATTTAACTTTGTTTAAATGAGTCTTCTACATCTGGCATCCGTTTTATTAAAAATCAGCTGTTAAATCTTTAGTCAGCATATTCAAAAAACGGAGTACCAAAAAAATTTAGTCTTGAGTTTTTAGCAAATCGAGATTTTTGAAAGCAAAGCTTGCAAACAAGAAGACCTTTAAATTTAATCCTGCAAAAGCAAAAGTGAACTGAACAAATTAAACAAAGAGAATTCAAATGGTGTTCAAGATCTAATTTTTAAATTTTGTAATTACTCTTTCAAATATCTCAACTGTGGGAAGGATCTTTTGGTAAAGCTCCTATTTTTGTTTCGATAAATTGATATTCAACACCAGAGCAGAATGAAATTGAGATGGCCTCTGGTTTTGCAGCATCTACATTTGGAGAAACACTCAAAATAATTTGATGAGATTTTAGTTGTAAAAATACTTTTCAAATAAAGGCACACTTGACTGAGGCAAAATAATAGTCCTGTGAAAATATATAGTCTAAAAATAGATATCAATTTTATTACAAAAATAGAATTATGAATAACTTCCATTTACACTGCTATATGTAAACATTATCTTTGAAATTACCAAGTATCTCAGCACTTGTAAAGACAGTACTTTTTCATTTAAAAATATTATGATCAACAGAGAAATATTAATTGAAAATGTCAACAATTTGAAATTTATTAACCATAAAATGCAAACTTGAAGAACTTTTCAGACAATTTTTTAAATAAAAATAATAAGACCGTATTAAAAAATACAATCTTAGAGGCCAGCCCAGTTGCACAGCGGTTAAGTTCACCCATTCCACTACAGCAGCCCAGGGTTCGTTTGTTCAGATCCTGGGCGTGGACCTACGCATCACTCATCAAGCCACGCTAAGGCAGCATCCCACATAGAAGAACTGAAAGGACCTACAACTAGGACATACAACTATGTACTGGGGCTTTGGGGAGAAAAAAAAAAAGAAAAAAAAATACAATCTTAAAAAATACCAGTGAGACACATAAGGCTACAAAATCGATTAAGATACATGAGCATATATGCCAAGAATACATTATTTTGTTTAATGTTATTTTTTTCATTTCAGATCATCAATATAAAGTTTGTTTTCTTTTATTTTTCTTTAAGGTACACAGAAACATATCACTATTTTGTTTTAGAAATAATTATGAAAAATATTTTTGAAAATAACTATTGTATACATCTAAAAATAAAGTAAATCCAAGTCATTAATCAATATATAAATATTTTAAAAATTATATAATTTTAATTCAATAAATTATATGGTCAGCCTGGCTATCACCCTCCTCAATTCCTCAGCTGGAGCTAGCAGTCATCGGGTGCCAAAGATGGATCATTATGTTATCTCCATGACCAGCTAAACAACACAAATAAACATACAGCAGGAGAGAGAAAGGAGCTTGCGGTTAAGAGAATGGACCCTGGGGCCATGCTCCTGGGGTTTGTGGCCCCAGAGCTGCCACTTTCTAGCTGTGTGACCTTGCTTCAATTTCCTCACCTGTAAATTAAAATAATATTCCTAGTCTTCCTAGCCTTGCTGTGACAACCAAATGAGTCAATATATGTAAAGCACTTAGAGTAGTTTAACACATAGTAAGAGCACAATAAGTGTGGTTGATTTTAGCTTTGAAATGTAAGTAACTGCATTGTTACAGCTTCATTAGAGTTATCTGCTATCCACAATTTCCCTTCTCTTCATATTGATGCCCCTAAGTCCTTCTTTCCAGAAACATGGGAGCTGCCACTATCTAGCAGTTGGAATTCCACTAAGTTCCTTCCCTTCCTTGTATTCCTAGCCTTTTTTTCTGTTACTCTGATTCCTTCCATATTTCAGCCTGCCTTGTGGCAAATCAACCTCAATTCTTAACTTTCTCTTTGCTCAACTTGCTAAATCTGTGCCTCAACCATAGCATATCAGCAGTAGGGAGACTTCTGAACCCAATCTGCAACAGATGAGGAGGTGATGGAGATGAATCAAAAATCCCAGATGGGATCTTCATAGGCTCAAAGAGAAAAGATGGGTTTCTCCCATCTTTATTTAGTCTCAAGCTTAGTCTTTATTTAGTCTCCCATCTTTATTTAGTCTTAGTTATTTAGTCTCAAGCTAAATAACAACAGATTCACGGATGTTGTCATCTTCAACAAGTGTCCCAGGTTCCAATCCAGTTGTCCTCTTGTTTTGCTTGAATCCATGTACTAATTACTGAGATAGATCCATGTGTGATTATGCCGAACAGCATCTTTATTTGTTTGGATTTAGGATTCTAGCAAAAGGGAAACAAGAATGGCTTCTAGCCCAGGGATGCATTTGCAAAAAGACAAAGCAAACAAAAGGAAAAGGAAAATGACTGGGCCAGAAGTTCCAAACAAATGCTTCCCTTTAATAATGTTTACTAGTGAAACCAACACTGAATAGGATTACTGTGCTTAGTCAGCTCTCAAGGCAAGATGAGCTAAGTGTTTTTAGCCAAATTCTCATCCGAATTAGAGATGTTAAGCTTTCCTGGGTGCCAAGAAGTGAATTTTCATTCACTCTGCAAGTTCTACTGGCATCTGGGTCTAAGTAACAGAATCACAAACGGTACCCAATTTTATGGCTAAGGTCCTAATAGAAGTACAGAGTGTTCCGTCTAGTTACAGGATTCTGGGAAGTCTAGTCACAAATTATTTCTCTTCCCTTCCTACAGGTTCCTGGCATGTTTGTTTTATCCATGTTCAAATATATTCACCTTGTGGCTAATAATTGGCATCCTGCTCTGCTCCTCCTTATGCTGGATCCCCATTCCCCCATTGATGATGACCATCCTACTGTCCCCTCCTAATACTTAGCTTGAAGCTCAGATTCTGTGGTCTTCTCCCAACCCCAGGCATTGGCCACATTACTTCCCAGTTTCCTGTTGTGATGCTCCAGCTCTTCTGGCTCCCACGGAACTCTCTCCATGACATTAAAGTGGGGAAAGTCTCCCCGCCGCCATCTCCCAGAGTCTCCTTGAGCAGAAGGCCCCAAGCAGGATTGCCATGTGCTCTTTCTAATCTAATCTTTGGGGTTTAATCTGCATTACACTCAGGAAGCTAGACTAAGTGACCCTAGTCCTAGTAACAAGCTTGCACTAAAGATCTCCCTTTTGCTTTGATCCTTCATTCAACAATCATTTCCTGAGAACTCACCTTGTGCCATGCTCTGAGGTAGAAGCAAAATGTATGGATATGAAAGATACTGTCCCTGTTTGCATTAGTTTCCTAGGCTTCTCTAACAAAGTACTACAAGCTAGATGGCTTAAACAACAGAAATGTATTATCTCACAGTTCAGAATGTATAATGTATTACAGATAAATGTATTATCTCACAGAGGTCAGAAATCCCAAATCAGGGTGATAGTAAGGTTAGTTCTTTCTGAAGGCTCCAAAAGAGAATCTGTTCCATGCCTTTCTCCCAGTTTTTGATTGTTCCTGGCAATCCTTGGCATTCCTTGACTTGTAAATAAATTACTCCAATCTCTGTCCTATGGCTTTCTTCCCTGTGTGTCTGTGTGTCTTCACATGGCCTTCTTATAATACCAGTTATTGGATTTGGAGTCTATCTTAGTCCAATACGATCTCATCTTAAGTTAACTACTTATATCTGCAAAGACCCTCTTTTCAAATAGGTAACATTCTGAGGTTCCAGGTGGACAAAAATTTTTGGGGAACCCTATAAAACTGAGTACACTGTTCTTAATGAGCTCACAGTATAATGGTAGACTGATATAATTAGGGAAGAAATTACTACCTAGTTTGATGTGAGCTGTGACAGAGATAAGCTAGGATGCTACAAAAAGTATGAAAGAGGAATACCCAGCTAGCTTTCTATTAGGGAAAATTTCTTTAAATAGTTATATTCTTAAATGAGATTGGAAAGATAAATAGAAATCAGTTCAAGCAGGACCATTTGGAAGGGTTATCAGAAAATACTAATGCCCCAATAGACACTGATGCTCGTGAATCTAAAGTAGCACCAGGTTTCAGGTTTGTCTCACGTTCTCTAGGTATACCCAGCAGTCCCAGTGCAAGAGAAGTGAAGGAAGATGTTCGTATTTATCGGGGCACATGGAATCGTTTATGAACAGAGGGAGAAAGGCGATGAGGGTATTAGCCAGAATGCTCTATAGAAAAATATAGTGCGCCTGAGAGGCCATTGGTATATGGGAGAACATAGAAAGCAAGGTTCTGTTGTCTTAATAAATTGAAGGGCTTAAATGGCGGAAAAGGTAGAAGTTTAAGCTCAGAGAGTAGTAGTAAGATTCAGAAGTGGGAAGATCCCAGGTGCCAGGAGGTTGGATGAGTATTTTTGCATGTGACTTGGAGGGAAAGCAGGTCTTAGGGATAAAGCAGAAGACTGTAGACCAGGTGGCCAAGTCACTCAAATTGTGATGAGTTACTAAACAGATGGTGGGAAGAGAGCAGTAGAACCTTTATAGTTGGACATCCTGAGCCTCAAACAATAATCATTGCAACTGTTAACATTTATTGAGTGATTTCTGTGAGCCAGGCACTGGTACATTTATTAACTTAATCCTCAAAATGTCCCTATGGGGGGTCTACCGTTATTCTCCCCAATTTAAATGAGTACTGAAAGGTCAAATAACCTTTCAGTAGGCAGGACAGCAGGATTTTCTTCCAGGCCATCTGACTCCTGATTGTGCACATTTAACCACTAATGCAAATGAGGGACCTGGTTTATGTCAGTATAGAGTGACAGATTGGAAGAAGCACTGAGGAGCAAAAGGATGATGAAGCTGACTTCCTATCTTAAAATCAGCATCTGCGGAAGAGGATAGCCAGAAATCAGCATCAGTAGGGGATATGGAACCCTAGTTTTATCAGATAGAGGGAAGATTCACTGAGGATTTTGACCATGGCCATGCGCTGATTTAACATATAGTAAGACCTTAAAGGCTCTGGTGCTTGAGGAAGGTCAATAGTACAAAAGGATATTTTGGAAACAGAGGAAGTTTTAAACAATGTGGGGTTAATGAAAGGCCTGTGTTTTATGATAGAATAAACAGTTGTGTGGACATGAGGCAGGATGCATCGGCTAGTTTTAAGATTTCGTTTAAGAATCTGGTTGGAGCTGTTTACCTCTAGCATGCACTGGGGCCCAGTGAGCCATCAGAGGCTTGGTGATTCCACTGGACAAGGCATCATGTTGATCATCATTCCATGAGGAATAAACTTTATCCTTCCTGTGACATATTTACATTCATAATAAAGCTCTGCTTAGATTCTTTCTGGGCTACAGGTAAAAATGCAGAAAAGATAAGACTATATTCTGTTTCAAGGTTACTTGCTAACTGTTCAATCACTCCTTGTCTTTGTCAGTTGTTGATAGGCTAAGTTTGGTGGCTGAAAGCACATATCAAGCTTACAGGTAGCTGAGGCTTGCTGAGGCCAGGGGTCGTCCTCCAAGCTGCCATTCAGAACCATGGCAGCCCAGATGTTATCCATCAGACAGGTTTAAGGAGGCAGGTCTTCTATGAATCCAAATACAGGAGGAATTAGACAAGAGATATAATAGACTAGTGGGACTTCAGATATTGATCACATCCTTGGCCACGTGGAGAATGGTTTTCAGCATCAAATCCCAGTAAATAAGCTAACAATAACACTATGAAATGAACACTCTGACAGCCCTTTTAAAGGTAAAAACTCAGATATATACAGATATTCAAGGCCACACAAGATACAGACAAAAGCACCATCTCTCAGAGTATGCAGGACACCATCTTGACTGCAATTATGCACACATACATGTACACATGCACAAGTACATGCATAGAAGCATGCATACATACAAAAGGAAAATGATTGATCTGACCTTTAATGAAAACCTGTGCCATCCAATATGGTAGGTGTTAGCCACATGTGGCTATGAAATACTTGAAATATGTCCAGTGGGACTAAGGAACTGAATTTTTAAGACACGAGGTCTTACAAAGTCAGGAATATGGTGGGAGAGGAAGCAACAAAGCCATCAATTACAATTGTAAGTTTGTTGTTTAAACTTGTTAATATTCCCAGCAAGTATCTGACTGATCACTCTTTGCCTCTACCTGCATTGCCATTTTGGTGAATGACTAATATCCACTGGGAATCTGATGATTATCTTTTTCACAGTATCTGAACTACCTCTCCCAATCCAATCAATCACTTAGTTCTGAAAATTCTACTGCCTCAGAGGTGTTTGATTTTGTTCTCTGTCCTCCAGGCCATGAGCCTTAATTCAGGCTCATCTACTGCTTTGCATGGAATTCTGCAGGAATGACCCAACCAAGGGCCTGTTGCCCAGGCGCACACACACCATGCTGTAGCCAGATTCATCTGATCAAATATCATCTCACTGCCCTGATGAAAACCTATCAATATCTCCCCAAGAGCCTCAAAACAAATCCAAACTTCTCAGTAACCAAAGAAATATCCCACCTGGCCACAGTGTCAGCCTCATGTTTCCCAAACTTTCTCTGCCACTCCAAGATCTAAGCTCACGCTATACTCTCTGTCACTTCTGTTCCTTTGCACCTGCTGTTTCTTCTACTTGGATTGGCCAAGTTCTTCAGGAAGCTTTCTGGACCCACTGTCCATCTACAATCTCTGAAAGATAATCTATTCGTTCTTTGATACTACTACAAAATTTATTTCTGTTGCATCCCTGTCTCTTAGCAATGAAATTGTTGTATACACTAAACTGCAAACTCCTTGAGAGCATCCTGCCTGCCATCTTCACATGTGTAATCCCAGTGCTCACTGAAGAATCTGAATTGCTCTTTCAATCTGTGTGCCTGAGCCATGGTCACCACCCACAGCACTCAAGAGGGAGCTTAGGGTGCCCTCAGGAGGATTTCTGTACCTCACGAGTCAATAGGAATGGTCAATTATTCCCTGAGTCATTTCTAAACCTAAGATTAGGGATCTTGACAAGTCATCCACTTGGAGTTAGTTTTCATAGATGAGAGTGTAAGATCAATTATGAACAAATATTAATTTTCAAAATTTAAACCCAGGGGCTCTCCTTTATTTATTGAGAGATTACTATTGTTACCTGACACTGGAAATGTATATTTTTGTGTTTTTGTTATATACATAAATAATATTGTTCTCTATAGCTCATTTTGTATGAATAATATGACACTTTCCTAACAGAAACAGCAGTATTCAGAAAGCAATTATATATTATTTTCAAATAAATGAAAGAAAACAATGGCCAACCTAAAATTCTATATCCAGAAAAAGTATTCATCAATAAAGAACTAAAATAAAAACATTCTGAGACAAATAAAAACTAAAAATATATCTCCAAGAAACCTTTAAAAATAAAAACAAAAATCAAGAAAACTATTCTGGCAGATAAAAAATGATCCAGGAGGGAAGAGAGATGCAGAAACAAATGAAAAGTAATGAAAAAGAAAATATGTGGGTAACATAAGTACACTTTTATATTGACCGTATAAAAATCATACTGTCCATGAGGTTAAAATATGTAGAAATTAAAATACGTGAGAAAAATAATAAAAGTGTAGAGGAGATTAAATGGAGTTACAGTATGGTATGATCCTTGCATTGTCCATGAAGTGGTAAAGGACTAATATGTATTAAACTTTAATAAGTCAAGGATGCATGCATAAACTCTAGAGCTGTGCTTTGCAAAATGCTAGCCAGTAGCCACATGTGGCTATTTAAGTTTAAATTAATTTAATTTAATTTAAATTAATTAATATTAAAAATTTAATTCCTCAGTCACGTTAGCAACATTTCATGTGCTCAGTAAACACATGTGTCTAGTGGTTATTTCCTCAGACACCACAGATATAAAATAGTCCATCATCACAGAAAGCTGTATAAGACAGTGCTGTTCTAGAATGACTACTCTAATAAGAGTGAAAGAATGTGTAACTAAGAAGTTAATAGAAAGGGAATAGAATTTAAAAAATTAACTCAAAATATAAATTTTAGAAAGTGATTAAGACAAATTGAGAACAAATAGTAAGATGGTAAATTTAATCATGAATGTAATAGTGATTATAATAGTGATTATCTTAAATGTAAATGGACTAAATTCTCTAATAATGATCTATAATTATCAGACTGCTTGTATATTGCTTAAAACAAACAGAGGCTAAATATAAAGACAGAGAGTTTAACAGTAAAAATAATAAAATTATTTATCATGTAAATTAACCAAAAATAGTCTTATGTAGCCATTCAAAGATAGTAAATTTACCAAAAAAAATGATAATGATTCATTATGATAAAAATGTCATATAACAATTCTATGTGTCCAGAAATATATAAAAATTCAATTTACGAACTCAATAATACACTTTCAAAATAAAAAATTAAATAGCAAATAATGACAGAACTATGTATTGTAGTTTAGTCAAATAAGTAAACACGTTGAAGATAATGGGACTCAGGTTTCTCTTCTTTAGGAAAGAAATTACAAATAAGGAAATATAAGCAACTAAAAGTACACTGAAGTATGGTTTTCATTCGGAGGTATGAGTACAAATTCATGCTTTTTTAACATAAATAGGGATAAATAGATGATGATGAAGATAGACAGACAGACAGATAGATAGACAGATAGATAGTAGATGAAAGAGAGGGAGGGAGGGAGGACAGAAGGAAGAAGAAAAGATTGCCTGGAAGCAATAACACCATTATTATTGTAATAATAAATATACCTAAACCCACATCTTGATTTCTAAATACGTTCTCAACTAAAAGGAACCAGAGCTCCTTGGAGAACAGTCTGATTCCCAGGGCTGAAGTAGAGAAAATACAAAATTAATCTGGATCATCATTCTGCACCATAAAATGAGAAAGTGCCAATAGACATGTTGTTTATTAAGATATAATTCACATAACATAAAATTCAGCATTTTAAAGTTTTAAAGTAATAATAAGTGGGTTTTAGTATAGTCACAAAGTTGTGAAACCATCACCATTATATAATTCTATAACCTTTTTATCATGCAAAAAAGAAACCCCAAACCCCATAGCAGTCGCTCCTCATATCCTTATCCCTCCAGCCCCTGGAAAAAACTAAACTACTCTTGCATTTTCTTTTCCTGTACTTAATCAGAGTCCAGGACGCTCACTAGCTAGAGGGAGCGCTTAATTTTCTTCAAAACTGGAATCAGATCCCCCCTGTTCTTACTTCTTGACATCTGGTTCTATTATAAGTGCACCGGACTCTGTTTTCTCACCTCATGCACTAAAACCAGGGCAAGTCTCTGTTCCTTGTCCTCTCCTTCATAGGAAAGAAAACCGGTGGCCCTATTTTGGCTTTAGTTAACTGGAATCCCTATATTTAAGGATTACAGGTGCATCCTGGAGACACATTAGTCATATAGATAATCATGGTATTTGCTTTTACTGTGTTGGAACTCAAGAGAAAAGGAGAGAGTATCTTAGATACTCCCTCTCAACTTCAAGGAAAGCAATTCTATAATTCAAGCTTTCAGAGATTTCAAATCAAAATTAGATATGCAATAGTATTTTAATATCAAAACACATCCCCATAGATCAGCTTTGTCTTCTAGCAAGTATAGAATGGAGATAGTGAGGGATGACCCAAGAAAGAGCTGGTAGAAGGGAAGGGGCGGGGGTTTCAGAAAACTTTGCTATTTAGAATGGGTAGTGCTGCCTAGTCCTGGTGGGGCCAGCCCTGGAAGGAAGCGTGTGGGCTGGCTGTAGAATTAATTGAATTTCACAACTTGCCTCACATTCCTGCTGACACAAAGTGCCTTGTGAGAAGGGGAGCATCACAGGAGGACAACGCAATGGCAAGACCAAGGCTGGGCACTGCTGTGAGCCTTTCTTTATACAACTCCTGGCTCAAAATAGCTTGCCTGTTAGCACCCAGCCGAGAGTCCCCACAGGCAAGAGAGGAAGAAGTGTGCTGTCTCTAAGATACCGGCTGCCCTCTGCTCCAAGATGAAGCCCTTTCAGAGCCACAGAGCCCTCACCTGTAAAGAAGGTGTTCTGACTGCATGAATTTTAAGTTCCTTCCAGTTGTGATGCTGTATTTATCTGAGGATCTGAGGATCAACTCAAGACCTCCTTTAGCATCAGTTCCCCATCCCCAATAATGTGCAGAATCTGTACATACTTAGGGCATAAGCTTCCTGCCTCATTTCTCCACTTAGAGTTTAGCCGGGGGCAGAACAGAGCTCTGAACCAGGCACCTTGAGTCTTTATGTAGGTTACTGTATGCAATCTTCACAAAAATAATATCAGAGATGAATTGAGGAGTTGCATTTTACTAACAAGGGGGTAATGGCTCAAAGAATTTAGGGGACTTACCCAATACCTAAAAATTTGTAAGAAAAAGAGCTAGAATTAAAATTTAAACTATAAACTCCGAAGCCAGCGGCTGTTTCCACAGAACTATTCTGAGTTGCTTCTATGACCATTCCCATAATGTCATTACTAAATACATGTTTATTAACGAATGGCTGTCTAAATGAATATGTGATTTTTGGGTTAAATATATTAGAGCATTTGATCAGTGAGCAGAAACTATATCGCTAATAATATTTCTTGCCAACAAATTCTGACTTCTTCAAATAATATTTCTAAGAATACTCTGCACGACCTTCATTTATTCATGCATTCATGCATTTAAAACATGGCACCTACAAGACGCTGGGCACTGTGCCAGGGGTTGATCCAAACAAGAAATACTCCCTGAATACATAGCACATACTGGCTTGTGGGAGGACAGCCTAAATTAAATGAATAGAAAGTCCCAACAGGGATATGTGCTGTGAGGGAAAGCTGCCTCAAGAGCTGAGAGTGTATCCTGGGGATGAGGTATGCTTTCCTGCGTACATGGTGGTTCAGCTGAGATTTACAGGATGTGCAGGTCTGAACCAGGTGGAGGGGCTGAGAGGCCAATCAGTCTGTGTAGCAGACAGCATATGCAGAGGGGCTTCAGAGGAAGGAGCTTGATTCACTGCAGGAAGAGAAAGAAAGCTGCAGAAGCTGAGACGAGCCTGAGAGGGTGCAGAGGGCCAGACCTCACTAAGAAAAGAGATGGCCTTTAATACTCACACCTGCAAACCTTCCTACACTTACACTCACCTCCACCTCCTTCCAGCACCCTTTTTCTGGGGAGTTCCTTTGTTTTAAGGCCCATCCCTCTAGTCACGGTCTGCAGCTCACTTCCTGCAGGACTTTGTGTTGTGTAGCTTTCTCTGGATTCAGTCTCACTGCTATCCCTTTCTCTTCTGCAGACTTATTAGTATACAAACATACCCTCACATCTCCTATCTTAAAAAACAACTGCATCGATACCTACATTGTCTTGACATCTGCCATGACGTTTCTCTTCTTTCTATAAATATAATTCTTTATAAAGTTGTCTTCATAAGCAATTTCTCACCTCTCATTCTCTCTCTCCCTCTCTCACATGTACACTCATAGGGGCACAATTTTTTTAATTGGGAAGAGTAACACACATCTACAAAAGGACAACAGCCAACTAATTGCCACCCAGGTCAAAAATAGAAAAGAGAACAGTGTAACACCTCAGGAGCTCCCCTCTGCTCTTCTCAATTCTTCTGTCTACATGTCAAAGTTAACTATTCTTAATTTTACCTAAGCACTTTCTATTTTGCTTTGGAGTTTTACCACCTATGATTTCATCCTTAAATACTGTAGTTTAGCTTGCCTGATGCTTTTTTTTTTTTTTTGCTCGAGGAAGATTGGCCCTGAGCTATCTGTGCCAGTCTTCCTCTATTTTGTCTGTGGGTCGCCGCCACAACATGTCTGACAAGTGGTGTAGGTCCGCGCCTGGGATCCGTACCTGCAAACCCAGGCCACTGAAGTGGAGCGTGCAGAACTTAACCACTACGCCACAGGGCTGGCCCCTCTGATGTTTTAAATTTATGTAAACATAACCATATGGTATGAAATTGTTTGGCTCTAGTTTCTTTCGATCAACACCATGTTTGTGAGATTCATCATGTTGTTGTACAAGGCTGTAATTTGTACATTTTCATTGTTCAAAAGTCTTCCATTATGTGAATGTGCCTCCTTATCCATTCTATTTTTGATAGATATGAATTGTTTACAGTTTGGGGCTCTCATGAATAGTGCTGCTATGAACGTCCTTGTGCATGTCTCACAGGTATGTACCTATAGACATTTGTTTTGGAGGGACAGATATATGTAAAAGTGGGGGATCATAGGCTTTATATATTATCAACTGTAATAGATAAATCGAAGGTTTTCTAAATATGTATACCACCTTACACCCTCACTAGTAGTGTATGAGAGTTTCTTTTGTTCCACATCATATTTTTCAGCATTTAGAAATATATCTTTTTTCTTTCTTTTTGTCTTAGCCATTCTGGTGAGTGGAACGCTGTATTATATTGTGATTTAAATTTATATTTCTCTGATTACTATCACAAAGTTGAGCACTTTTTAAAACATATTTGTTGATCAATTGGACAAATTGGTAAAATGTTTGGTAAAATATTTGTTCAGGTCTCTTGGCCATTTTTCTATTGGGCAGTTATTTTTTATTGATGAAATACTTACACATACTATATATGAGTGCTTTATTGGCTATATGGGCTGCAAATATCTTCTTCCACTCTGTAGTTTTCTTTTTCCTGTCTTAATAGTGCTTTTTGTTAAACAAAATCCCTAACTTTTTCAAGATTTTTGCATTTTTCAGTCCTATATCCCAATATTTTCCTTTATACTTACCAATATTTGTGTCTTGTTTTAGAAAGCTTTCCCTACACCAAGATCATGAGCATATTTTTGTATATTACCTTCTAGAAGCTTTATTGTTTTGCAGTTCATATATAGATTTATAGCCCCGCTGAGATTTATTTTTGTGTTAGATACAAGATAGGGGTCAAATTTCACTTTTGTCGACTCAGATATCCGATTGACCAAGCACCATTTATTATTTATTATATTTCTTCTCCTACTGCTCTGTAATTCTTCCTTTGTTTAAATCAAGGGACTATTTATGAGTAGGTATGAATCTAGGATGCTTATTAATTCTCTGGTCTACTTGTATAATTTATAAAATATCACATTGCATTATGTATGATATTTGAAACAGGATTCTTTACAGATATCCTTTATCGGATTAAGGCAGTTCCCTCTATTCCTAGGTTGCCAAGACATCAAAGATAAATGGATGTTAAATTTTACCAACATCTTTACATATTTCACAATGATCATGCAATTGTTCTTCCTCAATCTGTTAGTGTGGTAAATCACATTATTTAATTTTTTAACGTTTAAACCAGTCACGCCACCTGGAATTAACCCAACATGGTCATGAAGCTTTGTACTTTATATATATATATAATGAGCTCTGTTTTCAAAAATGTGTTAGACTCTCTGGATCTGTCTTCATGAATGAGATTGTCCTCTATTTTTCATTTACATAATGTGCTTGGCAGATTGTCATATTAAGGTTATTCTGAACACAAAGCAAATAGAATATTAATCTTTAAGTTCCTATTCTGAGTAAAACTTTTATTTTATTCCAAATCTAAGAAAGAAAGCTTTCAACTTTCACCATAATTTTTTCCTAAATATTGGTAAAATTTTCCAAGGACATCTCATCTGGGTATGAACTTTTCTTTGCTAGAAGGTTTTAAATTCCAGATTCACCATCTTTAACATTTAGAATACTCTTCCAATTTTCCCCTTCTATCAATGCTAGTATTTTCTTTTTCTAGGTATTTATTTACTCTACATTTTCAAATTATTTGTCATAATGTCATTCATCATATACTCTTATTATCTATCTTGTGTCTTTAGCATCTGTATTGATGTTTCCTTTTCATTCCCAAAAATAAATATATGAGTCTTTTTTTCTTGTCAAGGCCTTAATAATTTTTTTAGATTTTTCAAGGAACAACTTTTATTTTTAATTCCCTCTCTGCATGTTTTCAATTTCACTTATTTTCTATTTTTATCTTTTTGGTTTCTTTCTCTAAGTTTTATGTGAGTTTAACTTGTTTTACTTTTTCTGACTTCCTGAGATAGATGCTTAGGTTACTAATTTTTCAGCTTTTATTCTTTTATGATATTCACATTTAAGGTTATAAATTTTGCTCCAAGTATGTGTTTACTTACATTTCAAAAATTTTGATAAAAATTTTCATTATCATTCAGTTCATATATTTTCTAATTTTATTTGATATTTATTTTGATACATGGGTATTTAGAACTGTGCTCCTTAATTTTTAGACATATGAGAACTTCTTATTTATCTTTTTGCTATTGAGTTCTAGCTTAATCTCACAGTCGTTAATGACCCTGCTCTTTAGAATTTCAATTCTTTGAAATTTGTTGCGATTCCCTTTACTACCCAGCATGTGGTCAATGTTGGTAAAAATTTCATGTATACTTGAAAATAATGTTTATTCTGTATTTGTTGTGTGCAATGTTCTATATATAGCCTACTCTGTCAAATTTGCTGATCATTTTGTCCAAATCTTTTATATCCTTACTGATTATTTGGCCTGCTTGTTTTATCTGTTACTGAGAGAGGAGTGTTAAAATTTCCAGATATGATTTGGATTAGTCTATTTCTCTTTGTACTTCTGTCAATCTTTGCATTCAATTCAAAGCTCTGTTATTAGGAACATGCATATTAGAATTGATAATTAAACTGTTAGCATTATAAAATGTCTCTAACCGAATATCTCCAGACTTTGCCACTTTCTTGAGCTCCAAACTTATATGTCCAACTACCCTCTCCAAAGCTCCATTTGATGGTCTAGTGGGAATTTCAAATACTACATTTCTGAAACAGAAGTCCTGATTTTCCCTTTTAAACTCATTCCTTCTCTAGATTTCCCTCTTTCAATAAATATCACTACCACTCCTCCAGTTATTGAAACCATAAACTTGGAAATATTTTATACTTTCTCCCTTTTCTGCAAATTTACAGGGCTAAAACCAAGGTGCTGATCAAGCTACATTTCTTTGAAGGCTGTAGGGGAGAATCTGTTTCTTTGTCTTTTCCAGCTCCTAGATGCCTCTTGCATTCCTTGGCTGGTGGCTTCTTCATCCATCTTCAAAGCCAGTAGACTACCATCTTCAAATCTCTCTCCTACTCTGACACTTCTGCCTCCCTCTTATAAAGACTCTTGTGAATATCATGGGCCCACTCAGACAATCCAAGGTAGTTTTCTCATCTCAAGATCGTAAACTTAATCACGTATACTAAGTTCCATTTTCCATGTAAGGTAACATATTCACAGGTTCGGGAATTAACACCTGGGCATCTTTGAGAGTCCATTATTCTGCCTACCCCAGTGGGTTTGAAAACTAAGAATTAATATAAGAGCCAAGCAAACAAATTACTTTCTCTATGAACCACTGTATATAGAGGCTCTTGTTGTGTTCATGGCACTGTTGTGTGTGCTGTGGATATCTAGCAACTCTGGAAGATGGTTCAAAGTCTTTACAGCCTGAAATTCACACCTCTCCAAATTTCCCCATAATTTGCTTCAACAAACAGAATGACCAGATATCCATCCTGGCTCAGGCCTGGATCAACATTGTTCCCTCCCTGCCTTCTCTCTCGTTTTTTCCATGCTCTAAGTCCTCTCTTTTAATCAAATAGTAGTTCAGTCTTGAGAGTGCTACTTTGGAGAAGATGAGGGGGGTCTTAGAATCAAATGTATTAATATTGCTTATTGACCTTAAATCTTATCAAAACTATCAACTTGGAAGCATTTGATATTTTGTACATAGAAATATAGGAATTATTGTCTCTTTTCCTTGTCTTCTGTAGAACTAGACATCTCTTCTCTCTATCCCCTTTGTAGGATCAACATTCTCAATGTTGTCACTGGAATTTTTAAAGCCTTGGTCCTTGATCCTTTTCTTTTCTCATTCTATGCCCTCTTCTTAAACAACAGCATCTATTCCCAGTACCTCAATTAAATCTAGATGCATAAGACTACCAAATTTGCTCCCATCCTGACCAAGCTCTGAGGAAGTATACCTAAAGTGAAGAACTAATTCTGAGAGTAAAAGAAGGCACTATGGATTATAACACAGGAACAATTGGCATAAACTCGACTGTCTGAAGCAAACCAGAACATGTGATCATCCAGGGTATAAGTCTTCTACTTGATTTCTCCACTTGGATGTCTCTACGATATCTCAGACTCAGTATCTCCAAGTTTAAACTCATAGACTTTCCTGACAATAAGCAATCTCTTCCTGTTTTTCCTACCTCAGGGAATGGCATAAACATCCAGTTGCATAAGAAAGAAACCTAATTGTCATACTTTACACCTGTTTCTCCCTAACATCAAAGTTTCTCTCCATCTTCACTATCATAAAACTCGGTCAAGTGAGCATCAGTTCTTATGTGGACTGGCCTTCACGCGCTCATCCTTGCTTTCCGCAGAACCATTCTCCACACTTCAGGCAAAATAATATTTTCAAAATGTAAAAAGATCATGTCAAACCCATCTCAATCTTACTTCCTTCAAAATCTCCCTCACTATTAAAATATATACCGAAGTCTTTAAAAAGACTCCAAGCCATTTGCTGGTTCACTCGTTTAACAGATATCTGCTGACTGCTTGCCCTGTCCTAATCACTACTCAAGGCACCAGAGGTATGGCAAAGAGCAAAGCAAACAGTTCTCTTTCTAAGGGGTCATTGTCTACTAGAGGAGACAAAAGAGAAAAAGAAAAAGATGATATAAAAAATAACTGTAAGGTGTAATGACAACAACTGGAACAAACAAGAGAATGAGAGATTTAAGGAAATAAGTGGATAGGTAAGAATGGGGGAAGATAAGGCAAAGTATAGAGGAGACTGTATGCAAATATCCCGTGCTGGAAAAGACCAGGGGGCATTGAAAGAAGTAACGTTAATAGAAGGTAGTGCATGAAGAGGGGAACAATGTAAACAAGGTAGGAGACGTGAAAACCAGGTCATGCATAGCTTTGCAGGCCATGGTAAGAAGACTTGACACTTTGGGGTAGGCAGAATAATGACTCTCAAAGATGCCCTCATACAAATTCCCAAACTTGCGAATATGTTACCATATGTGGAAAATGACTCATTTAGGAATTCTGACCTCCAGAAATGTAAGAGAATAAATTTGTGCTGGTGTAAGTCACTAAGTTTGTGGCAATTTATTACAATAGGAAAATAATAGGAAATTAATATAGGAAACTAATACGAAACACACCCAGGAATATAAACTGATATGTACTTTTTCACGCTCTGCAATCACCAGCAATGATTCTTTTCGGGGAACACTATCCAAATGTCCAATCCCTGAATGCTCACTGTGGCTTTGCCTTAGAAAACCAGGCAAATATTTATACAAATGTTTAGATTTTTAAACCAAGAAAGAATGGAAAATTTGATTCCACAAAACTGACTTATTTGAATCGCATAGCCAGGCATTGCCAAATTAGCTGTAGAATCTAGATCCTCTTACGTCCCCATCAAGGCTCGTTTTTTTCCGCTGGCCTTTGTTTACTGAACCTGTGTATATTATTCTAAATCAGCTAAGCCCGATTCAGTTTGAAAAGAATCTTTCATTCCTTTCTAGAACTATTGATTTATAGTTTATATTATACAGTAAAACAATAGTTAAAAAGTGTAGTTCATGGAAAAGAGAAATTTCTACTCACTAATTTACTCAGTTGTTTATTTAATCCATAATCTGTTTATTTATTCATTCATTCACCAAGCAATAATTGAGTGGCTAGGATGTGCCAAGCATTGCTATAGAGATTGGATGTGGTGTCAACTAGGAAAGACAAGAGGTCTATTCTCACAGAATTTTCATTCTAGAAGGAGAAGACAGATAATAAAGACCCAAAATAAATAATAAACTGCCAAATACTGATAACAGCCATGGTGTGATAGAGAGTATTGGAGGCCTAGAGTGTGCATAAGAGGCTCTATGAGGAGATAATATTTAAACTCATGCTTGAATGAAAAGAAGAATCCAGCCACAGGGGAAGAGCATTTCAGCACATGGAACACCAAGTGCTACACTGTGCTGTGTAGATCACATGGATTTGATTTGCATTATGGGATGCAATGCTCTGGGTAAGACAGACATGGTTATAAATTATGGTTTTATTATAAATGAATATGTCATTATCATAAGCAAGTCACTTATCTGAGATTCAGTTTATTTATCTTTAAAATGGGGATAATAAGACATACTCTATTGAGTTATGGTAAGGATTAAATGAGATAAAATTTGTGGAAGTGCTTAGCATACAGTGGAGAGGCAATGCATTTTATATTCTTTTCCTTTGAAAGAGAAGGAACATAATGTTTAGCCTGGTGCAATTCTTTATTCCAAAGGTACCCTCCTAAAAGACTCAAAAGGTCACAGGGGAGTGGAGCCAGAGGAGAAGGCCCAGGGAAACCACAACCTACTTGCGGCTGGGAGGAGAGATTGAATGGTGAGGTTAGGTGGCAGCCAGTCATGGCTGAAGAAGCATCTCCACTCCAGAAGAGACAGTGCATCAAGACGAAAAACAGCGGCAGAGAACAGGGGCTTGTGCTGATCAGGTGGTCGGCACCACAGAGGAGAAAAGTATAATTTGGACAGCATCCAACTCTCATTCCTCAGTTTGAGAACTATGTCCTCTATTTGATTATTTCCCCAAACCAGATAATTAAAAATGTCTTTGCCCAGTGAGAGACCATGATTGACAACACTGTCTCTTAACCCCACAGCTGGTAAACCGTGTGTTTCCTTTATTCTAACATTTGCAGTTATAATAGATGCATTGTCATCACTCCGTGAAATTATCTAAGCAAAAGCTTGTGTGTGTTGCAATGCCCTCTATAGCCTCTCTGGGATAATAAGCGTCAAGCCCTCACTAGTGAGCAGGCTGAGGTCAGCCACAGCAGAGCTAAGGCTAATGGCTTAATACCAAGGGCTCACCATGGTGTATGCCAAGCGCCATGAGGAGGTGCAGTCACAAGGCTAGCTGCAGGAAACTTAGTCATTCCTTGGAGGAGTGCCCAGAGCATTTCCCTAGAGGAGGCAGAGAAACCCAGGCTCCAAGCAGGCAAATGGGGATATTATTAAACATCTGTCATGCACCAGATTCTCCACAGGGGATTATTGGGAATGCAAAATTCAGCAAGAAATGCTATCTTTCCTTAAAGATCAGACTTCTTCATCTCATGATCACTGCTCAGCCAATACGATCTGTCTTCCGTTCCCACCACTCACTAAACTTAGCTGCCCAATGCCATCTCAGACTCCTACAAGGCAAGTCCTCACCCTTCCTACCATCTTTCTCTCCTGTGAGAAATATGGTAAACAAAATGCTATACTCTTGCCACTGTTTCTCTGTTCTGTATTAGTCTCCATTCTCAGGTCTTTGACATTGCCTGCCCTGTAGATATATTGGTCTCCCAATACGGCTTTTGAGTCTCTTCCATTCTCTCTTCTCACGTTCCTGCTGGCAATTCCAACCATGCTGTGGAACCAGCTACAAACCGAATGCTGAACACTCTTTCTGATAGAAATATTTGTGCCACCTCAAAATTCACAGGCGTGCATGGACTATGAATAGACAAATGAGCATAGATTTTATTCTCTTGACAGCTCAGAGCATCAAAGGGATGCTTTACATCAGCTGCCACCTTGCAACCCAAACACAGATATCACACAGGTGATTATAATGAATTTAGAGCCACTTTGTCTAAATTTTCAACTTATTTCCAAACATGCTAGCAATTTCACAATTCAAAACAGCACAAGTCCTGATCCCATGATAAGGAAAAGCACATTACCTCACACGTAGACTGGCATCTCCTGGCCTTTAGATGCCCTGTTAAGATAACCCAGAATCCCCGTGCCACATTTTGTGGAATCTTTGCTTTCTCGGAGCTGTTTTTAAGTACACAAGAGACTAAGGTTTTCATGATGGTGTTTGGCTCTGATTTGAGCTACTACTGGAGTTTTATAATTTATGGATTACTTATTTCTATAAATGTTGTTTCTAGTTCTGTAGTATGTTGCTGTGAAAAACATTCTCTTAGATTATTCTCTCTCTCTGTCTCTCTCTCTCTCTCTCTCTCACACACACACACACACACACACACACACACACCCTTTCATTCTCAGATGTGGATTTTACTGATCATTGTGTGTGTGCATTTATGACAGACTTTGTGAAAATTAGTTGTAGATGAGATGGGAGAGATTAAGAAAGGTTTTGACCTAGCAACAATGCAAAACAATAGACATCCTTTTTGTTTGTTTTTTTGTTTTTTGGTGAGGAAGACTGGCCCTGAGCTAACATCCACTGTCGATCTTCCTCTCTTTGCTTGAGGAAGATTGTCCCTGTGCTAACATCTGTGCCAATCTTCCTCTATTTTGTATGTGGGATGCTGCCACAGCATGGCTTGATGAGCGGTGGATAGGTCCGCACCCAGGATCTGAACCCACAAACCCCTGGGCCACTGAAGCAGAGCACTTGAACTTAACCACTATGCCACCGGGCCAGGCCCAACAGACATTCTTTTTAAAAAAAATTTCTTCTGTTGGGGACTCCCTATCCAGACAAGGTGTCATAAACTAGTTTATATCTGATTCTCCTCACTAAGAACAACTATCACTTCTGCAAATAATGCAAGAGCCAATCAAGGAGAACTCTGACAAGTAGAAAGAGAAAGGCAAACTGTCTGGGGAACCCAGAACTGGAGGAAGAACATAAGGGAAGTGCGTCTCAGGTTCCCTCATCCTACTCAACAAAGACAAGTAGGCCAGGGGCAGCATTTTCCAACCTGCAACCTAGCAACAGAAAGTAGCCCAGGTAGGACCATCCGTCTGCTAGATTGAGTGAGAGTCCCTCTGACAACACCAGGTAAGTTTGAAAGCACTGGCAAAAGACATCCTGCCACAACAAGGGGCCTGGACTAGGGAGCATTCCTCATCCCCATGGGCTGTATATTTCCTTTGTCCACCTGGAGGCAACAGGCAGCCCAGCCTGAGGAAACCCTTCCCAGATCCTCAGGAAGTACCAGCAGGAACCAGTGGGAGTCCCACCATATGTGATAAATCAAGCAGACCAAAATAGTACTGCAAAGATACTACAAATTAAATTGTCTTTTAAACCAAAGCCCACCAATGTAGTCCAAAACCTGCATGTTAAACTTAAACAGAGTGACTGCCTGCTAAAATAAAAGATTTACATAGGATCCAAAGTATCCTAGTATAACAGTAAAAATGTCAAGGTGCAATTAAAAAATCACCCAGTCGTTCGAAGAATCAGGAAAATTACAACTTGAAGGAAAAAGACAAATCACTCATAACAACATTGAGGTGAATCAGATATTTGAATTATCTGACAAGAATTTTAAATGAGCCATTATAAAAATGCTTCAACAAGTAACTACAAATTCTTCTGAAACAAATGGAAAGATAGAAAATCTGAGCAAAGAAACAGAAGTTATTTAAAAAAGGGAATTATAGACCTAGATAATACAATAACAGAAATAAAAATCTCATGGGATGGGCTCAGTAGTAGAGTGAAGATGACAAAGGATAAAATTAGTGAACTTGAGAACAGATCAATATGATTTACCCCATCTGAACAACATAAAGAAAACAGACAAAAAGAATGAACAAAGTTTCAGCTACTTGTGGAACAAGAACAAAATATCCAACATTTATACGATCAGAGTCCCAAGAGAAGACAAGAAAGAGAATGTACATGAAAGAGTGGTTGAAGAAATAACGGCTGAAAACTTCCCAAATTCAGTGAAAAACATAAACCTCTAGATTCACGAAGCTGATTAACATCATACTAAACATCATAGGTAAAATATAAAACATAAAACATTTTTCTTATAATGTTTCAGCATTTTATGACAGCCCATTGCATGGAAAAGTCAGCCCCTTTCTTTAGCCATCCTGTTACTTTATCAATAGGTCCATGAGTAAAGAGGCCACAGTGGTAGTGATAGAAGCTAAGCATGGGTTTAACAATATGGATTCCCCTCACCGAGACTGATCTGACTCCCACATGTGCTGAGTACCCACCTGCCAACAGCACTGCCCAACCCTGAGCCCCTGATCCAGGACCTTTCACTACTCGTCCGCAGTTCAAGTTCACTGGACACCTTCCATCATGGAGAAAACGGTGATTTTTCTTCACAAGAATAGACATCTCTTCTAAACATGTATTTATCTTTCCCATTTGAAATTCTTCCAACACTGCCTTTCAAGGTGTGTTATGGTTTCTTCATAACATTAGTTCTGATCACAGACTTAACATTTTACAGCTATGTAAGTTTTCCAATAGACTTGAAATTCTCTGACTATACCACATACCTCCAAACTCATCTGATAGAATGGTAGAATGCCTGACTAAAGACTTAGTTAAGGTACCAACATCTTGTGCACTAGGACTGCTGCCTATAGGATGTGGTATATGCTTTGAACTGGCAGCCAATATATGTTATTTCTCCCATTACCACATAACATGAGTGCAGTACCCAAGGAGTAGATTTGAGAGCAATCTTTTGTGACATTATACCTAACAACCCAATCACAATTTTTTTGGCTTTTTATCCTTGTTTACAGGTTCTCTGGGTTTACAGGTCTTGGTTTCCTCTTTCCACAGGGCAATCACTAAGAATCTCATTGAACTGGAATTTGAGGTTGAGCTCTTCAGGCCACTGAACTACTAAGGAAAGAATGCAGTACCATTCTGACTGGAGTTATCTACACCAATTAACAATGAGAATTATGTTGCATCTACCAAATAGGGGCAGGGAGGACTATGTCTGGAACCTAGAGAGTCGATTGGAGCACCCATATCCAAGAGCAAAAGTTAATAAAAGGCAAAAGCAAGCCAACAGAGGCAGGGCTACTGAGAACTCAGATCTTTCCTGAATGAAGGTTTGCATTTTCCCACCAGTGTAAGAATTTCAACCAGCCAAAATGCTGGCTGAGGGCAAAGAGAACATGAAGAGTGTGCTAGAAGAAGAAACTATAGCCCATGGCTAGGCACAGAAGTAAGACTGTAGCAGCTATGCACATTTTTAAGTATAGAAGTATATATTAATGAGTTATTTCTTCTTTTATTTTTTCCCTTCCCTTATTATTTTGAGTGAGGTATGTGAATGCTGTTTACATTAAAATTTCACTTCATAGATCAATAGACCATACAAAGCCACATCCAGAAGTAATAGAGATGATGATATATCACCTGGAGATGTTAGACTTTGAAATGGGTACAGTGAATAATAGGACATTTTGTCAGCCCTCTGTCTGTGTGCAAGTTAAATAAAGGCAGAAGTTGAGAATTGATGCTGCGTAGCAGAAAAGTGGTCTGTGCTAGTCTAACACCTGTTGGCTTTCAGACCTATTTCCGGACAGAGTCCAGAAAGGAAGCAATGTGGGGGCATGGAAGCAGGATTAGGAAGAAGCAGCGCTGTGGTCAGATCAGAGGAAGGTTTTCAACCATAGGAGGTGGACCGAGGAGAAAAAGCCACGATTGTAATTTTGGTAAATTTGTCAGGGCGGTAGCAGACTGACAATGACTGAGCAATGAGCAAGTATTTCAGCCCAGGCAGAAGATTTATCTCTTTCTTTCAAAAGCTATGACTGGCATTCTAAGGAAACTTACTGGCATCCCCAAAAGAAGCATGTGCATGGGATGGGAAGGCACGGGAGGCTGGTCACAGCGGGCGGTGGTCAGAGAGGAGTCGTCATGGCAGATGGAGGAAACAAGGGCTTTGGAATCAGCTAGGTCTAGACTGGAGTCGGAAAACAATCCTTCTGCAGTGGCCTTGCTTGCACGGATTTTGACTTATTCATATTCAGAAGAGAATGTTGTGCGTTCAAAGGAGGATGTAAGTGCTGTGTGACTGCTGGCTCATGAAATTTAAATACAGGTGAGAGCTGACTTGATCAGTGATGGCAGTGGAAGGACTGCCTTAGCCACACAGGACCCTTCCTCTTGAAACGCAGGCACTTAAGAACAAAGAGAGAGTTATGGGGAGCTAGAGGTGACAAAAAGAGAAGCTGAAGAACCGACGTGGGCTGACGGACCAGGATCAAAATAGTGATAACTAATGGAGAGAATTTCAGAGGCAAAGTTACTTTCATTCAAAGATAAACTGTAGCCCCAGGGTATGCACTGACGGAGTGCTACCAAATGATATCAAATTCACAAAAAATATCAAATCAAACACGAGTGAAAAAAAAAAAAGAAAGGAAAGTATCCTACTGTTTTGCAGGCAACTGTCTTCTCCATACTATAGAGCACACAGCTGCCAGCACAAGCAAGTGAGATAGATGGAGAGGAAAAAGCAAGATCCAAAAAGACAGCAGGGAGAATAACAGTCAATAGTACTGCCCAGCCAGAAAGATGAAATACGCTTGATGAGCCTTGAACACGGGAGGCACTTGGCCTGAGACTTTCCCACTCTGTAGTGGAGGCTACATCCAAGGCCAGAAGGATTCCTGTACACTGAGGTTGTGTTGTAGAGAATGTTATTAGTGCTAAGAATTAGGAAAGGCTCCCCAGAGCAACTACCCAGTCTTCAGAAATGGTCCAATTGAAAGAACGTATTTCAAACTCCCTTTCCTGCAGACACTGATCACACCCGCTGTGTTCTTTGCAATGATTCCACTACAAAGTCACAGCATTTGGCATACACAGATTCCCACTGAAAACAAAGGGTCCCTGAGTTCCTACTGTTTGCCTGGGCTTGTACCCCTGCAAGGTGGAGGGGGGACTAGAGAAAGCCACGGTCCTTAAGGAGCACATTGTCTAGAAGAAAATATGAGTATTTAAACATGTATTAGAGAAAGTAGGATGTGATAGCACCACTGCTGAAAAGGAGAGATGGTATCATTATTTTGTGAGCTCCTAGTACGTCCCAGGCTGTCTGAAACTGCCCTTTGCAGACTCATCTTCAGAGGCTATTTTCTTTGTTTGGCATTTTATTCATCGTCTCTCTATACTCACCACTTGCAATCTAGTGCCTTCACAATTGTATCCTGATGCCCCCATCCAGTCCATAATCAGATCTTACATTGGTGGCTTGGGGCTCCATCCTGGACTGATATTGCAAATATCACCCAGCAGATCCAACACCGTGTTAGCAAGGAATTGGGTCAAATCCTAAGTGAACTTTTAAAATCTTTCTTCAGCAAAAGCATGCACAGCTTATATTAGCTGTAGCCCCAGGACAGGCTCCACAGCATCTTTTGTCAGCCTTCTTTCCCAGGTGCAAAAACGCTACCCTTACTCTTACTTCGTGCAATGTGATGGCTCAGGACCCCACCCCATGAGGAGTGCGTTTGGTTCCCCTTGCCTCACAGATGTCACACTCACTCCAGGCTGCCTCTGCCTGCTTCCAGATGTAGAGCTCAGCAGGCCTGTGACTTCAGCTCTGCTCGCCACAGAAGGCTTCAACTACGCTCTGGGCCCCCGAGCGGTTCCTCTTGTTTGTAAGCACAGCTCATCCATCATTGCTGTGTTTCAAGCAAAGGGTTCATGGCATGAACTCCCAGTGCCATTCTGATCAGTGGTCTATGTCATCTCAGTTAATCTCCACGATACTCTGGGGTGGTCAGGAATGCTATAAATCATAGACTAGATTTCATACAAAAATTATTAGAATACAAACATTCATAGGTATTTGGTTATGTCAAAAGAAGTAGGAGTAATATTTTACCACTGAAAAAATGGGCTCAAAAAATATATCCTGATCAAGACCAAGACTCTAGAAAGGTTAGAACAGAAATAAGACCCCAAATCTATTGGGTTCCAGAGCCTGCAGACAATATTGCTGTAGTGGTTAAGGGAGCTAGAGTTCCTTCCAGCCAAGTACATAAGGTTCTTACCAGTCCTTGAAACATGAGTCAGCAGTGGCGCTTTTTAGACAAGAGGAACCTATATGTGTAAAGTTTTGGAAATCAGAAATACCAGATACATTTCCAAAAAGGCCAGTCCTTTGTACTAAAGCCTTCTTCCCTCCAGTTGTCCTTGAGTTAATGCATTTACCCCCTTAATTCCAATAAATTCACAACTTTTATTGAGTATTACTATGTGCTAACCACTAGGTACTGAGAATAAAAAAAGATGGGTAAAATTTTGTCCCGTCTGCAAAGATCCCACAGACTGATATGAGAAAAAGATATAGCAACAAAAACATTCACTACTGTCTATAAGTTAAAAAATTATAGAGGTCAGCCTAGTGGTATAGCGGTTAAGTTCGGCATGCTCCTCTTCAGCGGCTCAGGTTCGCAGGTTCGGATCCCAGGTTCAGAACTACACCACTCATCAAGCCATGCTGTGGTGGCAACCCACATACAAAATAGAGGAAGATAGGCACAGATGTTGGCTCAGCAACAATCGTCCTCAAGCAAAAAAGAGGGAGATTGGCAACAGGTATTAACTCAGGGCCAATCTTCCTCACCAAAAAAAAAAAAAAATTATGATAGCTAAATGACCAGGTTATACTACAAACACACAGAAGGAGGTCATCAACACCCCTTAGATACAAGGAAAGGCTTCCTAGAAGAGTTGGCATTTGAGCTGGCTCCTGCAAGATCTCTAGAATTGCAAGAGGTGCAAAAGGTGCGGGTTGTGGGCGTTCCAGGCTGAGAGAATAGGAGGCGCAAAGGCCAAGGTGTAGAGCACCTCCTGTTGGGAATTGCAAGTCCTCTGACAAGAGCAACAAGTCCTGTTGGGTCCTCTTGTCAGAGCCCTTCCCCACCCCTTCCTCCCCAGGTGCCAAGACTGAGCAGGGTGGAGATGAAAAGCAACAGGTTAAAGCTGGAGAAGTCATTCGGGACTCATCTCCCCATAGACTGACCCCAGCTGAAGCTCCAGCTCAAGAGGTATTAGGAATCGGCAGGTCGGAAGCAGGTGGACCACTGGGCTGTGCGGCGCTGCTGCTCCTGGTCCCAGGCTTGTCGCTGGCCTCAGCCGAGAGCACTCCCTGAGCCGTGTGTGCGTGCTGTCTGACACTGGAACCCACAGCACTCGTTTCTCCCACTGCTCATCCCTGGCTCTACAGAGCATCCACGTGACTGCCGTGTTATCCTCTTTCCAGGCAAGGTAGGACCACGGAAAGAGGTGGCTCTTGAGAAATGATTTCGCTCCACTGAGCTGTCAAAACACAGTGTTTTTATCCTGGAGACTGGCCACACAAACAGCATGCCATCTGACCTGCCTCACTCCAGGGCAAAGGTGAGGGAAGGCCATGCAGGGAGCAGACTGGGCAGCGGACACACTGAAAGAAGAGGCGGGCAAAGAGAAGGATTTGGGCAAGGAGCTGGGGATGAGGGGGGCGGAGTGGTGAGGGTAGTTTCTAAACTGTTTGCCTCTTTCCTTCTGTTTTTAGGTTTGTTTTCCAGTTTGTCACATTGTCTGTCTTCATACCCAGCACATCCTCTAAGATCTGCAATGACTATTTCTAAAGACTTATTGTTTGTTGTTACTTTTCTTTCAATCCGATTCAAAAATGTTTACCCAGCTCCATCCCAAATCCAGCAACTACCCTAAGAATCGGAATTTAAAAGAAAATAAGGCACGAACTCCTTTCTCAGGGAAATCACAGTCTAGTGAGGAAGAACATCACACAATGCATCATATTAAAAAAGGACTCTAAGTGCAACAGAAGAATTAAGCACTGGGAGCAGATGGGATGTGGGAAAAGGGATCCTGGGGGACCAGGGCAGGCGTCTTAGCGGAGGTGCTTCCTGAACTGGGTATTTAAAGATAAATGAGAAGTATATTTAGTATTAATAACATTATTGATAGTGATAATTGCTCTCAATACACATCATGAAGCGTTTATGCCGAATAACACTGTATCGACGTAAATAAAACAAGTGCTATAGTATAAAGGGGAAATTAATGGAACCATAACCAAGTTAGGAAACTAAGCCAATTCTCTAAATCTTTAACAGAGCAAATAGATGAGAATAAATGGGTTTTAGGGAAACTGAACAATACAGTAAATAAAGTTTATTTGCTAGATGTGTATACTTTGCACTTAGTCTTTTCAAATGACTGTAGGATATTGGAAACAAAATAAAACATAATGTTACTTTCTAGACACACACAGACCCCTAATACAGCCTAAAAGCTGAAATTACATTAAAATAAAACATAAATTAAAATTAATACCTTTATGTGTCTTTGTAAATACCAATAAAACAAACAACATTCTGATAAATTTAATTAAGGGCTAAAAAAGGAAATACATCAACATCGCAAAGAGAAAGCAGGCCCAATTACAGATACAAGTGACTAGTAGTTTAAGGATTTTTGTATATATGTTCATGAGGGATATTGGTCTGTAGTATTCTTTTTCACTAATGTGTGTGTCTAGTTTTCAGATGCTGGATTCATAAAATGAAGTGGATAGCAATTCTTTCCCCCTCTGCTTTCCGGAAGAGTTAGGTAAGGCTGGAATTCTTTCTTCCTTGAGTGTTTGATAGAAGTAATTGGTGAAACCACATGGGCCTGGAATTTCTTTGTGTCTCTTGTCAAGAGCATAGGATTCGATCTTGCTTTGTTTCAGTCTGAGCTCTGATTTTTAGTGTTTAGTCCATTTATATTCTACTTGACTACTCCCGTGATTGGTTGAAGCCCACAGTCGTGCTATTTGTCTTCTGTTTGTGTCTTCTGGTTTTGTTCTTCTGGTGTTCTTTTCTTACCTTTTTCTTTTTTGGGGTTGTGGGGGGATTAGTCCAATACAATAATTTATTTTATTTCCTCTACTAACTTGTTAGCCAGACCTCTTTTGTTATTTTGTTAGTAATTGCTGTAGGGCTAACAAGATGTGTTTTGTACTTTCAAAATCTAGTTAGATTAATATTGTACTTCACCCCTGATGCTTTCTGCTGCTGATGTTACATCTTTCCACTTCACTCTTCGCACCTCCCACTTACCACCTTTCAAACGGAATAACTTAAGAACAGTATAATTTTATGTACACAACCCCCTTCTTCAGTGCTCCGTCTTTTTTTATTTCTATATACATTATATATCCTACCTTGTGATGTTATTATTTTTATTTTAAACAGTGAGTTAATATTTATAGAAATTATAAGTGGAAAAAATACATCATCTTTTATGTTTAACTGCTTATTTTTAATCTCTGTTGACTTTCTTCACTTCCTAGATATCTGACTGTCTCCCTGGTATCACTTCCTTTCAGCTTTAGGATAGCATTTAGAATTTCTTCTAATGCAGATCTGCTGGCAACAAATTCTCTCAACTTTTGTTTATCAGAAAATTTCTTTATTAAACCCTCATTTTTGAAAGATGTTTTTAGTTCATGTAGAATTCCAATGGACTGATTCTACCCCTTCACCTCCCCCCCTTCCCCCGCCCAGTGCTTTAAAGCTATCATTCCCTTGTACTGTGGCCTTCTCTCTTCCTGAGGAGAAGATAGTGGTAAGTCTCAATGTTTTTCCCATGTACAAAACAAGACTTTTTTTCACTGGACACTTTCAAGATTTTCTCTTTATTATTAGATTCTGTTATCTTCCTCTGAAGAGTGTGAGCTTTTGTTCTAGTAGGTAGTTTGATTACTGACTGCTCACCTTGATATTGAGTAGATTTTGTTTACATTTGATTATGGAATATCAGTTGACAGTCCTATCTGTGTCTCTAGCCTCTCTAACTTGTCAAGAATCCACCTGCAAACTCTTCTCTTCTCAGAATCTTGTTAGAGTTTGCTTTCAGACTTTATTGAAGTGGTCTAAAGAAGATCTTACTTGAGAGTGCAATCCTTCCTTGTGAGGGAAGGCCTTTATGGTGTCTCAGCTAGATGCCGCCAACAGACCAGAGCACTGCCTGAACTCTAGTATCTGTTATATTCTCCACCCTCTAGCAGCTGTGTCTTCCAAACCTCACTACGTACTTGCACAAGTTTAGCTCTTCACTGGTGACTCATGGGGACTCATGAGGGCACCTCTGCCCTGCTTCCTCTCCTCTAGTGCCTGCCTCTCAAATTCCAACACCTTTAACTTCCTCAAACCCTGATATCTGCCTTCTCTAATCAGTGACGCTGCTGTTCTCTGCTTGGACTCCAGCTCACTGCACTGCCATCACAAAATTATCCACCAGCGGAGACCTCAGGCCGTGATGAGGTTTGCCTAATGAATTACCCTTCTTTTCCAGGTGCAGCGTTGCACTGGCTGAAAGATTACCTCATATATTTTGTCCAGTTTTATGTTTGTGGCAAAAGGGATAATCTAATGCCAGTTCCTCTGTCATAGTGAGAAGCAGAAGTCCCATTTTTTTTATTGTGGTAAAATATATATACCATTAAATTTACCACTTTAACCATTTTTAAGTGTACAGTTCAGTGGCATTAATATATTCACATTGTTGTGCACCTATCACCACCATCCATCTTCAGAACGGTTTCATCTTCCCAAACTGAAACTCTATAACCATTAACCAGTAAATCCCTGTTCCTCTCTCTCCCCAGCCCCCGGCTACCACTATTCTACTTTCTGTCTCTATGAATTTGACTACTCTAGGGACCTCACAGAAGTGGAATCATGTAGTTTTTGTCCCTTTGTGACTGACTAATTGCACTTAGCATAGTGTCTACAAAGTTTATCCATATTACAGCATATGTCAGAATTGTATTCCTTTTTAAGAATAAATAATATTCTATTTGTATGTATATACTATATTTTATTTATGCATTGATCTATCAATAGACACTTGGGTTGCTTCCACCTTTTGGCTGTTGTAAACATGGGTGTGCAAATATCTCTTCAAGTCTCTTCTTGCAGTTGTTTTGGATCTGTACTCACAAGTGGAATTGCTGGATCATATGATAATTCTATTTTTAACTTTTTGAGTAACCACCATACTGTTTTCAATAGCAGTTACACTATCTTACATCTCCACTAGCAGTGAACAAGGTTCCAATTTCTCCACATCCTTGCCAGCACTTAATTTCTGTTTTTATGATGATAGCCACCCTAATGAATGTGGAGTAGTATCTCATTGTGATTTTAATTTGTGTTTTCTTAATTATTAGTGATGCTGAGCTTCAATATTCACAAGTTTATTGATATTATTAACCATATTGGTAGGTCAAAATAATCTCAATAGTTCCTGAGAAAGATCTTGGTAAAATTAAGCATCTATACTTGGTAAAACTTTGAAATCTGAAAGTAAGGTGATATACTATTGCCAATGCTATTTTTTTACGGTTTTATTGCGATATAATTGACATACTGCACTGTATAAGTTTAAGATGTAGAGCATAGTGACTTGGCTTACATATACTGTGAAATGACTACCACAGTAATTTAGTTAACATTCATCGTCTCATACAGATACAAAACAAAAGAAAAAAATGTGTTTTTTTGTTGTGATAAGAACTCTTAGGATCTACTCTCTTAACTACTTTCAAATAGGCCATACAGCCAGGTTAACTATAGTCATCATGTTGTGTGTTACATCCCCGGTACTTATTTATCTTTGTTGTTGTTGTTGTTGTTGTTGTTGTTTTGTGAGGAAGATCAGCCCTGAGCTAACATCCATGCCAATCCTCCTCTTTTTGCTGGGGAAGACTGGCCCTGGGCTAACATCTATTGCCAATTCTCCTTCTGTTTTTCCCTTTTTCTCCACAAAGCCCCAGTAGATAGTTGTATGTCATAGATGCACATCCTTCTAGTTGCTGTATGTGGGACGCGGCCTCAGCATGGCCGGAGAAGCGGTGTATTGGTGCATGCCCGGGATCTGAACCTGGGCCACCAGTAGCGGAGTGCGCGCACCTAAATGCTAAGCCACGGGGCGGCCCTCTTTTTTATCTTATAACTGGAAGTTTGTACCGTTTGAACACCTTCATCTGACGCCCCTACTTCCAACCCCTGCTTCTGGTAATCACAAATCTGTTATCTTTTTTCATAAGTTCGTTTATTTTAATTACTGTTTTGTTTTGTTTTTTAGATTCCACATAAAAGTAAAATCGTACAGTATTCGTCTTTCTCTGTCTGATTTATTTCACTTAGCATAATGCCCTCAAGGTCCATCCACGGTGTCACAAATGGCAGAATTTTCTTCTTTTAATGGCTGAATAATATTCCGTTATATAGAAACCACATCTTCTTTATCTGTTTATTCATTGATGGACACTTAGTTTGTTTCCATATCTTAGCTATTGTAGATAATGATGCTATGAACATGGGGGTGCCAATAACTCTTTAACATCCTGATTTTGTTTCCTTCAGATATATGGTAGAACTTCCATACTGTTTTCCATAGTGGTTATATCAATTTACAATCCCACCAACAGTGCACAAGGGTTCTTTTTCCTCCACATCCTCACCAGCATTTGTTATCTCTTGTCTTTTTGATGATATCCATTCTAACAGGTGTGAGGTGATATTTTACTGTGGTTTTAATTTGCATTGCCAATGGTATTGAATATCAATGTGGCAGTGGAACCCAATGTAATTGGGGTCAAAATAAAAGTTGTAAATGTTAGAAAGGAGGAAGCATGCTAACCAAAATGACCTCACAATGAGATTAACTGGCCCCTTTTTACTTGGCCAAATAAGTTAGTGGTTAAGATGCTGCACTCCGAAGTGAACACACCTCTGTTAGAACCCTGGTTTCCGCTGACTTGCTCTGCTGCCTTGGTAACTCAACCCCTCCAAGTCTCAGTAGCAATGAAATGGGTAATTCATATCCAGCACTTTGCTCAGGGCCTAGCAACCAAGTAGAAACTTAGTAAGTGTGAGCTATTATCTTTTTTAGTAATGCATCTGCGATGAGCTTTTATTTTGTGTATAAGAAGAAAGTCGACTAAAAACAAATATTGCAGTAAAGGAATGGATATTGAAGAATCTTAAAATTCAGAATTGATTATAATCCTGTCTGCTGCAACCTCTTCTCTCTTACTTGAACCTCCTTTTTCCATCAAGTTTTCACCCTTTTGAAGTTACTGAATCGGAAAGATAATGGTGATTATAGGAGAGAACACTGAGGTATTGCAAGGAGAAGGACGTGCCCAGCCTTACTCCAGTTGTTGCCAGAGTTCCGATCTGAAAGTGGGCCCCTTCTGTGCTGTCACCTCTGCCAACTGGCCTGTGAACCAGGGGAGGGTATCGGCCTTGTCGACCTCCTTGTCCTCAGCACCTGGTGTGTGGCCTGCTGCTTGATAATTTTGTTTGAGAAAAGAAAGAAAGGAGGATGCATGGGAAGGAGGGAGGGAGAAAGAGTAAGTTGAAGAAGTTTTCACAGACCCATTCGGTCATGTTACCAGTGTTATTATATTGAATTCCTTGCCTTTTCTTCTTCAGCAGCAGTTCTTAAAATAACCTAAACCTATGATCCATGAAACTGAGACAGAAATCAAATCAGAGATAATCTGATTTTGCTCTCCCTTTTATATTGTCTCTGAGGCAATTGGGAACAACTGGCAGGCTGTTCCGAGTGGGGGAAATTAAGTGTGCTCTGTCAGATTTTACACGTATAGCTTTGGGATAGGCCTGTGTTTAAAGCAAGCTTGTAGAAGTTTCTGGAAAGTATTTAGGCTCAAATTTTCTCTCAATCCTCCAACATCAGGAGAACCAGACCTCAGTGTGTTAGTTTCCTTATTCCTCCTCTTCTTCGTCATGCACGCCTCATGCAGCTGAGGAAAGACCTTTCCCTTAGAGGTCAGAGCACTAAGCAGTCAGCCAAACTCTTTGAGCCATGGGACAATGTCAAAATTAGGCTGAATTGTTTAGATAAATTAGGTCATGGGCAAAATCAGTTGAGAACAATAGAGACCCCCAAGAAGCTGCTTACAAGAAACCAGTCATAAGACTTTGCTGTGGTAAAACAGGTCTAGCCCTTTGCTCTGTTTTACTAAGGTGTGTGTGGGTGGGTGGGTGGGGGTGCGTGTGTGTGCGCGCACGTGTGTTTGAGAACGAGTTAGTGTGTATGTCAGGGGCTGAGGAGAGCACAAATGAAAGGAATAAAGCAGCAGAAGATGTCAAAGCTCTTCATCTCTTTCTCTTCGATACTCTACGCACTGTTCTGGTCTAGGAAATGCCAGAGGGGCAAGACATGCCTGGTGTTACTCCCATGGACTGAGGCCTGCACTCAGCTGTGCTAGGAATGAAAGCTCTGCTGTTGAGGGTCTTACAATCCCTCAGATAAAACAGCTCCAAAACTACTGGAATAGATCAAGAACTGTTTAGAGCTATCAGTAAGCCACCAACTTACAAGAAACGGTAAAGAAGGCAGAGATCCATGGGCACTGAACTGGTCAAATGGGTATTCTCTGTGACTGGAAACTGCTTAGACAAGCAGAAAGTGGTGGAAAGGAGAAGATGCCTGGAGGTTGAACGTGAACAATGTGTGTGGGGGTGGAGAAGGAACAAATTGAGGGGAGCAGAGAGCAGGTGGGCTGCAGCAGAGGTCCTAGGCAGGGGCCGCAGCAGGAGGCAGGTAAAGAAAGGCTGCTGGAGAAGCGGAGGCAGAATACAGAAGGACTTGATCTGGGTTCCCAACTTCTTAGATTTTAGACTCACTCTGCAAGTTGGAACATTTTTTTCTTTCAACTTTTATGGCGCAGTGACAAATGTTTTAGAAATGTGTTTCCATTTAATTCTTTCCATGGCCCTGGATGGTATGTATTACTATTCTTATTTTACAAATAGGGAAACAGAGAAGTTTGAAAGATGTTAAGAAACTTGGTTATGGTCTATTACAAAACCTGTGCTTTTTTTTTTTTTTTCACCTTCTAGCACATCACCTCTGTCCTGGAAAATCCCTCCTGCTGGTAATCTGTTTGTCACTTAAGCAACTTGACCTTGGTTTCCCATTCTATGAAGCCTGGATATTGACCTGGGGGTCTGTGAGACCCCTCTTACTGTAAAGTTCTAGGTATCTCAGGCAGGGACATGGGGAGAGGACCCAGTTAAAATGTATCACAAAAACATGCAAAAATTGAAGTTCATTCCTGTATTCCACAAGTCCAATTGATTCGTGGTTTTCTCTATGCTAGAGCATGCTCATTTGAATGTGGAAATTATCTCTTCAAATCACAGTTGTGTCAGTAACTTAGCTTGTAGTTTCCTTAACATCTCTGAGCTTCAATTTCTTAATTAGGCAAATGAGAATAATTGTATTGACTGAAAAAGCTGTATTAAGGATCAAGTGAAGTGCCCTTTCCATTCCTTTGTATAAGGAAGGCAACCACCCTTCCTTCCATTGGCTGATCTCCATGAATCGGGATCAGTCTGTTGCTAGTAAAAAGGGGGCCCCACTCTGGAAGATTCTGCTGGTCCAATTCTCTGTAGAGGGGAAAGGAATTCCATCCCTCCAGTTTCCAAGAGAGAGATAAGCAATTCTTGCCGATGCAATCCCAGTGAGATCTGATGACTGAGAGCTTATTCACAATTCAGAATCACCTTTGAATTATTGGGTAATGCCTGTGCACTTTGGGGGTTGGTGCCTAGTGGGAGCATACCAGAATCTGGTGGGAGGGCACACATCATACAGAACAGAAATGTTCAGAATGCTCAAGTTCTCATCTTTGAAGGAGGAAGCCAGGCTGATGATGTCACAGGCCCTCACATACCATTACAGTCAGGCACCACATTACAAGGTTTAGGTCAATGACAGACTGCATATATGACGGTGGTCCCACAAAGTTATAATGGAAATAAAAAATTCCTATCGCTTAGTTACGTCATAGCCATTGTAACATCGTAGCGCAATGGATTACTCACAAATTTTCTGGTGATACTGGTGACAGCTGCATGTGTGTTATTGCCCCCAAGACCTTCCACTGGGACAAGATGTCAAGGTCAAAGACAGTGATATTGATGATCCTGACCCTGTATGGGCGTAGGCTAATGTGTGTGTTTGTGTCTTAGTTTTTAACAAAATGTTTAGAAAATAAAAAAAAATTAAAAATTTAGAAAATCGAGAACAGCGTATAGAATAAGGATATAAAGAAAGAAATTATTTCTGTACAGCTGTACAATGTGTTTGTGTTTTAAGCTAAGTGTTATTCCAAAAGAGTCAAAAAGTTAAAAAACATTTAAAAGTTTACAAAGTAAAAAAGTTACAGTAAGCTAAGGTTAATTTATTAATGAAGAAAGAAAAATATTTTTTGTAAATGTAGTATAGCCTAAGCATGCAGTGTTTATAAAGTCTGCGGGAGTGTACGGCATGTCCTGGGCCCTCACACTCCCTCCCCACTCGCTCCCGGACTCTGCCAGAGCAGCCTCCAGTGCTGCAGGCTCCATTGGTGGTCAGTGCCCTGTACAGGTGAGGCATTTTTTTGATCTTTTACATCATATTTGTGCTGCACCTTTTCTGTGTGTATGTATGTTTAGATGCACAAATACCACTGTGTTATAATTGCCTACAGTTTTCAGTCCAGCTACATGCTGAACAGGTTTGTAGCCTCGGAGCCATAGGCTATGGCATATAGCCTAGATATATAGTGGGCTGTACCATCTAGGCTTGTGTAAGTACACTCCATGACGTTTGCGCAATGGCAAAATTGCATAACAACACATTTCTCAGATTGTGTCCCTGTTATGAAGCGATGCCCGACTCTGAAAGCCAAGCACCACTGTCTGAACAGAAATGAGTCAGGAACGATCCTCTGGAGTCACTGACAGGTGGCAACCTCCACACACAATCTGCCCCAGGTTGGGATACAGAGCTCTGTCCAGTGTCAAAGGAGAATGCTGTGGACTGAATGCCTGTGTCCTTCCAGAATTCATATGTTGAAATCCTAACCCCCAGTGTGATGGAGGTGGAGCCTTTGGGAGGTGATTAGGTTGTGAGCCCTCATGAATGGGATTAGTGTCCTTATAAAAGAGACCCCAGAATTGAGAAATACATTTCTGTTCCTTATAAGCTACCAAATCTATGGTAATTTGTTATAGCAGCTCAAACTGACTAAGACAGAGAACCTCACTGCCTTTGGAAGACGCAAGGGAACATCCAGTTCTAGACCCCAGAGAAGCCGTCCTCTCCACGCTCAGAACGTCTGAGCTGAGAAGAAACAGCTTTGTGTGTGAAGAGAAGCCAAAGAAGGAAAGACCTCCTCCAGAAGTCTTCTCCTCTTGGAGTGCTTCCATTGAGACAGGAGGGCAGAAAGACGGAGACTGTGAGGATGCAGCGAAGTGAGCTGGGGACCAGAGCGGGCGATGGCACCCGTGCAGGGTGTGTCAGCTATTGGACTCAGAGAACTGTGCGTGTAAGACCAGGGGAGTCCAGATTTCTGGAGGACTCCTGGAAAGCACTACAAGAGCTCCTCTCCACACCCTGAGAAGACAACGGTCTTGGAGCAGTGATGGAGGTGAGGAGGGTCGGCGTGGTCAGTGTATGTAATGTAATAACTGTGTACAGGCACTGCACTAACCTGGCACACCGATCATCTCATTCAACCCCACACTGATACTGAGAAGCGGTGATAAGGCTTTGAGGTCAGAGAAAGATCTGGAATCACGCATTCTATAAGCAGTGAATAAATATTATTTGAATGGATAAACAGGGTTGTTCTTGGTTGGGGCTAAGGCTCAGACAGTCGCCAGGTCACAGTTTAGCTCTGCGGCCAGTGTCAGAACTAACACGGAGGCTCTGTCAGAGCCTGGTGAGCCTGGGGGCAAGTCCAGTTTGTGACTAAGATCAATGCTCAGTCTAGGATCCGGGCTCCGCCTGAGGCCTGGCTCAGATCAAACTGGGGACTTATCAGATTTGTGCTTCATGATCTTTATTCCACCACTTGGAGTCTATCCTGTGGGCTCAGGGCTCCTTTCTACCCCCAGGCCTCTTCCTCACTCGCCTCTGCATTGACAGTTAGGAGCGCTGTGCCCGCCACCTCGCTGGCATGTGTCCTTCCTCCCCTGCAGACCTGGGGCTGCCTGGGGTCTTCAGCACTGTGTCGTGCCTCATGCCCAATACACACAAGGCTCTGCTCCAAAATGGCAACGCCAGGATGATACAGGGTGTTGCCAGGTAATGCAGGATGCTGCCTGCTGTACAGCCCATGCTATTTTCCCATCTTCCACGAGGAAATGTGACATTTCCACAAGGAAATGTTTCACAAGACATGTAACCTCAAACAACAACAACATACAACCTTGGGGGTGGGAAAGACCCACAATTAAACCACAGGCAATTTAGTTGTCATTAAACTTAACTACAATTAAATTGCCAGATAACCAAATGGACCAAAAAGGCAATCTTGGGTGGGTTTTTGTCCCCAGCCCCCTTCTGCACATCTCCTTGTGGCATATCGGGATGGATAGTGCAGCTGAGGCGCAGAGAGTTGGGCTTCCTACATCGCTGGTTCCTTCCTCTGTTGCCTCATTTTCGTTTCCTTCCCTGAAGACACACAAACAGAATCCAAAACTACCGTGACCCAAATGTGTAACATACGGTGCAATTAGTAAAAGTGCATTAAGAACCAAATTGGTCCTCCACTGCCACTTTTCTAATAATGAGAGGGAGGCAAGACTGGGAAAACAACTGCAAAGCAAACAGCCGAGACAGTCTGAACTTTCCCGAGGAGGAAGGCTCTGAGGATGGGCTCAGTCTCACAGTCCAGGGTCGTGTTTTGAAGAAGACAGCTGTAAAACTTTCTTTTCAGAAAACAGCATTTCTGGAAAGCAATTTGGCAGTATGAAACCAAAGTCTTAAAAATGTCTAAAACCGCTGCTCTGCTAACTTCCCTCCTAGGAATTTATTATAAGGAAACTACAAAAAAATGTAAACCAAGATTTATTTCAACATCAATCATAACAGTGAAAACTTGAAAATAACTTGAAAGAACAGAAATATGGGAATAGTTAAGGAAATTGTGATGGGAACAAACAATGGAAAATTACACAGCCATCAAAAATGTTTACCAAGAATCCTTAGTAACATAGGGAGATGCTGCTAACAATTTTAAACCAACTGCAGAACATAAATCTCAAAATGCAGTGTGATCTCAACTGTTTTATCTACGAATTGATGTCTTCATCTAGGTTAAAAACCCATTTCAAATACATAAAAATTGTAAATAGAGGTTATTGCTGGATTTTGAGCTCTTAGTGAGTTAAATTGTTATTTTGTTATTTTAAGTATCTTGCAAACTATTTTTAAAAGATGTACAATGCTTTGATAATCTGAGAAAAACGATGTATCTTTTGGAATAAAAAATGCATCTCCTCCCCTGCCTCATCCTTCTCCCATACCAAGTAAGGCTGCCTTTGAGATGAAGGGCCCTGGCCTTTTTCTCTACAACCAATGCCTTCCCCAGCTCCCAGAAAGAGGAACTCTAATGCCTCATAATGCAGATACTCTGAGGTTTTCCAGTAATTGCTCTTTGCCTTTCAGAAGATCCAGCTCAGCTGCCCATTGAAAGCAATTGCTTGCAGAGTGGTCAGAGCAGGCAAGATGAGAATCAGGTGCAAAAACCCTCTTTTGAAAGTGGTTTGTTGTTTTTTGTTTTTTTTGTGTTTTTTTTGTGAGGAAGATCAGCCCTGAGCTAACATCCAATGCCAATCCTCCTCTTTTTCCTGAGGAAGACCGAGCCTGGGCTAACATCTGTGCCCATCTTCCTCTCCTTTATATGGGACGCCGCCACAGCACGGCCTGACAAGCAGTGCGTCAGGTGAGCGCCCGGGATCCGAATCTGTGAACCCTGGACCGCGGCAGCAGAGCACGTGAACTTAACCACTACACCACCGGGCCAGCCTCTGAAAGTGGTTTTTAATCTAGAACTGAAGACTGGGATCACATCTCCAATCTCTCAATACCTTGCTACTCAAAGTGTGGTCCCTGGAGCAGCAGCAGCAGCACCCAGAAGCTTGTTAGTGTCGGGGGAAGAGGGAGAATCTCCCTCCGCCCTTTCCCTTAAGGTTCTTCTGGCTGGCCAAATAATCAACAAGACAGGTTAGCAGGAGAAAATAATACCAAGTTTAATAACATGTATACATGAGAGAAACTCAGAAATGAGCAACTCGTCCCTCTGTCTAAGCTGCTTGCTTAAGTATTGCAGCTAAAGGCGAAGGAACGTGTTGGGGGTGGGTAGTGGCCTGGGACTTCAGAGGGCAGAAGGACAATTCTTTTCAGGGTCATCTATTGATCATTTGGTCAGGGAGAGATAGAGTTTTTTTGATAAAAGGGGCTTGGTGCCCCTCCCATTGTAACATCTATTTTACATTATCTTTATAGCCATCATGATAGAAGATCTGTTCCAGGAATGAGCCACCATGTCAGATTCTTTAGGCAGTTAGTGGGGGAGGTCAAATGTCCTTATTGTCTTCAGCTCAAAATAATCCGCAAACCAGAGTGGTGCTTCCTGGGGCAGCTTGCCCTGAACACCATCATTAGAAATGCAGATTCATGGGCCTCACCCCAGACCTGCTAAATTGGAATCCGCATTTTAACAAGATCCCCAGGTGATTCTGTGCACATTAAAATTTGAGAAGCACTGTCCTATAAGATATGTTTGTAACAACCTGGTATAATAAAACAAGCACAAGATGATGAGGTGGGGCACCTGATCTTTGAACCAGCCACAGGGAAGAAAACATTTGTTTCCCTCTATCCATCTTAGGTTCATTGGCTGGGGCCCTATAAATTAGACTGACAAAAGGCAGACTAACAAGAGAAAAACAAACAAGTTTATTTACATATGCATTGCCCACATGCCTGGGAGTACCCTGTAATGAGTAACTCAAAGGGGTGGTTAGAACTTGGTTTATATATCATCTTAACAAAAGAACAATGCAGTTTTAGAGAAGTGGCGTGACAAAAGAAAAGGACTTGGAGCTTCTAGGGGCGGCAAATTGTGGGAAAGCTAATGCATGAGGAAACCAATGGTAGATAAGAGCTAGTTTTAGCAATGTTAGTATATAGATTCCTCTAGTGCCGTCTCTAGGCTGTCTCTAGGTTCTGGAGTTATCTCCAGTGAATAACTTCTGTCCTTCCTTTACAAACATATGTCCTGCTTTTAGGCAAATAAAAGATAAGGCAGAGAACTTCTCTCGTATCTGTTTCTTCTTATTTGCCTTCAGTTAAGAATAATCTGGCATATTTGGGGGTGATGTATTCTGCTACCCTTCATGGCCCTGTAACCAAAAAGCATCATGACTTTGAAAAGCTGGATGCCCTTGCCTGAGGGATATAACACATCTAGATTTTAGTTTCCACATCTGAAAAATGGGGATAATAAAATTTCCTCATTATAGGATTTGAGAGAATTAAATTGAGAGAATTAGGTAGCATAAAACCTCTAGGATACTGCCTGGAACAGATTAAGCATTAAATAATTTTTATCATCATTATTATGATTATGCATGACAGTTGTAAGGCTCAAACGAGATAATGAATACTCAAGGCTGCCACAGTTGTAAGAGATTTTTATGCAGATGTGCTGAGAAATTATTTTACAGATGTTAGGAATCATTCTTATCCAGAGCCAACTGTGAAATGATAGTTGGGAGAAAGCAGTGAAAATATAGGCTCATTGGAGAATTTGGGCTCCTGGGGCCTGATCTCACAGAGAGAATCAGCAGGAGCGAGAGAAAGCAGAATGAAATGGAGGTTCCATAGACTCACAGCCTCCCCCGCTGTTCCCAGCTCCTTCCCACTCAGGCAAGAGGAACAAGGACCCCCTCATTAGGAGAGTTAAGGGAAATTTTAGTGACTCCACCCTCTCACATCCCCAGGCGCCATGACCAGACAATGCACTCATCCGGAGGCTGCTTGTGAGTAATCTTTTCAAATTTTTTCCATTTCCAAATGTTAGGAGGCCCTGCCTTGATGCCCTTGAATGAGGAGGAAGAAAATATCTCTGAACTACACAGGCCTGTCAGCTGTCAAGCAAAGTGGCCTACTGACATGGACAGGGAAATTGAGAAGGGAAAAGCTTTCAGAAATGGTTCAAATCAACTCAGCCTTGAAGAAAAGCAGTAGGCGGATGTCCTAGGGAGGGGAATTGAGCTTGAAAGGTAAAGAAGAGAATGGGCCCAAAGTGGGAAAAGGGGACCAAGATAATCCAGCTCACAGGAGTGGATGTGAAGACGCTCGTCAGAGGAGCAGAGAAGGACACCCATGGGGAAACGAGTAACTAGTCTTGTCCCTTTAGACTTGGTTCTTGATAATTTGAATAAAACTTTGATTTTATTAATCAGAATCCTGGTGGAGAAGTCAAGAATGAAACAAATTGACTCAAACTTGGTTCTTAAAATTTAGAATTCCCAACAATGCCACAGGGACTGAAACCGGCAAACAGCTATTGATGATTAAGCAGCTAGTAACTGTGGGGGATTGGAATTTGTGAACTCAAAACATGTCTCTGCCTGAATGACATTTTGACCCCCACCCCCACTAACTGACCAAAGGAGTTTGGGATGGGAGGCCACTACTACAGACAACTAGAAGTAAGAATGGGCTAAACCCATTCTTAGTTCTAGTTACCCTTTATGAGGGATATTTACATTTGTAAAGAAAATCTCCATTTGTAAAAGTATCTTCTTCCCTGCACCAGGAAGAAGTGGGGATGGCCTTACCTAGAAACTTATCAGAATGGAAGGTGAGGATTTACATCTGCATGATAAACTTACCCATTGTTAACTGTGCTGTTTAGGTAATATACTCTCTGCCTCCCATTAGGTTCCAATAGATGACATCTCCCTGGAGCCTGGGTCACCATGGTAATGGGTGTTTGAGCTATTTTTTTTTCAGAAACTGAACCCCTTGTCCACTTCAGGCTGGATTGAGACCACCAGCCCATCAACTGGGCCCTTTTGACAGCAAGAGGCTGGAACTCCACCCTCAGGGCACGCTAATGCCGCCACTCTGTGAACGTGTCCTACGAAGAAACATGGAGCCTGTCTACGCTTGCGCAGATCATCAATTACCTCATCTTTCCTCACCTCCAATCATTTCAGACCACCTTGCCCCCTTCCCCATAAATACCCCTGAGTCCCTATTTTCCGGGAGGCAGATTTGAGACTTATTCTCCCTTGTTCCTCACCGGGCTGCCTACTGATTAAACCCTCTCTCTCTGCAATCTCATCATCTGGGTGATTGGCTTTCTGGATGGCGGGCAAAAATGGACCTGGTGCAGTAACAGGACCAGACAGGACTTGGTTTTGCTCAGTGCTACACCCAATGGATGCTACAAATACACATCTTGCCTGATTTTCCCCTGATGCTGGACTTGGGGTCCACACCTTCCTCTCTCTGCTAAGCGACCATTCTTTCTCCGGGCCTCCTCCATGCCCCTCTCACTGCTCTTCCTCTGACACTTTTATTTGGTTGTCCCCACACTGACCTGGGTCAGAGTTCTATTATCTATTTTCTGATGGAAGTCTTAATCTCAAACACTTTAGGGTCAGGAAAGGAAGATGAATGTGTTAATGAATCAGAGCTTAATAGGGAGTGGTGAGGAGCATGGAAAACTGGAAGTTATATGTTCTGCTAAATAGAATTCAAATTTCTTTTTCTGAAACCATTGTCCCAGCCAGATTTGTCCATCCCCAGTGCCTGGCTATTGTCTTTCTGAATGTCCCTCCCCAGTGTTCGAGTCAGGATCCCACCCTGTCTCAAAAAGGAAGCAAAGTTTGGATTTCTACTGAGGTCAGTGAGGTCCAGAGGGGCCAGCAGGTGCAGCAGGATCTGAGTGCAGCCATTTGTCTGATACTTCTCCACTGTCTTTGGACCCTCGGCTGGACTATTTTAGGCCCCATCCTGCTTTTTTCTTGAACTCCTCTGGGCTTCCTGGGCTTCCTGGCAGTGGCTGATGATCCAGGAGAACTGAGTCCCAAAGTCACTGGCATGAAGCATGCGCAGCAGATGCCCCCAGTACTGCCCATCACATCATCTGGCCTGTCCCTCCTTTCCTCCCCAGCTGCAATGGATGGTTGCATGTAAGCTCAGTCTCACCTTGCTAGGACAGTGTTCCACTTCAAGCAGGAGCCAGACATCTGTCAGCTTTGCTTCTCTGCCAGGACCTTGTCAGACACCATGATTATCTGCTCAGCCCGTGTGTAAGCACAGCCAGAAGTACAAGGGAATTAGGCCGACCTTTCCATCTCCTTCTTATGCTTTGTTCCTACACAACACTCAGCCCCATCTGAGCTTCTCAAAGCATCCTTTAGATTAGCACACTCTCAAAAGCATGTGCTCTGTCCTTCACTTCTTCCCTTATCCACCTGGCTGATTCCTACTCATTTTTCACAATTCTACTCATTTTTTAACTCCTCTGGAAAGCCTGTCATCATTCCTCTACCCCTTTCTTCCATCTGTGTTAGGTCCCTTCTCTGTGTTTGCACTCATCTTTGCATCTTGCCCACACAGAAGTTCTTACCCTTTTTTTCTTGTAATCAATAATTTCTTCTTTCTCTCCCACATGTATTTGAAGCTCCTTAAAGGGCAGAAGACTTGTCAATCACCTCTGTATTTGCATTCCTAGTGTTAGACAAACAGCTGGCACTCAGTAAATATTTGTTGAATGAATGAATGAATTAGTGATTTGCAGTTACACTCAGAATCCTACTCCCACCAAATATACCATTTTGCGCAAGACCAGTATCAAAAGTAGTAAATACTTCGTAGAAATTTATCAGCCACATAGAAATCATTCAATAAATGCTGAACTCTTATTTGAGCTACAAAAAAATCACTCAAGAGAATGAGGGAAATGAATACCAATACAACAAAGCTGACCACAGGAGTTTCATTATTTAATGAGTCAGAGAGTGGGTGAGCGTACGACTGGCTGCCTCAGAACCCCTGGGTTATGAGAGGGGGCCAGAGCTAGCTAGAGAGCAATATTATTCATTTAAGAAATGCTGTGGACTGCCTAGCTTACTCCAGGTGAAGTGTTTAATAAGACTGAACCTGTATGTTGAACTATCTCAATATTCGCCAAGCTGTAATTACTTTGAAAGTAAAACAATGCTTATTTGGTTTGAATAAATTTTAAAACTTTAGTATCCTGAACGTCAAATTTGAGTTCTGGGCAACAGGATGTCCTAGCAACAAATGGTCCCTAGTTCCACTGTAGGTTTTGATTGACAACAGCCTACTTGCACTGATGTTTCTCTGCTTCAACTGAATCCTGAGTCTAACCTTTAAGGATAATTGTGAAAATTACTAGGGCTAACTATAATTTTGTTGATGTATATAGGAGGAGGAAGCGTCAAAGCACTTAGGAATCTTTTAGTCAAAATTTTGAATTGGTTGCCACCTCGTCAGAGTCCTAAGGTCACTGTCACAAAGGTAGAATTGATGTTGCCCTAGTGTTTTTTTTGTAAATTCTCTGCGTCGCCTGCCAACCTCCACGAATGTATGGAGAGCGGTTTGTTAAAACAGACACAGCAGGGCCTTGGGAACTAAACTGAGACTGCCCTTCCTTTAAATGTTTGTAAACTTTAACAAATTGGTTTCTCTCCTGGAACCTTGGTTTATTTGCCTGAAACATGGGGGCAACATTGTGTATCTTGCAGCATTGAATGATATGATATAAGTCAAGAGGGCCTGGCTCAGTGGCAAAGATTCTTTGGTTGACCTGAAGGATGTAAATTATGTTAAAAATTTAATATGTTAACACCTTAAGGGGCAGTTGGGGCGAGTCTTCTATGAATAGAGTCTATCGATCCTAACTGACTCTGTTCGCGGAAGACTCACCCTAAACTGTTCAGAGAAAATTGAGAACAAGGGAGTGCTACAGAGGGATAAGTTTGGGAGGGTCGGGGTGGAGGGGGGCCAGGTGGGGACATGTGTGTGCACCTTGATAGCTGTTTCGCGCCGTAGCAATTCGCGCCATAAAATGTAACTGTCTGAATGTTTTGAATTAACCAATCATGTAAAACCGCGCCAACCTTTTCCCGCTTTATGCTCCCAAATCCTATAAAAGAACTTGCCCCCTAAGGCTCGGAGTCGACCCCTCTGTCTCCTGCGAGGGACACGAGTCGACCCGGAGCTCCGCTCAATAAACTTCTTGCGTTTGCATCAAGTTCGGTCTTCTGTGTCTGTGGGCCCGCGTCATCCCGAGACCTGGTGAGTTGGGATTTCCCTCCCCTTCCCCTTGGGAATCCAACATTTGGGGGCTCGTCCGGGATCCACGCGGTAACCCCAGACTCCGAAGACCCCTTGGAGGTAGGCCTGAGTGACTGAGTGTGTGAATGTGTGCGGCGCCGCAAAGTATTGTTTTATTGTTTTGGTTTCAGTATCGGGCAGCCGCCGCTTCGACCCGTGAGGACCGAGCGGCTGCAGTGGCAGACGTGCTGGGAACTGCAGGCTGCAACCCTGGGGGACGCCCCAAGGGACAAGGGGAGTCAGGAAAGCCTGACTACCCCCTTTCAGGTAGAAAAAGAAACGGCACTCTTTTTCCCAGGGAGGACACGAAAACCCCTCCCGTCTGAAACCGCCTTCGGTTGGCTTGTACAGACACCAACCGGGCAAAGTTGTTTTTGTCTTGCTGTGTTTTTGATGTTCATTGTTCTGTTTTTGTTCGTTACGTGGACCTCATTTGACGGGATGGGACAGACTATGACGACCCCCCTCTCTTTGACCTTAGACCACTGGACTGAAGTGAGAGCGAGAGCGCACGAATTGGCGGTAGAAATAAAAAAAGGGCGTTGGCAGACTTTTTGCACCTCTGAGTGGCCCTCCCTCAATGTGGGTTGGCCCCCTGAGGGGACGTTTAATCTAACTGTTATCCTCGCGGTGAGGGCTATTGTTTTCCAGGAGAGACCGGGGTCCCATCCTGACCAACGACCATATATTACAGTGTGGCAGGATCTGGTGCAGAACCCACTCCCGTGGGTTAAGCCATGGGTAAAAGCAGAAAAACTAAGCCCCCGAGTCCTGGCGCTGCAGGATGCGGAGACACGGCAAAAATCGAAATCAACTCGAACAGCGGAGTCGGAGACCCCTTCGGCCCCCCCCCGGGGTCTACCCTGAGATTGAGCCTCCTCCCGAATGGCCCCCTTTCTCGCCTCCCCCTTACCCCTCCCCCGCTCCAGGATCGCAATCAGGACGGAGGGCGACTGGCTCGGGTCCCTCCGCTGGAACCCGAAGCCGCCGCGGAGCCACTCCGGACGGGCCTGATACCACGGTGGCGCTCCCGCTAAGAGAGTATGGAGCTCCTGCGGGGCCCAACCAGCTGTCACCCCTCCAGTACTGGCCTTTCTCTTCCTCAGACCTGTATAACTGGAAAAATAACCATCCCCCCTTTTCAGAAAACCCCGCCGGATTAACCGCCCTGATAGAGTCCCTAATGTTTTCCCATCAGCCCACTTGGGATGACTGTCAACAGCTCTTACAGGCACTCTTCACCACGGAGGAGAGAGAAAGAATCACACAGGAAGCAAGAAAGAATATCCGAGGCACCAACGGGCAGCCGGCAACGATAGCGGAAGCGGAAGAAGGGTTTCCGCACAACCGGCCCAATTGGGACTATAACACAGCTGAAGGTAGGGAGGCGCTGTCCGTTTATCGCCGGGCTCTAGTGGCGGGTCTCCGAGGGGCCGCAAGGCGGCCCACCAATTTGGCTAAGGTAAGAGAGATCCAGCAGGGGCCCACTGAACCTCCCTCCGTTTTCCTAGAACGATTGATGGAGGCTTACCGCAGGTATACGCCCTTCGACCCATCCTCGGAAGGGCAAAAGGCCTCTGTCATTATGGCCTTTATTGGACAGTCTGCCCCAGATATAAAAAGGAGATTACAAAGGCTAGAGGGGCTGCAGGACTACGACTTGCGGGACGTGGTAAAGGAGGCTGAAAAGGTGTATCATAAAAGAGAGAGTGAGGAGGAAAAGCGAGAGAGAGAGAGAAGGGAGGCTGAAGAGAGGGAAGATAAGAGAGATAGGAGACAAGAGAAGAAACTGACCAAAATACTGGCCGCAGTGATAAAGGCGACAGGGCCAGATCATAGGCAGTCAGGGAACCTGGGCAACGCCCCACGACCAGGCTCGCGCAGACGACAGCCCTAAGACAAGGACCAATGTGCCTATTGTAAGGAGAGAGGACACTGGGCAAGGGAATGCCTGGTTCCTTGCCGGTCTCCTTGGAACACCCCTCTCCTGCCTGTAAAAAAAGCCTGGAACTGCTGATTATAGGCCGGTCCAGGATTTGAGGGAAGTGAACAAGAGAGTGCAGGACTTACACCCTACTGTGCCAAACCCATATAACCTACTCAGCTCCCTCCCCCCATCACGGAAATGGTATACTGTCCTGGACCTGAAAGATGCATTCTTCTGTCTGCGGCTGCACCCAAAGAGCCAACTACTTTTTGCTTTCGAGTGGCGCGACCCTGACATGGGGGTCGCTGGACAACTGACTTGGACAAGACTGCCTCAAGGGTTTAAAAACTCCCCCACCCTGTTCGATGAGGCCCTCCACAGGGATTTGACTGACTATAGGGTTAAAAACCCTCAAGTGACTCTTTTACAGTATGTAGATGATCTACTGTTGGCGGCGGAGACCCCGGAAGACTGTGAAGAAGGGACCAAGCGCCTCCTGGCCGAGTTGGGTGAGTTGGGGTACCGGGCGTCGAGGAAGAAGGCACAGCTGTGCCAGGAAAAAGTAGTCTATTTAGGCTACACACTAAAGGACGGCCACAGGTGGCTAACCGACGCCCGGAAAAAGACTGTGACTCAGATCCCGGCCCCAACCTCCGCTCGCCAGGTAAGGGAATTCCTGGGGACGGCCGGTTTCTGCCGGTTGTGGATCCCAGGGTTTGCTAAATCCTCCCGAGATTCGGGATCCCAAAGGTAATTGGATCTGACAACGGTCCTGCATTCGTTGCCCAGGTAAGTCAGGGACTGGCCAGTCAACTGGGGGTCAATTGGAAATTACATTGTGCTTATAGACCCCAGAGTTCAGGCCAGGTAGAGAGGATGAATAAAACAATTAAAGAGACCCTAACTAAATTGTCTATGGAGACCGGCGGTAGTGACTGGACAGCCCTCCTGCCCTTTGCCCTGTTCCGCGTCCGGAACACCCCACAGGGACCCTTAAAACTTACACCCTTTGAAATCCTCTATGGGACCCCTCCCCCTTTGGCACAAATAGGGATACATGACCCTGACATTATACCCTCTATACCCTTGTTAGCCCGCTTGAAAGCACTCGAAGCTGTCAGGCGCGACATCTGGAGCCAACTAAAGGAAGCCTACCAGCCTGGTGACCTGCTCATACCGCACCAGTTCCAGGTTGGGGACTCTGTCCTTGTGAGACGACATCGGACGGGGTCGCTAGAACCACGCTGGAAAGGGCCCTACGTGGTGCTCCTCACTACGCCTACAGCAGTTAAAGTGGACGGTATAACTTCTTGGGTTCACGCCACACACGTGAAGAAGGCACCCCAGAATGCAGCAGATCTTTGGAAGGTGGAAAAGACTGATAACCCTCTTAAGCTGCGTTTGCGTCGTGGGGACGGCAGACAGACCGTCCAATCCTAACCCCCACGCTCCTCAACTGCTCACGTGGCAAGTCGTCTCCCAGGTAGGAGATATAACCTGGTCAATCCAAAAAACTGCTTCCCCTTGGACATGGTGGCCAGACTTACACCCTGACCTTTGTAAACTGGCTATAGGAACCCCCGACTGGGATTTCATGGGTCGACGAGGGGGGGCAAAACAAGCCGGAGGATGCCACTCCCCCCTTCGCAAGGGTAAACTAAAGGCATACCCCTTTTTACGTGTGCCCCGGTCACCACAGACCTCGTTCAATTGACTCCTGGTGCGGGGGCAAAGAAGACTTCTACTGTAAAAACTGGGGATGTGAAACCAGTGGGACTACTTATTGGGAACCCTCCTCTTCTTGGGATTTAATCAGGGTTAGAGCAAATTATAGCCACCAGATGAGTCGGGGCTCAGAATGCAATACCTGGTGCCACCCCTTAACCATTCAGTTCACAGGGAAGGGAAAAACAATTAAAACCTGGATCGGGAATGGTCATTCATGGGGAATAAGATTGTACAAAGAACGGTACGATGATGGCCTGACCTTCTCTATTAGATTAAAAATAGAACCCCCCGCCAGCAGACCAATAGGGCCAAACGGGATCCTAGCCGATCAGAGGTCCCCTCTGCCCCAAAAATCCCCCGCCAGCAGACCGATAGGGTTAAATAGCCCCAAACCCCCCCAGGTAAAATCCATAACCCTAAATGGGGCCGTAGATATGGTCACCAGATCTGCTCTGCGACCACCATCTACGCCACCTCCCGCAGTACCTACTGAGCAAAGATGGCACAGACTGTTTAACTTAGTATGGGGAGCTTACTACGCCTTGAATGATTCCAACCCTGAAATGACTGAATCATGCTGGCTATGCCTAGCGGTCAGCCCCCCTTATTATGAAGGAATTGCCACCATGGGGGTCTATAATAACACCCCAGACCACACGACTTGTCTTTGGGGCAAAGAAGGGCGGCTAACCCTAACGGATGTGTCGGGGACCGGTTCAGGACTATGCTTAGGAAAAATTCCCCCAGGCTACCAGGCTCTATGTAATAAGATTGAAGTCAGCCTTCCGACTACTCCTGGTCATTTTTTGGTACCAGGACCCAATAGGTGGTGGGCCTGCACCACGGGCCTAACCCCCTGCATCTCAACTAGCGTATTCAATTCGTCACAAGATTTTTGCGTGCTTGTGCAGTTGGTGCCTAGAATTTATTATCATACTGCCAATAGTTTCGAGGATGAATTTGACCAGAGATCCAGATTATGGAAAAGAGAACCAGTATCCCTCACCCTGGCTGTACTCCTGGGACTGGGAGTTGCCGCGGGCGTAGGGACTGGCACTACGGCCTTAGTCACAGGAGAAAGGGGATTAACTGCCTTGAGCAATGCTATAGATGAAGACCTCAGGACTTTAGAACAGTCCATCTCTAAATTAGAAGAGTCCCTCACCTCCCTGTCTGAAGTAGTGCTCCAGAATAGAAGAGGATTAGATCTGCTGTTTTTAAGAGAGGGAGGACTCTGTGCAGCTCTTAGAGAAGACTGTTGTTTCTATGCAGACCACACAGGGGTGGTCCGAGATTCAATGCAAAAATTAAAGAAGAGATTGGACATGAGGCAGCGAAGCAGGGAGGCCCAACAAAGCTGGTTTGAATCCTGGTTCGCTAAGTCCCCCTGGGTGACGTCCTTACTATCCTCCCTAGCAGGGCCTTTGTTAATTCTTTTTCTACTTTTGGTTTTTGGACCGTGTGTTTTCAATAGAATCACTACTTTCATAAGAAAAAGAGTCAATGCAGTGCATGCTATGATGCTCCAACGCCATTACCAAGCTCTCCCACGCAATGAGCCACTAATAGCAGACACCGAAAACTAAGTTCTAAGATTAGAACTAGGGACACAAGAAGAAGTGGGGAATGAAGGATGTAAATTATGTTAAAAATTTAATATGTTAACACCTTAAGGGGCAGTTGGGGCGAGTCTTCTATGAATAGAGTCTATCGATCCTAACTGACTCTGTTCGCGGAAGACTCACCCTAAACTGTTCAGAGAAAATTGAGAACAAGGGAGTGCTACAGAGGGATAAGTTTGGGAGGGTCGGGGTGGAGGGGGGCCAGGTGGGGACATGTGTGTGCACCTTGATAGCTGTTTCGCGCCATAAAATGTAACTGTCTGAATGTTTTGAATTAACCAATCATGTAAAACCGCGCCAACCTTTTCCCGCTTTATGCTCCCAAATCCTATAAAAGAACTTGCCCCCTAAGGCTCGGAGTCGACCCCTCTGTCTCCTGCGAGGGACACGAGTCGACCCGGAGCTCCACTCAATAAACCTCTTGCGTTTGCATCAAGTTCGGTCTTCTGTGTCTGTGGGCCCGCGTCATCCCGAGACCTGGTGAGTTGGGATTTCCCTCCCCTTCCCCTTGGGAATCCAACAAATCCATCAAAAATAACCATCTCCTGATGCTTCACCTCCATACCCATCTTTAGTCTCCTTCTTATACATTATATTATGCATTTATTTCCTCATCTATTGTCTATTTTCTTTAATAGTCTGTGGGTTCCAGTCCTCTATACCCCAATGCCTAGATCAGTGCAGGCATACAGAGATAAACAATAAAGCTATCACCTTTGCCCTCTTTTTTTCATTCCCCATCCTCTCTCACAACTATAAAATCTCATTTCAGGAGATATGAGAATCAAAGTCGTGTTTTCATTACCGAAGGAGTCAAGCCACCTGTGCTACCACGGGCACCACCTCCTTTGCCTATTAAATCCACATCAAGATCTCATGCTCTGTCCACTTCCTCCTCTGTGTCCTGACCACATGGAGCTTCCTTAGCTTTGCATCCATTTCCACTGCCAGGAGGAAGCGGGACTTAATAGATTGCTCCCAGAACTGCCTGCCCCATCTTTGGGCCTCCAGCTCCAGCTCCCCAGTAAGTGCCCAAGTGTGGCAGTAAGCTCTGTAGCCAGTGGCTGGTATCATTATGGGCACCTGATGAGCTCTATAAGCCATTATGGCCCTTGATACATAATAAAGAATAATATACTGCCAGATGATTACTGTATGACTGCTGCTATGATGAACCATTCAGGAGGAAGTAATAGCCATGAGCAAATAGAAAAGCAAACAAAGAAACAATCTGTTGTGCTGCACCTAAAAATAAATCTAGGAACACAGAGAGATTCATCAGGTTGAAATATTTGTTGACAAAGCCACAGGGATAATATGTATGTTTAAGTGTGCCTTTTTTTGCACAGCTTCACTGTGGCGTGCTAACATACTTTTCTCCAGCCCTCACAGTCACTTGATAGCAGAGGGGGCCAGTGGGGACTGTGGGGAAGACACACACTGACCCCTTGTCATAGTTGGTGACTTGAGATGGTGACTCAGATATACTATGCCCAGGGAAGCTGGTTTCACTCTAACTCCTGACGGCCAGCAGTTGGGTGCTCAGAAATGGGCAATAATGGGGTGTTTGGTCCTTTTACAGACCTTAGTCACTCTTTATATCCTGGGCTATAATTCCTGCCTTTTAAAGTCTTGTACTTGTTAGAGACACTTGGCTGGGGGGGGTTGGGATGGCGGAGAGGGGCAGTATTTCACAATTTTTGTCTCAGGAAAGGAATATTGCTGGATGTCTGAATGCCCAATAGCAGCAAAATACACATGCAATCTTTGGGGCCAAAGATTGGAGTCCGTTAAAAACTGATGGATAAACAGTATGATTCCATTTATGGAATAACTTTGAAATGACAAAATTATAGTGATGGGGAACAAGTCAGTGGTTACCCAGAGGTAGGGTTGAGGAAGGGTAGGACTATTCAAAGGCAGCATAAGGAGTTTCTTTGTAGTGAAGGAAGAGTCTTATATCTTGATTGTGGTGGTGTTAACACAAATTTACATGTGTTGAAATTTCATAGTAATTATACACCAGCACCAACAACGACAGCAACAAAACCTGATCAAAACCAAATACGAGCTATAGTTTAATCAATAGCATTGTGCCACTGCCAATCTCCTGGTTTTGAAAATGCACTGCTATGTAAAATGTTATCACTGGGGAAAGCTGGGTGAAGCATACACAGAAACTCTCTGTATTCTTTTTGCAATTTCTGTGAGTCTAAAGTTAGTTTATAATAAAAAATTTAAAAACTGAAGCAAACAATTACCACACCCGATGGCAGAGGTTCTGGTTCTGGTATGTGGAGCAACCACACTTCCCTTATCTCTCCAACTGCTGTGACTACAATACCTGGAGGAGCTATTGTAGGACTCTGAAAAATAAATAGTACTGTCTGAATTGGGAAAGAAGACCAGAATTCAAAATGCCATCAAGATAGTGGTGAATTTACATGTTTTTCCTGCAGTATCCCCTGGCCTGAATGCAATTCAAACTGAAACCTAGGGGCGGCCATCAACACAGAGAGACCTCCAGGAAAAGCCTTCCAGTTCTCACTCCAGGAGTTGGAAAGGGCAGTCTAAAATCTCAAAAAGAATGTGAAAATCCCCTAGGGCTTTTTTGTTGTTGTTGTTTGGGTTGGTTAGTTGGGTGGGTTTTTTCCTATGTCATCTCATGCCCGGTCCCCACACAATAACATGGTGGTAGTAGCAGAGGCCCCTCCAGTCAGTGGGGTTGGGATCCTAAGAGTGTGGAGTGAACCATCATTGTCTTTCTCCATGTCCTCCTTCCACTTGACCCAAGGTATAGGCGAAGTCTTAGAAGTACAGGGCAGGGAAAGGGAAATGAAGCCACAGCACTTTGTCTGGAGGAGAAAAAGGAGAAGCACCAGGAGCCCTTTGGAATCTGCTAAAAACTGATGAACGTACGATACCTGGGAGACTGTGAAGAGGGAGGATATCAAGAAAACTACCCCATAAAGTTGTATAAAAACTCCTGGGCTCACATTCAAGCTATACGCTCATGGATCTGATTCTACTGTGCATAAGAAAGATGTAGAGAACTGAACTAACAAATAGATCATTGTCCAGGTCCCAGACTGACCACAGGGTGGCACATACCTGGCACAAATATGAATAGCACTTCAAGACATGGAACACTGAACTGAGATTGGATCTACAGCCCACAGAAGGCACGTTGAAACTTGTAGTCTGTACCTAGCCAGGTGAATTGACTACTAAAACAACAGTACCTACATTTTCCATTGAATTTAAATAAAACCCAGAAGTCCATACCATAATATTCAAAATACCAGGAAACAAATCCAAAATTACTTGCCTTACAAAAAACCAGGAAAAGCTCAATTTGCACGGGAAAAGATAATTAACAGACACAAATGCCAATACGACACTGCTGTTGGAATTATCTGATAAGGACTGTACAGCAGTTCTTATACAAATGATCCAATAAGCAATAATAAACACTAAAAACAATTGAAAACCAGAAAGCCAACAAAGAAATACAATATGTAAAGGAGAACCAAATAGAAATTTTAGAACTGAAAAATATAATAACCAAAATTAAAAACTCACTGGATAGGCTCAATAGCAACAATGGAGAGAATAAAGATTGAAAAAAAAAATGAACAGAGCTCCAAGGACCTGTGTGGCAATAACAAAAGGTTTGACATTCATGTCACTGGAATTCTAGAAGTGGAGAAGAAAAAGTACAGTGTAGGAAAAATATTTCAAGAAGAGATGACTGAAAACTTCTTAATTTTGGCAAAAGACATAAACTTCTAGACCCAAAGTCAATAAAACCCACCCCGGATAAACCCAAAGAAATCTGTACCCAAACACATCATAATCAAACTGCTGAAAATTAAAGACAAAGAAAATATCATGAAAACATCAGAGGAAAACAGCACATTATCTTTAAAGAAACAGGGATTTCAAATTACTGCAGATTTCTCATCAGAAATCATGAAGGCCAGAAAGAAGTAGCACAACATTTTTAAACTCCTGAAAGGAAAGAACTGTTGACCAAGAATTCTACATACAGTGAAAATATCCTCTGGAATTAAAGGGAAATTCCATTTCCCTTTAAGACATTCCCACATGAAGGAAAATTAAGACAATTTGTTGGTAGCATATTTTCTCAAACAGAATTGCTGATGGAAGTTCTTCAGACAGGAAGGAACTGATATTAGAACGAAAGTTGGAACATCAGCAATGAAGGAAGAGCAACAGAAATGGTAAATATCTTGGTAAATATGATAGACTACGGTTACTGAGTGAAGGCTCGCTGCCTGATGCACGTAGAAGCCAATACTACAGCATTGGCTTTTGAGAGAAGAAAGAGCTTTATTGCAGGGTTGACCAGCAATGAGACAGGAGGCAGGGCTCAAATCTGTCTCTCTGAGCTGAAGTGGGAATAGACTCTTAAGGAGTTGGGAGTGGGAGTGGTTATATAATGTTAGCTTGGAGGAACCTGATTGGAGGGTGGGAGCGTAACGGTCTTATAAATCCAATGTGCTGCAAATCAAGGGACCCCTCACTTCTCATTAGGTTCCCTGTCCTGCTTTCTCTTCACATTGAGTTCTTTAGTTAGGGAACTTTTGGTTCCTAGGCAGCTTGAGGTCATTAAGGACAAGGTTTCCGTCTTCTGAACATGCTCCAGCTACATGACTTGCAGATTTTGCTCATTGCCCCTGCAAGAGAACTTTTGATACAACATTGTTATTGATAAAATAAGGCTAGTACAAATTGGCCTATGATGGTTACACTATTCTCCTCTCCTTAAGTTTTAAAAATATATTCAACTGTTGAAAGCAAAAATTTTAATATTGTCTGATGAGGTTTTTAAGGTAAGTTGTAGTATGTAAGCCGACTATAACATAAAAGAGGGAAAGTAAATGGACTAAATGATGGTAAATTTTATAAATTCTACTTCATGTGGTAAAATTCTTGGAAGTCAATCAAAAATAAAGTATGCATATTATAATTGTGAGAGTGGCCACTAAAAATCTTCATAAACAGATAAAGTCAAAATCACTAAGTTAAAATGTAATAAAAAACATAAAAGTCACCCAACAAAGGCAAGAAAGGAGTAACAAAGGAATGAAAAATAGAGGAAACAGTCAGAAAACAGACAATAAAATAGTAAACCTAAATCTAAACCCATCAATAATTATATTGAATGAGAAAGGTCTAAACACAACAATTTAATGAGAGAAGTTTTCAGAATGGATTTTTAAAATGACCCAACTATATGCTGTCTACATCAAACTCACTTTAAATATAACAAAACAGGTAAGTTACAGTAAAAGGATGGACGATTACATCCCATGTAAACATTAATCCAAAGAGACCTGTAGTGGCTATATCAACATTAGACAAAGACGACTTCAGAGTAGAGAAAATTACCAGGGATTGTGAGAGTCATTGCATATTGACCAAAGATCCAATTCACACACACACAAAATAACAATCCTACATGCATGTATACCTAGAAACAGAGCTTCAACATGCAAAAACTGACACAAATTAAAGGAGAAATGGCAAGATTCACAATTGTATTTGGAGAATTTAACACACATCGCTCAGTAGTAGCTAGAACTAGTAGACAGACTATTGGCAAGGATATTGAAGAATTGAGCAAAACTATCAACCAACTGGATCTAATTGGCATTTGTAGAACCACTCCACCCAAAAACAGCAGAATATACATTCTTTTTAGGTCCACATGGAGCATTCACAAAGACAGTGCATATTCTGGGTCATGAAACAAATTTTAATACATTTAAAATACTTAAATCCTACAAAGTATGTTTTCAGACTTTAATTGAATTAAACTAGAAATCAGTAACAGATAACTGGAAAATCTCCAAACACCTGGATATCAAACAACACACTTCTAAATAGTCCATAGGTCAAAGAGGAAGTCCAAGGTGAAATAGAAAAAAAATTGAACTTAAAGAAAATTAAAATACAAAGATATCAAGAGTTGTGCAGTGCAGCTTAAGCAGTGCTTGGAATGAAATTCATAGCAATAAATGCTCTTATTAGAAAAGAAGAAAAGTCTCAAATAAATAATTTATGCTTCTAACTAATAACTCAGAAAAAGAAGAGCAAAATAAAGTTAAAACAAGCATAAAGAAGGAAATAATAAAGATAAGAGTAAAATTCAATAAAATTGTAAACAAAGAATTAAAAATCAATGAGAGCAGAAGTTAGTTCTTTGAAAAGATCAATAAAATTGATAAACCTTTATCAAGACTGGTAAAAAAGAGAAGACACAAATTGCCAATTATAGAAATGAAAGAAGGCATTTCACTAAAGATGCTTTAAATATTTTGTGTGTGTGTGTGTGTGAGGTGGATCAGCCCTGAGCTAACATCCAATGCCAATCCTCCTTTTTTTTTGCTGAGGAAGACTGGCCCTGGGCTAACATCAGTGCCCATCTTCCTCTACTTTCTATGGGACACCGCCATAGCATGGCTTAACAAGCAATGAGTTGGTGCACGCCCGGATCTGAACCGGCGAATGCTGGACCGCTGCAGCAGAGCGCGTGCACTTAACTGCTTGCACCACTAGGCCAGCCCCAGATGCTTTAAATATTTAAAAGGGTAATAAGTGAATATTATTCCCAACTCTTTGCACTCTAGTCAATAAATTATCTGAAATGGTGTAATTCCTTGAAAACTATAAACTACCCATACTCACACAAGATGAAATAGGTAAATTAAATAGTCTATAAATATTAAAGAAATTGAATTTTCAGTTTAAAGATCTTCTGAAAAAGAAACCCCCATGCCCAAATGGTTTCACGGGTGAGTTATATCAAATATTTAAAAAAATAACACCAATTATACACAATGTTTCTCAGATAACAGAAGAAAAGGAAACATCTCCCAAATCACATTTTGAAGCCCACATAACCCTCTACTAAAAGATGCCTACTAGACAAAGATGTAGAAATAAGGAAAACTACAGACAAATATCCTTCATTAAAAGATGCAAAAATCATCAACAAAATATTACCAAATTATGTGACATGATATAATCATAATCATAATACACCACAACCAAGTGGGATTTATCCCAAGAGAATAGGCTAGTTCAACATTTTAAAAGCAATCAATGTGATCCACCATATTCAGTATCTAAAGAAGAAAAAAATACATTACCAGAACAATTGATGAAAGAAAATAATTTAAGAAAATTCCATATCCAATCATGATAAAACCTAGGACTAGAAGGAAACTTCCTCAATATGATAAAGGGCATCTACAAAAACAAACAAACAAACAAACAAAAACCTACAACTAATATCATTCCTAATAGTGAATGACTGAATGCTTTCTTTTTAAGATTGGAAAAGATAAGGATTCCATTCTCACTATTCCTATTCAACAAAGTACTGGAAATTTCAGCCAATGCAATATGCAATAAACAGAAATTATTTTAAAAAATAAATTAGAGGGTGGCTGGCCCCGTAGCATAGCAGTTAAGTGCGCAAGCTCTGCTGCTGGCAGCCCGGGTTCGGATCCTGGGCGCACATGAATGCACCGCTTGTCAGGCCATGTTGTGGTGGCGTCCCATATAAAGTGGAGGAAGATGGGCACAGATGTTGGCTCAGGGCTGGTCTTCCTCAGCAAAAAGAGGATTGGCATGGATGTTAGCTCAGGGCTGATCTTCCTCACACACGATATAATAAATAAATAAATAAATTAGAAATGAAGAAATAAAACTAACCCTATTTACAGATGTCATAATTGTCTACACAGAAAATCCCAGAGAATAAAAAAATAATAAAACAAACATAAAAGCCTTCTGGAAATAATAATAAATTTATTAAAGTTTAGTAAAGTTACAGGACATAAATCAATACAGAAAATTCAGTCTTTTTTCTATATACTAATAATGAAAAATTAAAAACAGAAGTTAAAATAATACCATTTACAATAGCTCCAACAAAAAACGAAATGCTTTCATATAAATCTAACAAATCTCATGTCGGATTTATATACTGAAAACTAAAAGCCATTGTGGAAACAAATTGAAGACCTAAATAAATGGAGAGGCCTGCCATGTGGCTCTGGACTGAATGTTTGCGTCCTCCCCAAAATTCGTATGTTGAAGCCTAATCCCCAATGTGATATTTGGAGGTGAGGCCTTTGGGAGGTAATTAGGTCATGAAGCTGGAGCCCTCATGAATGAGATTAGTGCCCTTATAAGAAGAAACATGAGAGAGATGATCTCTCTCTTGGTCATGTGAGGATACAGCGAGTCATAGGGAGTGACTTTCACTATCAGTCAGGAAGTGGGCCCTCACCAGACAACGGATCTGCCAGCACATTGATCTTAGATTTTCCAGCTTCCAGAACTGTGAGGAATAAATGTCTCTTGTTAAAACCACTCAATCTATGGAGTTTTTATTATAGCAGCCCTACTAAGACTCATGTTCATGGATTAGAAAATTCGATATAGTCAAGACATTAATTCTTCCCAACTTGATCCATTTACATGAATGCAATGAATGAATGCAATTTACATGAATGAATGCAATACTGACCAAAATTTCAGCAAAACATATTGTAAATTTAGACAAATTCATTCTAAAATTTATTCGGAAAGGCAAAGGAACTTGAATAGCTAGAGCAATTTTAATAAAGAAGAATAAATTTAGAGAAATCACACTGTCCAAATTTAAGACTTGCTGTAAGCCTACAGTAATCAAGATATTGTGGTATCGGTGAAGGAATAAACCAATCAATGAAACAGAATAGAGTGTTTACAAATAGACTCACAGAAATATGACCAATTAATATTTGACAAAGCTGCAAAAACTATTCAATGGAGAAAAGATAGTCTTTTCAACAAATGATGTTAGAACAATTCAACATATATAGACAAGAAAATGAACCTTAGCATACATCTCACATCTTGTACAAAAATTAATTTAGAATTGATCATATATATAACTGTACAATGCAAGACTATAAATATCTTAGGAGAAAAATCTTCGTGTCCTAGGACTATACAAAGAATTAGAATTCTCAGACATGACACCAAAAGCCCGAGAAATAAAAAAAGTTTTTTTGATAAATTGAACCACCAAATTTAACTTTTGCTCTGCACAAGGCACTATGAGAAGAATGAAAAAACAAACTACAGATTGGAAGAATATATTTATAAATCACATATCTGACAAAAGATGTCTACCCATAATAATAAAGAACTCTGAAAACTCATACTGAAAAAATAAACAACACAATTTTTTTTTAAATGGGCAAAATATGTTAACAGACACTTCACCAAAGAAGATATATGGATGGCAAATAATCACATGACACATGAAAAGATTTTCAACATGATTGGCTACCAAATGCAAATTAAAATCATGATGAAATATGACTGCCATCTATTGAATATCCAAACTAAAAATTACTGACAATATCAAGGGCTGGAGAAGATGTGGAACAACTAGATCTCTCAGATATTGCTGGTGGGAATGTAGAATGATGCAGACACTATGGAAAATTTGTTGATAGTTTCTTCTAGAATTAATCATGCACTCACTATATGGCCCAGCAATCTCACTTCTAGGCATTGACCCTAGAGAAATGAAAACTTATGTTCACACAAAAACCTGTACATGAATATTTACAGCAGCTTCATTCTTAATCACCAAAAACTGGAAATAACCCAAATGTCTCTCAGCTAAGGAATGGATAAACAAATCGTGCTACATCCACACCAGGGAACATCCCTCAGCCATAATAAGGAACAACTATTGACACATACAAAAAACATGGATGAATCTCCAAAAGCATTATGCTGAGTGATAGAAACCAATCTCAAAAGGTTACGTATCATATGATTTCATTCGTATGTTATTCCCCAAAAGGCAAAACTATTGTGATGGAAAACAGATCAGTACTTACCAGACATTGTGGGTGGGTGGGAAAAGTAAGTATAAAGAGATAGTATGAGGGAGTTTTTTGAAGTGAGGGTATTGATCTGTATGCTGATTATGGTGGTGGTTGCAAAATCTATACATGTATTAAAATTCATAGAAATGACAGTAATCAAGACAATGTGGTATTGGCAAAAGAATAGACAAATAAATCAATGGAACACAATAGACAGCCCAGAAATTGGCCCATAAAAATATAGTCCATTGAGCTTTGACAAAGGAACAAAGGCAATTCAATGGAGAGAAGATCGTCTTTCCAACAAATGTTGCTGGAACAACTGGACATGCACATACAAAAAAAATGAATCTAGACACAGACCTTACACCTTTCACAAAAGTTAATTCAAAATGGATCATAGATTTAAACGTAAATGCAAAACTATAAAACTTGTAGAAGATAATATAGGGGAAAAATCTAGGTGACCTTGGATTTGGTGCTGACTCTTTAATACAACACAAAAGCACAATCCATGGAACAAAAAATTGATAAGCTAGACATCATTAAAATTAAAAACTTTTGCTCTAAGAAAGACGTTGTTAAATAAATGAAAAAACAAGCCACAGACTGGAATAAAATAGTTGTCAAAGACATATCAAATAAAAGTCTAGTATCCAAAATATATAAAGAACTCTTAAAACTCAAAAATAAGGGAGCAAGCAACTCAATTAAAATGGGCAAAAGATCTGATCAAACAACTCACCAAAGAAGACAAACAGATGGCAAATAAGCATATGAAAAGATGTTAAACATCATATGCCATTAGGTAATGGCAAATTAAAATAACAATGATGAATCGCTACACACCAAATTAAACAGCTAATATCCAGAACACTGACAACATTAAATCCTAGTGAGCACTTAGAGTGACAGGAACTCAATCATTGTTTGTGGAAGTGCAAAATGGTACAGCCACTTTGGAAGACAGTCTAGCAGTATCTTACAAAGCTAAACAGTCTTACCATACAATCCAGAAATCCACCTCTCCTTGCAGGTCCAAGCAAAAACCTGCACACGAATTTCATCACCAACAAATATTGGAAGGAACCAAGATGTCCTTCAGTAGGTGAATGGATACATAAACAGTGGTACATATAGATAATGGAATATTACTCAGCACTGAAAAGAAACGAGCCATCAGGCCACAAAAACACAGGGAGGAACCTTAAATGTATACTACTAAATGAAAGAAATCAGTCTGAAAGCGCCACATTCTGAATGATTCCAACTATATGACATTCTGATTTAGGCAAAATTATAGAGAAAGTAAAAGGGATTGAGGGGAGAGGGGAGGGATGATAGGCAGAGCATGGGATTCTTAGGACAGTGAAGCTATTCTGTATGATATTGTAATGGTGAATATGACATTTGCCTTGGTCAAAACCCACAGAATTGTACAACACAAAGAGTGAATCCTAATGTAAAGTATGGGATTTAGTTAATCATAATACATCAACATTGGTTCATCAATTATAACAAATGCATCACATTAATACAAGATATTAATAACTGTATGGGCTATAGGGTAGAGGGATAGAGGGGTGGTATATAGGAACTCTGCACTGTCTGTTTTTCTGAAAAGCTAAAATTGCTCTAAAAAATAAAATCTATTAATTAAAAAGTCATAGAATTGTACACTAAAAGAAAAAATCTATTTTACTGTATCGATCATTTAAAACACAAATTGAAAATAAAAGCAACCTAGTGTACCCTGAGGGGGGATGTTTATGTGTGCCTATGGGCAAATCCACTCATTCATCACTCAACAAATATTTATTTAGAGCCCCATGGACCACTTATGAAATATAAAGTAAAATATCTACTCAGAGTATCATCATTTATTCTTTCTCTTCTTCACTCAATTAATTAATGTCACTTACTCTCCATCTTGTGAGACTCTCCAGTCCTGTGGAGCTTTTTTCCTTCTACCATAATCAGATTAGATTTTCTGGCTGATCATTTTCTCCATTTTCTGGCCGTCATCCTTGCCTCTCTTATCCTTTTGCCAAACCCCCTTGGCAAGTGCGCAACCACTCAACTATCTTCCTTCTTCATCTCCACATGTAAGCTACTGAGCACCACTAGAAAAAGCCCCCGTCCCCTTGGGGTGGTGATCATTGCAGCATCTCTGATTTCAAAGAGGTGCCCCACACTGCTCAGTACTCCTGTTACATTTTTGTTATGAGATCTTCTTCCACAATGTTGATTTTAAACCTTCTCCATTTTTTGTATATATCTGACCTTAGCATCCTGCATTCCCTCAGCAGCTGGCATGTCATCACAAATGAAATAGGAGTCGTCACATGAGATCTACAGAAATTCCCACTGCCAGAGAGGCAAACAGCCTCATCCAGAATCATTATTCCTTGTTTCTGCCTATTGAAATGGATGGCCTATTCCTCCAGGTCTCCTCTTGCCTCTGCGGGACCTCATCCTATTAATTACTCCTCTCTCTGTTATCATTCTGTTATTTTCAAAGTAACCCTCTCTGTAAGATTTTTCCCAATAGCATTTACACCTTATCAAAACTTTTCCAGTTTTGAAAAAAAAAATCCCTGTTCAAATAAACATTAGAGCTTCTATCCTATTTTCTCTTCTGCCATTATCTCTGATTCATCACTTTCCATTCACTTCTCCATCAAAGTCATCTGATTCTTTTTCATAAAATTGTACTCAGAAAGGTACTAATGAACTGTTTAATGCCAAATCTAAAGGGCACTTTTTCATCTTTATTTTCCTTGATCTCTTCTCAGCACTTCAAATTTTCTTCTCTTAGTTTCTGTGATTTATACTCCTACTCTATTGCTCACTTTTATTTGTTTGTTTGCTCCTTCATAGCCTCCATTGTTAGCTTTTATTCTTCATCCTTTACTTAAATGTTGGTCTTCATACTCAACACGTGGTCTCCAGTCAACCTTTTTCACACCCATAGATTCAACTATGCATCTTAACTCCAGTGAATGTCTCTCTCCTGAACCTCCCACCTGTCTCCTCTACTTATATTTCCAAAAGTACCTCAAAATTAAAATGAAAAATTGAATTCATTATCCTCTCTTTTCCAATAGTTCCTGTCTTAATTGTCTTTCCAATCAACTAAGACTGAATCCTGGGTCATCCCTAACAATCACTCTCTCTAACTCCTCATAGTCAATCAATTCTTAAGCCTTGTGATGCTACCACCCAAATATCTCTTGAATACTATATATTTCTCCAATGTTGATCACAACCTAAATAAACTCATTATTATATCATACAAATTTTGAATCCAGTCCCTTAACTTGTCTCTTGCCTTCAACTTCCTCCACCTCTGGTGTATTTTTTCACACAGCAGCTGAGGTTATCTTTCTCAAGCAAGGTTCTGATTACACTTGTCTGCTAACGACCTCACTGACTCTTAGGTTTAAACTAAAATTTCATCTCCTTAACAGAGCTGACAGTCTTTCATAATTTGACCCCTTCAGAGCTCTTCTGTCTCAGCTCTCACTCCTTTCCATTCACACTCTATTATTTTCAGCCAATCTAAACTATGTGTAGTTTCCGGAGCACACTGTTCCAGCTCATGTCTCCAGCCTTTTGAGAATGATGCCCCCACTCCATGGAATGCTCTTGAACTCTTTTATACCACACTAGCTTCTATTTTCCTTTATTGCTCAGTTCAGATACCAGCTTCTCTAGACATCTTTTTCTGAAATAAGTACTGCCATAATACTCCGTATTTATTTCTATCATAGCCCTTGTCAAGCTATGATGTAATGGTTAGTTCCTTGCCTCCTGTCCCACTAATGAAACTTCTTGGAGGCAAATTTAAAAGGCTGTATTTTATTGATCTCTGTGTTCTTGGTGTCTAACTGAGTGAACAACCAAGAAATATTTGAAGAAGAAAGTTAGGAAATCAGGAAGGGGAGATGAAAAGAAGAAAGGAAGGAAGGAAAGGAGGGAGAGAAGGAGTGAGGGAGGGAGAAAAGAAGGAAAGAAAGAAGGAAGAGAGGGAGGGAGAGAGGGTGGACTACTCAAGTACATGCCCTCTAAGATTACAGCTATATAAAGTTGCACAAATACTAACAGATATTTTGTTCCTGGCATAGGATTATGAGTGGTAGTTTTGAAACAAAGTTTTCTAATGTTGTTATATTGTTTTCATAATTAAAACAAAACTAGTTTATTTCTACAGATGCTTGACAGTCAGCCCCCTGTACGGCAGAGACTCTTCTGTGTTCCCCAAAAGGTGTTACCTCTTCTTCATGGCCACACCTACACTGGATTTCTTATCCTCTTTCTCTGCTAGGGTGGCCATGGGATCAACTTTCAGCAAAGAGAATGTGAACAGTAGTGATGTGTACCACTTCAAGGCTTAGCCCAAAAATATCCTCCCACAGTGACCAGAAAGAACTTCAAGAACCTCAAGAAGGGAAGAACCACTAAGATCAAAGAATCCTGGGTCCTTGAATGATGGCTTGGAAAGCCACCCAACCAGACACCCTTGATTGGACTTTACATGGATGAGAAATGTGTATCTATTGCGGTAAATCATTGAGGTTTGAGAATTTATCTATATGGCAGTTAAGCTAAAGTAATACACTTGCTAAACAGTTTAATATGGTCCCATTTAGAATCTGAGATCATCTTAATTTATAAATGGCTTGTTCTAGGTCGTATGAGAAACTATCACCAAACTTGATTCCTACAGCTCTTGAATGATGGAATTTATAAATTGGTAAAAAATACTCCATCATGGACTGTTTCAGCTCAAGGAGATAACAGAGATCTTACTGTCCATCCTCTCCACATTGCACGTGAGAATCCTGAGGTGCAGAAAGGGAAAGACTGAGTCTGGTGTGGCTGAGTTAAGTCTTGCTTCCAAGTCGCCTAACTCACATGTGAGAATTTGGGACAACTCATTCTCCATTGACGATGCAGGAAATATGTGTGCTCTGGTTGTCTAAATGCAATCCTCTCCCTCAAAACCCCATGGGCTTTCTTCCTGAAACTGCCCCTGTGGTTGAGGAAGATACCTTCTCAGATAGAGAAGAAGAGTTCTTTGATCAAGAGCATTTAAGGAGCTGTACTCCCCTGATAGAACATTTAGAACAACCAGTCCTCAGTTCGGAATGTTTTTGCAACCTTGGAGGGGCAATGAGCTTTCTAAATAAGATGCAAAAAAAATCACATAGTATCAGGTAAAAATGAACTAATTTTGCTACATCATATTTAAGGAGTCCTGTTCAACAAAGGATGCTGTAGATTTTGTTAACCAATGACAGAGAAGATTGTGGAAAAATAGAATCCCTCATCTACTTCTGATAGAAGTGTGAAATGAGATGTCATTTGGAGCTATCTGGGAGTACCTAGTGAAATTACATGTGTATGCATTCTATGATCCAGCAATACACAAAGAAAACTCCTGCATAGATTGACAAGAAGACATGCAAAAGGATGGAGAGATTTATTTGTTCATCGCTAGAGGAATGAAAGTAAAATGTGAGGGATGAATACCGGAACGCAATGCAGGACTAAGAAACATCAAAGAAGAGCTGTATAGAGCAACACAGTTAATATTAAAAACAAAGCAAAACAAATCCTGAGGGAATAAAGTATAAAACAAAGCAATATATGTGTGCATAAGATATGTGTATAAAATGTAATTTTAAATACATAGGAAACAGCATAAAATATATTTTTCTTTTTCATCAAGAATGTTTTAGAGCATACATATGTGTGCATAATATAACAAAAACCCCATATATTTGCCACTCAGCTTAAGAAATAAAACATTACAAATAAAATTCAATTCTACATGTAATTTAAAGTTAAATCTCCAAGTACATATTCTTCTCTCCCCGACCAGAGTTTAAAGCTATTCTGACCTTGCTGATCATTTCTACTCATGCCTCCATACTTTTACGACATACGTATTTCTGCAGAAAAAATATATAGTATTATTTTACGTGTTTAAAGCTTTATAAAAAGACATCATAAAGTACTGACCCTTTAGAAACTAGATTGATTTATTCAACATTACGTTCAAGAAATTTTTTTTGTTGTTACTTGCTCATCTAGTATATTCATTTTGACTGCAGAGTATTTTATTGTATGAATATGCCATATATTATTCTCCTTGTCTTGTTGATGGACAGATTTTTTTTTTTTGCTGTTTTAATGTTTTCTAACATTGTGAAATTTTGGGTTGTACATTTTTGTTTGTCCATCACCATATATATGACTCCCTTCAACCCTTGTGCCCACCCCCCACCCCCACTGCCCCTGGTAACCACAGTTCAGTTTTCTCTGTCCATGTGTTGGTTTATATTCCACATATGAGTGAGAACATACAGTGTTTGTCTTTCTCTTTCTGGCTTATTTCACTTAACATAATACGCTCCAGACCCATCCATGTTGTTGCAAATGGGACGATTTTGTCTTTTTTTATGGCTGAGTAGTATTCCATTGTATATATATACCACATTTTCTTAATCCAATCGTCAGTCGAGGGACACTTATGTTGCTTCCACTTCTTGGCTATGGTGAATAATGCTGCAATGAACATAGGGGTGCATAAGCCTCTTTGGATTGTTGATTTCAGGTGCATTGGATAGATTCCCAGTAGTGGGATGGCTGGATCATAGGGCATCTCTATTTTTAATTCTTTGAGGAATCTCCATACCGTTTTCCATAGAGGCTGCACCAATTTGCATTCCCACCAGCTGTGTATGAGGGTTCCTGTTTCTCCACATCCTCTCCAACATTTGTTGTTTTTTGTCTTGGTGATTATAGCCATTCTAACGGGCGTGAGGTGGTATCTTAGTGTTGTTTTGATTTACATTTCCCTGATGATTAGTGATGTTGAGCATCTTTTCATGTGCCTATTGGCCATCTGTATATCTTCCTTGGAGAAGTGTCTGTTCATTTCCTCTGCCCATTTTTTGATCGGGTTGTTTGTTTTTTTGTTGTTCAATTGTGTGAGTTCTTTATATATTATGGAGATCAACCCCTTGTCAGATGTATGTTTTGCAAATATTCTCTCCCAGCTGGTTGGTTGTCTGTTCATCTTGATTCTGGTTTCATTTGTCTTATAAAAGCTCTTTAATCTGATAAAGTCCCACTTGTTTATTTTTTCTTTAGTTTCCCTAGTCTGGGTAGGCATGCCATCTGAAAAGATTCCTTTAAAACCAATGTCAAATAGTGTGTTGCCAATATTTTCTTCTATGAGTTTTATAGTTTCAGGTCTCACCTTCAGGTCTCTGATCCATTTTGAGTTAATTTTTGTGAATGGTGATAGCACATAGTCCACTTTCATTCTTTTGCATGTGGCTGTCCAGTTTTCCCAACACCATTTATTGAAGAGACTTAGCACTTTTGTCGAAAATTAGCTGTCCGTATATGTGTGGTTTTATTTCTGGGCTTTCAATTCTGTTCCATTGATCTGTGTGTCTGTTTTTGTACCAGTACCATGCTGTTTTGATTACTATTGCTTTGTAGTATGTTTTGAAGTCAGGAATTGTGATGCCTCCTGCTTTGTTCTTTTTCTTTAGGATTTCTTTAGCTATTCGGGGTCTTTTGTTGCCCCATATAAATTTTAGTATTCTTTTTTCTATTTCTGTGAAGAATGTCATTGGGATTCTGATTGGGATTGCATTGAATCTGTAGATTGCTTTAGGTAATATAGACATTTTAACTATGTTTATTCTTCCAATCCACGTGCATGGGATATCTTTCCATTTCTTTATGTCATCGTGGATTTCCCTCAATAATGTCTTGTAGTTCTCATTGTATAGGTCCTTCACCTCCTTGGTAAGATTTATTCCTAGGTATTTTATTCTTTTTGATGCAATTGTAAATGGTATTATCATTTTGAGCTCTCTTTCTGTTAGTTCATTATTAGCATATAGAAATGCAACTGATTTTTGTAGATTGATTTTGTACCCTGCAACTTTGCTGTAGTTGTTGATTGTTTCTAACAGTTTTCCAACAGATTCTTTAGGGTTTTCTATATATACAATCATGTCATCTGCAAATAGTGAGAGTTTCACTCTTCGTTACCTATTTGGATTCCTTTTATTCCTTTTTCTTGCCTAATTGCTCTGGCCAAGACCTCCAGTACTATGTTGAACAGGAGTGGTGAGAGTGGGCAGCCCTGCCTCGTTCCTGTTCTCAGAGGAATGGCTTTCAGTCTTTCCCCGTTGAGTATGATGTTAGCTGTGGGTTTGTCATATATGGCCTTTATTATGTTGAGGTACTTTCCTTCTATTCCCACTTTATTGAGAGTTTTTATCATAAATGGATGTTGTATCTTGTCAAATGCCTTCTCTGCATCTATTGAGATGATCATGTGGTTTTTATTCTTTGTTTTGTTGATGTGATGTATCACGTTGATTGATTTGCAGATGTTGAACCATCCCTGCATCTCTGATATAAATCCCACTTGATCATGGTGTATGATCTTTTTAATATATTGTTGTATTCAGTTTGCCAATATTTTGTTGAGGATTTTTGCATCAATGTTCATCAGTGATATTGGCCTGTAATTTTCTTTCTTTGTATTGTCTTTGTCTGGTTTTGGTATCAGGGTGATGTTGGCCTCATAGAATGATTCAGGAAGTGTTCCATCTTCCTCTATTTTTTGGAATAGTTTGAGGAGGATGGGTATTAAATCTTCTTTGAATGTTTGGTAAAATTTACTGGAGAAGCCATCTGGTCCTGGACTTTTATTTTTTGGGAGGTTTTTGATTACTATTTCAATCTCTTTACTTGTTATTGGTCTATTCAGATTCTCCATTTCTTCTTGGTTCAATTTTGGGAGGTTGTATAAGTCTAAGAATTTATCAATTTCTTCTAGATTGTCCAATTTGTTGGCATATAATTTCTCATAGTATTCTCTTATAATCCTCTGTATTTCCATGGTATCCATTGTAATTTCTCCTCTTTCATTTCTAATTTTATTTACTTGAGCCTTTTCTCTTTTTTTCTTAGTAAGCCTGGCTAAGGGTTTGTCTATTTTATTTATCTTCTCGAAGAACCAACTCTTTGTTTCATTAATCCTTTCTACTGTTTTTTTGGTCTCAATATCATTTATTTCTGCTCTGATTTTTATTATTTCTCTCCTTCTGCTGGCTTTGGGCTTTGTTTGTTCTTCTTTTTCTAGTTCTGTTAGGTGTAATTTAAGGTTGCCTATTAGGGCTTTTTCTTGTTTGTTAAGGTGGGCTTGTATCGCTATGAGTTTCCCTCTCAGGACCGCTTTTGCTGCATCCCATATGGTTTGATATGGCATGTTATCATTTTCGTTTGTTTCCAGATAGTTTTTGATTTCTCCTTTAATTTCATCAATGATCCATTGGTTGTTCAGTAGCATGTTGTTTAATCTCCACATTTTTGTCACTTTCCCAGTTTTTTTTTTCCTGGTTCATTTCCAGTTTCATAGCCTTATGGTCTGAAAAGATGCTTGTTATGATTTCAATCTTCTTAAATTTATTGAGGCTTGCTTTGTTTCCCAACATATGGTCTATCCTAGAGAATGTTCCATGCGTGCTTGAGAAGAATGTGTAGTCAGCTGTTTTTGGATGGAGTGCTCTGTATATGTCTACTAGGTCCATCTCATCCAGTTTTTCATTTAAGTCTAATATTTCTTTATTAACTTTTTGTCTGGATGATCTATCCATTGCTGTAAGTGGGGTGTTAAGATCCCCTACTATTATTGTGTTGTTGTTGATTTCTCCTTTTAGGTTTGTTAATAGTTGCTTTATGCACATTGGTGCTCCTATGTTGGGTGCATATATATTTATAAGTGATATGTCTTCTTGATGGAGTGTCCCTTTTATCATTATATATTTCCCTTCTTTGTCTTTCTTAACCTGTTTTATCTTGAAGTCTACTTTGTCTGATATGAGTATGGCAACACCTGCTTTCTTTTGTTTGCCATTAGCTTGAAGTATTGTCTTCCATCCTTTCACTCTGAGCCTGTGCTTGTCTTTAGTGCTAAGATGTGTTTCCTGAAGGCAGCATATTGTTGGGTCTTGCTTTTTAATCCATCCTGCCACTCTGTATCTTTTGATTGGAGAGTTCAATCCATTTACATTTAGGGTAATTATTGATATATGAGGGCTTAATGTTGCTGTTTTGTCACTTATTTTCTGGTTCTTTTGCATTTCCTTTGTTTCTTGTCCCATTTGTTTTGGACTGCCAATTCAGTTTGGTTGTTCTGTCTTATGATTCTTCTAGTTTTCTCTTTGTTTATCATATGTGGTTTTGCTTTGATTATTTGTTTAGTGGTTACCTTGAGGTTTGGGCAAAAAATCTTGTGTATGAGATAGTCCATTATCTGATGGCCTCCTATTTCCTTATACTAAGTCAATTCAGTCACTTTCCTCTTCCCCTTCTAAGTTGTTCTTGTTATACCTTATTCTATCTTGTGTTGTGGCTGTGTGTTTACAGTGATGAGGTTAAATTTATTTTTGGTGAATTTCTTCCTTTGATCTTTGAGTTTAGTATTATGTGGTTGCTAACCTATTCCGGTAAAGATCTACTATTTCTCTGATTTTGTCTACCTACTTTTCTCCTTACTCCAAGCGTTGTGTTCCCTTTCTCTTCTTGTTTTCAGGCTTGAGGGCCTTCTTGAGTATTTCTTGTAGTGGGGGTCTTGTGGCCATGAACTCCCTTAGCTTTTGTTTATCTGGGAGAGTTACTATTTCTCCATCATATTTGAAGGATATTTTTGCTGGATAGAGTATTCTTGGCTGAAAGTTTTTGTCTTTTAGTATTTTGAATATATCATTCCAATCTCTTCTAGCCTGAAAAGTTTCTGTTGAGAAATCCGCTGAGAGCCTGATGGGAGTTCCTTTGTACGTTATTTTTTGTTTTTGTCTAGCTGCCCTTAATATTGTTTCTTTGTCGTTGACCCTGGCTAGCCTTACCACTAGGTGTCGTGGTGAAGTCCTTTGTCTGTTAATATATATAGGTGTCCTGTTGGCTTCGCTTACTGGTATTTCCTGCTCCTTCCCCAGATTTGGGAAATTCTCAGCTATTATTTCCTTGAATAGGCTCTCTGTTCCTCTTTCCCTCTCCTCTCTCTCAGGAATACCTATAATTCTTATGTTACATTTTCTAATAGAGTCAGATATTTCTCGGAGTCTTTCTTCATTTCTTTTTAGTCTTAGTTCTCTCTCCTCTTCCATCTGGAGTATATCTGTATTCCTATCCTCTAAAGTACTAATTCTTTCCTCCATATTGTCAGCTCTGTTCTTTAAAGCTTCCAGATTCTCCTTTATCTCCTCCATTGTGTTCTTCATCTCCATCAGCACTGATTGGTTTTTCTTTATGATTTCAATCTCTTTTGTGAAGAAACTCCTAATCTCATTGAATTGTTTGTCTGTGTTGTCTCGTATTTCGTTGAGTGTTTTGATGATAGCTATTTTGAAATCTCTGTCATTTAGTTTATGGATTTCTGTGTCTTCGGGGTTGATTTCTGGGTGCTTGTCATTTTGTTTCTGGTCTGGTGATTTCATATATTTTTGCATTGTGGTTCCTGTGTTGGTTTTGTTTTTCCTCATCCTGGAAGTCTCTGGTTGCAATTTCCACCTGCCGCCACTGTCTGGTGGTAAAGGGCTGTGTAGTCTAAGCCCCCTACACTCTGCCCCGGTTTTTCTGCTGCGATCCGCAGTTTTGTTTTTTTTTTCCCCCACTGCGATCCACGGGTCCAGTCTTTTGATCAGGTCTGCCTGGGATCGCTAGGTCTGGTCTGGTCGGTTGAGCTGCAGAGTCCGGGTTGCGGGGAGGGGGGAGCTCTCTCTTTTACCCTCTGGGTCCCTGACGTGGGGGCCTTCTCGTTTGCCCCTCTTTATCCGCTCTCTGGGGTGCTCAGATGTTGATGGTAGCCCTGTGGCTCCTCTGAGTCCTCTGTGCGGGAGTTTCCCACTGGCTGAGAGAGTCCAAAGAGCCACGGTTTCCTTGCCGAGGGCCGCCCCTCCCCCCTCTCTGGGAGCCGCGCGGACCGGAATCGCTGATCTGTTGGGGGGGAGAGGAGTTCTCCTTACCTCTCCCCACTTCCTCAGGGGGCCCAGCACGTTCCACTCTCAGATGTGCGGCCGTGTGGATCCCTCTGCTCTAGGTTTTCACTGTCTGGGATTCCATTGTTGGTCTGTGACTGTTGCTTTTGTTGTATCTTGTCGGGGGAACAGTTCACGGGAAAGCTCACTCCGCCATGATCTGTTTCAATATTTTTGTGTGTGTGTGTGTGAGGAAGATCAGCCCTGAGCTAACATCCATGCCAATTCTCTTCTTTTTTGCTGGGGAAGACTGGCCCTGGGCTAACATCTGTGCCCATCTTCCTCCACTTTATATGGGAGGCCGCCACAGCATGGCCTGACAAGCAGTGCATCGGCGTGCGCCTGGGATCCAAACCCAGGCCACCAGCAGCGGAGCGTGTGCACTTAACCGCTAAGCCACGGGGCTGGCCCCTGTTTCAATATTTTTGACATTAAAAATAATGTTGAAATGAGCATTTTTGTACGTCTTCTTGTTCCCACGTGCATGAGTTCACCTATGGTATAAAACTAGGACTGGAATTCCTATGACATTGATGTTTCCATTGCACTAGATATCGCCAATGATTCTCCACAGTGGTGACACCAATTTATAGTCCCATCAGTACTGCATGAATGTACTTCTTCCTCCTCGTCCTTGCCAACAGGTGGCACATTCAGAGATTGTTATTAGTTGTTGTTTTAAAATGTTATTTATGCAGTGAATATGAAAAGCCTTCTGAGGTTGAAAATCTTAAGTTTTTATTGACTCTTTTGCATTTGCTTGTTCATATTCTTTGACTTTTTTTCCATTTTCATCTGTTTTCTTGTTGATTTATAGTAGCTTTTATACATACTGAATGCTAATCCTTTGTCAGTTTTATACATTGCAAATATCTCTCCTCATCTGTGGCTTAGTTTTTCAATTTATTCATATTTTGATACAAAAGCTTTTTTTAACAGTCAAACTAATCCATATTTTCCTTTTTTGTTCATATTTTTCTTGGTGTATTTTTAAAAACTACACTCTCCTACACCAAGGTGGTAGAGATATTTTGCTATATTTTCTGCTAAAGAGTTTTGAGTTTTACTTTTCACATTTAGATCTTTAATTGACTGGAATTGATTTATTTTTGTAATGTGAAGATGGGATCCAATTCTTTTTTCATATGGATAAGCTGTTGCTCCAGAAACATTTACTGAATAATCTCCTTTCCCCACTGATTTATAATGTCAACTCTGTCACATATCAATTTTCCATTCATTCAGTGTATTCTTATTATCTACCATGTATTCGAATCTATTCTAAGCACTAGCTATATATTAGTGATACTGTGCCTGAGTCTCATTCTGGGTTTCCATTCTGTTCCCTTATTTAAGTTGACATCTCTGTGCCCAAACAGTTCACTCTTTTAATGATTATAATGTTGACCTATTCGTGACATCTACCGAAGAAGTTCTCATCCTCTTATTCCTCTTTTTCAAATTATTCTCACTATTCTTGGCTCTTTTAATATAAGCATGATATGTACATGAATATATACACATATATGTATTATAAATGTACATATATGTGTATATATAAATCAAATTGCTAATTTGTATGACAAATCTGTGTCCTAGGTTGGATTCTTTAAAGGTAGAGCCTGAGGGAGGGATTCTTGTGGAAACACCTCTCTTGAGAGGAGAATGAGGGAAGCAAAGTAGGGCAGGGGAGGGGTCACCTACGCAGCTAAGGACAATTCTCCAGAGAAGGGGCAACTGAAAGTGTTATCAGTCAGCATTTATGTCAGTTAAGAGATGCAGCAGGCTACTAATATCCTTCATTACAATGTGTTCATTTTTAAAAATGAATATATACCCCCAAACGTAGATTTTATACATTATGGTAGTTGTGCCGGGAAAAAGAACTGGAGTTGGGGATGGGTAAAATAAAAACTGAAAGAGTATATTACTAAGTGAACGAAGCCAACCTGGAAAGGCTACATACTGTATGATTTCAACTGTGCGACACTCTGGAAAAGGCAAAACTATGGAGATAGTAAAAAGATCAGTGGTTGCCAGGGGTTAGGAGAGCGGGAGGGATGAATAGGCAAAGAACAAAAGATTTTTAGGGCAGTGAAAACACTCTGTATGATGCTAGAATGGTAGACATATGTCATTCTACATTTGTCCAAATTCATAGAAGGTACACCACCAAGAGTGAAACGTGCTGTCAACTATGGACTTTGGGTGACGATGATGTATCCATGTAGGTCATTGATTATAACAAATGTACTGCTCTGGTGGCAGATGTTGATAATGGGGGAGGCTATGCATGTGTAGGGGTAAGGACTATATGGGATATCTCTGTACTTTCCTCTCAATTTTGCTGTGAACCTAAAACTGCTTTAAAAAAATAAAGTAAAAACAAAAACAAAAGCCAAAAGCATTTTGTACTGGGTGATTGAATGGTGGAGTTCTAGTAATGGACATCTCTGAGTCTGAGATACAATAGAAGATTGAAGTAAATAAATACACAGTGAACGATAAATACACAGTCTCTTCCTCAATCACACACTTAGTATTTAAAAACACTGATTTGCCAAAACTAAGGAAGCCTCGTGAACAAAGTCTATAATTTAGGTGGTTTTTGTTGAGCTTTTGTAACTCTCGACTAATGAGTCTGTGTTCAGCCACTGTTCAGTTGTAGCTTTTAATTGCAAACTTTGGGACACTCTAAATTAGGGGTGAGTGAAGCCAAGTTCACTAAAACCCAATATATGCTGATGGGCTTAATATTATCTCCTAGTGTGAACTTATTTTAAACCTCATATCTGACATATATTTGCATTATGAAGAAGCACAATTCTTGAGTTCTGATTTATTTATGCTTAACTCCACAGGCATATTCTTTGCTAAGACTTGTTTGATATCCATGATATCTCAGGAGTGGTATTTTTCTGTGTTGGCTACCTTGCAAACAGAATAAAATGTATGTTACACAATTCACCCATTTTGTCTTGTTTCCTGATCATTCAAATGCATTCTTACATTTCTATAATATCCCAGTTGATATTGCCCCCCACACTACCTCATTTGAAACATTCAAATAACTCAGACTTCAGTCTAAGTTTTATAAAGGTAGACCAGACTCAGGGGTGCAGCAATGCACTGACAGAGCTCACAAAAATCTCTATCCCAGTGAATCCATCCCAACCTCTGTCCCAATCTCTATTCCGAGGTTTAAAAGAAAAGAAATCTCAAAACAATAAGCAAAATTAAGAAGAATAATAAGCCCTATGGATGTCACTGCAGAAGCCTGGGGTAATAGCATCATATACCTAGGCCTCAGAGGGAAGAGTTGGCATCTCAGCATTGTTTCACAGACAGAACACTTGGCTTTGGGACCAATTAGTCAAGGAGGGCAAACTGAGCCCTGGCTCAGAACCAGAATGTGGAAGGGTTGTACCTTAATGATAGGGAAGAAGAGAAGACTGGCACCCCTCCCCATGACTCTGGGAAATAAAAAGTAAACCTGCTTCTGCCTAGGGTTTTGGGGGCTAAAAATGTCTTTTATGTCTCCTATGGAAAGTAAACTCATAAGCTTGGGTCACACGTGGGAATGAAGTCAGAATTCTCTCTACTCACACAGCGTGGTAATTCATGATGAAAAAAACAAGAGTAAAATCTAGTTTCAAACTGTTGAAACTCTTAGGTTGTCTGGCAAAACTAAATGTAAAGCAATCCATAGCAACTATTATACAAATTAGGGTGCATAAGATGTCCACAGACAAAATCATTCCCTGCTGAAGATGTGCTTACATAAAAAAAGAGAATGATCCACCACGAGGGAGAGTCAGAAGACCACAAAAAGCAAATTAAATACAAAAAGAGAGTACAAAAGGAAATATATGAAGAAAATCAATATAATAAGAGATGAAATAAATTAAATAGAAAGCAAAAATATAACAGAAAGGATTGAAAAAAATAAAAATTGGTTCTTTAAAACGAGTAAAAAATTGATTTAAAGAAATTTTTAATACTAATGAAGAGAAAAAAGAAAGGGCAAATTCCCAAAATCAGGAAGGAAGAGGAGGATATCACATTTAAAAAATAGAAGGTATTATGATCAACATTTTTTTTTTTTGGTGAGGAAGATCAGCCCTGTGCTAACATCTGCCAATTCTCCTCTTTTTGTGCTGAGGAAGATTGGCCCTGCGTTAACATCTGTGCCCATCTTCCTCCACTTTATATGAGACGCCGCCACAGCATGGCTTGCCAAGCGGTGCATCTGTGCACGCCCGGGATCCGCACTGGCGAATCCTGGGCCGCCGCAGCCCAGCGCGTGCACTGAACTGCTTGTGCCACTGGGCCGGCCCCTATGATCAACTTTCTGACAATAAATTTTATAATTTAGATGAACAAATCCTTGGAAAATCACAATTTATTAAAATTGACATAAGAACAAATAGAAAATATAAATAGTCCTTTCTCTATTACGGAAATTGTATCCTTAAAATAACTCCTCACAAATGAAAGGGCAATCTCACATGACTTCACAGGGCAAGTCTAGTGAATTTTTAAGGGTAGACTAATATCACACTTATAGAAATCTTTCCAGAGAATAGCAAAAGAGGGAGCACTCATATTTTATTTGATGAAAACAGAATTAACTTGGTTTTAAAACACAATGTAGGCATTGTAAGAAAGGAAAAGTACTGGCCAATCCCACTTATAAACATAAACGAAAATATTAATGACAATATTTGCAAAAATTGCAGTAATATATAAAAATGATAACATATTATGTCTAATTTAGGTTTATTTCAGATTGTAAGGTTGGGTTTAACATTCGAAAATCAATCAACGTAATATGACATTAATAGAACAAAGGAGAAAAATACTATTTTAATAGATGTCTAGATAACATTTGAAAAAGTTTAACCTCTATTGATGACAAAAATTAAAAACTACTAGCAACACAGAATATAAAGATTTTTCTTAATCCTGAAAAAAAACTTGTAATATTTAGCAACTAATATGTTCACTGTTACTGCTTCTATTCAACATTGTAAGGCAAGGAAAAGAAAGCAAATGTATAAGGATCAGAAAGTAAGAAATAAAGTTCTAATTATTTTTAGATGATACAGAATTCACAAATACAATTTCCAATAGCAAATATTAACAAAGGGTAGAATAGCAAAATAAATTTCATGATATTGAATGAAAATAGACCCTTACCTTACACCATACACAAAAATTAACTCCAAATGGATTAAAGACTTGAATGTAAGACCTGAAACTATGAAACTTCTAGAAGAAAACATAGGCAGTACTCTCTTCAACATCGGTCTTAGCAACATATTTTCAAGCACCATGTCTGACCGGGCAAGAGAAACAATAGAAAAAATAAACAAATGGGACTACATCAAACTAAAAAGCTTCTGCACAGCAAAGGAAACCATCAACAGAACAAAAAGACAACCTAACAATTGGGAAAAGATATTTGCAAACCATATATCAGATAACGGGTTAATCTCTAAATTATATAAAGAACTGATGCATCTCAACAACAAAAAAACTAACAACTCAATTAAAAAATGGGCAAAAGATCTGAACAGACATTTCTCCAAAGAAGATATACAGATGGCCAACAGGCACGTGAAAATATGTTCAACATCATTAACTACCAGGGAAAAGCAAATCAAAACTACAATGAGATATCACCTCACACCCGTCAGAATGGCTATAATTAACACGACAGGAAACAACATGTGTTGGAGAGGATGTGGAGAGAAGGGAACTCTCATACACTGCTGGTAGGAGTGTAAACTGGTACAGCCACTATGGAAGGCGGTATGGAGATTCCTCAAAAAATTAAGGATAGAACTACCATATGATCCAGCTATTCCACTGCTGGGTATTCATCCAAAGAACTTGAAAACACCAATGCATAAAGATATATGCACCCCTGTGTTCATTGCAGCATTATTCACAATAGCCAAGACTTGGAAGCAACCTAAGTGCCCACCAAGGGACGAATGGATAAAGAAGATGTGGTATATATACATCATGGAATACTACTCAGCCATAAGAAATGATGAAATCCAGCCATTTGTGACAACATGGATGGACATTGAGGGTATAATGCAAAGTGAAATAAGTCAGAGGGAGAAGGTCAAATACCATATGATCTCACTCATTAAGTAGTAGATAATAACAGCAACAAAAAAACAAATAGAGACAGAGATTGGATTGGTGGTTACCAGAGGGGAAGGGGGGAGGGAGGAGGGCGAAAGGGATAATTTGGCACATGTGTGTGGTGATGGGTTGTAATTAGTATTTGGGTGGTGAACATGATGTAATCTATGCAGAAATAGAAGTATAATGATGTACACCTGAAATTTACACAATGTTATAAACCAATGTTACCGCAATAAACAAAAAATTTTAAAAAATGTCATGATATTGATACAATGGAATAGTATGCAGCCATGCAAATGAATGAACTAGGCTTTACATAAAAACATTAATGACTCTTACAAATATATTGTTGAGTGAATAAGCCAGAGACAAAAGAGTGTCTGTATGATTTCACCTACAAAATTTCAAAAGCTGGCAGGACTAATTGGTGATGGTAAAAGCCTGGATAGGGGTTATATTTGGGGAGAAAAAAGTGTGATGATTGATAGGGGACATGAGAAAAGCTTATGGGTTTCTATCAACATTTTATTTCTTGGAAAACGTAGTGACTACACAAATGTGTTCATTTATAATTACTCGCTAGGCTCTATTCTTTTCATTTTTAATACTTTTCTGTATTATAGTCAACTTTAGTATAGTTTTTTAAAGTTTACAATCCAAGAAAGTACACAACAATTTTTAGAATGCTAAGTTTTGTGTAAGAAAGGATGTGAAATTAATACCTATCTATCTATATCTATTTACACATTTACACACACACACACACACACACACACACACACACACTTGCTTATATTTGAAAAAAAGAAACACTGAAAAATAAACAAGAAGCAGGACCGGCCCCCTGGCTTAGCGGTTAAGTGCGTGCGCTCCACTACTGGCGGCCCGGGTTCGGATCCCGGGCGCGCACCAATGCACCGCTTCTCCAGCCATGCTGAGGCCGCATCCCACATACAGCAACTAGAAGGATGTGCAGCTATGACATACAAGTATCTACTGGGCCTTTGGGGGGAAAAAAAGAAAAAAGAAGGAGGATTGGTGATAGATGTTAGCTCAAAGCCAGTCTTCCTCAGCAAAAAAGAGGAGGATTAGCATGGATGTTAGCTCAGGGCTGATCTCCCTCACAAAAAAAAAAAAAAAAAAAAAAAACAAGAAGCAAAGCACAGCAGTTATTTTTAAAAGGAGAAAAGAGGAATTAAAATGAAAATTCTCACATTGTACTTTTTATACAGTTTTGGTTTTGAACCAAGTAAATGTTTTACATATTCAAAAATAGACTTTAAAAAGTAATCCCTAAAATGAAAAATCAACTAAAACAGACTTTCTCTTCCTGTTAGTATTTAGCAAGTTGCAAGAAACCGTTGTTTTTATACCATCAACCAAAACAAGCTGGTTATGCAACAAAATTATGGTTTTTTCAAAAACATATCAGAAACTCAAGAATGCAAATGCACTAAATTCCAGAAAAGTATAAACACATTATAGGATAAAAGAAATTGAAGACTCATGGAGAAGTGTGAAGAGGAAGAATTCATCATGGAGGAGGTGTAGGAGAATGCACAAAGACTTCAACCTACTTGCCATGGCCGTGAGTGGACTTGCATGCTAGTTTGAAATTCTGAGCACCGCAGCCGCACAGTAGGTCTTCCCCACCCACCAATCTTTCCCATGGTTCTTCACTGAGTGCCCAGGGGTAGCGCATGAAAGGCTGGATGCACGGCAAGAGCTGAGAGAGATCCCAGTGAGGTGCATGGACCCTCCCCCAAGTGCAAGGCAAATATCCTTCAAGAGCAGAGGCAAGGGGAGAATGGAGACAAACTGATTAATCAAGGCAAGCCAGGCTTTCAACAACTGGAAGGCTGAGGACAGAGCAGGAGATCTGAGAGAAACTATAGTTGGGTATTTTTACACTCTTTTCTGAGTAACTGATAGAGTAAAAATCGATAAAAGACAAGATTTGAAAGATGCTATTGTGCAACTTGACCTAATTGACAGTTATAGAACACTTCACCTCAAAACTGCAGTATACCCATTATTTTCAGTTGCATACAGAACAGTCACCAAGATAGACCAATATTCTAGGTCATAAAACAAGTTTCAATCAATATGAAAGAGTTGAATCATGCAGAATATATTCTCTGGCCCAAAAGATTTTAAATTAGAAATAAACAGAATTAAGATATCTAGAAAATCCCCAACTATTTGGCAATTTAGTAATACCATTTTAAATAACCCATGAGTCAAACAAGGAATCAGAAAGAAAATTGAAAAGTATTTCAAACTGAGGGATAATGAAAACACAATATATCTAAAGGTGTGGGTTGTAGCTAAAGAGGTACTTAGAGAGAATTAAATAGCTTTAAAAAATTATATTAGCAAAGAAAGAAGGACTGAAACCAATTACTTTATCATCCACCTTAAGAAGCTAAAAACAAAACAAATTACACCAAAAATAAGTGGAAGGAAAAACAATAAATATTGGTAGTTGATGAAATAGAAAAATGACAAAAAATCAATAACTCAGTACTTTGAAAATAGTAATATAATTAGTCAAAATCTAGCAAGACTGGTTAAGATAAAAAAAAGTAAACACAAATTCCCAACATCAGGAAAAAAATAGGGGACATCACTATAGGTTTATAAACATTAAAAGAAGAATAACGGAATAGTATGAAGAACTTTATGGCAATAAATTCTTTAACGTAGCTTAGAAAGAACAAATGTTTGAAAAGTAAAACCTACCAAGTTTAACACAAGTAGAAATAGAAAGTCTAAAAGTCTCAATATCTATTAAAAAATTAAATTCATAATAAAATATCTTTCCAAAAGAAAATTCCAGTCTCAGATGACTTCATAACAATTCGATGAAACATTAAGGGAGATAATGCAAATTGTACATAAACTTTTTCAAAATATACAGGAGCAAGGGGCAACTCCTTACATAGTTTATGAAACTGACATAATACTGATACCAATATCTGACAAAGACATTAAAAGAAAGACAATTTCAGATCAATATGGCTCATGAACACTGACACAAAATACTTAATAAAATATTAGCAAATCTTTCCCAACAGTCTATAAAACGGATAATAAATCATTAAGTGCAATTCATCTCAGGAGTGCAGGAGTATTTTAACATTTGAAAATTAAGCAATGCAATTCACCATATCAACAGAATGAAGAGGAAAAAAAATGATCCTCTCAGTAAATGCAGAAAAGCATTTGATTGAATTTACCATCTCTTCATGATAATAACTCTCAGGAATCCAAGAACAGAAGAGAAATTCCTCATTCTGACAAAGTACATTCACAAAACAAAAACAAAAATAAAAAACCCACCACAGCTAACGCCATGCTTAATTATGAAATATTGAATGCTTTCCCATTAAGATCAGGAGGAAGGCAAAAAGATCTGCTCTCCTAATTTGTATTTAACATTGTAGTGGATGTCCAAACTAGTGAAAACAAGGGAGGGAGGGAGGGAGGGAGGGAGGGAGGAAGGAAGGAAAGAAGGAAGGATGGTCACAGAAGGCAGTGTCAATATACAAAAACCAAATATAATTCTAATACTAGCAAATAAGAATTGACAAAATTTATTCAACAGTAATACCATCAACACTATCATAAACATATTTAGGAAAAAATTAACAACTAATATGCAAGTCTTCTATACTAATGACTACAAAACATTGCAGAAAGAAATTAAACAAAAAATTGAGAGAAAGAAAGAGAGAGAAAGGTATCTATCATAGAAAACTCAACTTGGTTAAGATGTCAATTCTTTCCAGATAATCTAGATTCAACGCAATCTCAATCAAAATCACATAGGGTTTTTATTATTTACTTATTTATTCACTTATTTTAGAAATTGATAATACGATTCTAAAATGAATGTGGGAAACAAGGGCCTAGAATAACTAAAACGACTCTGAGAAAGAATAACCCAGGTGGAGGACTGGTAATACCGAATGTGAAAACTACAGAAATCGTGGGAGTGTTTTCCTGGGGTAAAGACAGACACATAGGTCAATAGATCGGAGAGTCCAGAAATGGAGCCAGTAAATCAACTGATTTTTGACAAAGTCACTGTGTTAGGTATCTATTACTGTGTAACAAATCACCACGAAACTTGGAGGCTCAAAGCAACAAACATTTATTATCTCACAATTTTTGTGGGTTAGGAATCTGGGCACAGCTTCGCTGGGTCCTCTGTCTCAGGGTCTCTCACCGGACTGCAATCAAGGTGTGGCTGGGGCTGTTGTCGTCGCCAAGCGCTGCTGGGAAAGGATGTGACTCCAGCTCACTCATGTGGTTGTGGGCAAGAATCAGTCCTTAGCCGGTTGTTGGACTGAGGACCTCAGTTCTTTATTAGCTTTCGGACTTCGGTTCCTTATCACATGGGGCTCTCCAGAGGGGAGCTGGCTTCATCAAAGCAAGTGAGAAGAGTCTGAGAAGGAAGGAGGAAGAGAAGGAGAGAGGGAGGGACTAATGATGTGCAACACTTTTGCACAGGCTTACTAATCATTCTGATATCATTTTTGTGATGTTTCTGTTCAATTTTTTGACCCTTTTTCCCCATTAAGTTGTTAGAGCTCTTTATGCATACTGGATGCAAGTCTTTTGTCAGCTATATGTGCTATAAATATAAGTCTTTTCTCCCTATCTTTGGCTTGCCTACACATTTTATTAAGAATGTCTTTGATCAGCAGAATTTTGATGAAGTATAATTTATCCATGTTGTTTTCTTTTATGGATTTTGCTACTTGTGCCCTCTCTAAGAAATTTTTGTCTATATCTAGGTCACAAAGATATTCCCTTATGTTTTCTATTACATGCTTTTTATTTTTAGCTTTTACATGTAGATCTTTGATCAGTTTTGAATTAAGTGTTATGAAGTAGGAGTTGACATTCATTTGCTTTTCCTTTGTGGATATCGAATTGTTCTAACACCATCTAACACCAAGAAAAGATTTTTATTTCTCCACTGAATTGATTCCATGCCAATACTGCATGGTATCACTTATATGTGGAATCTAAGAGAAAAAAAAAAACAACTTGAATTCATAGAAACAGAGAATAGAAACGTGGTTTCCAGGGGCTGGAGGTGGGGGAAATAAGGAGAGGTTGGTGAGAGGGTACAAATGTTCAGTTATAGGATGCGTAAGGTCTAAGGATCTAATGTACAATACGGTGACTATATTGATAACACTGTATTGTGCAACGGAAATTTACTAAGAGAGTAAAACTTAATGTTCTCAAAAAAAAAAAAGCTAAATGTGTGAGATGATGGATGTGTTAATAACTCGAGGAGGTGAATCCTTTCACAATGTATACATATATCAAATCCTCACGTTGTACGCATTAAATATCTTACCATTTTATTTCTCACTTATACTTTAATAAAAAAATTAAAATATCACCTCTAAAAAAATTAATAGTGTGGATCTACTTCTGGACTCTCTTTTATCTCTCACTGACCTGTTTATCTTTATGCCAAAAATTATACCTATCTTAATTAATGTAGCTTTATATTAAGTCTTGAAGTTATAAAGTTTACTTCCTTTATATTTGTTCTTATTTTTCTTTTTTTTTTTTAGTGATTTAAATAAAGTTTATTTTTTAAGAAGATGGTTAATTTTTTAAAAGTTCTTGCAATGCCACGGTTATAGGAGTGTATAGAGGTGACACATCTTTTCCTTAACCATGCTTCTTTTTACTTTCTGCATAAAGTTAAAAATTTTTGTTAATCTCATAGTTAATGGTATAAAACAGAGTTCGGCAAACTTTTTCTCCCAAGGGCCAGAGAGTAAATACTTTTTAGGCTTTACAGGCCACATAAGGCCTCCATAACATATTTTTTCTTTTACAACCCTTTAAAAATGTAAAATCCATTGTTAGCTTGCACCATACAAAAACAGACTGGGCCAAATTTGGCTTGCAGGCAGCAGTTTGCCGACCCCTGGTATAAAATATCTACTTTCCATCTTGTCAGAGAAATTGTTCTCTTCATGCTTCTTGTAGAGCAAGGCCTTATTTACAATTGAATGTCGCTTGTGACAAAAGTAGAAATGGAGAGTTCTTGCTCACCTTTGACTCTCCCAAGCAGTTTTTCCATTCACTCACTCATTCAATCAACTTGTTGAGCACCTACTATGTACACTCTTAAAATATCTTTGTGTTAGCAGAGATTTCCAGTGTTTCTTCCCTAAAAGGGCAGTTCCTCCAGTTTCTCTAAACCTGTAATTATCAGGTCTTTATCATGTTTTAGGGCAAATCAGGATTAAAATCTCTACTAGCAATCAAAAGGATTCATGATTATAAAAAATGAATCTAGCTAACAGTGATATCCTTGCACTCAATACTGACACATCCTTCTTAAAATCACAGCCTCGATGAGGAAAAATGTAACGATCTCTACTTAAAAAGGTACCTCTTTTCTTCCCATAGGCTGAAGCTTTTTTTAAAAAAATATTCTGAAATCTAGAACATACACCGTATAATTTTCCTAGCTTGTTGCCATGTAACAAAAAGTCTAGATCCAGGTAGGACTCTTCATTAACTTTCTATTTCAGCCATAAAACAATACATTTAGGGGTGAATGCTACTCCTGAAGCAATTTACACTCCCACATTTCATCTCAGGGAAGGAGTGGTCACGATTCTCCCTCAGGATGAAAACTGTTAACTGTCAGCTCTCTGAATATTCCCGCTTATCGAAGGTGAGGGAAGACTTTTTAAAGGTGCCAACAGGAGCTCAGGACTTCAGTATTAAAATATAAAGGTTGCCCCCATTCCAGATCTTTGGTACATACAGATATCAACTATAATTATCTGATTACCCACACCACAGAGACATGGAACATTTTGTAATTAGAAGTGTTTGTGATTTTCCTTTTGACCGTGTAAACAAAAGGGGAAATGTCTTGGGAAACCACTTTGCAATGTTCTCTCATTTCTCTTAAATATACTTGTGTACAACCGGTTGTCCCTCTGATCAAGTTCCTGAGGAGAGAATAGAGCGGACCAAGGTTATCGCTATGGCTCCCCTCTTTGTGTCCTTTTCTTTTCCCTTTCCTTGCACTCCTGCTTGGCTAGTTTTTCTCTCTCCCTCTGCAGCTTGTCCTGTTCTTTCTTCCTTTGGGACTCATCCCGAAGCGAGTCTCGCTCTAGTTTTCGGGCACTGAGGACATCTTCCACATCGGTGTTTCGGAACAGAGATTTGTCAGAATGTCCATTGTGGTGGCACCTGAATCATCCTTCTCATCTGCTTCATCCTCTTCACCTCTCACATCAGCATACTGGGCCAGGAGGGCAGCTTTCCTCTGCTTCTCTTCTGACACCATCCTGGGCTTCACCACGATCTGCGCGTGCTTCTCAGTTAGGGTGGCAATGGCTTGTACCTCATCTTCTTTTTTCACCTTGGTGACAACATTCTGAGTTTCCCACCATCGTTCCACAATCTTCGTGCAGATGTTAAGGAGGGAATCTTCTTCCAGGAAAGCAGAGAGGACACCCTGCAGAGCGTCCAGCTTCTCTTCTTCCTCCTCCTCCTGCAGGGCACCCAGGATGTAGGCACCGTAAATGGCTTGGTCCACTCCCAGCGCCTCCAACCGTCTGTCCAGCCACGATCCAAAGCCTCTAGCCCCGCCATCGCCTTGGCCGGAAGCAGCCGCGGCCCATTTGCCGGGCGCCGCCATCTTGGGGTCAGGATCCCGCCAGCCTGTTCTTATTTTTCAAGACTGTTGTGGCTATAGATGCAGCTTGTAAATTTCTACAACATACCAACTGAGATTATGATTAGAACTGTCTTTTTTTGTTTTTTTTTTGTGAGGAAGATCAGCCCTGAGCTAACATCCGTGCTAATCCTCCTCTTTTTGCTGAGGAAGACCGGCTCTGAGCTAACATCTATTGCCAATCCTCCTCCTTTTTTTTATCCCCAAAGCCCCAGTAGATAGTTGTATGTCATAGTTGCACGTCCTTCTAGTTGCTGGTTGTGGGCCGAGGCCCCAGCATGCCCGGAGAAGCGGTACGTTGGTGCGCACTGGGGATCCAAACCCCGGGCTGCCAGTAGTGGAGCGCATGCACTTAACTGCTGAGCCACGGGGCCGGCCCGGAACTGTCTTAAACCTACAGATCAATTTGGGAAAAATTAACATCATAAAATATGGATTCATAAACATGGTATACCTTGCCATTTATTTAGGTCTTTTTAAATTTCTTTCAGCTATGTATTAAATTTTTTAATGCATGCCTTTCATCATATCTATTCCTAAGAATTTTATGTTGTTTTTATCCTGTTTTTAAATGAATTATTTTTTATCTTTATTTCATATTCCATTTTCTAATTATTTACTGCTATTCTATAGAAATCACATTGTTTTTGTATATTGCTCAGATATACTGTAATCTTACTAAATTTACTTACTATCCAAGTTGGGTTTTTTATAGCTTTCTCAGGATTTTTTACGTAAAACTCATGTGGTGAGCACAGGTGATTTTACTTCTTTATTTTACCAATTTTTAATGCTTTATAATTTTTACTTCTTGCCTTATCACGCTGGCTGCGACCTCCTGCACAGTACTAAATAGAAGTGGTGAGATCAGACATCTTTGCCTTGATCTGAATCACAGGGTGACAATGTTTAATATTTTATCATTGAGTACATTGTTAGGTATAGTTTTTCATATGACCTTTTTCAGAGTGAGGAATTTTCCTTTTATTTCTAGTTTTCAACATGAATGGATTTTAAATTTCATCAAATTATTTTTAGGCATCAATAATGACAGTCGTATGATTTTTTACCTTTGTTCTGAAAATCTAGTAAATTATATTGATTTTCAAATGTAAAATAACCTTATATTCCTGGAATAAACCCTATTTCATTATTATCTATTATAATATTTCATAGACTCTGGATTCAATTTGCATTTGTTATGTTAAGGATGTCTTTCTATATTCATGAGGGTATTGGCCTATAATTCCTTTTTTTGTAATATCTTTGTCAGATTTTGATATCAGTGTTATGTTGGCTTTGTAAAATAAATTGAGAAATTTTCCCTCCCCTCTATTTCCTGAAAGAGTTTGTGTAAGATGGGTGGTACTTCTTCCTCAGATGTTTGATAGAATTCACAAGGAAATATAAGTCATATTTGAATATGACCTAAATTCTTTTTTTCGGACCTAAATTCTTTTACTGAACAGACAACTATTCAGAATTTCTACTTGCTCTTTGTCAGTTTTGTTAAGATGTGTTTTCAAGGACTTAGTCCATTTAAGGGGTGAAATTTATTGGTAGAAAATTGTTAATAATAGTTCCTTATCCTTTTAATAACTATAGAATCTGTAGCAATGTCCCCTGTTATAGTCTTGATATAGATAATTTGTTTTTTCTGTCTTCGTTCAGTCTTGCTCAGGGATTGTATATTTTATTAAGTTTTTTCAGAGACAATTTGTGCATTTGTTAATTTCTGTGTGGTTGGTCTGTTTTCTCTCATTGGTTTCTGCCCTTATCTTTAACATGTCCGTCTTTTTACTTACTTTGTGTTTAATTTACTTATATTTTTCTAGATTTTTAAGGTAAAACATTAGGTTATTCCAAACCTTTCTTCTTTTCTAATATGACCATTGATAGCTGTAAATTCCCTCTAAACACTCTTTAATTTTATTCCACAAATTTTGATATGTTGCATTTTATTAACACATACTTTGAAATATTCTCTAATCTCTCTTGATTTCTTCTTTGAACCATAGGTTATTGAATATTTTATATTTATTTTATTTTTCATAATTTAATTTTGTTTTGGCAAGATATCTTTTGTGTTTTAGATTCAATATTTTGAAATGTATTGAGATTTATATTATCACTCAGTATATATTCTATCTTGGTGAACCTTCTGTATACACTTGAAAGGAATGTTTAATTTGAAGCCATTTAACTAGATGTCATAGCCTATAAATAGCACTTAGATCTTCTATATCCTTACTGCTTTTGTGTCTAGTTGTTCTATCTGGTACTGAGAAATAAGTGACAAAATTCCCAACTACAATTATGGATTTGTCCATTTTGCTCTTTACTCTGTTAGTTTTTGATTCATTTATTTTGTAACTGTTATTTGCATACATTTTTATTATTGCTATGTATTTCTAATGAGTTGACACTTTCATCATTATGAAATATTCCTCTTTCTCTCTAGTAAGTCTCTAAGACTTGAGGTCCATTTCGTCTGCTGTTAATGTTGCCACTGCAGTTTTCTTCTGGCTATTGGTTTCATGGTATTATTTTATCAATTTTTGCTCAACCAATTTAAGTATACTTAAAGTTCATCTCTTATAGACAGTATATAGCTAAGTCCTGCTGTCATTTTTAAATAACCTAACTTGATAGGCTGTGCCTTTTTTTTTTTTTTGATGTTTTAATAGTTATTAACATTGTGAAATTTTTGGCTGTACATTTTTATTTGTCCATCACCATATACATGTCTCCCTTCACCCCTTGTGGCCACCCCCCCACCCCCCTTGCCCCTGGCACCACAATACAGTTTTCTCTGTCCATGTGTTGGTTTATATTCCACATATGAGTGAGATCATACAGTGTTCATCTTTCTCTTTCTGGCTTATTTCACTTGACATAATACCCTCCAGGCCCATCCATGTTGTTGCAAATGGGATGATTTTGTCTTTTTTATGGCTGAGTAGTATTCCCTTGTATATATATATACCGCATTTTCTTGATCCAATTGTCAGTTGAGGGACACTTAAGTTGCTTCCACTTCTTGGCTATAGTCAATAATGCTGCAATGAACATAGGGGTGCATAAGTCTCTTTGGATTGTTGATTTCAGGTTCATTGGATAGATTCCCAGCAGTGGGATGGCTGGATCACAGGGCATCTCTATTTTTAATTCTTTGAGGAGTCTCCATGCCGTTTTCCATAGAGGCTGCACCAGTTTGCATTCCCACCAGCTGCATATGAGGGTTCCTGTTTCTCCACATCCTCTCCAACATTTGTTGTTTTTTGTCTTGGTGATTATAGCCATTCTAACAGGCGTGAGGTGATATCTTAGTGTTGTTTTGATTTGCATTTCCCTGATGATTAATGATGTTGAACATCTTTTCATGTGCCTATTGGCCATCTGTATATCTTCTTTGGAGAAGTGTCTGTTCATTTCCTCTGCCCATTTTTTGATCAGTGCAAAATTTTGGAATGCTTCATCCTTTTCATTTAATTTATTTATTGACATGCTGGATTTAGGCATATTATTTTATTTGTTTTCCATTCACCTCGTCTATTTTTTAATCTTCTATTATTCTTTTCTGTCTTTTTAAAAAATTTTTTTCTTAGTAATTGATTTTAATTTCTCGGTTAGCTTTTCAGCTATACTTCTTTGTATTACATTTAGTAATTATTCTAGGAATTACATTACAAATGTTTAAAAATTAATATTAAACCACTTTACCACGAATATAAGAACATCACTATAGTACAGTTTCATTTTTATGTTGCCCTTTGCATTTTTATTGTCATGTGTATGTAACATTATATTATACACCTACATCTTTATTATTGGTAAGTAACTGGGCTGTGATATTTGTCACTGTGTGAATTTTTTTCCCAAAAACATTTTACCCAAAGGTTTTTGCATCCATTGCTAATATTTGTTTAAGTTTTTATATCAAGGGTTCACATTGGTGACTTTCTAATTCTACATTGATTAGCCGTCATTTTTGCCCTCCTTAAAAACATCTGCTCTACAGAAATTGAAAGCTAATGAAGAAAGATTAGAATATTATCATTTCAAAGATCAGCATCTACAGGTCATTTGTCCTTTTGAGATGTCCGTATAATGTTGAAGTGCTGGGTGTGAAGGCTAGTCTGACTGGAATTTCCTTCATCAAAGCAGGATGGCACCTCCAGGCCTCCACGTAGTTCTGAGAGCCATTACCTAGGGATCTCCCGTGTAGCTCTATAGTTCTCATGGAGCTGGTTCTGGAAAGGGCCTTTCCTTGCTAATTCAGTTAGAAATGATTAGCTTCCCAGTGGAGATCTGTGTGTGGGCTTTTGGGTTGCAGTGGATTAAGATATATGTATCTCCACCTGATTAATTGCTTGCCAACCAGCTTCTGTAAAAGCAGATTTCATACCCAAAGGGATCTTCTCTTTTCTGAGCTGATTATCCTCTTTCAAGCCAAGAAGAAATAACCCCTGACAAGTACTCTTGGACACGACTGCAGCAGATTGTATTTTTATCTCTGTCTTATGTGCTTGGAATGGCCAACTCTCTCCTTAACAGAAATTCAGAGGAGTGGCTATTTTTCTTCTTTAAAAAAATACAAGTGGAGGGGGTGGGAAAAAATACAAAATTTCAGGTCAAATGGGTCAGCTCTCTTGAGAACCATCCAGCACCCTGTAGCTCAGACACTTCAAACCAGAGTAATGTCATCCCCAGCCCTTCTTCTCAGTAAAAAGCCTCATGGGGCAGTGTGGCACCCAATCTTGGATTTTTCACAACTCCCACTGGCAAGGAACTTCTTCCAGCTATATGTAACTCCTTATCCCTACTATCTGGTTCTCAAATGCGACTCCAATACTTTCTAGTCATATAACTTGGGACAAGTGACTTAGTGCCTCATTAATTCATTTTTTTTCTTATCTATAAAACAAGGAAAACATTGATAATAATACAAGTGAGTGTTAAAGGAGACACTGTAGTGCCAGCATGGCATTCTCAGAGAGAATGCGCCACAATTTTAGCTCCTTGTCCTTTTTCCTCCAATGCTCATTATACCCTTGGCCTCGCAGTAACAACACAAGAGAGGAATCCCTGTCCCTACTTTATATTTAAGGACACTGAGCTGAGAGAGATAATGGATTACAGTGACAAGCACTTAGCTGCCCTACCATCTCTCCTTACTCTTTTCCTGGGCCTCTCATGGAATCTGCATTGATGGCTCATTCCCAACTCATTCCAGACTGAGAGATTTCCCAGCAGTAGGACTTTCAGTGCAAAACCAAGACACTCCTAGGCAAACTGGATGGTTGAGCACCCTAAATCCCTACTCCTGGATTTAACTACCATTTCTGTTTTGTTTATTTATCTTCCTACTCAGGGGACATCTCATTGACTCTATTAGTTATCCCAATGAAAGCCTTCTTCTGCCAGAATCTCTGGAACCCTCATACACTATATCCTGATCCCATCCCTATGTCTTCCTGGTTCTGAGCTGTCTTCTCACTTCATTTCAGGCTTTTAATGCAAAAAGAAAGATGGTTCTTACCCCTGCAGTGTGGCAATTTCCTATTAGATTCAAGACTGACAGGCCCTGATCTCTTATCTTCTTGAAATTTTGCCAGGAGATTTCTTATGGCCTTTATAGGTACCCATCACCCCAGTGATTCTCATCGTCACCTTCCCAATAGGCCTTGGGTTCCTGGACACCTGGTGCCCTCCTCTGACTTGCCAGAATCTCACATTGGTCCTTGATGTTCCCCACATAAGCAGTCTCTCAAGCTATAAATAGATAATCCTTTATGTAATTTGTTCAAATTTCCCAGTAAGCCCTGAAAAAAAAAAGAACACGTAGGCATACAAAGGGAAAAACACACTAGCTGACCACTAAGCATGTGAGCCTTAAATTCCATAACACCTGGTTTCATATCTCAGTTTCCTGACTTTGTGTGATCTTAGGCAAGGCATTTACTTCTTTGAGTCTAGTTCTCTTTGCTGTAAAAGAGGATAATGATTAAATGATTTGCTATGAGTAATGCACTTAGAAGAGTATCTGGTACACAGTAGGTACTTATTAACTGCTAGCTTCCTTTTTTCTCTTAAGATAGGTACCATGACTTATCTTCCCCAGGTCTCTCTGGCTGTGCCGGGCACCCAGACCTGTGAGCTTTAGTGGGTTGCCAGCTGAACTATAGGGCCTGGTGCTGATGTGGTCAGTTTCTGCAGAGGTAGCACAAGTGCTTTGTTTCAGGGCCCAGAGTCTCTCCATCTTTTATGCAGGACACCTGGTGACCAAACATGCCTAGGAAGTACCCAGAGTCTCTCCCAAGCCCACCTGCATCCTCACTGACTACACAGTGCTGAATGCACACATGGGCACTAATTGAATAAAGCTTTCTCAGAATCAATATGGCTTGATTCCAAGTAAGCCAACTATTTAAAGAAGCAAAAGGAAATGCTACCGACTGGCCTCTGCTGATTGTCTCCTAATTACGAGCATGTTTGGCTGACTCAGAACCAATTTATGCACAGAAACCAAACAATTCAAAAGGTTTCCTTTTGTGCAAATGAAGCACTGTGATATACATTGAATGATTATGAGCAAATGAAGCACTGTGATATACCTTGAGTGACTATGAGCAAGTGAAGCACTGTGGTATACATTGAATGACTATGAGCAAGTGAAGCACTGTGATATACATTGAATGATTATGAGCACATGAAGCACTGTGATATACATTGAGTGACTATGAGCAAGTGAAGCACTGTGGTATACATTGAATGACTATGAGCAAGTGAAGCACTGTGATATACATTGAATGACTATGAGCAAACAAAGCTGAGCTTGGCTGCACATGTACTTCCAGTTGCAAGACGGACCCAAGTGGGATGAGTTGGGGCTGACTTTGCTAAGTGCCTCTGTGGGACAGGGACAGCCAAGAACACCATCTCCAGTCTACAGCCATGGCAGCCATGTCAGTAATGGAGACAAAGCAAGGATATTGTTATCCTCTCAAACAGACATGGATAATGTGAATTATCCTTCCTATCAACTGGTCTCAAGTCTTCTCCACTCCAAAATCCTGCACCTCTGCACATCTTCAGCCACTCACAGGCACAGCCACACCCTGAAGTCATATCATGATCATCATAAAAGTAAGAATATAAATATCCACCTACTCCTAGAAAGCTTACCGTATTCTACTTGTGCTAAGTGCTTCATATGCATTACCACATTTAATTCTCGCTAGAAGCTTTTGACATAGGAACTATTATTATCTCTACTTGACAGATTAAGCAATTGAGTTCCAAGTTCACACAACTAATAACTAAAAGAGACAAGCCTTACACACAGGTGTGTCTAACATCAAAGTGTTTATTTTTATTGGTTCCACATTACCGCTTCTTTTCTACAATCTCTAATTTAACCTTTCAATGTCTGAATAAAATTTCTCTCTTCACCTGTCCTAATAAAACTGCTCTAATTTAAGCCTGCTGGAGAATGCCAGTCCCATAGGACTGCTTTCTCTTTCCAGCCCATCAACCTCAACCCAGCTTCACTTCCTTCCCTGTCAACCTGATTGCTGTTGTCAATCATTTCGACTACATGCTTACCAACTCCATCCACTCCCTTGATTCCTCAGTCCTCCTCAGCACAGACTCTGATGATCTCCAGGCCTGGATTAATAAAACCACCTGTTCTTCCCTTTGCTGCCCTGGGGATGAAGGTGCTGCTGGATCAAATCCACTACGCACGTATGAATTCAGCTGTGGTGGAGCTTTCAGTCTCACTCAAATTCCTTTACCCTGCTCCAGTTGGCTCCCTTTCCCATTCCCCACAGTGATGACTCTCAGTCTTGTCTTTATCTCCAGGCTCTCCACCATGCTCCTGCCCTCACTCTCTCAGCTGATGAATAAGTGGTCTGTGCCACTGAGAAAACTGAGATCATTAAGCATGAACTCCTCCAACTTTCCTCTGAAATCCCTTTACCTTCTCTATTTCTGTCCTCACCTGTTCCACAGAATTCAAATAGCTTGGTCTTCAGTAGGACCTCGCTTTGTCAAAAAGCTCCCTGGATCCTGTCTTGCCATTAAGTGTCTACTGTTTCCTTATGTTTATCATCAATCATTTCATTCACTCCTGAGTCCCCTGCCATCTCCTCATGGCTGCTCTAGAAAGACTAAGAAGTCCACAGTCCCCATCCTATTTCTCACCTTACTGGAAATTTGCAGCTTCTAATGTTGCTTTTCATACCATCCTTTTGAAACTTCCTCATTCTGTGACTTCTATGAGGACACATTTTTAATCTTAGAGTAGGCTACTCATGGTCTTATCTTAGACCCTCTTTTCTTCTCACTCTACCTACTACCCCTCCTCCACTGAATAGCTTTTATCTACATATATGATTGAAAATACCATCTATAAGCTGATGATTCCAAAACCAACTTCCCAAACCCAGACCTCAACTGATGACTAGAGATCTGTGTTTATATAGCAAAAATTATATGTCAAAAAAGAAATCCAACCTCACCCGCCTAAAATCGTTTTTGTAATCTCTGTTTTAGTTCATGGTATTAACATCGATCAAATAGCCCAAGGTCAAAACTTAAGAATGACATTTTATTTTTTCTTATCATTTACTCCTATACATATGCCCAATCAATATTAAGTCCCATTGACCTAATATCACTCATTCATTCCAAAATATTTATTTGAAATCCTCTGCATGTGAACTAATTCCAGCTGCAGCAAGTCACAATTCCCGGGACATCCTGCATTTTGTGCAGCACTGTGACTCTGTGAGGTATTGTGCCACACATGAGGGATATAAGGACAAGCAAAAAACAACATTCTCTACCTTCATGGCTCTTAAAATCTAATGGAGGAGCATGGACATAAATAAGGTAACCATCAAACAAAATGAAACATTGCAAAGATACATCAGGAAGTGATGATTGAGCCAGGCATTGAGGATGAGCAAAAGATAGAGTTGACTAGAGGAGGATAAATGGGTTCATGCAGAGAGTCATGCAGACAAATGTCCTGGGGCAGAAGCATCATGGAGCATACTTGTCACTGAAAGGCCAGTGTGGCTGAAGCAGAAATTGGGGCGAAATTCTGCAAAATGATACTGGAGATTAGGGGAGAAGCTGAACACATAGAGCTTTAGACTACATAAATAAGTTACGTCTCTGTTCTAAAAGTATTGGCAAGATAACTGGAGACATCTACAGATTTTAAGCATGTGAGTATGTGTGTGTGAGAGAGAGACAGAGAAGGAGAGAGAGACAGAGAGACAGAGAATCAAATTTGAATTTTGAAAAAAATTTCTGTGGTTTTAGTATGGCAACCAGCTTGATAAGGAGCAACGGTAGATGTTGGGAACATTTAGGCAGCTATGGCAATAGCTATGGCAGGAGAGAGGTGATGGTCTCTTGGATTGGTGTGAAGGCAGTGGGATTGGAGACAAGCAGATAGGTTGGTGAGTTATTTAGGAGGTAAAATCAATGGCACACAGTGATTTGTTGAATATTGGAGATAAAAAAGAAGAGGGAATCATATCTTATCCCTACATAGGTTCCTGGATTTTATAATTGCATGGACAATGGTGCCATTCACTGACTCAGAGAAGGGGGGAAGAGGATTATATGATGGGGAACTGTTAGGGAGATCTTGATTTCAATTCAAGACGTGTTGGTTTGCAGGGACTTTCAGCCTGCCAAGAGAGATTATACATTACAAGTATGAAACTCAGAGGAGAGATGAGGCTGGACATAAATGTGAGAGCTATCTGCATGTAGATGGTAACTGAAGTCATAGTATAGATGAAAATGTCCAGGGAGAAAATTTTGAGCGATCTAAGAAAAGGGCATGTGGCCAAACTCGGAGAAAAACACTTGCTGGTAGAGTAGAAGAGAATGAGGTCAGAAAATAGACAGACAAGTGGCAAGAGAAGTAAGAGAAAAGCCAGGAGACTGCTGTCTCATGGAAGCTGAGGGCAGAGAGTGTTTCCAGAAGCAGGTAGTGATCTTCAGAGCCAAAATGTGTTGAGAGTTCAAGAAAGATTGCATACGTGAAATATCTCTATTCAGTAGAGCTACTTGGAAGTGGAATTATGGGAAGCAAAGCCACATTGGAATGGTTGAGAAATAGATGGGAGATAAAGAAATGAGGACATTTTCTTTTGAGAAATTCGATGAAAGAGGAAGGGAGCCAGAGCAATAGCTGGAGGGAATGTGAGACCAAGATTTGGCTTATGTTTAATGGAAATGGCTTGAGCACAACTGAAAGCTAATAGAAAAATCTAGTTAACAGAAAGAATCTATGTATAGGGAAAGGAAAGATAATTAATCTATTTTTTAATGCTCCTGGGGAAACAGGACTGGATGAAATCTAGTGTTCAGTAGGTGTGGTCTTAGCTCCCAGGTAGAAAGGCTCCTCTGTTATAAGAAAAAAAGGGGAAGTAATTAGGGGCAGATGCACGTCATTTCATAGGTTTGTAGTTGGGAATGCAAGTGAATTCATGTTTGATAGCTTCTACTGTGTTTCCTTTTTTTCTATAAAGTGGATATTGGGACAAAATAAATTGAGGAAGGAATCTGCTTCAAGGAAAGTGGAGTAGACAAACTCTTTCCTATTTCTCTCTCTAACTACATTATATATATACAATATATACATACAAGTATATTTTAACATTTTGTATAAACAAACAGAAGAAGACTCTGAAAGGTGAAGAGAAGGTGGCAGACTGGCTAGGCTTTGGGATGAGAAGGAACAACACAGTAGTGAGTTCCCTGTGTTTTCTCTTTGTCTCATATATCCCAGACAGAGAGCTGAAGAAGCAGGCAACCTGGGAACACTAATAGGCACAGACAAAAATAGTTTCAACAAAAGCCTGCTCTCTCTAGCCAAAGGGCCAGGAAATAGATAGCCTAGCAAGACAGAAAATGATAGACAATAACTACTCTACAATAATGAAACATAGCAGAAAAACACATGGCCCCACCTCTACCCACATCAACAAAAGCCAAGTGGGGAGTCTAGACTTCAACCCATGTCAGATGGTAACAAAGCACCTCTCCCCCAACTGGGGTGCTAACAGGGAAGGCTAAGTACGGAGCCAGAAGAAAAAAGTTACCCTTCTCCCTAAGAAGTGGGATAGTATCCAAGGAGACCTGGTGGAGAGTCAAGACTTTCACAACTGCCCAACAGTAATGAGGCACCCTCCATCCTGGTGTCAATGGAGGCCTAGTAGGGAGCTGAAAATTTCACCTCTACTCAGAAGTAACAAAGTGTTCTCCAATCTTGGATGTCAATGGAAGACAAGAGGTGAACCTAAACTTCTACTCCTTCATGAAAGGAAACAGGCAGTGCCTACGCCTTCTCCCACCAGAGCAGTATCAGTGAGAGGAGGTCAGCTAAAGCAGAAGGTTTAAATAAAACCCAGAGATTCACAGCATAATACCCCAAATGTCAAGATTTCCATTGAAAATCGTTCATTATTTCAAGAACCAGGAACATCTCAAACTGTATGAAGTAAGATGATCAATAGATGCCAACACTGAGACCACCATGATGCTGGCATTATCTGATAAAGATTTTAAAGCAGCTATCATTAAAAAATGCTTCAATGAGCAATTAGGAATGTGCTTGAAATAAATGAAAAAGGAAAGAAAGAAAGTCTCAGCAAAGAAACAGAAAGTTTCAACAAATAAATAGGAGATATAAACAAGAACTAAATGGAAATTTTAAAGCTGAACAATACAACAACAAAAAGAAAAGGAAAAAAATAACTCAGTGGATGGGCTAAAGAGCAGAGTGGAGGGAGCAGAAGAAAGAATCAATGGACCTCAAGAGAGAACAATATAAATTACCCAATTTGAACAAATGAGAGAAAATAGACTTCAAGAAAAATGAACAGAGCCTCAGGGACCAGTGGGATATTATAAAAATATCTGACATTCATATCATTGGAGACACACAGGAGAGGAGAAAGGACAGGATTGAAAAAGTACTTGAAGAAATAATGGCTAAAAACTTTTCAAACTTCACAAAAGACAAAAACCTACAGATTCAAGAAGCTGAGTGAATCCCAAACAGGATAAACCAAAGAAATCCACATAATGACATATCATAGTCAAACTTATGAAAACTAAAGACAAAGAAAATATCTTGAAAGCAGGAAGAGACAAACATCACCATATTTATAAAGTAAAAACAATTTCGATAACAGTGAATTTCTCATCAGAAACCATAGGCCAAAATGCAGTGATACAACATTTTTCAAGTGCTGAAAGGAAAGAAGTGTCAACTTAGAATCCCATATCCAGCAAAAATATCCTTCAGGAAAGGAGAGGAAATAGAGACAGTTTCAGATAAAGGAAAAGTAAGATAATTTGTCATCAACAGATCTACCCTAAAAGAATGATTAAAGGAAATTCTCTAAACAGAAAGAAAATGATAAAAGAAGGAATCTTGGAACATCAGGAAAGAAGAAAGTACACATAAGCACAAATATTGGTAAATGCAATAGGCTTTCCTTCTTCTCTTGAGTTTACTAAGTTATATTTGATGTTTGAAGCAAAAATTATAACAATCTGATGTGGTTCTAAATGTGCATAAAGGAAATATTTAAGGTAATTATATTATAAACAGAAAAGGTAAAGGGATGGAGAGAAAAGTAAGTTTACAACATTTCACTCAAGTTGGTAAAAGAACAACACCAGTAGACAGTGATGTTATGTATATATAATGTAAGACCTACAGCAGCCATTAAGAAAACAATGCAAAGAGACGCACTCAAAAATGCTATATAAAAATGGAAATGGGATTTGAAAAAGAAAGTTCACATAACCCACAGGAAAGCAAGAAAGAGGAAACAAAATAATAGAGAAAAGAGAGAACAAAGACAAAAAAAATAGGAGACTTAAGTTCTAGCAAATGAATAATTATAATAAAGGACAGATATTTGCAGAGTGGATTTAAAAACATGACCCAACTATATGCTGTTTATTTTTTTAAAACTACAAAAATACTGATATAGGCAAGTTGAGGGTAAAAGGATGGAAAAGATATATTATATATACATTAATCAAAGGAAAGGAAGAGTGCCTGAATTACTATCGGATAAAGTACACTTCAGAGCAAACCAAATTATTACCTGAGACAGAGAGAGACATATAATTTAGAAAGGATCAATCTACTAAGAAGACATAGAAATCCTAAATGTATACACAAAACAATAGAGCTGCAACATATGTGAAGCAAAAACTGATAGACTTGAAAGGGAAAATAGACAAATTCACAATTACAGTGTAGACTCCAATATGCCCCTCTCAATTATTAATAAAACAACTAGACAAAAAATCAGCAAGAATATAGAACTGAACAACATCATCAATCAACAAGATCTAATCAACATTTATAGAATACCTCCCCCAACAACAGCAGAATATACATTAGTCTCAAGTTCTTGTAAAACATATACCAAGATAGACCACATCTTGGGCCATAAAATAATGCAAAACACATTTAAAAGAATTGAAATCATACGGAGTGTATTCTTTGACCATAATGGATTCAAACTAGAAATAAATTAAAAATATATAACAGGAAAATTTCCAAACACTTGGAAACAAAAATATATACTTCAAAATAAACCAAATATCAAAGAAAAGGTCTCTAGGAAAATCAAAAAATTCAACGAATTGGAAAATCAAAATTTATGGGACACAGTGAAAGCAGTGCTAAGAGGAAAATGTTTAGCACTAAACACATACATTAGAAAAAGGAAAAGTATCAAAACAATAATACAAGTCTCCACCTGGAAACCCTAGGAGAAAAGAGTAAAATAAATCCAAAACAATCGACAGGAAGGAAATAATAAAGATAAGAGCAGAAATCAATAAAATTGCTTGCAGAAAAATGATAGAGATAATCAATGAAAGAGACATCTGGTTCTTTGAGAAGATCAATAAAATCAACAAAATTCTAGCAACACTGACAAAGAAAGAAAAAAGACATGAATTACTAATATCAGGAATGAAACATAAGGTATCACTACAGACCCTGTAGACATCAAAAGGATAATAAGCAATATTATGAACAACTCTACAAATAAATATTTGACAACGTAGGTGAAATGGACAAATTCCTCAAAAAACAAAAATTACCACAATTCTTCCAATATGAAACATAATTTCAATAGGCTATTAATGAAATTGAATTTATTATTTAACCATCAAGCCCCAAAAAATGCAGACCCAGAAGATTTCACCGATGAATTCTACCAAATATTTAAGATGAATTAAATAGCTGTTGTACACAATCACTCCCAGAAAGCAGTGCTGGAGGGAAGACTCCCCAATTCATTTTATGAAAATAGTATTACCTGATACTAAAACAAAACAAAGACAGTACAAAAAAAGAAACTCTGAATATATTTATCCCTGTTAAATATAGACGCAAAATCCTTAAAAATATATTAGTAAATAGAATTCATCGATGCATAAAAACAATTATACACTATGATGAAGTGAGGTTTATTCCAGCGATGTAAACATGGCTCAATATTTGAAAATGAATCAATGCAACTCATCACCTCAAAAAGTTAAAGGAAAAAAAATCACATAATCATATCAGCAGATGAGAAAAAGCGTTTGATTAAATTCAATACCCACGACAAAAACTCTCAGGAAAATAGAGATAGAGAGAAACTTCTTTAACTTGATAAAGAACATCTATCAAAAAATCTACATCTAACATTACACTTAATGATGAAAGAATGAACTAAGAAAAAAAAAGAATACCCACTTTCATCAGTCTTATTCAACATAGTCCTGGATGTTCTAGCTACTACAATAAGACAAGAAAAGGAAATAAAAGACATACAGATTGGAAAGGAAAAATGAAACTGACTGCCTCTATTTGAAGATGACGTGATTGCCTACATAGAAAATTCCAAGAAATCTACAAAAAAAAAAATTCTTAGAACTAATACATAATTTCAGTAAGATTGCAGGATACAAAATAAACATAGAAAAATCAGTTGTTTTTGTATATATAGAAATGAACACACGAATACCAAAATTTAAAATATAATACTATTTATTTTAAACATAAGATACTTTATATGGAGATTTTTCAAAAAATTAAAAATAGAAGTAGCTTATGATCCAGCTACCCTACTGGTATTTATCCAAAGAACTTGAAATCAACAATCCAAAGAGGCTTATGCACCCCTATGTTCATTGCAGCATTATTCACTATAGCCAAGACGTAGAAGCAACTCAAGTGTCCCTCGACTGATGATTGGATCAAGAAGATGTGGTGTATATATACAATGGAATACCACTCAGCCATAAAAAAAGACAAAATCGTCCCATTCGGATGATTGGATGGATGGATCTGGAGGGTGTTATGTTAAGCAAAATAAGCCAGACAGAGAAAGAGAAACACCATATGATTTCACTCACATGTGGAAGATTAACATACAGACAGAGAGACCAGTTTGGTGGGTGGTTACCAAGCAGAAGGGGGTTGGGGGTGGGCACAAGGGGTGAAGGGGTATATTTATATGGTGACTGACAAATAATAATGTACAACTAAAATTTCACAATGTTATAAACTATTATGACATCAATAAAAATAAATAAATAAATAAATAAACATAAGATACTTTAGTGTAAATATAATAAAATATGTATGGGACTTTATGCCAAAACCTACAAACTCTTCATAAAAGAAATCACATAGGGGGCTTGCCTGGTGGTGTAGTGGTTAAGTTCATAGTGGTTAAGTTTGCATGCTTTGCTTTGGCGGCCCAGGATTCGCAGATTCAAATCAAGCCATGCTGTGGCAGGCATCCCACATTTAAGTAGAGGAAGATGGGCACGGATGTTAGCCCAGGGCCAATTTTCCTCAGCAAAAAGAGGAGGATTGGCAGCAGATGTTAGCTCAGGGCTAAACTTCCTCACCAAAAAAAAAAAAAAAGAAAAGAAAAGAAATCAGATAAGATCTAAATAAATGGAGATACACACTGTGTTCATAGATTGAAAAACTCAACGTAGTACAAGAAGTTAATTCTCCCCAAATTGATATACAAGTTTAATGCAATTACTACCAAATTCACAGCAAGAATTTTATAGGTATGGAAAATGTTATTCTAAATGTAATGAAAAGGCAAAGAACTAGAATAGCAAAAAACTTTTGAAGAAGAATAAAGGGCAATAAATCAGTCTGTCTGATTTCAAGACTTATATAGCTACAGTAATCAAGACAGTGTGGTACTGATGGAGGGATGGTACTGATGGAGGGATGCACACATGGATCTATGGAACAGAATAAAGAACCCAGACATAGACTTACATGAATATGCCCAACTGATTTTTGAAAAAAAAGTAAAAGTAAGTCAAAAAAGGAAAGCTGGCCATTTTAACAAATGGTGACGGAGCAATTGGCCTTCATCAGGCAAAAACATGAAACTTGACCTGAGTCTCACGCCTTATACGAAAAGTAACTCAAAATGGAACACAAACTTAAATGTAAAATGTAAAACTATAAGACAACTTATTAAAAAATAAGAGAAAATCTTTGAGATCTAAGGCCAGGCAGAGAGTTTTTAAACTTGACATCAAAAGCACTATTCAAAAAGTAAAAAATGATAAATTAGACTTCATCAAAATTTAAAATGTTTGCTGTGTGAAAGACACTGTGAGGTCTGAAAAGGCAAGCTATAGAATGGGAGAATGTATTTGCAAACCACATATCTGACAAATGACTAGTATCTAGAATGTATAAAGAAGTCTCAAGGGGCAGGCCTGGTGGCATAGTGGTTAAGTTTGCGCACTCCGCTTCAGCAGCCCAGGGTTTGCAGGTTCAGATCCCAGGCATGGACATACACTCTGCTCATCCAGCAGCACTGTGGTGGTGTCCCACATACAAAATAGAGGAAGATTGGCATAGATGTTAGCTCAGGGCCAATCTTCCTCCTCCTCCCAAAAAAAAAAAGAACTCCCAAAACTGAACAGTAAAATAACCTAGAAAATAGGCAAAAGATGCAAAGAGACATTTCACCAAAGAGGATATTCAGATGTCAAGAAAAGACATTCAATATCATTAGTAATTAGATAAATAAAAATGAAAACCACAACAAGATATCACTACAAACTGTTAGAACGGCTAAAACAAAAAATAATGACAACATCAAATGCTAGAGAGGATGTGAAGAAACTGGTTCACCACTATATCAGTGGTGGGAATGTAAAATGGTGCAGCCACTCTGGAAAACCATTTGGCAGTTTCATAAAACCAACATGTAACTATCATAGCAGTTGCAACCCAGCAATTGCACTCCTGGATTTTTATCCCATAAAAATGAATACTTATGTTCACATTAAAATCTGTACATGTATATCTATGGCGGGTTTATTTGCAGTAGGCAAAACTGGAAATACCCAGATGTCCTTCAAGAGGTGGATGATTAAAATAACAGTGGAATATCCATATCATGAAATATTACTCAGCAATAAAAAGGATCAAACTATTAATACACGTGACGACTTGGAAGAATCTCCAGAGAATTAGGCTGAGTGATAAAAGCCAATCCCCAAAAGTTATATTCTGCGTGATTCTACATATATAACATTCTTGAAATGACAATATTATGGCAATGGAGGACAGATTAGTGGTTGCCTAGAGTTAAGGAGGGGCAGAGAGAAGTGGGTATGGTTTTAAAAGGATGATATGAAGAGTCCTGTGACGGTGAAAATATTTTCTGTCTTGGCCGTATCAATGTCAATATCCTGATTGTGATATTGTACTAGAGTTTTGCAAGATGTTACCATTGGAGGAAACTGACCAAAGAGTACATCCAATCTCTCTGTGTTATTTCTTACAACTACATGTGAATCTATAATTATCTCAAAATTTTATAAAATGTTTAATTTGAAAAATGTTGAGTGAGAGGAGAGGAGGCACGTTCACTCATTTACAAGTGTGAACAGTTTCTGGAGAAAGTGAAGATTGAAAGTCCTAGTAGAATTTCCAGGTCTCTTTGAGACTGGTGATCATGAATTTATAACCACAGCAATCTGCTCTGTTGTGTAGCTTCCATCACCTGTGCTCCACTGTCTGGGTATAGGAATAGAGAAAACAGGTGGTTGGGTTTGTTCAGGATACAGGCGTCACCAAACAGGTGCAACAACAACAAGAAATGAACGACAATTTTTCTCAAATCCATCTCTGTCCTTTCTATCCTCACTGCTGCTGCCTTGGCTCAGAATCACATTCTCACTCTCTGAGCTACAGCCAGCACCTCCTCACTACCCCCGTCATCACCCTTTTCCCATCCTACCACTGCATCCATTCCTAGAGAGCCTTAGGAGAAAGTCGACGGACCCAGGTGTTCACTGCTTGAAACCCCTGATGGCTCCCCATTGCCTGGGGAGCACGTTATTAAAAGTACAAACTAGGTTGGCCCTTCAGAATCTACTCTCCATTTCCACTTCCTCTCCCAGGCCCTGCCTACCACTCTCCCAGTCCCAGGGAACTCCTCAGCATCCCCAAACTCTTCCCTCAGTAACTCCCTCAGCAGCCTTGTCATTTAGCTTGCGCTTCGAATTCCTGGGCCCACAAAAAACAACAGCTTCTGCAGCTATGTCCCGATAGGCCCTTATACAAAAGTCTGTTGTGTTACCCAGTGTTCTCCAGAGGAACAGAACCAATAGGGTGTGTGTGTGTGTGTGTGTGTGTGTGTGTGTGTGTGTGGAGAGAGAGAGAGAGAGAAATTAATTGTATGGAATTGGCTCATGCGATTATGGAGGCTGGCAAGCCTGAAATCTACAGGACAAACCAGCAGGCTAGAGATCAAGATGATGCTGCAGCTTGAGCTTGAAGGCAGACTGGAGGCGAAATTCCCTCTTCCCCAGGGACCTCGATCTTTTTCTCTTAAGGAGCAGTGGTTAAGAACAAGGATTTAGGGGTCAGACAGACCTGGGTTGCTATGTGATCTCACATAAAATCTCCTGGCTTCCATGATTTGATCCGACAGCGTGCAAAGAGTTTAACACAGTTCCTAGAACTGAGTCAGCCCCCGATATTCATGACCTACAGGGCTTGAAATCTGACCCTGGTGTTCTGCCATACAATCCCTCTCTAGGTGGTAAAAGCTGATACATGTTTTATAATAAGCCCTCTGGACGAAATAAAGCTCTGATTTATGGTGCTTGCTGATTTCCATGGTGTAAATACTCCTAGTATGGCCAACTTCATGCTACTGATGCAATGCTACCAACGCAGAGTTGGGAAAAGATACACACAATGGGCTCTTGTGAGCTGGGAAGAGCAGCTCTAGCACATCACTGACACTGGAGTGCCCCTGGCTCCATGGGTCTGCCCTTCGCTGGCCCTTTTATGAAGAATTCTTTTCCAGCCAATGTCCAAGAAGCTGCCTCTCTGATCCGTCAGAGAGCTGCCACCTTACTCTCCCAGGGGTCACCCTGGATAAAGTATGTGGTAGTCTCATCTCTCCATACAATGTATTACAGAGGATTCTGATCTGAAGAGAAACATAACTTCTTCAATTGTGGCTATAGGTCATCTCACGCTTTGGATGGTAAGAGCTGCCCCTCCAAAAACCTCCAGAATTCTCTACATCACCTCTGCTTATCTCACAATTGCTATGGACATTTGGCTGCAACTCTTCCTTCTTCTGACTAAGTGGTCTCAATATTTCCATTCTTGCTTATTAAGACCAATACTTCCAAGAATAACAACCAGAAAAGTTGAAGAAAATAAAAGAAACATCTGTCTGAAGGTATTGGGGAGCTACTTAAACAGCCAAGAGTTGAGAGCCACAATCCTGTGGAGAACTGTGTGAGGCTTTCTCCTCTGCAAGTCTTCACTTTGGTGTTCAGCAAGCAGCTGAGGAACCAGTCTGAAAGATGAGCAGAACCCAAGGAAAGTACATCAGTTACACAGAGCTTTCCACATCTCACAGAACTGGGGGAATGATAGTGGATTTGGGTCAGGTCTTGAGGAACCGAGATCCTGAGAGAAGTGGGGCACAGTGAAATGAGAGCCACATCATGTGCTAGTTTTCCTGTTGATGCATTTGCTTATTTTTAAGCTGTGTAGTGTAATAGACTAAGAAACTGAGGGAAAAAGGAACCAGAAAGGCGAGTAGAATTTTTGGCCATCTCACTGTGGTGGGGAGACAAAAAATAGAGATGAGAATAAGCCAAGAGGAGGGTATTGGTAAACATTCCAAAACTTCAGTTGTGATCCCTGAAAGGCTACAGTCTAGGAGTGGGGATAGGCAAGAAGTACACAGAATCTTATAAAAAGGGAAACGCAGGCTCAAGTCAGTTCAGTCCCTGATTGATGGTGTGCTATATGATAGAGTGAAGGATCTCTGGAAAAAGAGAATATCATTCTGAGACTCTCTAATTTTTCACACACAATGTCCAACATTCAATAAAAATTACCAGGCATAAAAAATAATAATAATCACTTCTGGTTTCCATTCTGGCATGCAAGGAGCTTGGAAGTCATCACTCCATCCTAACAAGTAAAATACTGAACAAAGTGAAAAATCAACAACTCTTCTGAGGTCCATCAGAGAAGTCAGGTCATAGGCCAAACACTGTACCAAAAATTATAGAGATAAACCAGCATAAATGCAGAATCACAACTTACCAGAGCAGAAACCTACAAGCAGAAACTTCTATGGGAAACATACCAGGGCAGGAAAACCTGAGCTGTAATCGACAAATTGCTAGAGGCTCAGTGTGGACAGCTCTGAGAGTTAGGAACTCCAGGGGGGCCCAGTGAAAGGGGCCCCTCACACTTTTATGATTTTTATCTCGGGGGCTCTACCAGGTTTTCACAAAGAATACCAGAAAAAATCTCATGCTTCCAGCAGGGGGAGTAGAAAAGCAACCCTTCTGAAATGCACTAGAGCATTCTGTTCTTCCTAACAGGGCTTGAAGTCAAGAGAAAATATTTTACCAGAGCCTAACCCATTGGAGTTTTATCAGAACTTAAGCAACCTGGGAGAAGGGAAATACCCAACTCCAGCCCCCTCTAGCCATCCTGTTGTTGGTCATCTCATGGTTTTGATGGTAAGAGCTGCAACTCTCAGGGCTTCCAGAATTCTGTACATTGCTTCTGCATATCTCACAGTTGCTATGAACCTAAGCAGGGTGTGGGGGGCTAAGAAACACTTGTGAAGTTCACAGACCAGGGTTACAGGCACACTTATAGACTCATACCTACTCACGGGACTGTAGAATCCTTCCCCTTCCCCCATATCTCACCACCACATTGCTAAAACCCCATTTACCAGAGTTTCTTTTGCCAAGTACATCATGTCTAGCTTTTAGCAAAAAATTACAAGGCATGCTAAAAGGCAAAAAAAAAAAATCGAAGAGACGGAGCAAGCATCACAACCAGACTCAGACACAGCAGGGATATTGGAGTTATCAGACCAGAAATTTAAACCACCTGTGATTAATATGATAAGGGGTCTAACAGAAGAAGTCGACAACATGCAAGAACAGATGCATAATGTAAGCAGAGAGGGAAATTTTAAGAAACAATCAAAAAGAAAAGACAGAGATCAACAACGTTGTAATAGAATGTTGCTAGTGGAGGCGACTGTGCATGTGTGGGGACAAGAGGTAGATGGGGAACTCTCTCCTTTCCACTTAGTTTTGCTGTGAGCCTAAAAGTACTCTAAAAAATATAGCCTATTAAAAATAATATTACTTATCATTTTGATAAGGATGAATATATATGAAGTATGGAAAAGAATTTAAAAAACAAAGAATATTTTGAATTAAAAATATAACCAATAGAAAAAACACACAAAAATAAAACCAGACCCATCAGTGATCTAGGATTTGGACAAAGAAAAAAAAAAAGATGTGCTCAGTCTGTAAAAAATAGCTAGACTGAAAAAGGTAGTTAAAAAAGAAAAATGATAGAAAACACAGCAAAGAGCCTAAGGGATCTATGTATCATGCTTTAAAAAAAAAAAAAAAAGTGTAAATACACAGAGAGGCACAGAAGGGAAAGAAAGAGAAAGTGGTTAAAATTTTACCCAACCTGACAAATGACAATAATTCATAGATTCAAAAAATTCTAAAAAACCAAGCATGAGAAATTCAAAGAAAACCACATTAAACACATCACAGTAAAAGTGCTGAAAAACCAAAGACAAAGAGACATCCTAAAAGCAGTCAGAAAAAAAGACATATTACCTTCAAAGAAAAACAATAGTACTGAGAAGTGACTTCAGCAGAAACTCTGGAAGCCAGAAGACAAAGAAATGATATTTTTAATGTGTTGAAAAAAAATAAATGCTGACCTAGAATTCTGTATCCAGTGAAAATATCCTTTGAAGGGAAAAATAAAGATGTATTTCTAGCCTTCTCCCAAAAAAGAGGGTGATATTGGTCACCGACAGACCAACAGCTAAAAGAATTCTTAAGAGAGTTCTTGGGGCAGAATAAAAATAATCCCAGAAAGAAACAGAGACATGGAGGAAGAAATGAAGAGACACAGAAAAGATAAATGTATTGAGAAACCCAAATGATTCCTGACTGTATGTAACCAGGATAACGTCTTGTCTCGTCAAAAATATATGTAGACTTAAAATAATAAAAGGTCGGAAATAAAATAATAAATAGATTAAAAGTGTTTTAAGGTTCTGACCTTGTCTTGAACCTGGTAAAAATACATATTTATATCTTTAGAGTAATTGCTTTAAGAATTTAGAGCATATAAGAATATACACCCAACAAGCTAATGGAGACAGGATATTAAATAACAAAGCATTATTTTACGATGAGGAAGGCAAAAAAGGAGATAATTAACATAGAACAAGAGGGACAAATTGAAAAGTATAATGAGATTATAGATCTAATCCAAATACATCAGCAATTACATTGAATGTGAATGAACTAATTACTTCAATAAAGATTTTAAAAGACTATACTAAAATACTATACTATACAAACATACACACTTACACAGAACTTTAATCTGCCTTACAAATGCCACACCTTAAATATAAGAACACAGAAAAGTTGAAAGTAAGGAATGGAAAAGTGTCCATTTTCCCCAAATTTATTTCTGGATTCAATGCAGTTTCAATCAAAATCTCAAGAGGATTTTTATGGAATATAGGACGGTGGTTCTAAAATTTATGTGTGAATGTAAAGGACTGACTTACATTACCAGACATCGAGACTGCTTACAAACCTACAGTAACTAGGATAGTGTGGTACTGCTGCAAATGGACAAATATGTCGACAGAACCAATCATGCAAACAGGCCAACACATACAAGATCACTTGATTCTATAATAAATCTGACATGACAATGATGACGACAAAGGGACTCTTTTTCTATGGATGGTGCTGGAATAATCAAATATCTGTATTTTAAAAAATGTATTTGAACCTCTATCTCACATCATACTCAAAAATCAGTTCCAGGAGGATGTAAATGTGAAAGAACAACAATCACACATCCAGAAGGAAACATAAGAGAATACCTCCCTGGCCTGGGTTGGGTAACACTTTCAGAAACAGGACCCGCAGAGCATTGAGGATAAGGGAAAAGCTGGTACATGAGCCTACGTTTGTTAAGAACTTCCGTTCATCAAAAGATACCAGAAAGAGAGTGAGAAGGCAAGTCATGGTACAGAAGAGAGACATTTCATACAAAAGCAGATATTCAGACAAGCATATAGAAAGATTTCAGTCTCATTAGTCACCAGGAGAATGCAAATTAAAATCACAATTAGGTACACTACATTCCCGCTAAAATGGCTGGCATTAGAATATCTGACAGCACTAGTGTTGGTGTTAGAGGATGTGGAACAGTTGCAGCTCTCAAACGTCACAGGTAAAGGGCATAATCAGTACAACTATTTCTGGAAACTTTTCAGCAATATTGAAATAATGCCGAACAGATGCCTACCTATGACCCAGCACTCCAACAGAAAGATGTACATAACTTCGCCCAAAATCATATACAAAAAATGTTCATAGACACTATTTGTAATAATGCAAAATGAAAACAGACCAAAAGTCTATCAACAGCAGAATGCATAAATTGTGACGTTCACATAATTAAATCCTCGACTGCAATGAAGGTGAACTTCATGCAGAACAGTAGATAAATCTCTAAAGTCAATATGAATGAAAAAAGCAGGACAAAAAAAGGATAATTGATTCTATCTATGTATTTCAAAATATACGGAATTAATCAGTGGTTATAGAACTGATAGCTGTTAGGGGTTCTGAAAGTGTCAATTGGGAAGGTGGTAATGTTCTATTTTGTTTTGGCTCGTGGCTACATGAGAGTGCTCACCTTGCTAAAATGAATCGAGCTGTACACTTATGATTTGTGCACCTTTCTGAGTGTATTTTATAATTTTTTAACAAGTGTATTTCTAAACTGTGACCTTGTAGTCAGGCCCTTTGTGACCATCTTTCCTACACTGACGACGGTTATCGTGGACTGAGCACTCCCTATGTGCCAGCCATTAATGTTGTACTAGGTGCTTTATCCCAAGTTTTTGGTATTTCATCCTTTGAGATGGGATTCTGCCCTCATTGTAAAGGTTTCATAGATGTGCAAGCTGATGATCAGAGAGGGTGAGTGACTTACTCGTGGTCATATAGCTAGAAAACAGCAGAACCTGACTTTAAAATTACACCTTTCTGATTCCAACACACTGCCTCCCGTGTAGTGGCCTGCCTTGGTATTCTCTGGGGATCCATTCAGAAGAGTGGCCTCCAACAACCGCATCAGAGTTTTGCAAGATATAGGCATTCTGCCTCAACTGTGAAAAAGCGCACGACTGTTTTCTCCACAAATGCCTCATACTCCACTCTGCCTACCCTCACCCACAGGCTTGTAATCATGGTGGCTAAGCCCCAGATCTGGGGAGGTGACCCTCTGCCTAACGATGTCTCACATCTACATCTTCTGAACACGCAGGGCACTCTGGGTGGAAAGAGCACAGGTTTTACGTAGGCTCACAGACAAGTTGGACCACCTTGAGCAAACCACTTAATTATTCTGAGTCTCCTTTTCCTCATTTGTCAAAAACAGATTTCTTTCTTTTCCAAGGTAAGAAATGAATTAATTCTCCTAGGATACAATAAACATATAATCCATGTGAATCCCCTTTTACTCCTTCTGGACCCTGCTATATTAAATGTCCTTTATTTCTCCCCCTCACCCTACCTCATACCCGTTCCTCCTCCTCCACCCTGCTCTGTGCCCCAGGAAGCTGGTCCCTGCGAGCTGTCTCAGCAGGCTCCCTGCCCTCTGCTCTCTGCATGGGCAGGAGATTAGAGGGAGGGGGAATCAGAGTATGTGCTCCCCCAGCTCACTGCTTGTGAAATCACCACCGATGGCTCATTCCCTGGAGATGGACTCAGGCTGCTCTTTGCACACCTCCTCTCTCCCAGTTAGAAGACACGTTCCCTCCTACCCTTCCCGTGATAAGGGTGTGCTGCTCTTTGTATCCTCAGGCGTCTCTACTACGCTCATGGCTTTCCATGGCCAGCATGCATCTTTCTGAATAGTCTCTCTCCTCAAATTCCTCAGTACCCTCTCTTTCTTACTCAGCAGGATCCCTACTGATCTAGCTCTGTCATTTTCTCCTGAATGCGAGAGTCACCTTCCACATGGGATAATTAGCTTGTCCAAACCACAAGTTGCTGACTGAGGAAGACTCAGCTCCTGCGAGTGTCAGCCCTAAGGTAGTAGCAGAAGCTAAAAAAGAGGCACAGAATCAATGTAAAATTATTTCAGCACATATACTCTTTGTCGCTCCAGATTCACGCCTTTATTTTTTCCCTAAAACATGAGGAAATTGGATCCTACCTTGGAAGCAAAGGGCCATCTCCCCAGGAAGCTCCCTGAAGGTCTGGGGTTTTATGGACTATATGGACCTCGCCCTCCCTATATCCTGAGGACTCTTTAGGGCCTCTGCTAACTTCAGAGGCTCTTCCTCCCCAGAGCCTGCTGCTTCTTGTCTGCACGCCCTCATGAGTGTGTCTGGAAGTCAGGCACTGTGAGGGTTCTGACTGAACAGCTCACAGTCGAGTCACACCTCTCCAGGTGCGCCACGCTGCTTTTCATTTGCTTCCTGGGAACAATCAGAATTATTTCCTGAGTAGGTCTCAGCAACTGAGTGAGGGCTGCCAAAGCTGTCAGCTCCCCGTGGGACAGGGATGGGGCACAGAGCAAGCATCCCCGTGCCAAGGGGGGAAATGGAAACGCTACTATTTTCCACCCTGCCAGGCAACTCTGCCTCCTGCCCAAGCTGGAAGGAAGGGTTCTATATGTGAACACTATGGATGAGATGCTTGGCTCAAGTCAGAGGCTGAGCAGTTCCCACCGAGAAGTAGGATGCTGTAGGTATGCGACCATCCCAAGAACTGCCATTTGTGAGAGCATATTTGTGCAGGCACCTTACCTGCGTTATCACTGGTCCCAACAACAGCTCAGGACTCAGGACCCCTTCCACAGGTGAGGGGACACAACAGAGGCTCCCAGATGATAGCGATGGGACTGAGAATACCCATCTGCTGAGTGACAAAGACCAGATTTTAAGCCAGATCTGTCTGATCCCTGGTTTGTACCTATTGTGTGAGCACTAGGCCGTAGATTTGGCTCCAACTTAATGCAGAAGAAAGTAATCTGACCTTCTTGAAGCAAAAGTAAGCATGGTCTTGCTTGTCAGGAGCCAGCCTTGGCCTCTGGGATCTGTGTTGGTTCCACATGGGGCTCAGACGTCAGAAGAGAGAATCTTATAAACTAGGAAAATATCATTCTAGCCATCATGGATCCGATCAGATAGCACCAGAGATGCATTCTCATCACCTCAAATCCAAGAACACACAGCTAGAAAATCCAGAACCAAAATGAAAAACTGGGTCTCACTTCTTTTATTGACACTCAGCATTTGTGTAGCTGGAGGTCTAAGGGACGCCAATGCCTTCTTCCTGAGCCTGCCACCCAGGAGCCAGACTAGGAGAACAAAGCAAGTGCAGATGTGTCTCCGGCCCTGCGCTGATACTTGCAACATGAAGTACGAACATTGGGTCCTGAGTGGAAGCGTGGGCTCTGCACACAGACTGCCGGGACATCACATCCCTTCTGCACTGTGTGAGCACCACACTGAGCTTCTCCGAGCTTCATTTTCCTCATTAGCCACCAAGTCCTACTATAATAGTAGGAATAAACGAGACCCTGCAGGGGAGGCTCTGGCACATAGTAAACACTCAATAACTCCCAGCTACCCTGATGATCACTAACTATGGTATTCTCACAAAAGACAGAGATGGCTATTATTGTCATTAACATCTGATTGAAACAGTGAAACTGAAACAAGTAAAACACATGCACAAGATGTCAGGGCCAATACGTGCCCAAAGTAGGGTTCCAGTCCAGACTCGGGCAGCTTCAACATCAGTTCCTTTGCCTTGTCTGGCCCACTGTCCCGTGCACCAGGCTTAGGGCTTCAGCATTGCCCCGTCACCTCTGCATCTTGTGGGACTTCTCTGCCTCTGAGTTAAAGCCCCGGAGTTAAAGCACCACATGCAGTGCATTTCCCACACTCCCTCCTCTGGGTGCTGTTCTGTGATGATTTTCCCCCTCAGATGGGTACCGAAATGGGATTACACCTAAACATTTTGGCATTGGGAGAGTGGGACACGGGGGCTTGACTGACTCCCAACTCTTAAGGGCAGCGGCTTAGAGCTTTTGTAAGAGAATTTTAAGAATATATTGGAAGATATGAACCCTGTTCCAGGAAAAAATGCATACACATACAGTAACTCAGCAATATGACAAACAATTTTAGAAAGCTCTCAGTCACCTCTGAGATCTATCCAAGGACTTCCAGGGAGGAATTTCTGCTCTGGGGGAGAATCCTAAAGCTCTGTAGAGCACTAGTCTGCCCCAGAGCTTCCCTTGGCCTGACATACAGTTTGCCTTCAACAGATGGAGAGACTTTTTGGGGAGACAAGAGGACGAGAGAGCCTGGGAGAAGCAGCTCATCTTCCCATCTTCTGAGGGAACCTGGCTGACCCTGATGCTTCTGAGCAGGCACCTGGCCCAGGCTCTGCAGTTAGGAGTAACCCTGTTAGCCCAGGCTAGCCCCTGCCGCTTCAGGGATGCATAAGCAGATACTCACCAACATGCCCTGAGGCCACCGGAGAGGAGGCAGCAGACGCGGAGGCTGAGGGACCTGGTGGGGCTGGTGCCACCGCGCCTTGGGACAGAGAAGACCAGCAGGTTCCATCGGTGAGAGACAGCAGGAGCACCCTCTACCCGGGGAGAGCCAGCTGCTCTGACAGGAGCATGCGCTACGGGGTGGGAAAGACCAGGAAGCGTGGAGCCCAGCACGACCACTTACCAGCTCCAGGACCACATCTTTTCGAGTCTCATTTTCCCTTTTCTGTAAATTTTGGGTAGTAATTTCTACCTTGCGGGGCTGGTCTGAGAATGAAAAAGCATTTGTATGTAAAGAGTATAGTCCCTGGAACACTATACCTGATCAATAAACAGTCACTGATACGGATGTGATAGTGGGTGTTCTTATCTGGAAACAATTAGGATGAATTGGAGAATGCTTGAGATTTCTTTGCATATTTTGGGATCTGGTTGAAAATCAGGAGGGTTTCAGAGCAAGGGTTTGGTGACAGAGGAAATGTCTCTGTGCACACACCTGGCCAGAGAGAGGCCACTTTGTGGGAGCTGTGTCTTCCTCCACGGATGGCAGCCGATTGCAGAGCGTCACTTGGCTGGTTGTTGCATTGAGACTGTGCACTGGGCAGGGAAGACCTGAAACAGCCTCTTTCCTCCCCTGAACTCTGTTTTCCAGATCTGATGAGCACGACTTCATCTGCTTGCATCACCCAAGTGCATTGCTGTGTGCTTTTAAAGCCTACGTGTGTGTGCCCGGACTGGTGAGGGTGTGTGTATGGACCTCAATGTCTGTGCTTGAGTGTGTGTATATGCATACATGTGCTTGTGTATACTTACTTCTTATTTCTTATTCAGTGTGTTCTGAATATTTTGTTTCCCTCTGAGCTTGGACACCTGGTTGCTCCTGGCAACTGTATGCTCGAACCTACCAACAAGTGAGCACTCACTGAGACACATTTGTTCGTGCATCCTGGTGCTCCCTCCTCCCGATCCCAGCCATCGGCCATTGCAGATTTCTGTAACAGGAGTTTTTCTTGCTGTGGAGAGAACCTCCCCTCTCTTTGGAGCTCAGCACTAACATCAAGTTTGGAGGTGAGAGATCAAAAGCTGGAGGGAGGGTCTGACATCATTAGCAATTGTTCCTTCCTCCTTTGCAGGAGGTGACTATTAGCTCTCCAGATTTATCTGGAATATGTGCACTTCTCTCATAAGTAATCTGTCTGACTACATACCACGGAGAGGTGAAAAAAAAGATCATTAAAGTTATTGGCACAGGAAATTGTTAACCTATCTGGAGTTTCCTGGTATGAACAGTGAGAATAATAAGAATCAAACATAATTTCATTTATTAAAAGCAACTAACGGCATGAAATAAAATAATATTTTAGACATAAGAAACATTACATTGGGAACAGAAATGCTGTCTTTTTTATTGTGTCCATGGCAGGGAAAGGTCAGTTAAAATTTTTGGAGATTTTATCTAATCTCGTGTTGCCAAAGCTAGGAGCACAAAACAAGGCTTTTGTTCAGACACAGGCACTAATTCGTGAGCAGGTACCTGTGGGAGTGAAAGGTGAGTTCCTCGAGAAAGTTCCCTGAGAATGAAGGCAGAGGCCCGTGAGTAAGTAACCCCTTAGTCTCGGAAGCATAAGATCACACAGACACCCAAGTTCTCCATTGGACCTTGCCCATCCTGATTGTTAAACGAGAGGGCACAGGCCAGAGGAACCCAATGTTCCTTCCACGTCATAATGGCCTTTATGCTCAGTGGTCTTTCTTCCTTGATGTGTCCCTGGTCTTCATTCAGTGCTTGAAAAGACAAATTTAGGTATGGAATTAGTTTCACCTTGCTAAGATTTGGGAGGACTTAGAATTTAGGAACCGGGCAGCATTTTCTTTAAAGAATGTAGCCCTTTGGGAGTCCTGTCCAGATCCTTCTGTCTGTTCAGGTAATCTGGGAAGGTCTGTTGGGTCTCAGTGTCTCCCCGCCCCAGCCTTTGCAGCTCGCCCCCAACATCAGAGAAGCCTCTCATTGGTGCAGGCGCAGAAGAACAAGGAGTGGACTTTCTCCTTTCAGTTCCTGGAAGCTGAGACCTTGACCCTGAAAACCAGACTCCTCAGGTCCCAGCCCTATTTGGCCCAAGGCTGACAGCGGAGCTGTTTCTCCCACAAAGGCCTAGAAGTCAGAGGGGAACCTTGTGATACAGAAGATGGGGCTGGGGAGCATATGAATCTGGGGGTCCAGGGCCCAGGCTGGTGATCTTGGGCACATAGAGATGACTGGGCATATGGATGTTCATGGGAGAATGATACCCACAGACACTCTGAGGGCCACATACTGAGAAGCCAAGCTGTGGGTCCTCAAAGAATGACAGTCCCTTCACCCTGAGGCCTAAGCACAGGGAAGCAACTTATCTGCCTTCAGAATAAGTGTAGAGATGAGAGAAGAAACAAAGTTAGCTGACACTTGATGCTCATTCCACAAGGCCCTGGGAGCCCTTCTCTATGTAGGATGGCCCAATTCTCCCTTAGGAGCTTTCCAAAAACCCACATTTTACAAAAAACTGTCAGGTTAACCGAAAATTAGAATTGCTCCTCAGCCTGTCCCTCACATTGCTCCCTGGTGGATGTGGGAGGGCCTCTGGATGCACACTGTGTGAGGATGCCGTGCCTCCACCCCCAGGCATATCTGAGACCCACTGGGTCAGAGAAGTTTCTCTCACGACTGTCCACGCCAATGAGACAGAATTCAGCGTCTGACAGCAGCATGCCCAGAAACAAGCACACAGCATTTCTTCATCCCAGAGAAGAAGAGTGTAGGGAGCAAAGTCGAGTTGTATTATTAAACAACTTTAATCCAAATGCTGATTATTATTTGCAGTGTCTGAAGGCACAAAATATACCTAAAATGTATGGAATAGTCTAAACAGAGTTATAAATCCAAAGAGCAAAGCATGAAAAAACGATACATTCTGAGCTGACACAGAAATCTGAGTTGGGAAGATTTTTTTTTTCTAAAGAACTTGCTTGAATATCAATCATTTCCCCTCATGCCAAGGGTAGAAAATGTAAAAAATAACATAAACACGGTGAAAAATAACACCACGAGGTGTTAAATTTCTTTTGTGAGCAGAATACCTTTCCTTCAAAGATGCGCTTGCGCTCTCTCTCTCTTTCTCTCACACACAAATACACACACACACACACACACACAGACACACACACACACACCATCTCTCTCCTCTCTCTGACACCCATTCTAAGCAAAGGTGTCCAAGAAGACATCCACAGTATACCCCAGAAGACACGTCATCTCAGGGAAAAAACAGACTTGGGTGTAAGATAAGGCAGTGACACCAAAATTCGATTAAAAAAATAGAGAAATATATATGAAAAAATTGACCATCCAGGGCAGGGCCCCCAAAATGCTGATGGAAAGAAAATGAAGCCTGCTCTTCCTCAGGGTAACCAGAGCCCACCTCCGCTGCACTATGCGCATGTGTCCAGCTCCCGGCTCCACATGCTCTGACTGGAGAAATGTCAATGGATCGCCTCGGTAACGTTCATATCAGAGATAAATAATATAATTATAAACACTCTCCTCCCCAGCGTGCTTTTAGCTGACCACATGATGCAGCCATTCCTTACTGCTCAATCGCGTCACTCGAGACTTTAGGAAAGAAATCAATCCTGGGCTAGTTATCACCCTAATAAACACATCTCTGGAGCAACTCTACCAGGCCAGAGGACAGGCAATCAAAAGGACTTTGTATTTCTCCATGATCACAGACCCGGGCTCTCAGCTCCCTGATTACTGCTGGGCGAGGGAGCCCCCCTCCTCTCGGTGCTGGATGTGGGCTGTGTTCACCACCCTGGCAGGTTAGGAGAGCAGAATCACCTTTGTCTTCAGAAGGAGAAGAGCTGAAGTGATCCAGTTCAGATTACTCAAATTACTCTGCTCCTAGTGCTTCTTTCTCTGGTTCTGTAGTTTAATCGCCCCAGCAAGGGCAATGGACGGAGGTGGGGCTGTCAGGTTGTGCTAGCCTTAAGAAACAGAGTTTCCCAGCAGGCTCACTGGCTCAGGGATAGGCCTGGGAATCCCAGAGACTATACGATGCTCTCAGCCAGGAGGGCCCCTGCTATGGGCTGGATCACTGCTTGAGGGCTTCTGGTCAGGAGGAGGTGACAAAGCAGGTCACCTGGGTTTAAGACCCAGAGACATCCTTTTACTTTTTGGGCTACATCCCTGTGGATGGGGGCTACTTGTCTTCACATCACACAAAGTTATGCTGTTCCTTCTCTAAGCACCCAGGCCCCTTCCTACCGAATGTACATGGTCCCTTGGTCTATTCCCAGCATTCTCCGTCACCTAGGGCACTAGTCTGCTCCCCTCGGCTCCTCCCGTCTCTCTGCCAACAGGATCCTTCTACCGCAATGCTTCTGCTCCCTGCGTCTGTGGCCACACTTTCCTCAATCACCCGGGAGCACGGCTCCCAAACCCAAGGGAGTATTGTCCCTCTACCTGGCTCTCATCCCACCACCTCACCTGGCCCACACACCACACCTGGCATCTCCCTATCCCCACGGACAAGGACAAGCCCACCTCTGCCCTGCCTACCCAGGGCAATGATGGGACCTGCCCTTCTTCTCTCATCTTCTGTCACTTGTTGATTCTTCCAATTAGGAAAAGAAAGTAAAAAACAAGGCCAACAGAATGACCCTAGAGCATGTCGGCATCAAAGCCCTCAGAGACTGTCACCTCCATGTGGGTGCTTCTCTGGGACCCACAATGCACTGTGACATGCAGTGACATGCCATGGGGTGACCAACTCGTCCCAGATTGCCCAGGACTGCTGTGTCGTGGCAGCCTCCTCAGCCCCAGGTTGACAGGAACAGTTGATCAGCCCACAGCACAGTAACCCAGGAGCCAGGCCAATGCTGGCTCGAGGATCACCCTTTGTCTAGAGAGAGGACCAAAAAGGAACACGGGGCCAGGAGCGGAGGAAGATGGCAGGAAACCGTGGGACACGGCAGCAAGCAGCACATGGGGCTCCTCTAAGGGGACCAGCTCGTCATCTCCCCTCTCTCAGCAGGACAGGCTCCTGATCCACTCAACCCTCCTGCCCTCAGAAAGGCCCAGGAACAGGGGGTTTCTTTGGCACTTCAGAATGATCACAAGTAATTTGCCTTTTTATTCATATAGAACAAAATTTACAAAGTCATTCATACAGTTTTTGTGTTTTTTTTTTACTGACTTCGAAAATTGGGAATATTCAAAATACACTTTTACCCCACTCCATTCTGTCATTATTTACACATATGTACAAGAAAAATGAAAGAGTCTTTGTATGTGTGTGTGTGCGCGTGTGTGTGTGGTTTGTGTTGTTGTTTTCTTGTATTAAAAAGCTCTGCTGGTCGGGTGGGTGGATGGGCGGGCGGGAGGGCAGGCGGTGCGGTCAGATGGAGGTGCCGTGGGAGGTGTCCAAGGCCTCTGGAAGGACGCCTCCAGGCACAGGCTGGAAGGACATGGGGATGGGGGTCTTCACCGGGCTCTGGCGGAACAGCCCCCCATTGGGCGACCTGTGTTTGCACTGCATGGAGGGCATGGTGGCTGAGCTGCTCAGCGGCAGCGGCAAGCTGCTGCTGGGCCCTGATGAGAGTGTCCGGCTGGTGCCGTGGCTGCTTTGCTCTGGCAGAAAGGTGCTGACCGAGAGCTGGGTGTTCTGGTACTCCCGCGTAGGCTCCAAGGCCTGGCTGGGAGCCAGGCCCCCCATCTCCAGGGCCGAGAGCTCAATGGACGCTGGGGAAATCTGCTTGTGAGCAATGTCTTCATCCATTAGACTGTTCATGCGCCGATGGACCTGCTCCAGATTCACTTCTTTGTCCTGGAGGGAAAGCACAGGAAACTCAGGCCAAGTCCTGATGTGAGCCAAGGCTGGCTTCCTACAAACTCTAGGAGGTCTGGAAACCTCAGGCCTGTTCAGCTTGCTGGACAGTGGGTGAGCATGTCCCCATTTCTCCCACCACCCCTCAAGTGTATGGCCAGCCCTCCGTTACCTGGGGAACCAGTAGCCTAGGACAGTGCCCCTAGGTAGCAAAGACCCAGCCAGCGGGCCTTGGCAGCATGTGCCTCCCTCCGCACTCTGCTTAGAATTGCTGGCACTCAGAGGCAACCCTTGGGAGAAGATGCTTTGAAGAACTGGCAGAGATAGAAGGAGAGGAAAGGAGTCCCATGGGAATAAAATGGAATGGTCCTTGAGCCCCTAATGTGACCCACGTATTTGCCATTTAGACTTCACAGTGCTCAGAAGACCTGGCTTGACCATCCTCACCTTATACAAAAGGAGGCTTGGGTTCTGGAAGCCAACGACCTCCTCAGAGTCAGAAGCCTGTGAACAACAGAGGCAGCCCCGGAAGCCTGGAGTAGGGAGTGAAGTCCTGTCTCACCCTGAGGCCCCTGCTCTCCTTGTGAAAAATCTCCAGAGATGCCAGGGAGGAGGAATTTCTCTGTCTGGAAGGCTTATGGGGCCTCTTTCCTGGCTGAGGAGGAGGGGTGGGGGCGGTGAGGAAAGGGACCTCCCAGGGCTTAGCTGACTTTCCTGGTATCATGAGAGCTAGAGGCTGCTGAGATGGGTGACCTTCACACCTTTCTCCATATGGTGAATGGCGTCAAAGAAATTGTTTTCTTTGTTCATTTACTTATTTCCTTAAGAAAATAATAAAACAGAACAAATATTATTCCTTTCAAATAACCTGATGTTTTGTCTACAGTGTCAGAGTAAATCAAGGAGTCCCAACTGCTTGAAAACTCCTTAAAGACAAAGGCAATGTGATCTACTTCCTTGGTTTCCCCCAGTGAGGAGGGGCACAAGGCCAGGTGTCCATGGAGGAGCCACGCCAGCTCCTCGATGAGGTGTTAGAAGTTGCAGTCCTATTTCCAGGCAGCGTGAGTGCTGAGGTGCCAGGCAAGGCCATGCTTACTGCCTATGCTTCCCTGATGTCAAACCCTGAGAGATATACCACGTCAAAGCCCCACTCCAAGACAGAACACCACAGGCTGTCTAATGTTGACGTCCATGTAGTAGACAGATGAACCTGTCCCCTGTGCTCCCTGTAGGGTTGTTAGAAACACTATGAAATGTAAAAACCCTGAATGTGCTTTCAGAAAAAAAAGAAGGAACTACACAAATCTAAGGGCCATTCCACTGGCTGCTTTGAGCTCCTATGGGGCTGGTGGGAGAAGATTTCCCCCAGGAAGTGGGAACCCTGAATAACTGGTGTGAGCGCCCCCTCACACGAGTGCACAACCATGGGCTAACCCCCATGAAGTCTCAACCCAGTATTTCTCGGGCAAGGAAGCTGCCTCTGCAGTTCACTCCTTGCTCCCAACACCCCCTGGCATGGAGAACACGGGGCCACTGCTTTCTCCACACCTTTGCTGAGTTCATAACTGGCACACAGAGCTTGGCTTCTGGTGGGACACCTGCTATCTTTCCCAGAACCTTTTCCAGAACAAGAAAACTGACAACACTCGTGAGGCAATGAAGAATCCATTCCAGCCCAAGAGGAAATCTCAGTAGAAGAAAGCCAACTGGTTTGAAGGAGGAAGAGACCATGGAGCATGGCTCAGTGTCATAGCTGAAAACAACATCAGAAATCATGGCCACAGCCCCATGGGCAGAGCCAAGATTCCAGTGATCTGAAGCCCCATACAGCAAAGCTCAGCTCATTGATGCTGGGAGAGAAGCTCTGAGTTGGGGACACCTCTGGGTGGCAAATGTCATAGGTGAAATTAGGGAAAGTAGCTGGAGAATATTAGGCCTTTACTTAGCCAGGCTGAATATGATGCATGCACTGTCTTTCACTGACTTCTTCAACAGTTGGTAAAAGATATAACAAACTAAATTCAAGTTCTCATCTTAATTATCTTACAGCATGATTGATCCAGCTCTGTGCAACCTTGCTCTTTTCTCTGTGTTTTATTTATCTGTTTTGTTTTTGTTCTTGCATGTGAAAATATTTTAATAGTATTTTTAACTGCTATGTTGGGCACTGGCTGTTTTAGGGCCACTGAGCATCAATTCTCCCTTTCTAAGAAGACTATGGTTTATTTGATTTTGGGGAACTACTTCTTTCCCACTAGATAACAGTTTGACAGGTGCCCTGCCCACCTGTAGCCAAGAGGTAGGACCATGACCCAAGCAGGGACAGTAGGACTGAATCTGAATCCTGAACAAAGAGACAGAAAATAGTTGGTGTTCCATACATTACAGCAGTAGTGCTTCGCCAAACTGTATGTTCTGTGACCATCCTCCTAGATCCTGCCTCCCAGTCCTCTGCACAAGTCTTGACTCCTGCCCATCACCCAGCCTGCTTCTCCAGCCTTCTCATGGCTGCTATGAGCTCCTGATAAGCTTCTGATACAGCTGTTTCATCTGCATTAGCCAAGTCAGTGCCACAGCTGTGTTGGGAAATACACGTTATCTACAGGCTATTTTCATTTCAAACTGTATGAAGGGCACAAAACAGGTACCAGAGAGCCTGGAAGCTGGAGAAATTGAGAGAGAAATCCAGACACTTTTCAGGATCAATAATGTAACCTTCTCCTTTCTTTGCAGCCAGCAAAGCTTGGAGAAGGCTGGACGAGCTGGGTGCCACCACTGGCAGAGCCTTTAGTTTCCATCAAAGGAAAACTGACGACCATCGGTCCTGGGATCACTGGAAGAAAGGGTGAGTTGCATAATCTTGCCTTTTCCTTCTTTTTATTTTCTTTTAAGGGCTTTAAGGATCCTTTTGGGGATGCAAAGAAGTAAAGTTTAAGAGTAGACTAATTTGGAGTGGGAGGCGAGTGTCTTGGTCCCAGCTGGGTTCACTCTGGCTTCTGGCAGTTATAAGAGGGGGCCTGGCCCTCTTTCTCAAAGTCAATTGAACATGGAGCCAGGACAAGCATTAGGGGATGCTCCCCATTTTGCCGTGGTCTAGAGATAGAGAAAGGAGAACTTCCTGTCCAAGAAGGCCCATAGAGAGGCAGAGAGTTGAGAGTGGAGACAAAGTGAAAGGAGTCCTCTCTACCGAACGCCAGGGACACAAAACATAAGCAGAGCTTTGGGGGAAGACCAACCAACCAAAATCCTCTGAAGAAAAACGTGAGCCAGGGAGGTCTCTGAGATGGGATCGTTCACCACTGAAGTACAAGGGAGAGGAGGTTTGGGGGTAGTAGTATAAAAGTGGTAGGCACAGGCACCAATTTAGCATAATCATCACAGCTGTGAGGGTCGATCAGGTAATATCAAAGCATCTAGAATAAAGACCAGCCCAGAGTGTGGGTGTCGACACGGCCCAATTACCCTAGAGTCAGTATTTTTGGAGGAAAGAGCTTGAATATATAATTTCTTAAATCCATGTATGTTTTCTTGCCTCACATTAAAGACAAATGAAGCAGTTCCAAGAAGGACTGCAGAGCTGTGCAGTGGGTATCAAGCCCCACTTCAGGTTACTCATTAACCTGTAACCTCTCCACGTCAGGTCACAGAGAAAATGTCCACACCAACTGAACACACGTCCCAAGGAGACCTCTCCACCCCAAACGGCAGTCGAGAAATTCTCCCTCTCCACACCAGAGGCACCTCATTCTATTCAAATTCTATTACTGCCTGTAGCTCCAACACAAAAACAAACCCTGGGAGAAGAGGATGCCATCATGAGCTTCCTCTATTGATTATTTAACTGGATAAGAAAATGGGTAGAACTTCAAGCCGATGCCTCCATAGCCTCTCTGGAAAACACGTGCAGCCCGTTTCCGAGTGTCCTAATATGTCCTCTAAGCTGCCTGCTTCCGCCACTGCTTAGGGGGCCAGAGCTGAAGTGCAGAGAACTGGAGAAAACCACTTTGCTCGGAAACTCTGGAAGCATCGTCTCCTTGGACTACCTGGGGCCACAGATTTAGTACACACTAAGTCATGTCTGGTGGCCCCTGGCCAAGGAAAGAGGAGACAGAAATAATCCGCCTGCTCAAGGAAAGAGGCAGGAGTGATTTGAATAATTATCTATATTTTAGACAAAATGGGGCATTCTATTCTGTTACACAAATTCAAATAATGGACTTTTTTATGTGAACTACATCAGTTTACATCCTCATTATCTCAGGGTTTCGGCGTTCGACCAGGTAATGACAGCTGTGGAGAGAGACTTGGAAACTTGCTGCTGCCTGCACTAATTTACCGTCAGTAACTGACCTAGTCAGACATCCCTAAATATGATACAAAATTCACTGACTGCATTTATCCGTGAATCAAGCTGAATTCCAGCTCTGTATTTCTCACCTCATATTAAACATAACAACAGATGCACCAACAGAGGTTACTTGGGACCCTCTCCCAGGCATTGTCTTCCAGAGAGAGAAAGTTCTGTAATTAAGCTGCTGTTCACCAACATGGAAATAATACAGTGTATTGGAAAACGGTAATTAAGCAAACTATCTATGTAATAGCCAGTTACACGTGGGACTCATTAGAACTGACTTTGTTTGGAGTCCAACGGCTCCTACCTTAAGTTGGGCAGGAACAAAATAGGATGGGGGACTTCCCACCTGCCTGGGACGCTTGTAGGAGGCGTTCTCTTGTTACCACTGAGACCCAACAGCTGAGAGAAATACCATCAGCCTGATCTTAGGTGTTGCTCCAAAGACTTGCCTGACCCCGAAGGGCTGGGCTGGGGGCCTGAGAGTCATGGTTGTGTAAGAGCAAAGAAGCTGAACGCTAAGTCAATGAAGTGGTCTCAGGAGATGGTGGGCCATTTTTAGACCATCATGAGAAAAAGTTCTGATGGGCTCAATCACAGATTTCATAGGAGAGGGCAATGAGACAACAGAGCCAGCGAACACCTCGCACCACAGGTGGTCACAGCACATGTACGTGGGGTGAAGAGACTTGCTCAAGTTCATACAATTCCACAGTAAGTGGAAGGTCAGGATCAGAGTCCACATCTACCCGGCTCCAAAACCTGAGCCCTTCTCCACATTCCAGGCTGAGTGTTCCCAATTTCTTCTGGGAAGGATAGTGTAGACCAGTGTTTTCATTTTTGGGCAGGATATCAGAAGCAAATGTAGAGCTTCTAGAAATTATAGTTGTCCGGATCTACCCGATAAGACCCTTTGGGGGATGGAGCCCAAGCATCTGTATTTCTAAAAAGCTCCAGGATTAATCACCTCTGATGTTCAGCCAGAATTGAAAGTCATTGATCCAAGTGCAATGATTACACAACAATTTAACATTAATAATGTTTTCTTTAGAGGAGCCCAGACTGGTTCATTCATTCAATAAACACTTTTGAGCTCCTACTACCTGATAAGCTAATGTTCTTGGTAAAGCATCCATCTTGGTCCCTGGCACATAGAAGGTGCTCAATACTTCAGTTTCTTCATCACCCTTAACAAGAGGTTCCACTGATCCAGAGACCGGGCAAAGTGACGGGAATGCAGAGGTGGGGAAGCGCCAGCAGACTTGAAGCAGAGACAGGTAGGTAAACCATTAGCGACAATTCAAAGTCACACCCACCAAGAGTGTATACACAGAGAGGTGGCCTGTGGAGGAGGGCAGGGAAGTTTACGGAGGGAAGTGATGTCTGTGCTGGTTCTGAGGTACATACTGGTGTATGATGAGTGTCCAGTGCTTTCTTACTGACACGTGCACTCGCTATCCTTACCCTCATGCTGACTGGGCTGATGTCAGCAGGGTAGCCATGGGCCAGATTCAGTTTTCAGCAGAAGAGAAAAACTGGAGTCCAGAGGATATAAATATCTCGCTAGGAGCCAGGAGCCTGGCTCGGGGAAGAACTCCCAGTTACACCCCTCATTCTTCAAATTCTCCGGAAAATGCTAGGCAGGAACCCCTGCTTCTGCATGCATCCAATGGAAGGCCAAGCAGCAGACACATCTTTCATATGTCAGTTCTGCTCCTGCCACTTCTGAGTCCCATTTCTCCAGGGATACAGATGCCTTCCTCGAATGTCATTGAAGAGAGTCAAGGAGAGTTAAGAAGATAACATGTAATTTTCCTGGCACAGAGAAGGTTCCCTAAGGTGTGACTCATCTTCCTCACTGCCCATCACAAGGTCCTCTAAAGGAGTGGCCCCTTGGCCACCATTGACCAAGCAGCCCCAAGGGGCAGGAGGCACTTTAGACACCTTCCCCTGTTGAACCTCAGGGCAACACTATGAGCTGGCATAAATGAAGAGGGAAAAGATACAAGAGAGAAAGTCTCTATGTGGTGTTGAAGAAGCATCAGAGGAGTGGAGACAGGGAAGGGTGTAGAGCCAAAGGGAGTGTCCCTAGGACCAAATCTTCCACGGAGAGCAGGAGTGCATTGTAGGGGCATGCAGGCAGAAGCTGGCCCACTTGCCAGAGCAGAGGGGCCTGGCTGCTACTCTGCTGCTGCTGCCTGGTCACCCTGGCCTCTGTCAGCTCCTGTCTACAATGGAAGCAGGACTGGGGGAGGGCAGGCAAGGCAGGAAGCAACAAGAATTCCAACCTCCCAGGCCAGTGACGGATGATTCATCCCTCACCCCTCATGTCATCTCCCATTTGTGCAGTTCTCATCTTTATTTCATGAATATTTTATTTCAGAGCAATGGCTCCACTTCCCCCATAAATCTAGCGAGTGGCTCTTTACTGCCTCTGCGGAGCCTGGTGCACACACCGGTATTAGGCAACTACATAATCGTCTGATTCCTTAGAAAAAAATATGAATTCAAATCCACATGAATATTAAGGGGTTGAACGCGCATTACTACTCTTCCTCAAGTAGGTGTCTAAACTCTGAAGACAGCCCAGCACAAGCCATTAAACATGATTAGGACGCCACCCAAAGACAGGTCTCTGGCTCTTAAGAAATATGGCCAATGTCCCAAAATGAAGCATTCTAAGATTAACCAGACACTCTTGCCTAATTGCAAATGCTGCTCCATAAAACATGGGCAACCAGTAACACAAAGTAGTTCTGGATTAAATATCATCACTATTTGTCAAATGTTTAAAGATATGCTTTTAAAATCCTGTTGCTTCAACCCCTTTCCTGGTTCCTATTCCCTCTGTGATGAGTCAAACCCCCTAGGACCTGAGTCCTTCAGAGTGAGGCCCTGCCTCCTACCCCAGCCTCCTCCACCCCTGTCTCCTTGCTGATGCTGACGCTCCAGTCCCCAGAGTTCTGGGAGAGGCGATGACCTTGTTTACCCCCACGCTGTTCACCTTGCCAGAAAGGCAACTTCTAATCTCATCTCCAGCTCTAGGATTTGTACCAAATCTTCAACAGTCAGTTCTAACAACCCCAAGCCCCAAGAGCTCTTCACTAACCAATATCTCTACCCTTTGTGACCCCACCATGCCCTGGCTGGGCTTGGTGCCCCTTGGCACTTCCAGGGTACCTGCTGCTCACTTAAGGATGGCTCTGATCAACAGGATGGACCCACCTCTTTATCACATCTGCCCATGTCGGAGTAAGCCCCCTGAGAACAAGGGCCATATCCCTATAGGCAGACTCATTAAAGGAAGAAGAGGAGGGAGAGAGAAATTTCATTTGAAAATCAGAAACCCATAAAAATAGACAAAAGACGGAACATTTCCTTCTTTTACCATGCAACCCTTTTTAGCAACCCAGGAGAGGCTGGAAAGGCAGCTAGCGTGCTTTTCCAACCTACCTCTTCTTCAGTCCTCATTCCTGTCTAGAAGCAGTTGGCAGCCCGTGTGGAAAGTTCCACATTTTCCAAGTAGGACCAATGTATTTCATTATCTCCTCTTGTGCCTGAGACCCCGGGCTTATGCAGAAGCCAGAAAGGAAGAAGAGGATGCTTTATGGGCAAGAAGGGAGTTGTTCCTCACAACTAGGTCATCCCTTGGTCTCCTGGTCTTTTTCTCTTTCGTTCTGCCTTTTGTGTCCCTGCAATGATCACTCTGTCTCTCAATCCCTTTCTCTCTCCCTCTCTTTCTCTTTCTCTCTGTCTCTCTCTCCTTCTCTCTCTCTCTCACACATACACACACACACATATACACTGTGACAATTCATTGGGCTGTCCAGGCTGCAGTGGTCACTAAACATTGAACTAGGGGATGTAAAGGGACATGACTGGAAGCAGACAAGGACTTCCAATCCAGATGAAGGATGGCCTCTCCCTGTACCTGGCTCACAAAGGACATTCTGGAGGGCTGAGCCTGTGTCCCCTGGGCCCCCATTCTGCCCACACCATCCCAGGACAGCACAATGCTTGCTCCATGACAACACAACGCTCGCCCACCTGGAAAACCTCTCCTGCTCCCCTGCCCCAGTGGGCATTTGCACAGAGGAAATCAGGCTGCAGGCTTAGGGAAAAACAAAACACCAAACAAACAACATGGAGAATGAGTGCAATGTGAGCTGGTCCTCCCTGATTCCACTGCGGGTGGCTCTAGCACCGCTCCACCCTAGCTGCCCACTGATCCTTCTGTGCATATGGACCCGGGTGGGGATAAGCAGATGAAGGGTGCCCTGGCCACAACACAGAAAGGGAGCTGACAGGAGGAGCAGGTTGGAGCGGGGAGATATTTGTGGCCCTTCCTTAAAACCACTTGTCAGAATAATTCACTGTCCCTCTCAGTGACTTCTTCATAGAAAATTTTCCAGTAGCAAAAGAAGCTTGGGAAGGGACAATTAACTGTTCCTTTCAGTGGGTTTTCCTTAAATCTTTTCCCTCCTTCTCTCTTGTGGCTAGGGTTGATGGGAGAGCCTCTGAGGCTGTGGCAGACCCAGGCCTTGCATTTCCTTACATGGAGGTTTACAGGAGGCACGAGAGGAAGATGGATGTCCCCAGAACATTTCAGATATGCTGAGTCAAACAGCAAGCTCCTTCCAGGAAAAACTAAGTGTGATGACAGAGAGCTCCCTTCCTGGTATGAATGGAGAGTCTGTCCTCACCACCACCCCTGCCAGGGCTCCAGCACAGACTCACACACGGCAGTGCGGCCAGTCTCTCCAGGCTGCAGAGATGGTGGCCATGGCGATGCTGCCTCTTTGGATTTGGTGTTAGTTACTTTACTACTTCTTGTTTGAAATTCATACCTGTTTGTACCAACACAATTTACAAGTGGACCTGTGATTCTAGAAGTAGCTGAGGTAAACACAGCACACAGTGACAACCCCATAATGAAGCAGTGGGGCTGGGGCTGTCATGCCTGGGTGAGGTTTCTGCTGGTAGAGCATCATCATCAAATGACACTCCTTGCCACTCTCCCTTAGAAGAATCATCTCTGGGGGAACTTGGTGAAGGCTTTACATTAAAAAAAAAAAAAAATGAGCTTGAAGAATAACAAGAACCCTATGAGAAGGAAATGTCGAAGGCAGAATCAGCTTGTGGTTGGTGCACAGCGAGGGAAGTGTACCCGGAACCTGGAGTCTGGACAGAGCCACAAAGTTCCTTGTGCTGGGTGTGCCCTGGAGGGACATGGGCAAGGCTGGGCCCTGCCAGGAGGAGGAAGAGAGAGAGGAAGGGGTGGTGGGAGGGCAGGGGCCAGTCCCCACACACACGCTGGGACAGCAGGGCCCCGTGGCCCTTGGTGAGAAGGCAAAGAGAACCAGGAAGGAATGCAGTCTCCTCTCTTACCCTACAGTTGGTCTCTCCAGGTCAGGGTGGAGGCACATGGGCAGGGCAGGGTGGGGAAGGGCTCTCTGGCGCTGCTCATGCTGTACCCGCTCTATAGATAAATACAGGACTTTAGTGGCCATGGCTGGTGCCTTAGCACTTTGTTCAAGCATGAAAACATCCCCTACATTTGTTCTCTGGCTTTTAAATCATAATAAAGCAGTGACACCATCCCCCAATATAGAACACTGCAGCATCTGGACCAATGACTCTGGTAAACACTAACTGGGAGAAAACCGCCCACCGAGTGGCCCGGGGTGACTCTCCTGCCTCGAGGCTCAGGAATGGAGAAGTGGGACCCAGGGCACAGACCTCTTTGGGGGTCTCCTGGTGGCACCGGTTGCTGTTCCACCACAACTCCAGGGCGGCCACCAGGCAGGCGAGGAGGAGGCCGATGGCCAGGATGCAGAAGACCCCAGCGAAGCTGTGCAGCTTGAGGGACTTGCCGTCGGCCTGGGCACTAGTGTGGCTGGTGAGGTCGCAGCGGCCTGTGTGTGGCCACCACTTCTGCTTGAGCACATCTAGGTCCCCGGTGTCCTGTAGCTCCAGGATCCTGTAAGACACAATCCAGGTAAGCCGCAGCCACTGACCACATGAACACAGCCATGGGGGCCCTGACCCCTTCCCCACCACACTGGCCCCTCTGCGGTCTACACTGAACCATCATAGCAGCCCTCTCCCTCCCAACCCATTTCCCCCACCTCCCCGCCCCCAATCTGTTCTCCACTCTGCAGGAAGGGCGCTCTTCTCAAAATACACATCGGGTTTTGTCACTTTCCTCCTCAAAAGCCTCAATGCCCTCTCCCACCCCGTCCCACTGCCCACGGATAAAGTCCAACAGCAAAGCACATAAGGGGCTTTCGTGTGGGATTCTGGGGCGAGCTCTGAGGATAAAATTGGGAGATATGGAAATGGATGCAGCAAACCCTCAGACTGCAGACGTAGGGTGTTCATGCCTACAAAAATGCTTTCTTTCAAACTTCAATAACTATATCCTAAGTCTCTCCCACTAGAATTCACCAAATCATTCATTCATTCTTTTGATTTGAGGTGCATCTGCATTGTGCCAAGTATGATGTTCAGCATTGCTGAGCCTGCGATCCAGAGACACGAACACGAACATGAAAACAATTTGCGCAAGCAGTGTGGAAATAGAAGCTGTGAGCAATACAATGAAACGAAAGTACAAGTGCTAAGACATGGTGCATTGGGAGGGTGGTCCAGATGGGAGGGTTAGGGAAAACCTCATCAAGGAGGTGACAGGTAAGCAGAAACCTGAAGGACAATTAGTCATAAAATAGCTAATACTCATCTAGCACATTCCTTATGCCAGCAGGTATCCCAGGCGCTTGACAAATAGTGTTTAATTCTCATGTCAACCCTTTGAGATGGTTATTTCTATTTTTCCATTTTTACAGAGAAGGGAATTGAGGCACAGAGAGGTGAAATATCTTGCCAAGGTCACTTTGTGTTCAACAAGGATGGCATTCGATGAGGGGGAGGAAGAAGCTTCCTGAGACCAGACCCCCGTTTGAAAGTCTTGTCTGGAGTAGGTGCTTGGCATGTCTGAGAGACTAAAATGTGACCAGTGAGGTTGGAGAGCCATGGGTGAGGAGGACGAGAGTGTGAAATGAAGAGAGCGAAGCAGGCAGAGCCGAGAGCAGGGATCTGAGAGGGATTCAGGACTGCATCCTGCCTGAAAAGGTGGGGTGAACCCCTGCTGCTCCTGTATTCCCCATGCAGGTGGCTGGATGGCGGTTTTCCTTTGTTGCGGTATTTCATAGACTCCCTTTGTAATCCAGGAGTCTGAACAGTGAGCTAGCGGTAGCTGGTGGTCCCCAGGCTCTTCACACCTAAGCTTTTCCCCTGGGGAGGTGGGCTCTTTAAGCCTGGCCCATAGTGATATATTCAGCTGAGAACACCTGCAGTGATCTCTCTGAGCCCTCTGGGTGTGCACAGTTTGAGAACCGTGGTTCTGCCTGCCAGGAGAAGCTCACTGCCAACTGGCCAGCTGAGCGGAGACCAGGCCAGTCTCTGCCCCAGACCTGCTTGTAGGCCAGGTGTGACCACAGGCTGAGGCTGAGCTCAATTACCATGCACGGGCTGCGACTGGTGGAGAAGGAGGGTGACAGCCCAGAGGGGCTCCCCTGACCTGCCAGCATCATTAGCCCAGCATAACATGGCATCCTGCTGGCTGGGAACAGCCTGGCTCAGTGCAAAGAGCAGGCTTGGGAGGCACCAGATCTCAGCCAGGTGTCCCTAGACCAGTGAGCCCCTGGCTAACCTCGGTTTCCTTATCTTTGCAACACAGACCCACAATCCCCACTAGGTGAGCAGATCCTTCCAGACACGGGCTGTGGGTTACTCTCCTTGTTTACCCCAGAGCGGGCACAGTGACTGGCATAACCTGGGCTATCAGTGGATGTTTGGGGCATCAAGAAATGTAGGAATGTATTAACTGAATCAGGAAACTAATCTAAACTAAAATGGACATGGTGAGGTAATGAGATAATGTCCTTTAAGTGCCCAGGACATGGATCAGCACAGAAGACTTTGAATGTGGCTGTGCATGCTGGGGCTTGGTCGTTGAGATAAACACATATTTATATGTGCATTTGCATGGCTTGGGGTCGCGCTCAGTATGCTGCTGAGCACCATAAATCCCTTGCATGGTACACCCCATGATTAACTGGGCAGCTGCAGTGTCCCACTACCTCTGTGTGGCTTAGGACATGTTAGGAAATCTGCCTGATGTATGTCCACTGGCTCATGGTGACCGGCTGTTAATTAAAGTCTCCGCTGGCAGGGCTGAGTAAGCCGGGCCTCCTGGCAGTTACAGGAACCCCAGGGCTGGACAGGCAGGACACCAGGGCACTTCATAAGACTGTGGAGAGGCAGCAGAGCTCTGTGTTCATTGGCACAGGTTCTGCTCTGACAGACATCAGCTCAAGCCCAGACTGCACCATCACACCAGCTATGTTATGAAACCTCTCAACTTGAGCTCTCTCATCACTAAAATCTGAGATCATAATAAATGCATCTACCTCACACAATTATTGTGACAAAATGAAAAGAGGGAACACACGTGGACCACTTAGCTCAATGTCTGGCACCTCATAAGAGCTCCCTAAAAGCTGGTCGATAGCTGCCCAGGCTGATGGCCATACTGACGAGCAGCCCAATCAGCCCAGGATGGCCAGGAGCCACCCCTTATGGAGATCATAGTAGGGACTGACCATTTTACGTTGTTTTAATCCTTGTAACAGCCTGTAAAGTAGTTCTTACTATGTTTGGTTTACGTGTTGAAGTCCTGAGGCTCAGAATCTAGATGACTGGCCCATAGTTGCACTTGGAAAGTGGCAAAGCTGCTCTTCAGAGTTGGGTCCTGCTGACCCGGGAGGCCATGCTCTTCCCAAAACAGCAGGCTGCTAAGTCAGAACTCTGAGTTTCTAGCCTAGGGGACAGTGAGGCTATGCGGCTGGATCCCCATTCCTCTGCTCATCGCCTACAGCATCAGGCAGGCTGCTGAATTCTGCTGACTCTTCTCTTCTTCCTGCTCCTTATAATTGTATGCAATTTTTATGCCCAATATTATTCCAGAAGGAGGTAAGGTGATTTATAGGAAAACATAGAATAAAAACAAACAAACAAACCAAAAAGAAAATTTAAATACGTAAGTGACAAAGGAAAGATAAAACAAGGCCCAGGCGTGAAATGACTCCTAGCCCGAAGTAAGAGTAATGCACTCCATGATAATCTATACTCTTGCTTCCGAGTAGGCCGGAGCGATAATAGCCACTTCCTCAAGCCAGTTGTTCTCTTTTTCAGACAGATATAATTGTAGGTGCTTTCCCTTAGTCAATAGTTGTGGAGTCTGCTACACAGTAGGTGCTCTACAAATGGCTGTTAAGTTGCTAAACACTTATTGAATGCCCACTCTGCATGCCATGGTCCACAAAAGGCTTGCAGCACTCAACTGCCACCATACAAGCACATAGATCATAGCCTAGAGACCTTGTCTGCTGTCAAAGCAAAGGAGCATATCCATATTCAAAGAAATAGCTTAGTTCCCAGGACTAAGGGAAAGAAGGTTAAGCAGTTCCAGATAAGACTGGGCTCTGCTATTCACACAGGATGCTTTTTCTGTAAATGGCATGGAGCATTGCTTCCTGGACCTGCCGCCTTCCTCCTCTGAGGCATGCCACAGCTAGGGCAGCTCACAGTTCTGGATGCACCATACAACTGACCCTGCTAACGAACCATAGGCAGCATAAGTTGGAGGTCTGAGGGTTCCCCCCAATAGACACCCATCTGCCCAGGTAGGGGAAGGGAGGTGCGTCCAGCCCAGGAGGGGCTGCAACATAGAGACAGATGACGGTATTAGTAGAGGCCAGCACAACCTACTGGGGACATTTACCTACAGTCACAGAGCATGTGGTCTTCTGATGAAAGCAAACAGTAACAAATTACTTCTTGCTAGAATAACAAGGAAACTGGACTAACCACTTTTGTTTATAGTGACCACTGAGGCCACTGGAGTCAAGGACCAGTCCACAGGGGCTCTGTTGGGAGACAATCTTAACAGAACTTCACGGTCAGTGAGCTCTGCTTCCCTGACTCCATTGAATAATCCAGCCAAGAACAAAGCTCTCTTCTCTCTTTAGTGCATCAATATTCACTTCAGCGGACTTTTGGGAGATCTCTGAGCAGTGCCAGCGCCCGGAGACTCTGAGTTTCCCTCGCTGGGGACCCTGTGCTTCCGTGAGCACCGTCTTGGGGCACATTAGCTGTCTTGGTGGTGCTGCTGCTATGTTGGCCTCATGAGCTCCCTTACCATCTGTTCCAGAGAGCAGCTCACAGGTTGATGATCTGTGGAATGCCCTGAGCCTCCTGTCTCAGAAAACCAACTGGTGTAAACCTTAACACCACCAACGTATTACACATCCTGGAGAGAAGCCATTCTTTCTTCCTGCCTTTAATCTGAGCAATCAATATATCACTGCTCCTCCTTCTCTCTTGTCATCTTTCTCTGCTCCAGGGAGCAAAGGGAGGCACGGAATGTATACACGACTAAATTCTAGGGAAAATCCAAAAGCCTCATTTAACTTAATTAGTTCTACTCCTTTTCCCAGTTTTGCAAATGAGCCACTGAATGGATGGGTCCCACACCCTCCTCCTCGGCCCTTCTCTAATGGGGTTTAGGCAGAGGTGCTCATGATCAAAAGAACACAGTGGATATCTAGGAGGTAGGAGGAGGGAGGTGGGAGGGCTCAGAGAGTCCACAGCAACGTGGGCAAGCACTGAGGCTCAGGGGACCTGGATTCTCCTCCCAACTCGGCCAGCAGCTTCTCTGGCTACTGGAGGTAGCTTCTCTGAGGATGTTAGAGGGACGATCTCTAAGAACTCTTGCCCCTCCAAAAGAATGATCCTCAGTGCTGGACTGCATGCATTAATTAGGCAACTAGGGGACGCTCCGAAGCCTGGGCACCATGCTGGCTTTTTGGCTTGAACACTTCTGCCACATTTTGGATTTTGGTAGACCAAGGCAGAGTCTGTCCTTAGACTTAGAGCTTCCTCTCTGGGCTCTGAAGTTCTGCCCCCTTCACCCACTAGGATGTCACCTCGCAGACATTTGTGAGCGGTAGGCCCAGGGCGTAGACGTTGTGGGGACGGGAGCGGCTGTTAGCAGGCTGGCTAATAGGAAAAGGCCGCTGAGCTTACTCATGCTCTTCCTGTCCACCTTCCCTGGCGAGGCCAGGTCACCTGGCCAAGGACTAAGGGAAGCTCCTGTGGTAGAAAATGGGGGAGGGATGAGGAGTGGCAATTTTTCTCAGGGAGGCTGGCCAGGTGTCCAGACTGAGCACTCGGAAAATTGATCATGCCCAAGGGTCCAGAGATCGGGCTCAAGGGACGGACTGGCACCAGCAAGTCACACGGGAAGGTAAATAGGCCAATGCCAATGACACACACTGTATTCACTTCTAGGGGAGCATGTCCACGTGCCTTTGCTTAGGCTGGAGCACTTCTGTCTATACAGCCTCCTCTCCACCTTCCCCGCAACACATCTGCTGGGATTAATTACCAGGACGCTGATCTGGGGGTGATGGGGAGGAGGCAGGTAATTAGCCACTGGCCACTCTCCACAGTGGAGGGCCGGAGCCCTTCCTGCCCGGCAGACAGCATCTGCCCCTCAGCCCATGTGTAGATGAACGTAGAGTCTGCTTCTCTGACTCCACTTTTCTTCACATCTCCACATTGACTCTTCCCACTTTGCAGATACATTTATTTTAAAAAGTGATTATTAGGCCTTCCTAGATCCAATTAATTATTCATTTAATTTTAAATTACTGGCCTATCTGGCTAACTCCTAGTCATCCTTCAGGCCTCAGGTGTCACCTCCTCTGGGAAGTCCTCTCTGGTCTCCTGGGTCTGGTCAGATGCCCTCGTCTGCTCTCCTCTTCCTCCAGAATATCCTCTCAGTCCCACTTACTGCCCTGTGCTGGCATCACCTACTCACAGCACAGTTCCCACCCAGATATGCACCTGCACGGGAAGGGACCGTAGACTTCCTCTTCTTCATCGTGGGACCTGGCACAGGTCTAGCTGGGGGTGGGAAGAAGCTTGTACACAGTTGGTGCTGAGGCAAATGTGATGAATGAACATATTTGTGTTGGCCCTCATCTCCCAGGAGAAGATAATTCTCCAGCCCCAGCACGGGTTGCTGCTGGAGTTGCACTCCTGGGCGGCCTACCTCTGGGAGAAGAGGTCCCTGTAGGGGCTGCCGTGCTGCAGGGCGATCCCGTAGCCCTTGCTGCTGACGCTGTTGCTGACGACGGTCACAGAGCAGTCATCATCCGTCAGGGCTGCGTACTCCACCACAGCCACATCCCACAGAAAGGCGTAGTTCCCCTTCTTTGCCTAAAAGACCAAAATAACTGTGAAGTTAGGCAGGCCTAGCCTGCTGCATTAGTTTTGAGCAGCAAGTCATTGCAGTGGTGGGATTTGAGAGACCCCCTCCTAATCGTCCTCCTGCCCACCAGCCAGCACAGCAAACTCTCCTCCCATTTTTTTGGCCTACAAATTCCACCACTGGTTGACGCCACTCCCTGTGGTTAGACATAAAAGGACATGATGCTGCCTCTGGTAGGCTCTGGTGTAGCACATCTCACAGAGAGAGGTGGGGAAGATGAACTGTAGGTGGGCTTGAAGGCTAGACTCCTGGTCACAGGGGCATAGCCCTATTCCTCAGATTAGTAGATTCGTTTTGGGGAGTGCAGAAAGTCTGACCCCAGGGAGTTGAGATTTTCTGATCAGAGATTTAGGAGGAGAATAATAGTATCCATTTAATATTTCTACTGAGAAGCTGACTGAGCCCTGCTTAGGGTGAACGTGGGAGATGGCCCTAGGTTCAGCGCCCCCAAATGGCCATGACTTAATATCTAAGTCACAAGCTTGCTACGCATGGAGAGGAACCAATTAAGGACAGTGTCCTGATTGTTATGGTGCCAGGCTGGGTTTCTGCCACTTGCCTTTCACTGCCTACATGAGAGTGTGCACACACACATACACAAACACATACATATGCCCTCATGCACACACATTTATATGCACACATATATGCATGCATGTACAGGTACACACACATGCACAAACATACATGTGCATGCACGTGTGTGCACATACACACAAACACAGACAGGAGCAGGTTTCTCATGTCAGTGTTTCCATAGCAATGCTAAGGTTGGAGATTATTTCATCAGGAATTTGCCTGCAGCCACAGCGGAAGTCCCAGTCCATCACATCCATCCACAGCAGCCACTCAATTCTATCTTGAGCCATAATTCTGACTTTGCCTAGAGTTTGGGCACTAAGAAGGAATATGAGCTGCTTTGCTTTTTGGAAAAAGATGCAAACTAGACATTGTCACTTGGCCAGCTTAAAATAGAGCATAAAGTCTTAATGCAGCAAAGTGCCTGGTTTTAATTCTATAGTGAGCACACAGATGCCTCTTTGCCTTTTCCTTCCCTCCTACTACAGCTCACACTAGAGGCTGCAAGACCTGAATCTGGGTTTGGTGGCATGGCTGAAACATCACAGGCAATGATATGCCAAGCTGGCAAGCTACGAGCTTCATGACATTGTCAAGGGTGTTGTTCCAGTCTCCTGCCTTTATTCAGTTGAGTCTTCATGTTCACTGAGACTTTCCAAAGAGTGCCATAGTTGCTTAGATGAAGCTAGTCAAGATTTTACTTCTTTTGGGACCCTAAGTGTCCTTGGCCCAAAATGGCTCATTTTCTCACCAGAATTTTTCCATCAGAAGGATTTGTGGGCAAGGTGTGGCCTCCCCCAGCAGGAATAGGCTGCTCCTAGCCATTCACATAACTTTGCCCAATGACCTTGTAAGAAATGACATGCACCTGTGCCACCCATTGGCTTTCACCTCAGGGAGCAATCCCAATATTACATCAAAGCCTCTTTCCTCGGCCAAGCCAATTTCAGAAGTCCCAAAGGGCTTTGACCCAGGTTGCAAAATTACACTCATCTCTCTTCCTCCACATGGGAAGATAACAGTCTTTGAAATTTTTTCCTGTTGGCAAACATGTTTTCTCATGAAAAGATATAAATTTCCAACCTCTTAGTAACTGAGTTTCTCAGCAAAATATTGACTTATAACCTAATATTTGGCTTCAGTCTGACTTTGGAGCATTTCACATCCATGCTCACAATTTGACATGACAATCAGACACTGTTATTTGTACGATTTCAAAAGGGCATGTCACGTTGAAGGAAGAACTAGGATCAGATTTGTTTCTACCTTTCAAGTGATGTTCCAAGAAGGAAAAGAAATAAGCTGGCCCAGATCGAGTAGAAACTGACTCTGATGAAAGCCTGGCATGGCCACCTTGATGGCTTGCGTGGATTCCTATAAATCACGAGCATTCGTGGCTCCCGTTTGGGCTGAGTCACAGGTGAGCACAGCTGCATGAAGGAAGTTGCATTTACAGTCCTTCTGGCCTAAGCTGAGAAGGCAGGAAACATGCAAGGGATGCTGGCAATGTCTCAGCCACAAATCCCTGCTAACTGGGAAGGTAGATGAGGAAAAAGGGAGAAGTTCTCCTTCTTGAGCTGCTGAATGACCGCATTCAATCTCCCCATTCATAAACAGGGACTAAATTTACTATTGTATTTCTGACATCTGCTTCGTGAAGCACGTGGCTGGATCCCTAATTACCTGATCGGGACCTGAAGAGGCTGCTGTGCCACATCTTGTATGTGAGCCAAATCAAAAGCTCCAGCTGCAAAGGGACAAGGTAGATCCCAGGTCTACCCTTATGAAATATGCTAAATCCCCAACATCCCTTCCCCAGCACTCCAGAGCTTCCTTGATCCTCCTCTCTTAGCCCCACGCTGAATAAAATGCAGCAGCAAAAGCTTCCCTGGGCTTCCCAAGTCCATCAGTTTCCAGGAAAACTTTTTGGACCTTGCAGACTTCTCCCCAATCTTCCTGGTGCCTCACAGACCCTGTATGAGACAGAAGGCTTCTTAGGTCTGACCATGCTCTCAGGTACACTTCAGATGCCAGCTATAAGAAGCCCAAACACCCCACCCATCATGGCTCTGTCCCCTTTATATAGAGCCTCTTCTTTCCCCCATGCAGAATGAGCTCCACACACCCCCCTAAAATTCTAAGATGTGGCTCTTCTTTTTGTAGAAGCAGAACCAGTTTTCCATGTGGCCCCTAATAATTATGCATCCACCTTCTTGTTCTGTGCTGCTTGTCCACAAGGTCTGGCTTCTCCATACGTGGGGGACACCGATTATATCAGACATCTGCCTCCAGGAGAGCCAAAAATTTCCTCTCTTTCTCTCTCCCCCTATCACAAGCTCATCCTCTTTCTTTCTTGAGTCTGATCATTTCTCCCATCCTGCTCTGAGGCTGAGCTCCCTCCTCTGTGCTTAGCCTGGGATCTATTCTTCATTTCCGTGGGGACGGCATTCTTACCCCTCTCCCCCACTCTCCAGCCCCTCAAGCCCATGGCAGAGACTCCTCCCACTCTGAGACATGTGCCATTTCCTGTTTATATTAACTACTCCCCTCTGTTGAGGATTTTTTTCCCAGTCTCTTGGGAAGACAGTGTTGGCAGGAATCTAGTCTCTTCTCAACTGTGTGTCATTGGCTGCTCCTCACAGAGGGAGAAGGGTGAATCGGACACCTTCCTGCAGGAGCCCGGAATTCCCTCGGCCAAATGGCACAACAGATCTTTGGAGCTGGCTATTTTGCCATTTCTGGTTCATACTAACACTCTTCCTTGTGTCTCCCAGTCCTGTCCTTTCCTTCCTAGGTGGCTGTAGAGAGTGAAGGAGGATGTTATCTGAGAGCAAGCATGATAGGCAGAGAGCTGTTTACAAATTGTTGACCTTTATTTCATAATGCCTAAAAGATAAAAGTGATACCATACATTTGTGTTCTGCATTAAAACAAAACAAGAACAAATATTGTATTTCACCTCTTCAATGGGTTAAATTACCTTTATCTGGCTGGCCCATTTCTAATGTTAAATGTATTCTGAATTTCTAATCACTGGCTTACCATGCATCAATGCCTTGGAATGTGGCTGTTGGAAAATTAGGCTGGAGACAAGGCTGGTTGATTCAGCCAAGACTCTCTCAAACCCTTGGTGCTATGCAGAGCGTAGGTGGGCATAGAAACCCAGAGAGTCCTTTAGGACTAGCTCTGGGGTCCTGGGATTACAGCCCAGGATTCCTCCAGGAGCTCTGGAAGGAATTTGCAGATCATCTAAGAAAGTGGAGGTTTGAAAGTAATATGGCCTAGAACTGTCATTTGCTACTTCCACAGTGTTTTGTTTTGCTTTTTAATTGATAATAACCAGCGTAAGAGAGGTTCTGACAAAATGGGCATGATCCTTTGTGTCAATAGGCATCACAGAATGACACAACCCTATGGAAAGTAATGCAGCAATACATAACGTGAACATTTAAAACTGCTCATGTCCTTACCCTAGCAAACTGGGAACTTAAGCTCAAAAGTAAATCAACATATCTACGTATCTTAAAGATACAACAGATATTTAAAATGTAATGTTGACTATAAAGTAAGTATACAAAGAGTTTAAATATTCAATATTAGGGAAATAATTTAATAAGTTATAGTTCATGAATGTGATGGGGTTTTATACAACAGATAGTAATTTTAAAGACTATGCAGAAACACAGAAATATATATCTAATGAAAGCAGCAGAAAACAAGAGGATGAATAACCTGTTGTTACTGTTCTGTATACATGTGAAATGTAATATGCCAAAAGACAGACAATATGGTCACATAAGGGAGTGGGATTAATGACGACTCTTAGGAGAGGTTGATTAAAATGTTTTCTTTAATCTTGTTACACAGTCTGTGCTATCATATACTACATAGGTGCCAAATCCCATCTCTGCCGCCCGGGGGGCCTTCGGCTCCTGGAAGTGCCCTTGCCCATCAACAGAACACAAAGGCCTGGCAGAGAGCTCCAATTCCCAGGGCACTGGCTCCCTGGCACTACCCAAACACCTGGGAAAGTCTCCCTCACATCCCTGGCCCGCATCTAAACATTTTGCTTCGTTTCACTCTCTCCTTTCCCTAAAAGAAAAAGAAAAGGCATTTGGTTCACATGTAAAAAGAATAAATGTGAGGACTTAGGGAAAGGAGGAAAGAACAGTGTCGACACTGGAGAAAGGCAAGGGCATCTGGGCACCCATCCCCAGGATGCCAGGGCAGCAGCAGGTAGAGAGGCCACCCTTGGCTTGTCTCCCAGTAAGCATCTTAACAAACAGAATCCAGCCCATCCCTGAAGTCCACCCTGTCCTTATTCCACTGACATGCTGGAGCGCTACAAATGGAAAGAGATTGAAACCCAGCGCTCAGAGCATCCTCCCTAACATTTGGAGGAACATGATCAGCCTCTATTGCTGGAGGAAGGTTGGGCACCATAAACAAAGGCAAGAGTGAGCTGGGATATTGGATGACTCACTCTGCGCCGCTCCACACTGGTAATGAAAGGAGATTGCACTGCTTGTCATTGCACCACTGATTCCACCCTTCCCAGAACTCACTCAGAGCACAAACTTTCAGAGACAACAGCCTTCGAGGCAGAACTTCATTATGAAGTTTGAATCCATCCTGACTGCTTTTGGAAAGGGGCAAGCAAGCTCACTGTTCCCCCTAACCAGAATGCTGGTGCTGCAAACATCAAACACAAGTGGTATCAGAGGGAAAGCGTCTAAGGAAACCAGAAGCCCACAGTGTCGGGGACAGGGGCGGGTGTGGAGGGCCTGCTGGGCACAGGTGCCCTCAGAAACCACATTACTTTTCCATCCACAGTATAATTCTGAGGGGCACAACATTAACCTCATTCTACAGAGGAAGAAACCGAGGCTCAGAAAAATAAAGTGACTTGTCCCAAACAAACCCGGATGGTGAGTGGCGGAGCCAGGTCAACCTGAGGTCCCTCAGGCTCCAAGAAGCCTGTGCTCTCCCCTCTGCCCTTCCTGGACTCGCGAAGGGAGGGCTGGGGAAGTTGATCCCAGTTTCCTTGCCCTCTGAGGACTTCCCGGGGGAATGCTGTGGGTGATAGAACACACAGAATGGCAATGACTGTCTTTCTGCAGCTTTACAAACAGAGGTGGTTCACGGAACTGCTGAAATGTTGGAGAGGGCAGACATGGGGCCCGCACTGTCTCTGGACAGGGTCATTAGGATGTCAAGGGCTCCCTGGAAACCTTCCGCATCCTCATGTGCATTCACCATCCAGTGGCACGCTCCTTGCTTTTCCCTGCATCCACCCTTCACCCTAGTCATGCAGAACTGGGCCGTCTCAAGCATCCCAAATATTAGCTCCTATGGTCGTGTTCATAAAACGGGAACACATTGCCACACACAGCCTGAACCCAGGCTACAGTGATACCTGTACTATGCACTGTGCCAAATCACAAGATGCAACAGTAAAAACCTAGACCATCTGCGGAGAAAAGGACAATTTTACAGTCTGCTGGTAGGAGTGTGGGCTGGCATGATATTTCTGGAATGGCAATTTGGTGGGAAGAATCAAATGCTTTTAAAATGTGCATATGTAGCAATTCCACCCCTAGTGATTTATCCTTAGGAATTATTCCGTTTCTGAAAAGATGTTTGTACAAGGATTTTCAGGGCAACACTGTTTAAACCAGCAAGAATTGGAAACAACTTAACTGCTCAACAATTGAGAATTAGCCAGGTAAATGACAGAACAGATGGTGGAATACTGTGTTACCATTACTATGGTGTTTTAAAAGAACATTCATTGCTAAGGGAAACAACTGTCCATGGTAAACAAGAACCAGACTGGTTCTAGACTCCAACTGTATGGACTCGAATCCCAACTTCACTGCTTACTGGCTGTTTGAGTGCCAGTAAGTTCTTAATATCTCCAGGCCTCAGTTCCACTGCATGTAAAAAGGTCCATATCTCCCACACTTCTGATGAGGATTGAATCTCTCAATAAACGACATGCTTAGGGCCTTGCCTGGTATATTATAAATGCTAAATAAGTGATAACAGTATTATACTGTTTAGTGAAAAAGAACCTATTGCAATTGAGTATTTATATTGTGATATCCTTTTTAAATTGTTATGTAAAAACTTTATGTGTATGAAGAATCAAAACCAAGCACCAAATGCCAAGAACAGTCATCTTTGGGTGGTGCCATCTTGGGTGACTTCTGTTGGTTTCTTTCAATCTCTTGTGTTGCTCATGTTTTCTGCAGCTCAGCAAGCTTTTCTTCTGTGGTTGCAGCTGCCCAAGAGGGTATAACTTCAGTGATTCCACTTCCTTCCTTGAGCACACCGTGGTGACAGATAGGGTTCTGGATGAAGACACACCTACTGCTATATCCTAGCTCTTCCGAGAACCTACAGTCTTGGGGGCTAATAATCGCGCCCTAGAGGACTATTCTGAGTGTGAAATTACAGCATGCGAGGCACTGTGCCTGGACATAGCGAGGGCTCAGTGCAAGCCATGCCTCCCTCTCCCTCTTGCAGTCCCCAGCCTGATTCAGGAGATCAATCTGTCAGCCGTTATTGAAACATCTTTGCTCCCACCCACTTCCCTCCTGCCAGTCATTCCTCTACCTTCACCAAGTCAGCAACATGCTCTGCGTGAGTGGTGTGTGTGTGAGTGCGTGTAAGTATGTGCACATGAGAATGCATGTGCATGACTGTATGCGTGTGTGTGGGAATGTGTGAGTGTGTGTGTGAGCACCACAGCCCCCAGGGAAGCAGCATAGAAGTGAACTCAGGTACTGAGCACCTGGAGAGCCACAAAGGATTCAAGAAAAGCAGACCTTCAGCTGACGATCAGGACTCTCTCTCTCCCTAGTCTCTCAAAACAGTGGAAAGAAGTCATCCAAAGTGACATGAAAACATAAAGCAGACAATCAACAGGACCTTGAGAGGTGTTCACAAGCCTTCCTCAGGGGGCTGGAAGGAAACCTGTCGCCCAAGGAGTAAAAGATAATGACCCATTACCCAGATCCACCGCTGGACCAGCAAAGCAGGCAAACCAGAACAAGATTGGTAGGATGGGCAGCTGGCAGCTGGACTCTCCCAAAGTTAGTGGAATGGCTGCTTTCGTGAAGTGTCCACAGGGCACAAAGACAGTCTGGCTCATGGCTTCAGACCAGAGTGAACAGGATGGAGCTGGACGATGAGATTACACAACCAAAAGGGCAGCAAGGCCATCTGGTTGGGGGTGTCCTGTGTGTGTGTGTGTGCGTGCGTGTGTATGTGTGTGTGTGTGGCCATGAGCACAGGCCATGGGGCCACCCTGCAGGCTGTCACGGTGATCCAGTGAGGCTGCCCATGACCTGGGTAAGAGGACCGAGATGATGGAGATGTCCCAAGGCTACAGCAGCAGAAAATGGCTCCTAAAGGCCAGGCACTAGGACTGCAAGATGATTTCTGCACATGCTTACCTGTCTCATCCTGGAATTCCTGTGTCCTAGAGTAACAGTCAAAACTGAGGAGTATAGTAAGGGATGGGGAGAGGGGCAAGTAATTTCTCAGGCCACCAATGCTGTTACTCCTATATTATCTTCTCTTTGATTCCTTAACTTACTTTCTAGAATCTTCAACTCCCTTTCAGAGAGCACAGCACGGTATATTGGTGAGAGCAAGGATGAGACGGGCAGACCAGGCCTTTCCCAGCTACCTGAGTGACCCCATCTAGAAGACAGGGAGAGCAAGCCCACCCACCTCACAGGCTCATCACAGGAAGAGATGGCATGGAAAGTGTCTGATGCACTGAAGGAACTCAAACAATATGATGCTATCCTCATGATCATGATAATCATCACCAGCATCATCCTCACAGCTTAAAGTTTGCATCCTCATTAAAATGCAACTGCCTTTGGGGAAATAACACTTGAACTTGTCCTCAGTCATCAGCTTGGTAAATTAGAAAGACTGTTAGACTGGGCCACAGTCTTGGCCCAGTTACTGACTCACTATCAATTTGTAAAAGTGGAAGACGGGCCCATATAGTTCTTAAGGTCATTTCTAGCTTTAACATCTTCAAAGTCTATGATATAGACCAGTGGTTCTCAAAGTGTGTTCCCTGAACCAGCAGCATCAGCATCACCGGAAAACTTATAAGAAATGTGAATTCTCAGTCTCCATACCAGACCCACTGAATAAGAGACTCTGGGAGTGGGGCCCAACAATCTACATTTTAATAAGTTCTCCAGGTGATCCTGATGTATGCTGAAGTTGAGATCCAGTGATATAGACCTCTGTGTCAATTAACTTTCTGATCTTCTCTTGAGAGCAGGTTTAGACAAGGAGAGAGTATTATGGCTCTAGGGCCTCAGGTTCGGGCATTAAATGGAGGAGGGTAAATCACAGAGTTGAGAGATCAAGGCTACTGAAAACAAACATTAAAGGAAAGGCATACTTTATATCTTCTTCCCACGAAGCTCTCTACGTGGTGCTTTCTCATCCACTCTCTTCTTAGAAAGTTCAGGATAAACTTCCACAGTATAAACTGTGTCCATTTTCCAAGGAAATTGAGGCTCAAAAAGGACTGTGCCCGGGGCTGGCCCGGTGGCGCAAGTGGTTAAGTGCGCGTGCTTCGCTGCGGTGGCCCGGGGTTCGCCGGATCGGATCCCAGGCGTGCACTGACACACCGCTTGGCAAGCCATGCTGTGGCGGCATCCCATATAAAGTGGAGGAAGATGGGCATGGATGTTAGCCCGGGGCCAGTCTCCCTCAGGAAAAAGAGGAGGATTGGCAGATGTTAGCTTAGGGCCGATCTGCCTGACAAAAAACAAACAAACAAAAAAAAAACAAACGACTGTGGCCAAGACCACAGAATCAGCTATTGGCAGAGCTTGAATGTCTCCCCAGCTCTCCTCGACTGCAAATGGCCTTCCCCTCTCCCACATCAGAAGTTCAACATCAGTAGCCCCCAAGAGCCACATAGAGCCCCCTGAGCAGCCAGCTCTGTTATCATGTTGGTTTTTTCTCTTCTGCTGCTAGATTCTGGCCAAGCTTTTGCTAATGATGTCTGCCTCCTGCACTTGACCCTACGGGGGCTTCATGCCCACATTCCCTTTTAGGGCCTCTTACACTCTGGGGAGAAATGTTCTTATTTAATGAACCAAGTATTGTCTTAGTGGGAGAAGGTTTCTCACATCTCCAAGAGAGAAGGAGCTGGTCTGGTACAAAGGAAAAAGAAAAGTTCTAACTTGGAAGAATGAATGGCTCCTTCCTCAAAGTCTGAAATTGCACACTGTCAGCAAAACCAGGGGCCATAAATAACCTTCTCAGCAGGGCAAAGGGACATATTGATTTTCAATGATTTGTCAGAATTTTAAATTGTCCAAAGACCATGATAAACAACAATCTAATCTGAGTTATTCCATGGGAAAGATTAAGAATGATCTAAAAGAAGGAGTAAATTGGTTTGCTTAGATACAAAATAGATTAGAGAGAGAAAAGAATACAGAATGAAAAATGTCATCCTGGCAAAGGAAAACAACCTAAGAACACATGAACTCACACAGCAGAGGACAGACATCCAGGCAGTCAAACACCTCACAAAGAAGGACAGGGAAAGGGCACGTGCACCCACGCACACAGACGCGGGGAAGGATGTAACCCCGTGGCCATGCATGCTCTGTTCACTGCCCCAGCGTGACATCTGGCATACAGTTGGTGCTGAATAAATATGTGTAAAGTGATCAATGAAGAACTAAAGGGATGGACACTGGAATCTGGGAAGCCTGGGTCCTTGAATCAAAGCAAGCTGGTCTGGTTATGCCCTGTTTGCCCCTCCTGGTCTGCGCTCCACTCTTCTCCACTCTGCCCTCTCTTCCGGGGCAGGCCTTCATGGACAGTATCAATGGGCACCCTTGGCTTCTGGCTAAGAGTCACTTTCTAAGATTCAGGAATAAATCAAATACTAATACTAATAAAACAACGATCATAACAACAAGCACCATTCATTCAAGCATATGTCCTCAAACTTGAGAGGACACGAGAATCACCTGAAGCACATATTCAAATACAGATTCCTAACCCTCCTCTCGCTCCCCTCCCCCAGTTTCTGATCCATTGGGTCTAAAGTAGGGCCCAAGAATTTCACTTCTAAGATGTCCCCAGATGATGCTCATGCTGCTGGTCCAAGGACCACACTTTGAGAACTACTGTGTTAAAATATACTCTACAAGGCATTGCCCTAATCCCTTCACATCACCTCCAACCAGTACAGAAACTCTGGGAAGACCCACTACTATTATTCCTGTTTTTCAGATGAGGTAACTTTGTTCAGGAGTTAGTTAACTTGCCTGAGATCACACCTCTGGCATGAGATGGATGCAAGAACCAAACCTACTTCTTGTTAACTCAAATCCCACACTCTATTCACTACACTACGTTGCCTTCACTGAGCACTTGGCTTCATTGAGACAAAGTTCAAGTGAGACTCATGAAACTACACCCTGAGGCCGGGGTGGCTTTGCTATCTGCAGCCAACTCCTCTCAATGTTTCTTTAGCCATAAAAGGTTGTTGGGAACCAACAACTCGAACTCTACCGGAAGGAGAGAAGAGCAGTAAAATTGCCTGTGATCACAGTTAATATCAAAGACTCTCTCTTGCTGTGTTGGGAGACCATCCCTGAGGGATTTACGTTGAGGAGTATCATTCTTTAACCCCATTTGTGGCTAAGTATTCCTTTATGGTCTTTGTGAAAATGTCAGCCTGGAGAGAGAGAGCGCTCACACAATAGCCTTCAAGCACTTGGCGGAGCTACAATAGAGGTCACATTCTGACCAAAAAGATCCAAAGAGACTCCCATCCCTCACAACCAAAGAAGCTCTGGGCTCTACTTGTCAAGATGTACAGCTTTGTAAGGTCAAAGGGTCAGAAAGATTCACCACTGGAAGGGCCTGCCAGGGACACTGCCCTGAGAGAAGCCTGCTGCATAGCTGGGGGATGCCAAACAACTGACTAGAAAGTGTAGTAAACACTTCTCATCCCTTCCCGTGTAACTAACCGAGGCCTGACACCTGGGCTCTAGGAAATAGGGCCAAGACCTCTTCCATATGAAGATTCTTAACATAGTCGAAATACCAAATTTCACTGCTAAGGATTTTCTTTACTGGTCTCCGCCATTTCTGTTTCCTTTATCCAAACCTTGGGAGGCATGCTTTTCAAAGCTTACGCTGGTCCTATTACCCTTCCTGATTTGAGTTAATCCACCTCTCTCATCTCTCTCTCTCTATCTCTGTGTGTGTGTGTATGTCCCTCTCTATCTCTCTGTCTGTGTGTCTGTGTGTCTCTCTCTCTCTTTCTCTCTCTCTCTCTCTCACACATGCACGAAAATTTTAAAATGTAGAGTTCAAAGCCAATCTTAATACCTCTATGTCAGGGAGTAAATACATTCTTTATTAGAGCTACCCATCCCCATGGAAATATTTTTCTACCCAAATAGGTTTTATATTATTAATGATGACAATAATGATGGTGATGGTAATAATAGTAGTAATAATAATAAACACGTGATGGTAGAAAGGGTCCGATCATCTTTGGGCAAATTGCTTAACCTTTTTGAGTTTTGCATTCCTTATTTTCAAAATGGAAATATCACAAAATGCCCTCAATGGTGAAGATAAACTGCATAAGCACAATGCTGCACATAATAATTTCTTTATAAATGTTATTTCCTTCCTTCCTTTCTCCCTGTTTGTTCCTGGACAAACAACATTATACCAACAAAATGGAAATAAAAATAAGCTAAACAAAAATTGCCAACAATCTGGCTGACGCAATAAATCAAAATTGTTTTCATCAGCAATCGCTTCTTGATTTTAATGTAATCAAATAACAAAACAACTCAATTCAAAATGCAAAAACTTAAGTCATAAAACCAAAGTCATAATACTCAGTGGAACAAATAGAATGGAATCAGCCCACATTTATAGGCAGCACTAAGGTGAAGCATGTCAGACCTGGGTACAAAGCAAATTACAGGGCAGAGGAAATCTGAAAAATGAAATCAGATTTAAGGGGAGTGAACATCCTCCCACTCCTCTAATGAAGAGTTTGAAAATAATCAAAGTTAGCATGATGGCACGGATATTGGTTCGAGTCCAGAGCTTACCCTACCAAATTATAAAAATCGCAAAAGAAAGTAATTGAAGAATTCATAACGAGATTTGCTTGGCAACCCTCAAGACCCAAAGCAAAGTAATTTAATAAGGGAGGCACGGTGGGGGCTTTCCTTAATCTTTGGACTGTACGATCCTAAACCAATCAGCATCAAACAGAATTAAGCAGCAGGGCGCGATGAAGGAGCCAGCTTAGTCAATTGTATGGAAACCTGCTCCAGGAGACTGACTAAGGCCCCCTGTCCTCCCTGGCCCTCCTTGCCACTTCTTGCCCTCCCTGCCACTGGGTGCCAGCAATCCGCTCACTCATGTTGAAGAAAGAAGGACATGGCTGCATTTCTGAACTCTCATTTCTTACTCATTGAACATTCATTTTGTTTGATTTTTAAAAGGATAAAAGGCTTTGGATGTCCGTGTGCTTTGCTCCTGTGCCTACCTCTGCTCTGGGCTCTGGGGACAGACAAATGATTAAGAGAGGCCCAACTCTAGGGAGACTCCAAGTCCAGCGGAGGATGTGACAGAGCAGGGCACTGGGGATGGGGTGACATCTGATGAAGCTGTGCTCTGGGATGCACAGTGTATTAAGGGAGCCACTGGCCCTGCCCAGAAGAAGGAGGAGCTCCAGCGGGGGCTTAGGAAGAATGAATGCTTCGGCTCAGGCTGGGGGGATAACCAGGAACCAGCTTAGCCAATAAACAAAGGGAATGGTGTTCCAAGCAGCAAGTCCCAATGTGCGAAGGTGTGGAGAGGGGAAGGACCGCTCAGGTCTCCTATGACTAACTAGCACACTAGGTGACGGCAGGCAGGACCTGAGGCTTCACTTGGGTGGTGCCTGTACTCCATTTCTGCAGAATGTCATGAGGCAATGACACAGGCTCTGGGGTGAGAAAAACACTGAGTTCAAACCCTGGGTCTGATTCTGACTCAAGCTTGATTTTCAGCAAGTTCAATTTTAGTTTCCTTATTAATAAACAGGTTGTGTTGAAGCACAATTAAGCTAACGCATGGGAGAAACTTAACACCACACCTGATCCATCCTAGGCCTCTCTAACGGTAGCCATTATGATTAAATTAACCTCCTGATTGTCCCCAATAGAAGGAAGGAAAACCTCTGTTAAAGTAAAAAAAGGAAACAAAAATCTTTTATTTTTGAAATAACGTACTGTCCCAAATCATCCTTTTTCTTCACTCTGACCTTACACCAATTCTTTTTATTTATTTATTTTTTTGCAGGGGAAGATTCGCCCTAAGCTAACATCTGTTGCCAATCTTCCTCCTTTTTTCTTCCTTTTCCCCCACCAAAGCCTGAGTACACAGCTGTATATAGTTGTAAGTTCTTCTGGTTCTTCTATGTGAGCCACCGCCACAGCATGGCTACTGACAGACAAATGGTGTGGTTTTGCACCTGGAAACCGAACCTGGGCCACTGAAGCAGAGTGCGCCAAACTTAACTGCTAGGCCATCAGGGCTGGCTCAACCTTACACCAATTCTAAGTCACTTTTAGGAGGAAAGTATCAAGCCCACTTTGACATATTAACCGAGCTCAGCACTAGTAAATGAGTTGATAAATAAATGAATGAATAAAAGACAAAATACTTACAATAGTAAATCATTGCAGAAACACACATTTGAGGAAAGGGTTGATATGTGCATCAATTCTAATTATTGAACAAAGGTAGACATCTAACCATGATCTTACTCAATTTCCTTAAAGCCACCAAAATTCACAGGTCACTGATGACAATGCCTAATGCAGGCCAAGAAAGAAATGAGTTGAAAATAAGGTGATTTCTTCTCCAACAGAGTCTCCAGAATAATAAAGCAAAATAAAGCAAAAATACATATGTACCTATATAAAGAGAAAGAAAGAAAAATATCACAATAAAGAATATGAGAAAAGTAGAAAAAAATACCAATTTATAAAAAGATTTCTCCTACTAAAGATAAATCCACAGGGATTTGATGGAAAAATAAAAACAACACTGAAGCCTGAGTATTCTTTTGATACCAAAGATAAGAATGTAATTCTTTCAAAGCCTTGCTTTTGGCAATACTCAGCAATATTTTGTCAAAAGCTTTAAATGTTTATATCCTTTTTTGACACCATAATTCTACTTTTGAGAATTTGGCCTGAAGAAGTAAATGTAGTAACTGAAAAACAATTAAGCATGAAGATGTCCATTATAATGATATTTATATTTGTGAAAAATTGGAAATGACACAAATAACAATCAAGAAGGAAATATTTAAATGTTATTTTACATTTATTTGATGAAATATTAATGAGCCACTAAAATGATTTTTATAAAGGTTTACAACAGTGTTAGAAAAACATAGCATAAAATATAATTTCTATAACACTATAATTGTATAAAATTTTTGTAGAGATTCAAAAAAGACTAGAAAGAAAGGCACACAAAAATTCTTAGAGCCTTATTTTGGTGGTAAAAAAACCACATTGGATTGGTTCATTTCTGCTTATTTTTTATTTTTTGGAATATTCTAAACTTTTCTTAATGGAAACATATTATGTTTAAATTATAAATGTATATAACCTAAGATTTCCTCTCAGAAATCTCTTATTATTTTAAACACTGACGTGGAGTGAGGGATATTTAACCTTAGCGCACTTGCAGTCGGGTTAGACCACAGAGTTAATGCAAGTGAAGAAAGTCCAGCTATATTACGTGGCCCAGACACCTAGAACTCAGCCCCAGACCACGAGAAGGGTTCTGCAGATGGTGACTTAGCCGGGAAAACACTGCTGCTCTTGTGCTCCTACGAGGAAACTGCACATTTAGTAGAAACAAAAATGGGCTTTGTTCACATGAAGTTCAACTGTCTGTTTTACCTCTCTGGTTTCCATTATTTTTCTGTGTATTTTATTTTCTGCTTGGCAGTTTTCTTTCACATTCTTATATTTGAATCTTCAAAACTGAAAGGGAATTGAAGTACATGGATTGTAAAACGTGTGGGCATGACAGGACTGCCATAGGAAGCTTTCCTCAACCTCACTAAACAGGACCAATCCCAGCTCTCTGTGCCCACAGCCTTTTCCACATCAAATCACAGCCATCCGTTGTCCTCCAGAACTCAGTAGGGATGCCTTGAAGAAAAAGACTAAGTCTGATGCTTTATATTTTGAGCTTAATGATAATGAAAACACAACATATAAAAATCCATGGGATTCAGCTAAAATAGTACTCAGAGGGAAATTTATAGCTTTAAATGCTTACATTAGGAAAGAAAACAAGAGTAAAATCAAAATCAATGACCTAAGTTAACATTAAGAAGCCAGAAGAGGTAAGAGTAAGTTAAAGCCAAAGTAAATAGAAGTAAGAAAAAAAACATTTAACAAAAAAAGCTGAAATCAATAAAATACAACAATGGAGAAAATTAATAATGTCAAAATTAGTGTTTTGAAAGGAAAAACTGTGTTCATAGATTAGAAGATTCGATATTGTAATATAAATTTTCCCCAAAATGATCTATAGATTCAATGTAATAGCTATCAAAATCTTAAGCTCTTTTGAAGAAATTGACAAGATGATTCTAAAATTTAAATGGAAATGCAAAAGATCTAAAATTGCCCAAATAATCTTGTAAGAGAAGAACAAAATTGGTGGACTTATACTACATGATTTATGGAATTATTATAAAGCTACAATGATGAGGACATTTTTGTATGGGCGTAAGAATAAATATGTAGATCAATGGAACAGAATAGAGAATCCAGAAATAGATCAACATATACATGGCCAGTTGATTTTCAACCAAGGCACCTAGACTATTTGTTAAATAAATACAAATCTTTTTAATAAATGATGTTAGGTCAATTGGATATACATATGGAAAAAAAAGTGAACCTGGACCACTTCTTTATTCCATACACAAAAACTAATTTGAAATGCAACATAGACATAAATGTAAAACCTTCTAGAAGAAAGTTTGCAACTTTGGGATAGGAAAAATTTCTTAGGACACAAAAAGCATTAACCATAAAAGAAAAGAAAATTTGATATATGGGGTTTTATCAATAAAAATTTCTACTCCCCAAAAGACACTATTAAGAAAATGAATGGGCAAGTTACAGACTGGGAATTATATTTGCAGTACTTATATTTGATCAAAGACATATCAAGAATATATTAGAAAAACTCATCTAAATCTACAATGAAAAATGAAGTGCTCAGTAAAAATTAACAAAAGACTTGAGCACACACCCCTCAAAAGAAGCTACTGGATGGCCGATAAGCATATGCAAGAGTGTAGACAGCATTAGTCACCAAAGGAATGCAAATTAAAACAGTGAGATATCCTTCACATCTACTAAATTGTCTGCAGTCAAAAAGACTGACAACATTAAATGTTGGTTAGGACGTCCAGCAACTGGAACTCACAAGTATAGAAGTAGAATATTACCAGTGGGAGTGTAAAATAGAACAGCCACATTGGAAGTGGTTAGGCAGCTTCTCACAGAGGTAAACACACATCTTCCCTCTGAGCCAGGAATTCAACTCTTTCATATTCAGTAAAGAGAAATGGAAACATATCTCCACAAAAGACTTGTATAAAAATGATCATACTGTTTTACTCATAATAGCCCTAAATTGGCAACAACTGAAATATATGTCAACTGGAGGATGGATAAACAAATTGACATTTGTTCATACAGTGGAATACTACTCAAAGGAAAAAACAAAAGGAAAGAAGTAAGTACTGACATCCAAAACTTCACAGCTAAATCTCATAGACATTTTGTTGGGTGAAAGAAACTAAACATAAATACACGTATTTTATATTATTCCATTAATATGAATTACAAGAACAGGTAAATTTAGAAATTCGTGGTACTAGAAATTTGTAAGTGGTTGCTTCTGAGGGTAGGGAGATGAGTCTAGAAAGTGACATGAGAAAACTTTTCAAGGTGATGGAAATGTTCTATATCTTGTTTTATGTGGTGAGTGATTGATTACACAGTTGTATACAATTGTCTAAACCCAGGAAATAAACACTTAATATCTGTGCATTTTATTGTGTCAATTATATCTCATAAAAAGACTAAGTGCTATTTGTCTTTATATTTTTATTATCTTCTTTTCCTAACATATGGTAGGTGCTAAGGCAGTTTGCAGACATCAACTGAATGTCAACCTTGTGCTACGATCCCCACGGGACACTTTCTGCTTTATGCATTGGTGAACTCACAAGGAATCTGGGCAGGCTTTGCTCAAGTCTCACAGAGAGCTCAGAGAGGTGAATTCACTTGACCAAAGCCATAGATTAAATTAGGTTGAAAGTGGAACTTAAATTCACATCTCTAAACTCTTAGGCAGAAGCTATTCAAACTACATTTCTTGAATGGATGAATAAGTGAACAAATGAATAAACAAAGAGAAGAAACTATCCAACTTGCAAAATGGATATAGTGACCTTTGAGCAAGCACAAAAGATGTAGAGATGAATGGTCACCCAATGCGAATGTCTGAGAAGCAAGGAGGCATATAGAATCCCCGATCTGCATTGAATCAGAAGCAGAGAAAGAACAAAAATATGTTTTGGAGCATGCCTACAAGACCCACTGCTGCTACTGAGAGCAGCGTTGTTGCTTTCCACTGCACAGGCCTACCTAGTTCGTACCAGACCCTCTTCTGGGGGGTCAGACCTGCATCAAGGATCCCTTTCATCAACTTGGCCAAACCTTCCTGATCATTGAACATCTCCAAAATACAAAGGAGTGCCATGCCATAGAAGCCTCTTCCGCCTCCTCAGTAGAAACTCCCAGCATGCCTTGGAATCAGGATGCTTCCTCACCTAGCTCCTTCCAAATGGAGAGCACTGTGGGGCACCAAAGTTCCTGATCATCCCATGGAAGGCTGCAGTCCTTCTGGGGACCACCTTTCCTGTGACAGGGCATATGGCCCCTGACACTCAGCAGGGAGTGTGTGTGCAACAAGAGCAGCCCTTGTCACAGAGCAGACAGCAAGAGGAAGGAGCCAATACAGGTGCTGGTGGGTGATAGCCACACACAGTCTGGCGCCAGGGCAAGCATTAGATCAGTGTGGAAATAAATCAGATTTGTGGGCCCGTTTTCTCCCTGCATTTGCATTCACACTTTATGACCTCAGTGATATTTATCACATGGAAAAAACCACCTTCTGTACCACTACTGGACTCAAAAGCTACTTTCCTCTGAAAATACTATCTCTAGCCACGGGGTCTGAAACAAACTCCTCGTCTATTTATTCAAAATGTTCAATGAGCTGTGAAAACTGACATTTAAACTATTAACACTGCATTCTCTTTGACAATGTTATTAAATATTAGGTCTGATTTATGGAAAGGCTTAATAAATTGGCAGTCCAGGACAGCCCTGGCCCTGCCCAGAAATTGGGTTATGCTGGATGCTACATGATAGAGTTGATCAAGCTAAAGAGAAAAAAAAATCATACCTACAACATCCAAGTCTGATTTCATGTGATAAAGTTATCATCACATAAATTTGAACCACTTGCCAGCTCAATTCTGAATCTCAAAGTTTCTCTAATTGATATTTTTAATAGTTTGGAAATCAAAAGATAAAATCACAGACTTAAATAACCTTTGCTATGACACATGGAAGGAGAAGTAAGGCTTTTAAAAATGGGAGCCAGGCACATATCTTGCTACTTTGGTGTAAAAGAGGAAGGGAAATCAACACACCAGTAAAGAATACGCAAGGGAGTGGAGACACACTGATGTGTAGAAATGGGGATGTCAGGGCCGGTCCCGTGGCTTAGCGGTTAAGCACGCATGCTCCACTACTGGCGGCCTGGGTTCGGATCCCGGGCGCGCACCGACGTACCGCTTCTCCGGCCATGCTGAGGCCGCGTCCCACATACAGCAACTAGAAGGATGTGCAACTATGACGTACAACTATCTACTGGGGCTTTAGGGTAAAAAAAAGGAAGAAGATTGGCAATAGATGTTAGCTCAGAGCCGGTCTTCCTCAGCAAAAAGAGGAGGATTAGCATGGATGTTAGCTCAGGGCTGATCTTCTTCACAAAAAAAGAAACGGGGATGTTACCCCATAGGAAGGGCAAGGCTGGAGTGAGGCTCTGATGACTGTTTCTCGACTTACTCATGCCTGTGTGACCTTGAGCAAGCCCCTCAAACTCCCTGAGGCCCAGGTCCCCTTTCTACATGATGCAGAAAATAAGAGTCAAGTAGTTCTCTTTAGGATGAAAGAAATAATGTATGTAGATTATCTGCACAGTGCCTGGTACATGGAGACTGCTCAATAGATTTTAGGGGGAGACTAGGCCAGGCCAAGAGTAAAGCTGGGTCCCAGGGCAGTGAGGGAGAAATCTCTGATCACCAGAGTTAGAACTGAAAAGGACAAGAAAGGACAGTCTGTAGGCAGAGCCTGTATGCCACTAGAGGGTGTAGAGCAATGTGATACGCTACTCGATATGCCAGTGTGCTGTTAGGTGACATCGAGCTAGATGACGTGTTACTGCGTGGGCCTACGTGCTATCAGATGACATAGAACTGGAGGATAAGCTACTCTTAGATGACAGAACTAGATGATGTGTTACTGCATGTGTCTGTGCTATTAGATAGAGAGATAGGGGACGTTCCTACGTGCAATTAGATGACATGGATCCAGACGCAGTATCCCTGGATCCCCCACTGCTCTAGATTGGGGGTCCTCAAACTTTTCTGTGAAGGGCCAGGAAATAACTACATTAGGCTTGAAGACCGTATAGTCTCTGTCACAACTACTCAACTCTGCGGAAGTAGCAGGAAAGCAGCCATAGACAGTATGTAAATGAATGGGTATGGCTGTGTCCCAATAAACTTTATTTACAAAAACAGGCAGGGGGCCAGATTTAGGCCCTGGACCAGAGTTTGCCAACCCTTGGTCTGGCCTTTCCTAAGGTCTGACAGGAGCAGGTGGCTGGGAAGAATGAAGGCAGCCTCTCTCCTCTCTCTAAGGGCCAGCAGGGTCTTTGTCTTAAGAGAAGGCTTTCAAGAGACAAGCCTGAAAGGGACCCTGGAGATCTTCCCTTGTCCTTTCCATTATGGAACCCATGGAGGGTCACCTGCTAACTGACGGCACCAACTATGTCCCCGATTTATATGTCTCTGCTCAGTCAGACAGCAAACAGGTGACTCATTCAGGACAATCCAGTATTTATTGAGACTTATTGGGTGCCAGGCAGGTTGGTTGTAAAAACTTTATGCTGTGGGCTCTTAATAAATAAATAAAACTTCCCTCCCCTTCCAAATTTCTTTCTGCTCTCTTCACCAGGGCCCAGAAAGGGCTGCCCCCTCCTTACCTGAGTGGCCGCTGGCATGTAGAACTGAGTCACAGCACTGGGGTAGCCATGACATAATCCCTTTCTCTGGCTCTGATACTGTGGAAAAGTGATCACCTCTTGTTAAGGAATTTCCCACAAAAATTGGCTTCAAGTCCTTAAAAGCTACAGCACTCCCAAGGAAAAATAATAGCCGCTCTCCAAGGTCACCCTCCCTACCACGCTTCTTGACTCGAGGAGCAATTAGCCATCACTCCACTAACAAGCACTCTCTGGAAATGCAGCCAGGGTCACCAAAAAGGAACTGGAAATTAGAAGTGGGTCTTCTTTCCCTTTTCCTTGAGAAAGAAGTTTCCTGTGACATCTCTTGGGGGCATCCCTCCTCACCTTTGCCCAGCCGCCTGCACTACACAGAAGCAGATTCTGTCTGGGATGTAGAGAAGCCGCCCATCCCCGAATATCAGGGTCAGGCCCATATTTTCCAACATGCTGGATTTTCCTTTACAGTTTCTGGATTCAGGACAAGGCCCTCACTTGGGGCACGGCCATCCCCAGCCTGGTCTGCCTCTGGCCCGGGGATTCACAAGGTTTCCAAAGCTGTACTTTGGGGAGTGAGGGGCGGCTCCATAGGGGGAGGGGACAGGAAGAGTTTCAGACAAGCGTTTAGGTGCAGTGGTCACCCAAAGAGTCACGTGAAGGAGGAGAATTTGAGAGTGAATCTGAACTCTCTTTCCAGTAAAAAATGCAGCACACTCCATTTTCTAACAATACTATAAACTCAATTTTATGACACTAGTTATGAAACCCTTAACATTTGTCTAGTGCTGGCAGTCAGTTTTTTTCTTAAAGATCCAAATGCAAGAGGGAGATTTGTGAGCCCAAAGCCAGCTGGGAGTTTATAAAATGAAGGTGTCATAAAAGTAACACATCCTGTGCACTGAGAAAAGATCAGATTCTGTTCCATGAAGCTGTAGGCATTTATAAGGCATCCTCTATTTGCATCTTCCACTACTTATCTTTTTTACATTGTTTTATTCATGAGTCAGACCCTAAATATCACCAGAGGGTGAACGATTTCTAATGTGCCAGCGATGGACTAGGGGTAAGTAGGATGAGGAGGGAACGTTTCCCTGACAACCCATCTCCAGATGCATCTCCCTCCAGAGGGCTCCAATGGTGGTGTTTGCCCTCCTGGGGCACACCGGGAGCAAGAACAGGCAGGCACAGTGGAGCTCTCGAGGAGAGAAGGGGCTGGTGTGTGTGGGAACCAAACTCTGCTTGGCTTGGTCTGGACTGATTTATTTGGAAAAGAATGCGACTCATCACAACCCTTGTTAGAGGACTCCCATCCTTTGTCCAGGAATGGCCCTCTTCTTTAATTAATTCATTTATTGTTTATTATAATGAGAAATAAAAAATTAAAAAAAAACAACTTGTGAATCTAAAGTTAACACTGACTTGACTTACGTCCAACAACATGCATTTCCTTCCTGTTGTTCTGCCTCTCCCATCTGTGGTAACCTCTATCATGAATCTTGTATTTTATCACTACTTTGGATGTGTGTATGCCTGTGTTTTATACATTTTTAAAAGAGTATTATATTGTATGTTATTTTCTCTTAGTTGACCCGTATGAAATTGCCTTTAATGCTTTTTTTTACTCAATATGATTCTGCTAAGATTCATCCATACTAGTACATGAAGCTGTAGTCCATTCATTTCATTGCAGGTCATTTTTTTTTTACCTTGTTAATGCTCATTTGGGTTGTCTCCAGGGTTTTGGCTCTATAAACAATGCTACGAGAGCCTTTCTTGTCTCTGGAGTGCAGGCAGAGTTTATTGTGGCTGGATACATAGGAGTGAATTGCTGGATCATAGGGTACATGAAAGTTCCATTTTAGAAGAGATTGACAAACTCATTTCCAAAGTGGTTGTACTGAGCACACTTGCACCAGTAATTAACCACCTGTTACCCCTGTCCTCTCCACTACCTCTCATTTTGTGCCAGTCTAATTGGTGCAAAATGACATATCTTTATGGTCATGATTTGCATTTCCTGGATCACTAATGATTTTGAATATCTCTTCATATGATTATTGGCCATATGTGTTGCCTCTTCTGTGAAAGGCCTGTGCAAGTCTTTTGCCCAATTTTTTATTAAATTGTTTGAGCTTTTCTTATTGATTTGTAAAAATTCTTCATATAATCTTAATATTAATCCTGTATGGGTTACACACATTGTAAATAACAGCCCCTCCTGCCACAGTGTGTAACCTGCCTTTTTATTTTCTTTGAAGTGTCTTGTAATGAATAGAAATTTAATAAAATCAAAAGTAGTTTTCTTTTAAGAAGTGCTTTTTGTAGCGTTGTTGCAAAGAACTTCATAAGAATCCTGTGTGGATGGGAGCATTGGCTCTCTATGAGAGACAAAAAAAGCAGAGAAGGGAAACTTGAAGGCCATTGGGCACAGGCCTACATTCAGAAAAGGCCTTAAATCAACTTTGCTTCATTATTTCCAAATGAGGTCACCTACAGCCACTGTCAGGAATGAAAGTAGACCCAGCAGGTCGAGCTCAGAGCGCCATCCTTTGTAGTGCACTAAGAATGAAGAGGTTTTCATAAATCCTGTAAGCATGAGAATAGCACATTTATGTTGCATTCTATTATTTTTCTTAATGTACCACTTGGTTAAGTGCAAACATTCAAAACCTACCATAACATGAACTTTTGAATATCTTAAGTATTGAAGGAGACTCCAAAATGGGAAGTTGCCCAGGCCTCTCTCAACTCTGAGAAGTTCCAGACAGGAAGAGTGGTGTGCTCCATTTAACATAGTTGGTGAGTTATGGAACTGGGATTCACACCCAAATGTGTCAGGCCCCAGAGCCGAGACACTTTTTGGTGTTCAATGCCACTAAACAACAAGGAGGAGCCATCCCGAGCTGACTGCTGTGACAGAATGCGTGCCAGCGGGCTCCCACTCCACACAGCACGGCAGCCAGGCGCCGCACCCCTCCACTGGACAGATGCCACGCTCCGCCTCGGCCTCCTGCTGCTTCTGTAGTGGGACTCACGCCTCTGTCTCTCTCCCTGGGTCCCCTGGGGCTCTCCTGGGAGGGGCTGGCAGACTACTGAGGACTCTTCTCATCATGAAGAGCACAGTGATGGGCCCTGGTGGCCCCAAAGCTTTCCCCAGACTATCCCCTTTTATCCACTGCCGTCTGCAGTAAGGCTGAGTGATCACCAAAAGGCTGGGGATGTGGAACACAGGTGTGTGTGTGTGTGTGTGTGTGTGTACATGAACATGTGAGGGCATGAGTGTGAGTGTGTTTGACTATGTGTGGAGGTTGTGGGAAGGTTCCACAGAGATGGAATTGATGGGTAGGGAACGGAAGGGAGGAGATGTTGAGGCAGGCTGGACAGGCGTGCATGTGTGAATGCATGTATGTGTGTGAATGTGTGCGATTGTGTGTGTGACTGTGAGAAGGTTCCACAGAGGTGGTAGGTAGGTAGAGGAGAGAATGGAAGGGAAGAGACACTGAGGCACGCTGGACAGCTGGTCTGCTCAGAGAGGCAGCATTGCTGGCCACACGTGCACATCTTCCCCACATAATTCACTAGCAACCACAAGGACAGTAGCCACCACATGTGAGGGTCTCTAGATAGAAGGATGCCACCACCAACACCATCCTTATGACATCTGCCTTCATCCTACCATCTTCCTCCTCACTGGTTTTCAAGAGCTCTGCAGTTCATGGTGGATAAATGCCGAACTCCTCAGCCTCAACCCCAGGCATCAGAACCTAACTAGGACTGTGACCCCATGTCTCTGGTTCTCATCTGTATAATGGAATAATAATAATTAATTCGGGTCATTGTGGAAATTAACTGAAATAAATGAGCAAAGTCTAATCCACAGCTGAAGAACGTGATAACTTTTCTCCACCCTTCCTCTCTCCAGCCCTGGCCTCTTCCCACCCTGTCCTCCTTCAGTTCCCCCCGTACAGCCTCCATCCCAGGCTCACTGTCCTTATCACTATCTCCCAAGCATGCCTCTTCCCCACAGCACAGTCCCCCAGTGTGCCCACCCTCTCCTGAACCTCACCCCCTCACACCCTCCACCTCACACCTGGTTCTCTGCTTCTGCTTTTCCTGAGTATTCTCACCTGGGGTGGGCTGGCCCCCCTGGGCCACCATCCTATGAGTCCACAAGCAGGGAGGTCCATGTCTTGGGCTTCATCCTCCTGCTCTTCACTGACCATTTGGAAACTTAGAAAATACCTAACGAGCGGCCCCTCTGAAGAACAGCTGTCTACCTAAAGAATGTGTGTGTCTCCTCTTTAACACCCACATGTCTGTGACAAATGCCTGTCTAACCTGCTGAAGATGGATCACCCTGCAGGTGACAGGGCTATTCAAAGGAGATGCCTCTGGAAGGTGTTTCCTACCTCAGGGATGACCACACCCAAGGCCCCTGTGCACACATGCCCACCTACCTTCCTGATGCCTTCTGAAGGACTGGACACACAGTTGTCAGCCCCTCCGTTCTTGCTGATGGTCCGCCAGAGCTCAGCAAATGTGCTGTCTTGCTCCAGGGGGTTGGTGCCCTTGGCTCGGAAGTACTCGTACACAGCAGAATCCCGGACGGTGCCATAAGATATCTCCACTTGTTTGGAGAGATCCTGGAATGTCCTGAAATGCAAAAAGGCAGTGAAACATGGGCACATGCTGCACCCTGCAGGGATATAAAGGGCTGCAAGGCCCTTCTGAGGCCCAAGCCCAGCTGTGGCCCACTATCCACAGTCTTCACTCCGAACCCCAGCAGCACAAGTGCCTTAGCCGGGAGCATGACTTGCCCCATTCTATCACGGTTATGCTTCCACGGTGTAGATTAACTCAATAAGGTTATTGAACACCTAAAACCAGGTCCTGTGCTGAACTTGAGAGACAAAAGGATGAATCGGGCATGACTCCTGCCCTCACGGAGCTTATAGCCCAGCTGTAGAAATATATAGACAGTCACAATATAAAAGAGTCAGGGCAACACGAGAGGCTGGATGCTGAAGGTCTCCAACTCCAATGCCTACAGCACAGGAAAGAGAACATGTTGGCAATATTGATGGTAATGACTGGTCTCTGACACTCAGGGCTGGTGTGCGGCAGACACACACTCAGAGACTGGGCCAATTAAGAGGCACATCCCCTCCAAAGCTTGCAGCTGTTCCGGAATTCCACCCAATTGTTGCCTTTTGAGTACCTCCCTGCAATTCGTTTTTCAATAAAGAAAGAAAGCTGGGTTTTTATATGAAATCTCTTGACTTTTAAGTGTTAATAATTATTTAAAAGACGGTAAAGAAAAAAAAATAAGCACTTGTGAGGGCCTTGGGTTTGTTGTATGCGGAAGAGAAGCAGGTAGCTCAGGCCAGGTACACGTTGGAGGGAGGGAGTGCATCAAGAAGGCCCAGAACCAGCCCAACAGCAGACATCTGACCTGCGGAGAAGGAGGAGAACTTTCTTTGGGTTAGGGGGCATAGTCAGGCCAGGAAGGACCAATTGGCACAAAGTTCTTACTTGCCCTGGGGTGGGCACTACCTGGCTTGGTGTGTTGAGAGAATGTCACACAGAATAAAATTGCATAAAACAAAAAGACCAGTAGTGAGCCAGTTTCTCTCTCTGCGGCTCCAACCTGATTGCTCTTTATTTCTGTGCGGGAAATCTGTCTCTTCTTTTTGTCAACCAGGATCATCATCCCCACCTCTCACTGAGTTACTGTTCCCATGAGGAGACTCAACCTTCTCAACGTGATCTATACAGCCCTCCATCATCTGGTCTCGTCTGGCTGTTCCTCCTCCCTCCGAACAGCCCCATAGTCAATGTTGAAATGAGAAATCCCACACAGTCCTCATTTATGGCACCAGACCACGGTGTCCTCTCTACCTAGAATCCCTTTATCTCACTCATCTATCTGATACACTTCTGCAAACCCCTTGAATATTTAGCTGCTGCCTCTCCCTGGCAGAAGCCATCGCTATCCCTCACCTCCCTGTGCCTTCTCTACACCTTGCGTGGCTTCTATGGCAGCATGATCTCTCTGTGATCTCAGAGAGCAGTGTACCAGAGTGCGGGCAAGCAGACACTCTGGATTCCAGCAATCTGCCTTGCCTCCCAGCTCCACCATCCCTAACACTGCAGGCCTGGGCAAGTTAGCTAACCTCTCTGTGCCTCCATTTCCAAATCTTTGAAAAATAGGGCTAGAAGCAGAGCCTGTAGGAAAGGGCTACAGTGAAGATTAACGAGGTGATGTACGTTCAGCTCTTAGGTTAGTGCCTGATGCAAAACTCAGTGCCCAGTAACTAGTAGCAGTCATTCTGTGCTCTTAGTATATGTCTGGGTCCTCCAGTAGACGATAAGAATTTGGAGGACTGGAGCCAAAGCAGTCCTGTCTTTGTATCTGTGGCACCGAACCCAGGGCTGACACCAGCCTGCAGAGCATGCCAACAGAGGAGCCAGCAATGGATGCTTCCTCCTACTTTGGAGACATGCTCCATGGAGTTCCTTCAGGCCCTGCTACACGGCCCAGAAACAGAGCTCAATATTCTATTTCCATACATTACAGATGAAAGGAAACATAAAATAACAAATTCAATGAAGAAATCTTTCTAATTATTGTTCATTATTTATATCTAATTGAAGCAAGATGTTCCTTTGCTTGACAGGCCCCATGGGTTGTTACTCTGTCGTAATTTGCCTGTAATGAAAGGAGGGGGATCTTTTTTTCCCGCATTTTTTTATTTTTCTCATGGTAATACAAACAAACACAAGGCTTTGATGAATGGGAAATATCAGGATGAATTACACAGTTGAGTCTAAATACTGAACTGCTCTAAATTACTGCAGTTTCCATGAGTATGGAATGAATGTGTAACTGCCAAGGATCTCAGCACTACTATTTCATCTCCACATTTGAAATGGAGATTTCCTCTCTCCTCTCGGTATTTATTCACAACTGTGCCCCTGGCCAGAGGCTCAGGGAGCATCTCTAGAAGACAAGCAGGCAGCCCAAATCTTTATGGCTTCACATCCATTTCTGTCCCAGCAGAATTCATTGTTCCCACCCCAAAACACCACCTCCATCTTTGCTGTGCCAGCCCCATGGCTCAGCCCCACAGCCTCCATCCGTCACCTTTTACAGCCGTAAGTCTGGACAAGGGATGTCTCCCATCTCAGATGCACACTGCCTCTTTCAAGGAAAGTTTCCAAGCTCACCAACACGCCCAACACACAGTAGGTACTACCGTCATGTTTCAGAGAGAATAAACTTATAAAAGGCTATTTGGAGGTTTGAGCAGGAAAGTCCAACTATTCATGCACCAAAGCCCTCATCTCCCTGGGGCACTCGTCCTCTTGTCAGAGTGCCCAGTTTTGGAAGGGACACGTGGGGAAGAATGAAGGAGAACAGGGGCAGACAGCCATCCAGGCTCCAAGCCAACACTGGCAGTCAGCACAAGACAGATGTTCATGTCAGATAGGACACCCATTTGAACAAGCGAGGGATTCTTAGCCTAGAGAAGGCTACACTAGCAGCACAATTAATTTAGCATGTTTCTCAAATTAGTTTCTTCAGCAAGAACTGCTAGAAAGTGTCCAGGCACCTCTACCACAGAGAGATGAAGGAGAGCTGCCCGCCACAGGTGGGGTCTCTCTAAACTGAAATCATGCATGATGCCACTGGCTGAACTCACTCAACCAGTTGTTCCACCACCGGTTACTGAATTTCTACTAGGTAAGGCACAGTGGCACACAGAGCAAGGAATGAATGGGGAGCATCCTCAAGGGGTCCATAGTGAGAGGGGGGTGAATGCTCAGAGAAGTAAACCAGGAGTAATCAAACAACATGAGAGGGACCAAACTAGAGTTCTGCATGGGGGATCCTGGAAGCACACAGGAGGAACCACTAGCCCATGGGCACAGAGTGAAAGAAAGCCTTCCTAGAAGAAGAAACATCAAGCTGAAGAGGTAGCCAGATGGAGAACCAAGGGGTAGGGTGTTCCAGGAAAAGAAGGTATTACCTGAGAAGGCACCAAAGTGTGAAAAACCATGGTTCATTGGGGACATACACTGTGGGGCAATTCATATCAGCTAAGGTTTGGGAATCAGACAGATATGAGAATGAATCCTGCCTCAGAACATGTGCACTCTGCAGCTCACCCCTTATCCCTGGCTGTCTGAGGCAGATAGTAGTTCTAAAAGTGTGGTCTTCAGAGCTGCAGCATCAGAGGCGCCTGGGACCTTAGGAGAAATGCAAATTGTTGGGCTCCACCCCAGATCTACTGGATCAGAAACTTTGGGACTGGCCCTCAGCCATCTGTGTTTTCACAGCCGTCCAGGCGATTCTGATGTATGTGTAAGTTCTAGAACCACTGACTGAGGCAAGTCATTTAGTGTCTGAAGTCTTAGTTTTCTTAACTGGTACCTGTCTCACAATATTCGTGAAGATTAAGGATCACAGACATATACCTGGCACATAGTTGATGTTTAATAAATGCTCTTCTGTTAAGCGGTCAATGAGTAATTCAAACGGTTGAAGCAGAGGGGCTACGTGAAGGAGTTATGGGTGAGGGGACCCGGGCGGTCACACATGGATGGAAGCAAGCATGGACAGGCAGCACCTCTAAGCTTCCAGTCTCACAGGATCAGAGTTTCCCTCGGCATCCGCCCTTCTGTCTCCCCAGTAAGGAGCCTGTGGTGGATCTTGTTTCCATCTCATTGCCAAGGTACCTGCAAACTCCTCCCTCTCAGCACCCAAGCTACCACCTCATGAACAGTGCACATTTTAGGCACCCAGGACGCCTAAAGTGACAACCTGAGGAAGTCTGAACCCAGGATGAGCATGGAGATACCAAAACTGGCAGGCAATCTGGACCCTTGTTTTTGTGGACCATGGTGGTAACTGCCCAGCAGAGGCCTCCCTGGGGAAGTAGTGAGCACCTGGGCAAGGAAAGCTGCTAGGGGAGGATGTCCTTCAAAGCATCGTCCCCAGGCTGCCCACCTGGGTCTGGATTCACTAAGAGTCACATTGTGAGCATGTGCACTCTGCAGCTCACCCCCTATCCCTGTGGTCTGCTGCCTATCTCCTTACTTCACATTTCCCCACGTTTGCTGTTGGAATCCTCCATGGCACAGCTTAGCCTCTCCAAGCTTACTTTTGAGCCAGCATCTTTCACTCAATTGTGCCTCCTGGCCTGGACTGCTGATTTTTGGGGTCTCTCCTAGCTGAAAGCATAGCGGACTCCATCGTGTGACATCAAGCTGTCTTGCAAAAGGATTTTGGCAGCATCCCTTGTCTCTGAGAGCAGTTTCCTCTGATTAAACATACACCTTCTTGGAAGTCCCACAATGTCTCCTTCAGTCGTGGCCAAGGACAGTCTATCCAGCTCAGCACCACCTCCCTCCCTCCTTTCACCTTTCTCCATAAATCAATCTTACCATTTCCTAGATACATTTTCATTAACAAAGAGATAAATGTGTTTGCAGCATGAGAAAAATCAATAATACAGAATTTATAAATATATTTTTGCATGTTACAGAAATATTTACATTAGCAATGGAGATAAATACCCTTGCAACAAGAGCAGAATCAATATACAGTATATGTAAAACAGATTTCAACAACTGTGGAGTTGCCAAAATCATGATCCTAACAAATCTAAATTCCAAAGCCCTATTATTCCTCATGAAGGAGAAAAGAAAGTAGTGGAGGGGCCCAAAAGGCACGGGATGGTGGTCAGGCTCATCCTTGCAATTTGAAGCTGTCTTAACTACAGCCCACAGATGCCTTTACTATCATTCCAGCAGCCCCAATTCACCATCTCTCATGTCTCACTCTACAAGTGATGGTGTGCACGAATCAGTTGAGATTGCCTGGCTAAGTTTCCACAGTCTGCTTCCGGAACCTTCGGGCACCAGTGCTGCCACCTCGCTGCCCATTTACCTGCCCCTCCTGGGTTTCTTCCCCAGGGCTCCCACTGTGCCTCCATTCTCTCTGATCCTTCTCCCATGCAGTATTCTTCTACCTGAGGCTTTGCCACATTTCCCATTCTCTCCTCCCCCAGACCTGGGGTCTTCAGGGTGGACAGGACATCAGCTAAAGGCTGAGACACCCTAAGATGCCTCTCAGCCTTGGGCTCCCAAATGCTTCCCAGGTGTCTCCATTCTTTCATTCATTCATTCAAGAAAACCTATTAGCTGAGCATCTGCTTGTGTCAAGCACTGTTCTAGGTCTATGGATATGGCTGGAACAGCACAAAGTTCCCACTCTTAAGTGGTGGACGTGGGGAGAGAGGAACAAAAATGAACAACAACAACAAAAACACAAATAATTATGTGATGCCGGGGTCAGCAAACTTTTTGGAAAGGGACAGACAGTACATATGTGGGCAACAAGGGCCATATACCACTCTCTTGCATATGCCTTAGTTTTGTGGTTTAAAAAAAACTTTAAAAATGTTTCAAAAAAGAAAAATAGTCTTAGCTTGCAGGCTGCAGGAAAACAAGATGCAGGCCAAAAGTGGCCTGTGGAGGTGTAGTCGGTCGACCCCTGATATCATGTATCCAGTGATGAAAAGTGCTATGAAGATTAATAAAGCAGAGTAAGGGTTATAGAGAATAATGGAGGAAGTGATCATATACAGTATACAGGGAGTTATATTAGCCATTGGAGTTGACATCGAGGGCATGTATTTCTCCAATATCTTTCTTTCCTTGGGCTGGACTGAGAGGAGGTGAGAGAAGAGACTGCTGAGGAGCCTTCTGAGGAGCAGAGGCCAGCAGGCTCGGGGCTTATCAGCTCTCCTCCCCTGGAACAGCCCCCCTCAACATTTACCAGGGACCTTCCTGGAGGCCTGGGGAAGGCAATGCTGGGTATTACATGGGGCTCCTTTGTACCCAAAGTCTGTCATGAGAGTGACTGCAGACCCGAATTCCAGCCCAGGAGAACTGTCAGGTTAACATCTTATGAGGACACTTAGTGACCCACCAGGATGAGGGCCGCGTGGCCCATGGCAGGAAAATGCATCCTCGCAGGACACAGGAGACCACAAAGCCCTTCTTCAAACATGTGCCCACATGGTGGCCACGGAGGGCTTGGCGTGTGCTGAGTACCAGCTGAGGTGCACTTACCTCCTTCCCCAACCTTCCCTCCACAGTGTTTTCTCTCCAAATCCCATTTCTTTGACGACTGTTGAAATGAAAAGATGCCTAAAAGACGCTCACTGCTTCAGTGGCCCAAGTTCCCTTCCCAGTCATGGAAGCACAGCACCTGTCTGTGAGTAGCCATGCTGTGGGGGTGGCTCACATAGAAGAAACAGAATGACTTACAACTAGGATAGACAACTATGTACTGGGGCTTTGGGGAAGAAAAAAAAAGAGAAAAGCAGAAGATTGGCAACAGATGTTAGCTCAAGGCAACTCTTTGCCCACACACAAAAAAAAAGATGCCCAAAATTAACTGCTATGAAAAAAAAACCTCAATGTATTTGTATATAGTATATTTGCATTCTTGTAAAAAGTAACCATTAATAAATGTAAATAAATACACAAACAAAAATAGGAGGAATAAGCACTGAACAGCTGTGAGACTTCCACTTTTTACAAATGTATTTCTGTAAAATTTGCATTTTTTTATTACACTGTAAACACAAACGTGATCAGAATGATTTTGGGAGGCCCCTCTTCTGCCTTGTCAAACGCCTGCCCTGCTGGCTGTAAGGAGTGGGCTCCAAGGAGTCTGTGATATTGTATCTTCAGTCCTCAGAGCAAGACAAACATGCCCAGACTAACCCAGAGGGGCCCGAGCCATCCTGGGCATCTCCCATCAGGCCTCTCTCACCTGTGCATCTTCTGCCTGGATTCAACCCAGTCCTGGTGCCTTGGTTGCCAAAGCAAACCAGGTGGGCCAGATCTGAGTTTCTGAAAGGAGGGTATTTGTGGTCATGTGTTTCTGACTTGCCAAACTCAGCCTAGCCTGTGGGAGTGAGCAGGGCTCAGTAATAGGTACTAAGGGATGGAGCTATGAGCATCACCTCAATTAGGTCAGATAACACTGGGCAGGTACCAAACTGAGGCACTGGCATGTGGCAGAGGTTGAACGTCCACATCCTACACTAAGTCAACTCTGGGGACCTCTAACGCCATTGGCAAATGGCAGTCAGCTCCTCGGAGAGGAGCCTCCTGGGTTCTGCCTCCTCCAGCCTCTTCTCAGGCTACCCTGTTCTCAGGTGCCAGCCTGGCAGACGCCCTGCTCTCTCAGGCCTCCGAGCCTTCACCCAGGCTCGTTGTCTGTCCACCATGCAGTATCCCATCTTCTTCATATGAAACCTACCTGCCCTCCAGGAATCAGTTCAGCTCTCATCTCCAGTAGGAAAACAGATCCCCTGGATCCATGCCCACTCTATGTGTCCCCGGCTTAGCCTATCCTAATGTTTATCCCCTTGGACTTCATGTAGCTTTTGATGTGTTTGCCTCCTCACCTCCACATCCTCCCTCGGGGATAGACTGTGTCCATCTCTGGATCCCTGTCACCCCACGAATGGTCTGACAGACAATGAGTTTATGTTTTCTGGAAGAATCAACTCTGGTTTAAAACAACTCTGTGTTTATAGCTAAATATGGCTAGAGAAAATCCAAGTTGGAACCAGCACAGTAATGGGTCTAACTTTAGAATCACGACCACTAGCCTCAAGTGGACCCTAATGGTGCCTAGAAATCTTCTAAATTCCCCTGTTAAATTCACTCTCCCACTCTCTTAGATGACTTGCACACAATGACCTTGCTTCCTCTTTCTTAAGAGAGTAGAAGCAATCAGTACATAACTTTGCTTCTCTATAAAGAACTTTCTTTTCTAAAACCACCAAATACCTGCCTGCCCTCCTTTTAAAATGGAGGCTCTGTTCTTGCTCCTATTTATGTCTACCTCTGTTTGTCTCCTGGATCCCAGACTTTCTTGCCTTCTCAAGTTCATTGCTCTCCCAGTTGTCACCTCTACCTTCTACATCATGAAGTTGCTTCTCTCCATGGATCATTTCCATCAGCATGAAAACACATACATCTTCTATGTTTAAAAAATATCCTTCTTTACGATCACATCCTCCTCCAACCACTCTCTAGTTATCCTAGAGAGTTATCTATGGTTACCCTCTCCATTATTCTCTTCTCATTTCTCACAAACCTACCTTGATTAAGTTTTCATCCCACCACCGAACTGAAGCTGCTTTTGTCAAGGTCATTAATGATCTCTCCAATATGGTGGCCCATTCCCAGTCCTCATTTTACCCACCACCAGCAGAACTGGATGAAGTCGATCACTCTGTCCTTCTTAAAGACCTTCCCTCACTTGGCTTCTAGGACATCACTCTTTCTTAGTTCTCCCACCTTGTAGGCACCTCCTTATCCATCTCCTCTCCTAGTTATTCTTTTCCCAGACTCTGAATCTTAGGGTGTTCCAGGTTCATTCCACACATTCCTTCTCTTCTCTGGTGACACTCCTTTCACCATGATCTGGTCAAGTCAATTGGCTGTAGATACTTCTATACACTGATGACTCTAATGGACCACCCTAGTCCTGGCCCACCCCATCAACTCCAGGCAACTGCCTATCTGACATCTCCATTTGGATGAGTAATAGGTTCCCAGACTGAACATGTTCAAACCCAAGCTCTTGAACTGCAAACCCCAAAACCCACCACCAAATCTGCTCTTCCTCCAGTTCATCCATCTCAGTCAAATGTTGCTCTATTCTTTGAGATGCTGTGGCCGAAAGCCTTAGAATCACTGCTGATTCTTCTCTTTCTTGCATATCTCACATACAATCTCAGCATATTTGATCTCTTTGAAGATGGATCCAGAATCAGATCACTTCTCATCACCTTCACTGTGAACCATTCTGTGTCTTACCTGGATATTGAGATCATCTCCCTAATGGTCTCCCTGCTTCCACCTTTAACTCTATAGTCTACTCCTCAGGGGACAAGCAGAGTGATCCTTTGGCAGATTGTGTCACTTTGTTGCCCAAAACCCTCCAATTACTTCTCATCTTGCAGAGGAATACCCAAAATCCCCACATGGCCAGAAAGATCCCACACAATCTGGACACAATACCTCTGCTTTCACACACTGGCCTCCCTGCCCTCCCACCTCAAGGGTTCAGTAGCTGTTTTTCCCTCAGCCTGGCATCCTCTTCTCTCACATCTTTAATTGGCTCACTCCCTCAGTGTCTTGGGGCTTTGATCAAATGTCAACTTCTCCATGAGGCCTTTGCTGATGACCCCATATAAAATACCACCCTCCTTAAATTATACGATAGAAACAAAGAAATATATCACAGGCTGTTTAATGTCAGTTCTCCCCTTAGAGTGGGACTGGGTTGTTTGGTTTATTGCTACATCACCAATGCCTACAACTTCACGACCAATTATACTGGTTTGCATAGGACAGAGATTTCCTGGGACACAGGAATTTCAGTGCTAAAACCAGGAGAGTTCTAACCACGTTGGGAGGATTTGTCCCTCCACCTGCAACAGCGCCTGACGCACAGCAGACACTCTAATCAACGTGGGTTACATGCATGAATAATATATCAATGAATTAGCCTTTTTCTCCCCTTCCAAACATCTACTTGGATATTCTGTTGGAAAAGTCTTCCTCTTTGGTCAAAAGGGTTGACCAGCCTCCTTTTAGGACAAGTGTGGGTTGGTCATCTGCAGAGAAGCAGGCATGTCATGGCTCGGGGAACTTGAACGGAAGAGCTGCAGCCCGGAGGCAGAACACAGAGCCATGTGGTCAGAGCCAGCCCAGTGACAAATCACCCCAGTCGGCATTGGCTGAGAGAATCCTCCTGGGCCCGAACCCCTGAGCAGCCACTGCCTGCTTCCCCAGCTCTGTGCCCCTCCCACTCGGTGGAAGCCCCACACAAACAGCCCCAGCAGCCTGCAATACCTCCATCCCCAAAACACAGCTGCCTCCCAGCTCTCAGCACTGGCAAATATTTGCTGCCACAAATCAATACAAAAGCAGGATGCACCATTAACCTTTAATATATCAGCGCTAGGGCTCTTAATCCATTACAGACTGTCATAAATGTGACTGAAATGCAAATCAGAGCAGCAGCCCTTCTGGAGCTTGTGAAGGTGCCTTCGCTGCCTCCTGGCACAGCCTGCATGCCCCTCTGCTCCAGAGAAACAGCCCGAGTCTCTTCTCTGCCACTGGCTTTTGTTTTCACTGTTCTTCCCTCCCTCTTCTCCGTCTTTCTAGATGTCTCACTGAGCCCCTCTATTATGTCAGTTTCCCCAGCAGGCAGTCACTTGATATGCGGGAAGAAAGCTATAATAATGCTAACTTCCAGACACTGTACTAATACTTCATTTGTATTGCTTCATTTCACCTGGGCCAGACTCTTTCATAAAGTTATTATTCCTCCATTTTACAGATGAAGAAATCAAGGCTCAAGGAGACTAAGTACTTGTAGAAGGTTACGGAAGCACCAAGTACAAGAGTTGTCTTCCCACTCAAGACTGCGTGATCCCAAACCACATACACCTGATTGCCATTCTTTAGTGATGGTAAGCAGCCTGAAGCTAGGCAGGGAGGACTAACAAGAAAACAGACAATCAAAAATACCATGCAAAATGCATGGCTAGAAGTAGGCTCAGAGTCATCGGAACATGATGTCGAGCCTAGCCAAGCTTGACAGATGAGAGATTGGGGGTGGGGGCGAGGAGGGAGGGTTAGCAGGAGAGGTGAGGCTTAGGAGAAAGCAGGAATTGACACATAGAGGAGAGGAATAAAAGACGTTCTGGGCAAAGGTGACAGTATTTTCAAACCGTGGATGTTTTGAGAGAGCTAAATTTTCCAGGGGCCACTAACAGTTTACTACAAGGAAGCAGAAATGGTAAATAAGAAGCACTAAGGATATAATCGAGGAAATAATTACTTATAAAATACTTAAGAGGGTAGCATAATGGAATGAAAAGTGCAAAAATGATGGGAAAATGAACGATTGATGTTCCCTAGATAATTACAGGACCCGAGTATGTGTAAGATGAGCAGGCAGGCACATCCCGTACACTGGGCAGTGGAGAAGTTACTGCAGAAAGCTGCCAGGCATGTTTTAGAAGGCAGGGCTGACGAGCAGCAGTGAGCCCATGTGTTGTACATGTGTGTCCATGCATATGTGTGCACGTGTGTTTAGAGCCGGGGTGTGTGCATGTATGAGTGTGCATGGAAGAACCCCAGGATAGGAAGAAGAGAGGAAAGAGGGAGGAAGGCACGGCTGGAGAGCTGGGACACTCAGACTAAGGGATGTCATTTGCTATGACAAACTTTAAAATAAAGGAGCAGCTATGGGTTCCTCAGTGATGGAATGGTGACCCCATGAGAGGCAGATTTGTGTGACAGAGAAACCAGCCAATCAGCTAGTGCAGGGATCACAGCACACGAGACATCCTTCCACCAGCGCTTGTCTATGGGCCTGGGCAGTCAGCACTCATAGTGCAAGAAAACAGACTTGGGCTCTTCCCACGTGGGAAAGCTGGAGAGGAGATACTAGCACGCGTGAACCTGTCATCAAACAACACAAAACCAGCTGTAATTAAGTATGAAGCTACAGGATGTTAGTCATTCTGAATCAGTTTGCAGAAAAATCACTTTAACAAGGATATGGACTCTGATGGAAGGTTGGGAAGGGAGTTGGGAGGAGAAAGCTATGTTCTATTATTGATGAGTCTTGTTTGAGTGCAGGGGATAGAGGGGCCCGACTTTGTGCCAAGTGCTGTGTGTAGGTTGGCTCATTTCTTCTTCAGAACCACCCTTTGTGGTAAGTTATTCACCCCACCTGACAGATGAGGAAATTATGAGGTTTTTAGGGCTGGTCCGTGCCAGGGCCAAGTTGAGCTTGCTGGTCTACGTGATGCTGAGCTTTTCCAGCCCTGCATCTCCAAGATGCCTGAGAGACGGCCCCAAAAGAACTAAGGACGCTGTCCATGCCGTGGACCATTCAGTTATAGCCGGTTTTCTCCTGGACAAAAGGCCCTTCTAGCACCATTAGCAATGCCAGGTGCCAGCCACACCACCCAGGAGCCCTAAGAGCCAAACAGCCTCCAGCGGGCGCTCTCCCTGGCTGGAGAGGGAGACTGTCTGCTGCACCCCCAGGCGGGCACCATCAGGAGCCGCCTGTTTGATCAGAGGACACTGCCTACAGCTACAGCACCTGGATGCTGGCAGAACTGAGCGCGGTCCTGCTTTTTGTTCTCTAAGATAATCACTCATCCCATTAACTTCTGAGAGTTTGGACAGGACACTCAGGACAACTCTGCCAGTGTCCAAAGCACACTGTCCGATGGGAGCAAAACAGCCAGCTGCAGAACATTAGATAAACCACCGGGGAGGAGGGATTGGAAAAGTACACCATGGCTTCCACAGCCCATCAGACAAAGAAAAAGACACTGCCATTTAGGGGGCATCCAAACATATCCAGGCCTTGTGCTACTCGCTCTTTTATTGGATCCTCCTAATGGCCCTGGAGGAAGATATCACAGACCTCATTCTCAGGACCCTGAGGAACGAACTAACTTCCCCCAGCATTAGAGACTCACTCCAACTTACCCAGGACCCTATAGCCAGCCAGCACTAGAGCCGAGCATGTAAACTAGTCTGTTCTCGCTGCAAAGCCTGGCTCTATACCTTGACCTGTTACCTTTTGAGAAGCAAGGAACCCATTATGGAAGCAACATGGTCCAGTTTGGTGTGATCACACTGAGAGTCCAGGGCCTGGGTTCTAGGCCCTGCCCAGGAGACGCGGCACCTCCCTGCTCTGAGGGGCACCCATACTGGGGTGGCAGTGCAGGGCAGGGGTCCATAACTTGGGCCCTGGAGTCAGACTGTGGTTGTGAATATAACTCGACCACTTGCTGGCCCTGTGGCCTTGGACAAGCCACTCAACTCCCTGCGTACTAGTTTCCTCCTCTACACAACAGGGACATTCACGGATTGAGCGAATTCAGGCAAAGCACTGAGAATAGCGCTGGTCCATGGGAGACACTCAATATGTGTCACCTCAGTTATCCCAATTATTTAACGAGAGAATTACGCTGTTTTATGGTTATAAACTGCCAGTCTTCATGACAGGTCCAGAAGTGACTGGTTTGGCCAGCGTGGTGTTTGTTTGTTTTGAATGTGAATGCTTTAACCTGGACACATGATTTGTGGGTCCTCACAAGCCCCAGCACTCTCCTTGGTCTGAGACCCACACTGACCTTCTCTGCCTGGCCCTGTAAACATTTGTGATTGAAACCCTGGGACAAGATGGTCTCTCAGGGCTTCCTGCTGTGATATCTCATGATTCTATGGCCTGGGCTGGAACTAAAAACTTTATCTTATTTAGCATTCTCTCTTCCGACAAAGCAGCACCAAGGACTGTTTTCTCTGAAATATGGCTGTTTTCTCTGTAAACTGGAATCTCATTTTGCAGTGTCTGTTGGGAGTCAGAGCGACCGTGGGGAGGATCTCACAAAGAACAGGCCTCCACCAATTAAAATCCGGTCTGTCCAGATACCAGGAGCTTTGCTCCTATGGGGTGTTTGCAGCCACCTCCCCGGAGGCAGGGGCCTGTCTCCAAGTCACACCAGGTGGCAGCCACACCACACCCAATGGGGCAGAGGCAATTAATCACCTTCAAAGGCATCTGCTCAGGTCTCTGTGGGCTTCCCTGACTTTTAGCAACACAATATGTTCCTCATGGTACCTTGGGATAAAAGACAATGCACAACATCCAGCCAGAAACCCAAAACAAAGCCAACCCTTTCCTCAGTGGGGTGAGAGGGGGAGAGTTGGTAGTGAATTTTAGGAGTAAGCTGCCTGCCATCTTCAAGAGAAATGGAGCCTTCCATGAGTCAATAACATAGTCAAAAGACTGTGTTATTCAGAGATGGTATGCCCTGTGCCTGCCATCCCTTTAGATCGCTGTGTCCCCTGAAATGTCCCCCTCCTGCCACATTCATAGTGCATCTGGCCAGGCAGGACAGAGGCCGCCTCCTGTTCTCCCTGGATTCAGAGCCTAGAGTGCCAGGACCAGGCTATCGCTGTAAGTTTATACACAGATCACAAGAGTCACTCAGTAAACAACGCATTTCGATTTGTTTGAGTGGATGAATGATGTATAAGCCATGTATCTCTGCTGCCTCATCCATGGTGTTCTCTCTTTTTCTTCTATGCTGGAGGCTTGGGTCAGGTAAACAAACAGGGGACACTTACAGCTCTCTGGAAAGGCATTTCTGAAAATACCCTTCACAAGTTCGACCAGCTAGGCTGGAAAACGCAAAGGCAAAGGGACTGGAGAGAGGTTGACATGAGGAGACCACCAGGCAGAAGTGGGCTTGGATGAGAGGGTGAGGCTTCACAGGCCATGAAAGAACCCAGCAATTGAGTAGCAAGAAGCAGGGCCTTCCCAACAGAGCCCCACTGTCTCCAGCGTGGCACAATGTTTACTCTTCACTCTGCCAATGCTCCTCCCTCCCCACACGTCCAATGCCAACCAGGGACAGGCTCCCTTCTCTCTGCAAACCACAGGACTCGTCTCCCAGGAAGAGGCCGCATCCCTCCCATGCCTGAACTGAGCCCTGTACAGCGTTGCTCTATTGTTAGACCTAACAGGGAAATGCGACTGATCAGAACAGAGCTGCACCCTGCACTGTGGGAGGCACGGCTCCCTGCTGCACGGTGTGACAAGGTTTCCAGTGGGACGCTGGGAGGCTGTGATGGGTTCTGACCACCATGCTCGTCTGGACAGCCCTTCATGACTCCCCACTCCCCTCAGAACACGACCCCTCCTAACATGACTCTCTAGGTCTTGCAGGACTTGTGCCCACCTAGTCCTCCAGACACAACCCCGACACTTTATGTTCTGGCCAGACTGTCGCCCAAGCCCACCATGCTTTCTGTCCTTCCCATCTGCCACATGGAACACTTCTCCTTCCTAAACACATAGTCAGCTCCTCATATTCTAGTCTTGGGTTACATATCACTACTTCCAGGATTCAGTCTAAGACATTCCCCCTGTTTTAGGTTGAATTGTGTCTCCCCAAAATAGATATGTTGGAGCCCTAACCCCCTGTGCCCCAGAATGTGACCTTATTTGGAGAGAGGGTCTTTACAGAGGTAATCAAGTTAAATGAGGTCTTTAGGGTGGACCCTGATCCATATGACTGACATCCTTATTAAAGAGGGAAATTTGGACACAGAAAGTCATGCACACAGGGAGAATACCAAGTGAAAATGAAGGCAGAGATAATGTATCTACAGGGGTAATGCATCTACAAGCCAAGAAATGCCAAAGATTGCCAGGAAACCACCAGAACATCTTTGCTAGGAGAGGCATGTGGAACAGATTCTCCCTCTGAGCCCTCACAAGGAACCAACCCCACTAACACCTTGATCTTAGACTTCTAGCCTTAAGAACTGTGAGAAAATAAATTTCTGTGGTTTAAGCCACCCAATTGGTAGTACTTTATTACGGCAGCCCCAGGAAACTAACATACCCCGCATGTGCTCTGACAATCCCAGACACTTCCCCCAACACTTGTCTCACTGCACTGGATGAGTCACCCATCTGTTTGCTCCTCTTAATCGCCAACTGCCACTCCGTGAAGGTTGAGATCATGTTCTTCTCATTCACTTTTTTATCTCTAGAGCCTAACACAATGCCAGGCACATAATAGGAACAAATGATCTCTTTGTTGTAGGGATGTATGAATGAATGAATGAATGAAGAGGACAACCTCTGGTTATGGGCAACTCTTGCAGTATGATCATTATGTCAGTTACATGGTGATGTTACTGCAGCACTGTTACCCCACCAATGCCCAGCCCAATCTGGGTAGAGCAACTGCTCAATGACTGCTGATGGATGAATGAATGAGTGAATAAATGGGCCAGTTAACCTGTGAAGAGACTCAGTCCCTCCCAGAATATAGAAGGCACAGTTTCCCCTCTAGCATGAGTTCATTCCTTGAGAGGAACCTAGCCACATGGAATAATCACTTGATCTTGATGTGCAACAGCGCGGGAGCACAGAGACATTGAGACACCCAGCAGGAAGCTTCCAACTGGGAGTCAGAGATCACAGCCTCCTAGTGCAGTTGGTCTGAGAGGCCACATGTAAGGGCCTCCAGCAAGAGGGGTCACGCTGTTTAAAGAACACCTACTACATGTCAGGCACCCTGTCAAACCCTCGTGAAACCCAAGAAAGCTAAATACATGTTCATCGTTCTCCATTTTCCTATGTGGAAGCCAAGGCATACAGGTTAGGTTACTGTCTGTGGTCCTGCAGCCAGTAAGGATGTAGGCGAAGATTTCTGCCTCATGGCATCTGACTCCAAAATGTTCTTCTCTTGGAATTAGAGGATTACTTTGAGGCTAGACATGCATGTCAGACTTCACAGTCTACATTTTCAGTTTTTTATCTCGTGTAATGTCTGAATATATTCATGTTTTCTCATCTCACTTGGGCTGATGAAACATTTTCAAGGTCCCAGCCACCCTTAGCTGTGCTTGGGGAACCCAGGCGATGAGCTCAGTCTCCTCGCTGAGAGCAGAGCTTGAGGCCACAGGCATGGGTAACTTGGAGGTGGTGATGGCAGCAATATTAGAGTCTGAAGTTTCATTTCCCCAAAGGAAATGACACTCAGGAGGGCACAACAGTTCCCTTCTCAACTTGGAGACTTTCCTTCAACTTTCAACATGAATATTTTATTAAGCATTGGCTTTGATCCAAACAGGCTTACATTCGAATCCAGGCTTTGCTATATACAGTTGTGTGGACTGGTTCTCTGCCTCAGTTTCCTTATCTGCAATAATAGCTCAGTGTGGTAAAAATTAAATGATAAAATTAAAATGATAAAATTTATTTAAAGCATTTAGGCAACTCCTAGCAATAATTGTACTATATAATACAGTGTGTGTGTGTGTATATGTGTGTGTGTGTGTATATATATGTATATATAAAATACATATAAAAATATACATATAGAATATATAGTATATTGTATAATATAGTAAAATAATAGTAATTCTTCCTTAAGTGATACTCATTGATGTCATCATTATAATTATTATAATAATAATTACTATCACTAGTGTTGGTGTCAAAGTAATTTCCCACACAGAGTCAGGGAAAGGCTGTGACTGATGATTCAGTGGACTCCTTCCCCATCGGGCCCATACACTCCAGCTTCCGCTCCATAGAAGCAAACCCCAGCAGCCCCAGGGTCACACCTGGGCCATGACCAGCCCACAGCATGTGCTGAAAGCTCTGGGGCTCAGGATGGCGGGCATCAACGCATAGATCCAGAGGCCTCTAAAGAACCACCCTGGTCCACACTGCTACTTTTTCCTCCTCTTCCCATGACTGTAAAGGGTTAACATGGTAATTAAAGCATGAGATCCTAATTCTTATGACATTAATTAAAGTGAAAACTGCAGATGGTGTTTAATAACAACTTAGTCCCAGCAGGTTCGAGGCACTTTACCTAAATCAAACATATCATAAAGTTGGTGTGAGACTCACAGAGCCTGGCCCTGCCACATCTGGCCAGGGACACATGTTCTCACCTAGAGTAAAAGGAACAAACCGTCTCTATTACCTATGCAGATGTGGCTTTAAACTGCTTGACAGTCTGATTCCACTCTACCACCTCCTGGAGCCAAAAATAAAGGAGTATTGATTGCAAAGATTAATAACAGAGCTCAAGAAGGAAAATGGCACAAAACACCTTTTTCTCTCCCTTCGTGATATAAATGCCTGCCACCCCTGCAACCTAATTTTGTCACCCAGCACACGGGAGTGTATTAATTAAAGTGACACCAAGGACAGGAAAATCTGAGCTCTTGGGGTGATGACTGGAAATATATAAATATGCATCTCTAGGCTGTCTCAGGAAGGGAGGCACGTTGCCAGGCAAGATCAGCATAATTCCACCCCAAGGAGGGCGGGGAGAAGTGTGCACAGCTCATCCCTGGAGGTCACAGCTCTGGTTCTGGCAAATGCTGTCCCAAACCAGACAAAGGGTGACTATCTGATATCTCACCTCTTTTACAAAGAACTAGACCATCACTTTTGTAAATGTCCCCCAGGATGCCTGTGGAGCAGCTAATATTTAATGGATAGTAATTATGCACTCAATTTATTTTCACAATATACTGACAGAGATAGAGTGGTGGCATTTTATAAATGGGGAAACTGAGGCCCAGTATGGTTGGTCAATGGCTCAGCCAGAATTCAAAATCATGTTTGACTAAAACTACTCCCCAACACTGCTCTGATAAAACAGGAGACGGGGAGGCCAGGGTAGAATGAGCAGGCTTTATCCCAGAGACCAGTCCTGGGACAGTTCTCCTGGTGGGCCATCCATCCAGGGTCAGAGGTTCCCTCTACAAGACCATCGCCTACTGCTGCCTCTCCCACCAGCAGAGGCTACAATGGGGCTCTGGCTTCCCAGCCAGGGAGACTCTTCTCCCCAGAGAAGGTAGTATTGGTAAACTTGGGTGAAGAGGTATGAGATTTAGATGGGGTTAACTTGTAAGGCATGAGAAGATGATGGACGATTTTAGAGACTTTCATGTTTGCATTGTTTTATTTAGGTCAATTTCATTGTAGTCACTAAATCAGTTTTAACAGCCAACTGCTATGTGCCCTGATTTCCGATACTGCAGGGCTCATCCTGAGCTCTTTTACCATCGTCTTTTGTTAGGCATCTCCACCTGGACATCCATGAGCATCTAAAACTTACCTGGTCTCAACTGGACCTCGCTGTGCCCTCCCAAGCCTGCTCCTCCCCTGGACACCTCGTGCCAGGTATGGGCATCGCCAGCCACCCAGGCGCTGGAGCCTGCCCCCTCCCTTCAGCCTTTCTCCCATCTGTCATATCCCAACAGGCGTGATCAAATTGTCCTCCTCCATCTTTCTTAGATCTCCCTCCTCAGCCAACAATACCACTGCCCTAGTTCAAGAAAATATAGAGAAGGTTCATTGGGCTGTAAGGAGAAAAGGATTAAGCAGAAGCAGAGAGGAGCAGACAGATAGAGAAGAGCTGAGTCTCATTAATAGCAGAACAGTGGAGTAGCCCCCACCCCCCTCCTGCCCCCAGCATCCTTCTGTGACCCCCAGGTTACAGGGGCAGGCATCCTGACATGCAGCACCCTCTTTTTCTCAACCAAAGTCATACACACACACACACGCATATAATATGTCCAGTATTTGCTTGCTTGCTCTCCTAATAAGCTGTTATTTTAAAAAAGAAGAAGAAAGACAAATAAGGGAAGGTTATTATGAGTGCTTATTTTACACAGAGCACTGTTCTGAGTACTTGCAGAACAACCCTTTCAGTAGGGCCTATTATTATTCTCAGTCTACAGAAGAGGAACCCGGACGTAAGCTCAGGCAATCTGGCTCCCTCGTCTGCACTCCTAACCACGCTCCTGCGCTTTCAGCTCCAAGAAGATGTTCGACAGGCCTGGCTTCTTTCCCAGTGTGTCCCCAGAACTGATCCCTGTGCCTGGCCCAGAGTAGGCAATCAATAAAGAGTTGGTGAGTGGATGAGTGGGTGAGTCCAGCCTGTCCTATTGCAGGGCCTGTCGTTACTGTAAACCCTGATCATGGCTCGGTAACACTCTGCTCCTGGCCCCGCTGTGTGACTCGGCTTCCCTCCCCTACAAGAAATGGCACCTCCTCCTTCCCCACCTCTTCATGGATGTGGCTGAGCTAGCGCTCTCACTGGGAGGGCATCCACCATTCCCACCATTTCCTGATCCCCATGCAAAGGCCAGCCTCCAGAGATCACACTCATCTCACCAGCTGAGTTCTCCCCGTGTTCAGAGGAAAAGCCCGTGCTAACCTGCTGTGTGTTTTGACTGGTGTTATTATGATATGAGGCACACTAGCCATGTGAGGGCATCAGACATGCACACATATCCCTTAGCCTGTCAGACACAGAATTCAAAAATACTCCTTCACAGAGGCTCCAAGAGGAATCCTAGACAGAGAAACACAGCCCCAGCCCTGCCCTTCTCAGCCAGAATCAGAGAGGGAAACAAAAGAAGGCAAGGCACAAAGAGATCAGATTCCCTTCTGCATGTGAGCAACAGAGCACGGGGCTCTGACATGCGTGTGTGTGTCTGTGGCCACCTCTGAGTGGGTGTCTGTGAGCTGATGTGTCCTCTTGATGTGTTGCTCTGCAGAGGAGGGAAGAAACTGTCTATTCTTGACCCTAGACTGAAGCCTGCTTTTCTTAGTGTGCTGAGCCAAGGAAAGCCACTTCTGAGATGCTCTGTAGAAACTACTTTGTAAGACCAGAGTCGAAGTTAAGTTGTTGATAAGCTCACAAACTGTTGGAGTGGGAGGGAATTTTAGAAATCTTGTAAAATTCCTTCATTTTACAGAGCAAGAAAATGAGGCCCAGAAAGGACAGTCACTTTTCCAAGGCCAGACAGCTGCTGAGTATACCAGGCCTCTCAGTCCCTATTCAGTAGACTGTGCACAATGCCTGAGGGGCCGCACAGAACCTTCCACTGCTTACAAGTAGATTTTATCCCATGTTTCAGCAGTGGAGTAAGACAAGGAAGGCCATCAATATTCACACTCAATGAGGCACATCAAAGAGTCACATTGGTCAATGTGTTCTCAACAGCTCATGACCCTTCCTGTGAGTCCAGAAGCCAAGTCACAACAATGGAGTGTGGTCTAAGGGGTCCAATCTCAGGAGGCCAGAGAGAAAAGAAGTGACCCAAAGGACACATTGTCAACCCCTGTGGATTTGCACTGACAAAGTTGGGAGTTTGGAGAGCATTATCAAGTTAGGAATCCCCTTGATTCCACCGTAGGATAACACAGGGCTAATCATAGAATTCCCCACTCCAGTTCTGAACAAGCATGTGGCCCTAATCAAGCTTGACTCGACTTCCATGGCCAATGGCTCATTCATGGCCACAAACCAAATCCAGGGCATTGTCTTCTCCTCTGGCTCCACTAAGTCCACCCCAGGTGGGGCAGTAGGGTGAGTAGAGGTGGAAGATGGTGGAGGGTCTCCTATTTATTGAGAACCCCTATGTGCCAGGACCTGTACTGAGCACCTTACAGACAGCAACTCTTTTCACAATCATAGCACTGTTGGGAAGTCAGTGTTATCTCACAGAGCAGGGAACTGGGGATCTGAGAGGACTCTAACAGCCTCTCCAGGGGACATGAGGAGAGGCATAAAAGGCAAATGATTTCCAATATGGACAAGTCAGCTAGGGAAAAGAAAAAGCAAAACACCTCCACATACAACAAAGCCCACACTTTCTGAAGCCCCTAGCTTCACCCTCCATACTTCCACTCCTCTCACCTGACTCTTGACCTATTTTCCATCCAAGGTTTGCTCCTGCATCTCCACTGTGACTTCCAGCCCTACCCCTCGTGGCTTCCTACCTCAGCCCTGCTTTGTGGGTCCTTATTTTACCCATCCTCAGATCAAATTGCCTAAGGAAGGACTGCAGGCTCCCGTCTCCCACACAGATCTGGTCTTGGAGCCCCTTCCTGTATCCTGCCCAACTGGAAGCCACGTCCCTGGGCCTTGTGGGCAAGAGCAAGAAGTTGGAAGCCAGACTCCCTCAGCTTCCTAAAATGGGTTTCAAAAATCACCAGTTCGTGGAATCAACACTGAAGAGGAGAACACTAATATGTAAAGGAAAAAAACAAGCTAGATATCAAATGACTACAACCTAAAGTAGAAAAATAATACTTTTGTTCCACGTAGTAACTCATATTACTAAAGTTTACTTTTTCAACCAAGTTTACTTTTCGATAAATGAGCCTGAAGCATAAGCAATCAAAGAATCCAGCTTGATGAAAGGTGACCAACTGGGCTCATTTCTGGCTTTCATGCAAGAACATATTCTGCTGTGTTTTGGCTTACAGTGAGGGATACTGGCAAAACTGTGGCATAAAAAAGGATTTTGTTTCCTTTAAAAATATAATAAAATATTTTTATCAAGTTAGTTTACTGAATTGTCTTTCTCATCTTCTTTTAAGACATGAATATTTTTGATTTTTTAAAAAAGAGAGTTTATTTATAAAATACGTTTGGGAAATGCTGAGTGCTGTGGCTCCTTCTTGGAGACTTAGGATGCATAATAACATAGTAAAGACTCTGAGAAGTCCTTTAAAAGAAAACTTTTAACTTTATTTAGCCTAGCTTTTTCTATCTCAGGAAAATAGAGTCACTGTGAATTCCCTTTTGGAAATGTTGATGTATAGACCATCCAAAGACCAGAATGTTAGAAAATGGGTATCAAGTGCTGAGTCAACATCGAGACTTGTGTTAGAAACAGAGGATTCAAGACGTTTTTCCCCTTTACAAGCCCATTGTATTTCCATCTTGAATAATGAACTGAAGGAACCCCATTCCTCAAGAAAGGGCGACTACAAAGGAAGAGTCCTCAGAAAAAGGGCTAAAAACAATATCAGAAGTTTAAAAGGGGACCCAGGCACAAAAGAATATAAACATATAGTCTTTTGGGTCTACAAAGACAAAACTGAGCACATCTGCAAGCATGAAAAGCACATGTGAACCCCCTACAGCCCCCTCAGGTCATGCATCTCCACCTTCTGCTCCCACCCATCAGCCAATGGAGTATCCCATCTTGCTCAGGACCGCTACAGGATCAGTAGCCCCTATAGACCACCACCTTCTGGAAACTACTTTGTCTTTAGACTTCCATCTTGAAAATGCTCGGTTTTACCTTTTCTCCTTCATTTGTAATTGCAAATTCTCTGTCCCCTCCTTTCTCTCCTCTTCCTCATCCCATCCACTTATATATGGTTTGCTGCTTCTCCTTATCCCGTGGCCCTCTTTCTCTCATGGGGTTGCAACAAGTACCTCCAGGATGCCAAAATACGGATCTTCCACTCGGAGAACTCCACCACTCAACCCTCTTCTTCCAAAACTAGCTCTTCTCTATTTCTGCTGAAGACACTGCCATCCTGTCAATTTCCCAAACACAAAGTCTTAGGAGTGTTTAATAATCTTTTCCTTTTCTACATCTGTCATATTTAATCAATGGAATCCTACTGCCAACCCTCCCTTTTTTTCATTCCTGCTGCTTCACTTTTAGTTCAGTGTCTTTCTCTGTCACCCAGCTATCATGTATTCTCCTCACGGGCCTCCACTATTCTAGTCTCTTTCTGCTTTAGTCCACCACAAATTCCTCTCAGATCACTCTTCTTAATTTAAAGATCCATTTTGTTAAATTTGGCTTACATTAAAAATTGCTGACTCCTCTTTCCCATATCTCCCTGTTCTACTTGCAATACCTGTCCCAGCTGATGGGGCTTCACGTGTTCTCTCTTCCAGACTGGATGTGTGAGCTTGCCCTTCTCTCTGGTCTCTTCTCTGGCTCATGTGCTATGACTTGGCCAATACAAAGCTTGCTACAGTTACAAAGCTGTGGGCAAGTCTATTCTCCCCCTGTATTTACCTACGGGAAAAAGTCAGCATCTTTCTCCACTTTGTTCTAGATGTCCCTCAGAAAGCCTCTCACAGACCAGGTATCCAGGAAATGTGTGTTAAGTAGAAATCAAATAACAGAGAGCAGCTTCAGCATACCCTGCTGCACAACTCGAAGCTCAAGAAATACACATTTTAAAAGTCCTATTTCACAGACTGATGGATTATAAAAGTTTATTTATTATATCTCATAAGACATTTTACTATATTCCAGGAATCAGCACATAGATTACACTGATTGATCAATATAACTATCCTATGAAATCAACTGCTATTATCCCTACTTGAAAGATGAGGAAATGGAGGTTCTGAGAAGTTAAGGGTTATTTAGGATCACAGAGCTAGTATTTGGTGTGGAACCCTATCATCTACCCTTTCTGCCACACCAGTTCGCCCAAGAGTTGACATTGCAGATATTTTTTAAGTGCTGCATAAATCCATCCACAGCAGAGACAAATGGATTACCTGCCACTGACACACCCAGGGTATACTAATGGGACTCTCATTCATTATTAATGCAAATCATAACCAAAGGCACACCAGGTTCTTTATTCCAGGAGGAGATGTACATAGGACAAACATTGGACATGGAACTCAGAAATGTAGAGAATCGTTCTGCCTTAACTGTTGATATATTCCATTGGAGTTTATTGAAAATTATTTTTTAGAGCTCATTTCTGGGTTCATGTTCAATGCTCTATCAATGGCTTTACAGCTGTTTCGGAGGAGATAAGAGACTGTCCATCAGGCTCAATGCTGCTGGTTTGTGTCATTTTCTCTTAGGAGAATTGCACAGAAAAAAGAGAAACCTATCTCAGGGAAAGTTTACAGAAATTCTTCACACTATTAGAGGTCCAGACGGAACCTAATGTTAGTGTCTACCCTGGGGTAGCACACACATACGAGACGTGGGTAGGGGGGGTGATGAGATGCATTCAGGCTAGCAATTGACCCTGCATGGACAGTCTAGAACATGAGTGTCTGCCTCCTGCCCATCTCCTCTTCTCTGCCTCAGTTTCTCCCAGGTTAGGGGAGAATAAAGAACTCAACCTGGGGCAAAATCCTGCAGAAGGAGCTTGACATGACTGATGGCGGGAAGTCTGCTTGAGGAATGACATTCTATGCATGTCACTTGAGGGGCTCCCTGATCAGTCCTGTAGACTATGGCTCAAGATCCTTAGGGAGACATCTGAGAGGACAAAGCAAGTCAATTAAAACATGTGTATGTGGTGCAGAATGAACCCCTATCTCTCTTTCCATCTTTATCTCTCCCAAACAGAGGGAGATCATAAGCACAATGCAGTCAGTATTCGACCTTCAGAGATAAGAGCAACAGTATCTTTTCACTGTCCAGCAGGGCCGCTGGTATAAAAATGCTGTGGAGCCCGGTATGACATTAACTGACACAGGCAAACTGGAGGTGTCAGCTTTAGGTATGCACAAGAGGGACAGGCTTGGCTCTTGACCTGTGAGGCAAAGTCAGAGGCCAGGGGTGGGGTCCGTGTCAGATGACCGAGAGGAAGGACTGTGAGCATTCCAGGCACTTTGTGAGGGCTGGGACCTGTGAAGGGAAGCCATGACTGGGAACTGAAGGTCCACAGTCAGGTCCCGGGTTCAGAATCCCGGGCTTGGTCAAAGGGCAGTTAGCAAATTCTGCCTCCTGCCCTGCCTGTCCCCAGGTGGTTTTTATTAAAAAGGCTGTGTAATGCCACAATGCTACAGCAGGAGGATTTTCATGGCAGCAAAGAGGGGTAGGTTCAGAGGCTCCACTCCTGGAAGAGAGGTCAGCCAGACCTGCAGGGGACACTGCTGGTGCCCTGCCTAGATCCCTTTTGGCAAGGATGTACCCATCCCGCCTTTGAATGTTGGCTGCTAATGGCACAGGAGCATTGCCTTCCATGGAGGGGAGCTGTCTCCCCTGAAAATGACCCCCTCTCCCATCTCCTCTGCAAGGGGCAGCCCATAGCCAACAACTGAATGACATGAGGCTATAAAAGGCCAGCCTCTTTGCTTGAGGGTAGGACCAACTCTGTGAGACAACCTGCACATCAGAGCACTTGTGGGATCAATCTGGAGCTAGTTTCTAGCTGATATCCCATCCTTGCTTAGCATTTTTTCCGTGTCTTACCCTATTTCCCTCTTTCTGCTTCTCTGGAGATTCTCCCCTCCCACCCCCACCTCCCTAAACCATTTGTGCAAGAATCCTCAGTTCAGGCTTTGCTGGTAGGGGTCCCAACTAGAGGCAAGAGGCCTGGAATTTTGGGGTCAAACACACCATAATGGAGACGCAAACTCCAATGAGCCTCTCCCAGCCCCAGGCTGGCAGATGGAAGCTGGAAAGGCACATGCTTCCAAGTTACAAACAGCTAAGAGGCACAGAACAGAGCATGTCGTGAGCACTCATTAAATCCTGGAGGTCTGACTTGATTGATAAAACTCTATATTTTCATATGGTTGGCTCTTTGCATGTCTGCATTTCTACCCTCCCTCAAGTCCTCAGGAGCCAGGCTCTGCAAGGACAATTAGTTTCACATGCTCACCAGATTCAAGCACAATTAGTCACTGAGTTTGCCATCAGTTAATGGCAAGCAGAGTTATCAGAATGATGATTTTTATGTTTGGAGAAGGAATAAAATAAATAAGGCCTAGGAGACAACCTGATCCACAGTGGCTGCTGTTTGCAGACGAGCTGAGAAACCAATTCTACAGCCCACATGTTTGGACTGCACATTCTAAGCTGTCCTGATGATTTTGGACTGTGTGACAGGTCTCCTCCGATAATCTCAGAGCAGGGCTCCCTGACCCCCGGATAGCCTGGGTCATCTTAGTGTTAAACCTGGAATCTATTTCTAAAACAAAATCTCAAGGGCCAAAGTGTTCAACAGGACAAGAGATAAAGTGGAACTGGGGGAGGTAAGTGTTAATTAAGACCCAGGTCATGTGTGATGGCTGCAGGCAGCCCAAAAGTCTCCACCTGGCCAGCATACCCAGCACCAAGTGGCCAGTGAGCAGGAGGAAAAGGGTGTAGCCTGAGTCACCCTTGTGATTTGGGGGTCGGTGGGGAGAGTGGGGATCAGAAGTCAGTGAGTTCCTAGAGGCATCAAGAACCGGGAATTTAAGAAGAGGGAAAGAAAAGAGAGGCAATGATCCTCATGGAAGACCTACCATGTGCTAGATGCATCCACATGTGGTCTCTCGAAACCTTTTCAAGAGCCTTAGGGAGAAGGGATTCATATTTTGATCTCTAACAGCCCAAAGAAACAAAGCTGAAAAGATACAAACCCACATCAGTCAAGTACCAAAGTCTAGGTGATTTTCACCCCACCACAGTTCTATGCTCAATAGTTTCCTGGAATCCTAGTTGGATGGGACTTTCCCCGGAGAGAATGGGGTCTTGGGTCTGACCTGAGTCTCCCCTAGGAAGTAGTGTTTATGAGCTGAGCCATGAATGAAAAGTAGAATGTTGGAGGTAAATAAACTACAAAGAACATGCCATGGAGTAGGAACAGCATGAGCAACGATGGAGTAAAGGACATGATGCATTTTGCAGACTGGTGAGACTAGAGAGAAGTGAGGTGATAGAGCTGCATCTTGAGACACAAAAAACAGGAAGCTCAAGAGAGTGATGGTGCCAGAGCCTCCTCAGACACCAAGCAAGCACGAGAGTCTGCAGAAGGGATAACTAGAACATGTGCAGGCAGAATGCTGTTTCTCATTCTCCAGTTACATGGCACTAGAAGGCCAAGAATTCCATTTCTCCACCACCAGCCCTCCCCACCCAAACTTTAAGTTGGCCAGAGCTGAGACAAGGCCTGGGGTAGGCTTCCTGGCAAAGGCGGAATTGTCACTAATGAGCCTTTCAATTGAGGCCTCAGTGGGGCAGGAGGCTCAGGGTCCTGCTGGGTGCCAATGTGCCCCAAGAGAAAACCTCAACTAGGATGATTCAGCAGAGGAGTGTTCATTGTTGATGTCCTGACGGAAAAGATCAAAGGCTAGACATAATGCACTCATTTCTACTTCTCCACCAGCCTCCTTCAAACATGTTTCAAGACAATTAGGGCCCCAGCCTTCTCTTTTGTCCTTCCTCAGCCCGAGGAGCAGAAATTATGAACTGGGAACAGTAGACTTCCAGAAGGATCAAGACCCAAAGATAGGCTTGAAGCTTGGCTTCTTCTGCAGCTGGTGGCCTGTGGAGAGTTCACATCGCCTCAAGTGGTCTTTGCACCTCTATTCTCTTGTCCCCTTGTCCACTTGAATCTCACCTTTAATCTCATTTTCTCTCATCTTCTTAAAGACTTTGCCCCCTTGATCATTCCTTCTTTCTCTTACCTCTGGTTACTCTCAGTCTAAAGGCATGATCAGGTCTGCTTAATCTGAAAACAATAACTACAACATCCAAATCTCCCTGGAAGTTACTCCCCCAACCTCCAACCCTGCCATCACCACCTCCACAAGCTACTGCCTTCTCTCGCCTGCCTCCCACCATTAAAGTTCTCAATGACGATATATCCTCACCTCTTCAACTTTGGTTTATACTCCTTGAAATGTAAATTACACCCTTAGCATGCAACTAAATTTCTCTCTCAATGGATAGAGGAGAGGGAGCTACACTCAGCCAAGTTCCACGCTGCTTAACATGCATCATTATAGGTAATCTACACCTGCCATAAGAGAAAACAGGCTCTCAAAGAATGCTGATGACTTAATATGTTATTTAATCCAGTGTTCTTTCTAGTCTCACAAGCCCCATCACATCTAGAGATAAAACATCCTCCTGGTGGCAACAAGATCTTAGGGATTCTCAGTGGTAGTGGGGGGGCATAGTTTCAAACACCACAGGGAATTCTGATATGAACCCCAGACCAACTGCCTGCCCCACTCCTGCTGCATCCCCAGAAGGCCTGCTCCCTGGAACACCATGGCAATCCAGCTCCCTGGGCGCTTCCCACCTCCCTAACCACAGACCTCCCTCCTCTTCCTCGGCCATACCCTACATGTGATTCCTGCCCAAGGTTCTGTCCAAGTCCTCCTGCTTTTATAGTCTACTGTATCTCCACTGGGAATTCATTAACTTCCACAATGATGAGCGCACTCCTTGGCAGGAGACTCCAAAGGCTCTGGCTTTAGCAGCCCTTACTTCTTCCAGACCAGCAGGTGCACTTTTCCAGCTGTTCCTCAGCCCATCCTAGAGGGCTCTGGGAAGGCTTCTTGGAGGATGTAACAATTCAACTGAGTCTTAAGGGACAGATATAGAAAGTAGTGCCCTAGAGAAGCAGGAGAGCAGGGCCTTCTAGGCAGAAGGAGAAGGATGCACAAGAGGAGATACAGAGCCCAGGAGCGTCTGGTCTGCTAGGCAAAATGCGTTACTGGTAAGGATAGGGAAGTACACGTGGCAAGAATGTTTCCAGAGAAAATGCCACCCAGCTAGCTGAAAAGAAACTAACGGAGTATCTAGTGATATAACCAAGGCAGAAAGTGTCCGTAAATTAATTTCAGGACACAATGGCAAAACACCTGCAAGAGTCACTGCAGTGACATTAACACACTCGTCCCTGCCACCGAGGTAGCCCCACTCCCTGTAAGGACAGCACGAGAGTGCTGAGCAGGTGATGATTGTGATGGCCTAGACAAGTGCAGTGCATGAATGTGGGTGGTGACAGAAGACGTCACATGGCTCTGGGAAGGCAGCTTGGGCTCCACTGCGTCCGCCATAACTTTGACTACCTCAGGCCATGCGGTGGCCTGCATCACCGACCTGTTCCTCCTTCCTGTGCCCAAGCCTGTTCCTCCAGCCATTCCAGGGAGGTCCTGGAGCTCCTAGAAATATTGAAGGGTAAATATAAGGATAAGTGTGTGTGGAGTGGGAGTAGGGTGTGGAACGTGGCAATGGAACTAGGCAGCAGGCAGATCCGGAAAGGCCAAGCTTAACACCCTCCACACTCCTCCTCCTTCCAGGCCACATCCCATCAGCACCCAAATTCTGCCGGTCACCCTTTGCCACATCTTCTTCCACTGGAGCTTCTTTCACTAGAACTGCCCCCTGGAGACCACACCCTCACCTCTCCTTAGCTCAGGAGTCTACAGCTTGTCTCTCCAGCCTATTCACACAAACACATCTCCCAAATGTGCCACTGTGATCATCGCCAACTCTTGACTGAAACCCTCATTCATCTAGTCATTCAGTGCAGAAATCCTTGATGTTGTATGCAAGGCCTTCCATACAAGGACCTGGCTCAACCTCATGCCCAAGTTTATTCCTTTGGCTCCCCTCTGAGCCCTGGATCCAACATCTCTCATAAAGCAAAAATTAGTATTTTCATTTATTTCTGAAAAAAAAAATAGGATCAGAAAAGTTAAGTTGAACAAGTTTTATTAATTTCCATGACTTTGTCTGACAGTCTCCACCTCTTCACCCATTTCACTCCAATCTGATGCTTTCCCAGAATCTACTGTGGATTCCCACTCCTGCTTTTACCCAACATGCATTGCCTCTTGACCTGGAATGCCCTGTTCATGATCGCTTTCTAAATCTTACACCTCCTTCGTGGCACAGTGCCTTTCCTGCCCCCTCAGCTGAGAATCATTATTTCCTCCACACTGCCTTTGGCCCACGCATCTGACACATCACTCTGGGTTGTTCTCCTGGCATTTCTGCTTCTCTCTTATTTTCCATGTCAAACTGCAATCTCTCTGATGAAGGGTCTTTTCCAAGGACAACAGCATACGCCACCCCTCTCCCCACACATGCTCAGCACAGTGTTTATGCAGAGCTGATGCTCAACCAGAATTGAATAAGTGTTGGGGTACCCCAAGCAATTCACTCAAAAGCATGCTCTCAGTGAAATTCCTGGCAGAGCTTACTCATTAGCAAACATGAGGAGAGCATCCCATTCCCTTTCTCATCATTGTCTGGAGTATTCTCTAGGTGGGGGAAGCAGTAGAGAGCAACAGGTGCTGGATGACAAGTACTAGAAAGAGAGATTGCCCTCTTAGAACCAGAGGACTTCTCTGCAGTAAGACACAAGGATCCCAAACAAGGCCTTGAGGACGTAGGGAACAGGAAATGAGCCAATATGAGACGGTGAAGGATGAATCCCAGGACCAGAGCTTCTATGAGCTGTCAGGTAACAGTGAGCAAGTCTCTTATTTTCCCAGATCATCTGTTTCCTCTTCAGTGAATGGGAATTATATGGTACCCACCTCCCAGAGAGTTGGGATGATAATATGAGATTATGTTTATAAGATATATACTAGAGATTCCAGGACACAGTGGGTGTGCAGCAATTACAGTTATTCATCACTTAATGAAGGGGACATGGTCTGAGAAATGTGTCATTAGGAATTTCGTCACTGTGTAAACATCACAGAGTGTACTTACACAAACCTAGATGATACAGCCTACTACACATCTAGACTATATGATACTAATCTTATGTGATCATCGTCGTATATGTGATCCATTATTGACCAAAACGTTGTTATGCAGTGCATGACAGTATATTCTATGGCTGGTATGTTCAACAGACTCTCAAAAGGTAAGTTAGTTAGTAAATAAATAAAAAGCCCTAAACTGTAGAGTTTACCGACTTCTATGGTATAGATCCACCACGGCCAATTTCAAGCTAGTAATATGATGTCACTGAACTATCTATAGCTGGTTCCACCACACAATTGGGGTGTGGAGAGGAGAGTGAGACTTCAGGCCCCCTTCCTAGCAGAGGCTGAGGACCCCTCCCAGCCTACCTGCATGGCCTCAGCAACACAGACTTGATAGGATTGAGTCACTGTGTCTGGGGTCCAGCCAAGCTCATGGAATATAGGTGCTTGGCAAAACCACAAGCTTGCATATTCTGAGAATTCTCTTCAAATGCATAAGAAAAGCCTCCTTCTGGCATCCTTCTCCAGGGAAGATGGCTCACGGCTAGACAGCCTTTCAGTTATGGTCATTTCTCAATTTCCAAGGATGTGAAGTACATCCTACATTTTCCCTCATAATTCATTTCTACTTTGTTTCTCAGCTTGCTGCAGCCAGTCTGGTAAAGCAACTTCTTGTCACAATTAGTGCTTTAGTGTTACTCGGTTCCCATAGCAACATGTTGGCCTAGTAGCCCTGACACCCAGCTCACCATGACTCCCAGATAAACAATAATTCCTACAGATATTCCTTCTGTCTCTGCCTGAAACCTACTCAACAAGAGAGACTTCACCCTATAGAATGTTCTAGAGGCTTGTTGTAGGCATGCAAAATTTCACTGGACAAAAGTAAAGGTGATCTTCTCCTTCTACAGACATGTTTTGAGGGATGTGTGAGTGTCAAAGTAGATAGAGTGAACTCCAAGTCTCTCCCCATGACAAAATACAAATCCAATTGGAGAGATGATCTCTAGACCTTAAGAGAGGAATTTTTCAAAGTTTTGATCTGACAAAGAAAATATGAGTAAATCTTCATAATGTTGTTTTAGAGCCCTTAGTAAAGACTTGATGTGGGGCATAGGAAGTGTCCTGGGGACTGGTGAGCCGAGACATTGTGCTATGGACCATAAAAAGGTCATGAAACCAACTCTAAAGCAAATATGTTTTCTCCTTTCCTCATTTGAAGAAGCAGAAAATTGTCATGGAATCTTTGGGACCATAGTTTTTCACGGTCACTGTCCGTGAACAAATGTTTGAAAGTGCACTGAAAGTGTCAAGTAAAATCTGACGTGAGGAAAAATGGAAAACTTGAATAGTCCTACAAGTATTAAAGAAACTAAATCCATACTTTGAAACCTTCCCACACTGAAAACCCTTGCTCAGATAGCTTCACTGTAGTGTTCTACCAAATATTTAAGAAGTAAATATTTCCACTCTTAACTAAATTCATGCAGATAATAGCCAGCGAAGGTTTCCTCCTGTGATAAAGAGTGTCTCATTAAGCCTATTTCCCCTTATTGGACACAACAGAACACTACATTCTACACTCTTACTGGCAGTTAGGTTGGGGCCATCTGACTAGATTCCAATTAATAGCACATGTGCATAAATTATGGATAAAAATTCCAGACCAGGTCATAAAACCTGAGTCCTTATACTCCTTCTCCTTCCATGGAAACCTCAGACACCACACATTTAAGATCGGAGCCTTACAAGACATACAGATTCTGGATTTCTTAGTCATTCACATGCCAAAGAGAGTCACCTGAACTATATTAGACTGTAATGCAAGCCACAATGAATTGCGCTAAGACATTTTGGTATTTGGTTGTTACCACAAAATAGCCCAGACTAACCCAACAAATATCTATACCGCTAACGCAATTTATGAAACTAGCATAACTTTGATAACAAAATCTGACAAAGATAGTAGAAGAATGGAACACTATAGGACAAACTTAATCAGAAATATAGATATAAAAACCCTAAACAAAATATCAGGAAAATGAATACAGTAACATATTTTTTTAAAGATAAACATTGTAACCTAATTGAGTTTCTTTCAGAAATGCAAAGTTGGTTTAGCATTAGAAATATCAGTGTAATTTACCATATTCACATATTAAAGCAGAGAAAGAAAACCTATGATCATCTTCATAGATATAGAAAAAGCATTTAATAAAATGTAATATCTATTCATCTTAAGAAAAACAAAACAAAACAAAAACTCTTAGCTTCATAGAAATGAAGGAATTTCTTAATAACCGATATCTGTAAAACATAAATATTATTCTAAATGGAAAAATACTGAAAGTTTTCCCTCTAAGACAAGAAACAAGATGAATAGGTCCACTGTATTATTCAGCGCAGGCTGCCATAACAAAATACCATAGACTGGGTGGTTTAAACAACAGAAATGCATTTTCTCACAGTTCTGGAGACTGGAAGCCTGAGATCATGGTCAGATTCTGGGGGGACACAATTCAGTCCATAGCATTTCATTCCTGGCCTGCCAAAATTCATGTCCTTATCATATTCCAAATACACGTATTCCATCCCAACAGCCCCAAAAGTCTTAACTCATTTCAACATCAATTCTAAAGCCTAAAGTCCAAAGTCTCATCTAAATATCATCTAAATCAGATAGGGGTGGCACTGGAGGTCTGATTCATCCCAAGGCAAAATTCCTCTCCAACTGTGAACCTACAAAACCAAACATGTATGTGCTTCCAAAATACAATGGTGGGGCAGGCATAGGATAGACATTCCCATTGTAAAAGGAGAAACTGGAAGGAAGAAACGGATGACAGGTCTTGAGAAAGTCCAAAACCTAGCAAGGTAAATTCCATTAAATCTTAAGTCTGGAGAATCATCCTCTTTAGTTACTCTGCCCTCCAGGCCCACTGGGGTTGCCACCCCAGCATCTCCGCAGGGTCAACCCTCCCCTTCTTCTCTCTGTGAGGGCCCTGCCCATGAAGCTCTCTGAGAGAGCAGCCCCACCCCTGAGACACAGGGCGGGGTCATCCTAGCCCAATGAAACCAGACAGGTGGGCCCCACCCTTTGAAGCCAGGGAGAAAACATCTTTGCCACCTGGGCCTGTGGTGAGAGTGGCAGCCCTGATGATTTCTGAATCACCTTCACGCTCATGCTTCCCTTTCCTTGAAGAATAGCATACATTCACAGCTGAAAGCTCTATGATTCAGTCCTGTAGAATCCAAGTCCAACAGACTTCCTTCATTCCATCCACTTTCTCTGTCCCCTTTAGTTCAAACTGGCAATGTCTTTGCTGATATAATCCCATTCCATTCCTGGCTTCTGCTGAGATGGCTGATTAAGTCTATGAGTTGCATCTGTGATCTCTTTATTAAATGGTGGTTCAGCCACACTCTTAGTGTTCTCTTCAGGAAAAGCTTTCTCATTTTTTGCAGTATGGATAGGCTGATAATTTTCCAAATCTTCAAGTTCTGGTTTCTTTTTGCTTAACAATTCCTTCTTCAATTCATCTCTCCTTTTGCATTTTACTATGATCAGTCAGGAGGAACCAAGCTGCTCCTTCAACACTTTGCTTAGAAATCTCCTCAGCTAAATATCTAATTTCCTTGCTTGCAAGTTTTACCTTCCCCAAAACACTGAAACGTAGTTCAGCCAAGTTCTTTGCCACTTTATAACAAGGATTACCTTTCCTCCAGTTTCCAATAACTTATTTCTTTTTTCCATCTGAGACCTCACCAGAATTGCCCTTAACATCCATATTTCTAGCACGCACTTCAAAACTCTCCCAGCCTCTATCCATTACCCAGTTCCAAAGCTGCTTCCACATGTTTAGATATTTGTCATAGTAGCACTCCACTTCTCAAACCAGCATCTATATCAGCCAGCTCCGACTACCACAACAAAATACCATAGGCTGCACATCTTGAAAAACAGACATTTATTTCTCACAGTTCCAGAGGCTGAAAGTCCGAGATCATGGTGCCAGAGTGGTCGGGTTCTGCTGAGAGTTCTCTTCGGGCTTGCAGACGGCCACCTTCTCACTGTGTCCTCACATGTCAAAGAGATAGGGAAAGAGAGAGAGAGATCTCTCTTCCTCTTCTTATAAGGCCACAATCCTAACAGATTAGAGCTCCATCCTTATGACCTCATTTAACCTTCATTACCTCCTAGAAACCCTGTCTCCAGAAACAGTCCCATTGGAAGTTAGGGCTTCAACATATGAATTTGGAGGAGAGACAATTCCATCCATAGCACCTGCTAACATTGTTTTTATTCAACATTATACTGGAGGTCCTATTTAGTGCATTAAAAAGGAAAGGAGATAAAACTCTTAAGGAACAGAAAAAATAAAATCCTGAGTTTTCACAAATGAGATGACTGTGTACATAGAAATTCCAAGAGAATCTATAGTTAAATTATTAGCATTAATGAGACTAGATTATAAATCACGAAAAATAACTAGATTTTAAATCAATGTACAAAATAAATTGTTTTTCTTTTTTTTTTATAATTTTATTTATTTATTTTTTTCCCCCAAAGCCCCGGTAGATAGTTGTATGTCATAGCTGCACATCCTTCTAGTTACCGTATGTGGGACGCGGCCTCAGCATGGCCGGAGAAGCGGTGCCTCGGTGCACGCCCAGGATTGAACCCGGGCCGCCAGCAGCAGAGCACGCACACTTAACCACTAAGCCACGGGGCTGGCCCTGTTTTTCTATATACTTAGCAACATAAACATTCAAAATAAAATTAAAAATTATAAGATACCATTTAAAATGCCATGAAAATTTCAAGTACCAAGTAGTAAATCTAATCAAAGGTGTCTATCTTGATGGCAAAAACATTATCAACAGAAATTAAACTGAGAGAAAGAATACTTAAATAAATGAAGAGACTACCATTTACGTGGATTAAAATATTTAATATTGAAGAAAAATAAAATAAATAAATAAAAAATAAATGGAAATATAGATATATTATGTTCAAGAGTAGAAAGATTCATGTCATAAAGGGGCAAATTATCTCAAAATTTATCTATAAATATACTATGGTTTTATTTTTGTGAAATCTATGAAGCTGATTTAAAATGTACGTGAAAGAATAATGCTTCAAGGAAATTCTGGAAAAGAAAAACAAAGATGAGGGTGGCAATTACAAAAGTATTATAGTGCACAGGGACATCACTAGAAGAGAAAAGAAAACCCAGAGAGAGTCTCAGGGACATGCAAAGCCTGCTTATGTGATAGAAGAGGCATTGGGAACCAGTGGCACTTGTCAAAACCCGTAGGACTTTACAGCACAAAAAGTGAACTTTAATGCATACAAAGTTTTAAAAACAGACCAGGATTTGGGGGGAACCCAGGATAGAATATAAATCGTGACACAGGAATCTAATTGTAACACAAATGTATGACATAACCTCTGAAAGGCTTGGGGAAGAATCAGCTAACCTAAGCAACTTTGGGAAATGATGTTTTACTGGAAAGTGTAAGGCTAAAGACAAAAGGAAGTGTCCATAAACACTTCGAGTTGGCAAATTTGTCTCTCAGGGGAGTATAGGTTAACAATTCTGAAACAGGTGTACATACACACTGGGGTTGAACACATAAGTAAATGGATGGTGGAGAGTGGGATCCAGGTTTCTGACTGTTGGAGAGAGAAATGACAGAGAAGCAAAGGGAGGAAATTAGAATGAAACGTGGTACCAGATCAGAGTCAGAGACAACAGCATGAAGTCATGTTCAGCTTAGTAAAGATACAGATGAACAGACAAAGTAACAATAATGGACACAGGGTTTAGTCTACATACAGACAGTTCCCACCTCTAACCCCCAAGAGGCTCTAGACACAGTGATACCCCAGTAGCAATGAGCACACCTGGAGCCCAAATCTTAGATTCTAATACCATTCTTAAACAAAAAGAACCTGGCTCCCTGGAGAAATGCCTCATTCTAGGACTGGGGCATGGAATAAATATACAAGATGATCGTGGAACATCTCATAGCATCAGAAAGCAAGGAAGTGCTAAAAAATCTAAAGAATGGGGATGTGCCAAAGAGACACAGGAGCCAACCCAAAAGAGCTCCCATTGGCCAAAGCTGAAATAATTTGAGTAACACAATAAATAAGTAGTATTGGATTATAATTTGAAGATAAAATATTCATGAGTCAATACTAATATAAATTAATGAGTGAATAAATAAAAAAACAGAGAGAAGGGATAAATCTCCCTTACAGAATTCCAAATAACAGGTAGCTACTCCCGCCTGCAGGAAGTAGAACTTAATATCCCCTCAATCCTGAGTGTGGGCTGTGCTTAATGACTTGCTTCTAAAGGGTAGAGTATGGAAAGAAAGAAAAAGTAACTTCACACTGGAGAAATCTGGCAAACACTACCTTGGTGAACAAGGCTAACCAGTGGTAAGTAATGTCCATAGAATGTAAACCTGATACCATGTGATGAGAAGGGCATTTCTTCTTTATGGTCTTCTTCCAAAAATCCATGAAAAAAAAATCAGGCAAACCCACATTGAGGAACATTCTACAAAATATCTGACCAGCACTCCTCAAAACTGCCAGGGCCATGAAAAACAAGGAAAGTCCGAAAGTCACAGACCAGAGGAGACAAAGGTGACACGATAACTAAATGTAAGGTGGTATCTTAGATGGAATCCTGGAACAGAAGGACACTGGGAAAATGGGTGAAATCCAAATAAACCGTGGCGTTTAGTTAATACTAATTACTAATGTTGGATTTTAGTTGTGACAAATATACCATCATAATGTAAGATGTTAACAACAGGGGAAACTGGGTGACAGGTATGGAAGAATTCTCTGTACTATTTTGCAACTTTTCTATAAATATAAACTATTCTAAACTAAAATGCTTATTTAAAAAAATCACGGGAAAGCATGAACTCTTCAATAAATGGTGCTATAAAAATTGTTTATTCATATGGGTTAAATGATATTCTCCAAAATAAATTCAAGACATGTACAAAGCCTATATGTGAAAAGTCAATACTGTACCATTTTTACAACAAATTACATGACCTGGAGTTAGGGATGATATTTTTAAATAACACAAAAATAGAACAAACCCTAAAGGGAATAGCTGATAAAGTTGACTATATTAATAGTAAAGTCTTTTTCACAATAAAAGACACGTTGAAGAAAATAAAATATAAGCCACAGACAGGAAGAAAATATTTGTATACATGTAACAGGTAATGTAAGATTGATAAGATAAAACAAATAATCTAATTGAACAAAAGCAAAAAAATATGAATAGGAAATGTGCAGAAGAATAAGACCAAGTGGAAATAAACTTATGAAAAATGCTTAGTCTCACTTGTAATCAGGAAACTTCAAATTAATATAGCCAAAAACTATCATGCCATACCCATCAGATTTTCAGAAGTGAAAAGTATGAAATCAAATATTCATGATGTTGATAAACAATGTGTTCTCTCTTATACAGCTATTGAGAATGTAAATTTGCAAAACCACATTAGAGAGTAATTTGGCAATATCTAATAAAACTAAACAGGCCTATACCAATGAGCCAGCAATTCTATTTCAAGGCATGTATCTTAAGAAACACATCCATGTGTTCACAAGATGTATAAAAAAATGCACAAGGCAGTGCTGTGAATACTGGCAAAATGCTGGAAACAATCTCAATGGCAAGAGGGAGATGGGTAAATACGTATGGTTGTATAGTTAAAATATACCCCACTATATGGTGCCTCAGTAAATGGACTAAGCCTATACGCATAAATATTGATTGTAAAGGGCAATAGATTTTCTATTGAATGTAGATTACATATAGTACAATACTATGTATATACATTTGAAGATATTAAAATATTATACTAATGTTAAAGATATATATAAAGATATTAAATATATTAAGATAGTAAAAGGAGATGTTAAATATATTAAAAATAATCCTATATTTTATTTACAGATGTATATTATATATGGTAAAATTTTATATATATATGTGAACTCGACACACTCTGAATTCATGTCAGTAAATGCCTCTGCACAGAATAGAAAAAAAAAATGAAACTGGGGATAGGTTCAAATTGTGTTCAATGGTATCTATAAAATTTTATTTCAAAAACATAATTTGAAGCAAATTGATTAAGTAACATTTGTTACATGTGGGTGGTAGGGCATAAGTGTTTGTTATTTTAAATTTTTTTCACAATTTAAATGTTTTATACAAAACCCAAGATAACTAATGAGATATAAACTGTAATAAAAATACAAATATTGAGCAATCCCTGAATTCATTTACTTATAGAACTAACATTTGGCAATTCTGGGTTATTATGGTTACAGAAAAGGAATGCAGATATCATAATTTTTTACAATATAAATATAATAACTAGCAAAAATGGAAAGTAATGCTTAGGGAAATGAGAGGATACCAGTGTATAGTAATTTCCTTTTCTTCCATAGTAGAGACTCAAATAACTGAAGCAGGTGATGATAATGTCTACAAATTTCTTCAGTTTTCCATATTTGATTTTTATTTTTTTATTTCTATTTTTTTTGTGAGGAAGATCAGCCCTGTGCTAACATCTGCCAATCCTCCTCTTTTTTTTGCTGAAGAAGACTGGCCCCTGGGCTAACATCCATTCCCATCTTCCTTCACTTTATATGGGACACCGCCACAGCATGGCTCACGAAGCAGTGCGTCAGTGCGCGCCTGGGATCAGAATCGGCAAACCCCGGGCTGCCACAGAGGAGCGCGCGCACTTAACTGCTTGCGCCACTGGGCTGGCCCCCATATTTGATTTCATAACTACAGAAGGATGATTTAGGAACTAATATTTCCTGTGATAAAGAACTATCTACTAAATTTCAGTAATACCTTCAGTTTTTCATACATTCACTTTTCTCAAAGTATAGATTTGATCACATGATCCCATTTTTCCTACATTACCTGTCTATATACATCCATAGATATGCAGAGCTGGACACCTAAAATAATTTTCTCCAAATGAAAATATTGATTATTTTGGGGTGAAGGGAAGAATTCTGGTGATTCTTATTTTTTGTAATTGAAATTTTATGGTAAAAATAAAAAATATTTACTAAAAAATACAACCATTACTATTTTAATACTCATAAGGCAACAAGAATGAAGTGCAACATGCTAGAAATAGACAGTATGTGACAAGAAACTTTAAGGAAAGGAACACCAACTAAATTGGAAAAGTTCAAGAACAATTCAAGCAGAGCAGGCTTTCACCAGACCTGAAAGCACAGTCAAGCGTCATGAAGTACTGAAAGACTGAGGGCGCATTGGGGAGTGGGGCAAACTAACCTGAAAATGACTGCTTCACGATAGTGAAATGACTGTATTTAAAAGTGTAGGGAAGATAGTATATGAAGGACACAATTTCAACAGAGGGAGTTGGCCATTAATACTGGAATGTGAAAAGTGCTGGGAAAGCACAGAAAAATGGGATGTTCACAGAGTCTGGTGGGTCACAAACGGATTCACAAGGATGGAGCACTTGAATGGATTCTCTAATGGAAAATTATGAGTTTTCCAGGAATATGAGGGGAGTAAAGTATTCCAAGATGGAAAAAAAAATGCAAAAGCACAGAAACTTGCAATTAAAACATGTGTGAGAAGGAATGGAGAAGGGTGAAGCAGCAAAGGCAGGCGAGGGTTGTAACATGATTACCATCGGTGCTTTCTGAAAGGGCTTACACTTCTAGCAGAGAATCATTACTAGACTTTTTCTTGGAGTGGGGTGGCGCTGGGAAATAATATGATCAAATTTGTCTTTTAAAAAGATACTCAGAAGGTATTAGATGAAAGAAAAGCAGAAAAGATGGATTTAAACCCATCCAAAAGCATGAGGCAGTCGTCCAGGTGTGTAAGCACCTGCTCCAAAAGTACAGTGAAGAAGGGAAGATTTTGAGAAATAATTATGAGGCAGACTGAATCAATAGGTGGCAAATGATTTCCTGTGGGAAAGGGAGACGGGTGCGTTAAGGATGACTGTGTAGCCAGGTGGATGGTGATGTTCTTCAACTAATGAGTAATGTTGGTGAATGGTTTAGGGGTCGAGCTAAGGAGCTCAGCATTGAAAAAGCTGAGTTTGGGTGCCCGGCCTGGACCAGGACCACAGATGTCACCTCTTCAGCATGTAGTGGTAACTGAAGCCTTCAGAGAGGATGAGACAGCCTGGGAAGGGCAGGAGAGAGCTGATCAGCGAGCTGAATGTGTAAGCCTAGAAATATACCAAGTCAGGCATCCCCTACCATGTCCTGTACTTAAGTGGCTGATTACTTTTAGGCAACCTGTCAGACTACATTTATCCATCTTGTTGATATCATTTAGAGTCATGATTCTATCAGTCAAGAGATTAGCCATCCCAGACTTTCCAGTTCAAAATGGTTTCTGTCTAGCACACACTACTCTCCCAACTTCCTAATAAAATAATGATAAAAAGGACAAAATGTCACACAATCACTCAAAAATTACAACTTTGTAAAACAGCAAATGTGCCGTTTCTTTACAAACATTTTTGGAATTGGTATAGAAAACCTAAGAACAAAACAGCCGGAAGTGAAAAGTCAACAGGATGAGAGTAAAGGAAAATGGTTAATAAAATGAAGACTTGCAGGGGAAAGATTGTAGCTACTCAAATAAAATCCACATTGAAAGTAGAGACAACAGAATAAATCATTTGAAGAACACACTTCAAAAGTTGCCTCTGAATCCGGAGTAAAAGAACAAAGAAATGGAAGAAAAGGGAAAATAAAATAAAAATAGTTACAGAGGCTAAAGATGAGAGCCCCATCCTGAGAATACAGGAGTTGCTAAGAGGTATACAAACAGCTGCAGTAGAAGTAATAACCAAAGTTATATTAAAGAAAAACACCCTCAAATACAACAAAACAGCAAAATATAGGAGCACAAAAATTAAAATTGTTCCCCACATTCTAAGGAAATCCAATGAAAAGAAACATATACTACTTGTACACATACTAACAAAAATCTGTCAAAAATATCCTGCAGGAATTCAAGCTTAAATGGAAGGGGGACAGATTCAAAGGAAGAAAAATAAAGCTGGTCATTCATATCCTGCAGAGTCCGACATGGTAGAGAACATAAACTTGGATCCAACCAGTTATCGTTCATATATAAAGAACAAGAAATGAGACACATCTGCAGAAACGGAGTTTAGAAAAGAAAATGCCTATATTCTGTATTGAAACACCTATTGAAAACATACTTCTACCAATCAAGAGTTACATTGACAGTAAGAACCTAAATATAAAAAAAAATTGTATATAAAGTGATTTTCAAATTTCCAAAAAAAAAAGAAAACCCTATCAGCAGGAGCCACACCCAACCTATCAAAATTATCTTAAGGAGAAAGATTTTAATAAACCATACCTACTAGAGCTGGCTGTGAATTAAATCTGCAATAGAATAAGTACATATTGAAATATGTAGTCTTGTATTTTTGTACTTTGTGCTTTTATCTTTAAAGAGGATGTACTTTTTTAATAATAAACTTTGTATAAAACATTATATGTCCTTTAAATTTTATATCGTCTGTGAAATTGATTAGTATGTCTTTGCTATCTTAATGTAAGTCTTTGACAACTATTGAACACAATGGTTTCAAGGTCAGAACTTTATGCCACTCAACCAGACAATCATCTGCCAAGTTAATCCAAATATTATTTTATTAAAGCTCTGGGACAGTTTTTAACCAATTGCAAATCTATTTAACTATAAATCACATTTTCCATCTTATTTGCAAGATTACTACGTAAGACCATGAAATATATTGCTGAAATCAACATACACTATGTCAATAGAGTAATTCTAATTTGCCAGTCTAAAAAGCCTATCAAAAACAAACAAAAACAAATTGAAAGAGGTTAGCCTAACTCAACATGATCTGTTCTTGGGGAACTGGTACTACCTCCTGGAGATCACTTTTTCGTTTCTAAGTATTCATAAATCTCTTTTCAAATAAGTCACTTATAAATTTTGTCATGGTTGGGGGCTGGCCCAGTGGCATAGCGGTTAAGTGTGCACGCTCCGCTGCTGGCAGCCCCCTGTGGTGGCATCCCATATAGAGTAGAGGAAGATGGGCACCGATGTTAGCTCAGGGAAGGTCTTCCTCAGCAAAAAGGGGAGGATTGACATGGATGTTAGGTCAGGGGTCATCTTCCTCACAAAAAAAATTAAAAATTTGCCATGGTTGAACATCAAATTCACTGACACATCAAATCAAAAACTTAAAAATTCAGGGCTGGCCCAGTGGCCTAGAGGTTAAGTTCACACCCTCCACTTCAGCGGCCCAGGGTTTGCGGGTTCGGATCCCAGGCACGGACCTATGCACTGCTTATCAAGCCATGCTGTGGCAGGAGTCCCACATATAAAATAGAGGACGATGGGCACAGATGTTAGCCCAGGGCCAATCTTCCTCAGCAAAAAGAGGAGGACTGGCAACAGATGTTAGCTCAGGGCATTTAAAAATTCAATTGTTTTTCAAAAAGTTAGATATTTAACCATCATCAACAATCTGACACCATTCTCATTTTCAAATATTATAAGCAGTGCACTTACATATATACCTGCAAGTTTCCAATGTCTTGGGATAGTTATCCAGTTGGAATCTGGAAGCAAGATTTTAAAAGGCATCAAGGGAAAAATGGGTTGATTTATTTATTGAGGGCCAACTGAGTGCCAACACCATGCTGGATATTATGAAATTGAATTTCATTAAGTGGCATAACACACAGTTGAGCTAGTAGGATTGTTTCTATTTTGGAGGTGAGAAAGCTACGGCTCAGATTCATGAAGTGACCATCTAAAATCCCACAGACAGCAAGCCACTATGCTAGCACAATGTTCTAACCCAGCGATTTTTATATTGTAGCCATGATTCTGCTTTACTTTACCATCCATTAATACCATCCAGTATTTCTTAACCACTGACCTTCTCTTTCATTGTGACATTTTTTAAATCAAAACCAGAGTTTAGAAATTAATTCTGCCAAAACTTTATATTTGTTTTTTCCAGCACTTTTCCCCAGTTGAGGCTAATTCTGTAACTCGGCCCTACCTGCATGTGTTTTCAAGTGGACATCCTTGTTGTGTTTTATTACCCTGAGCACTGCCCCCCAACTTCTGTGCTCGTCTCTTAGCTAATCCCACCCCAAGAGAGAGCCACTGGGAGTCTGTCTGCTGTCCCTTCTTCACGGGATCATCTGTGATTAGACGACGACCATTTCGTCATTCAGACCTTTCCCTCTGGAATCCCCGCAGTCCGAGATCACTGCCAAGCTACGCCTAGCTCTTCCTTCTACTTCATGTCTATTATAGCAAATCTCAGGAAGACCATTTCTCTGTCCCCCAAACTTCCCATTACTTGCCTTATCAACCAAGTATTTTCTTTCCGTGATAATGAAAATGGAACAGCTCCACATGGCCATAAATTTGCCATAAATATCCTGGTTGTTTCCCAAGACACTTGACCTGAGCTTGTTAGAAGACAGTCACTGAAGTCCAAGAACACCTGGGTTGACTGGAAGATAGAAGGTTCCACAGTCATTGACCACCGAGAGCAATGACCAACTCGTCTAAACTACCTTGTTTCCACTTCAGAGGATACTGGATTCGGGGTCCCATTGCACACTGGGTGGTCTCACTTCAAGTTGTCACTCTATCCATTTTGGTAGTTCTTGAGATAGCCCCTCTGGCAGCCAAATGGTCCACACCACACTGTATAAGCACAACGAGGAGCTCATTCTCAGCATCAGATATTATTCTCCCTGGTTTCACTGGAAGCCCCAGTGCTACTTCCTCTCTCTACTTTCTCTCTACATCCATCCATTTCTTCCTCCAGCTTTCAATGCTCATTTTTATTATTACTTATTTTCCTATTAACTCTAGGTTCCTGAGTCTGTCAAGTTCCCTTGTCCATTCACTCATGCATTTACCCAACCCCTACTACATTCTAGCTAAGTGCCCAGCCCTTTGCTTACCATGCAGAATTCTAATATGAATGTGACACAGTTTCTACCCTCAAAGAGCTCACAGTCTAGTGAAGGAGATAACTTATAAATGGACAGTAATAACTCAATTTAATAAGTTCGATGATAGAAACACAAAGAGAACAAATAAATAAGCAGTTATGATTCTAATTAAGAAGCTCTATATAGAAGCTGCCATAGAAAATACTAAGGGAAGAAAACTACAGAAGATAAAAACAAAACAAAACTGCATCTTGAAAAATTCAACTCTTAAACTAGCTAAGTACAGGAAGTATATCTAGATGCCCACCAAGGCTTAGCAATTTGAGGCAGAACAGAACATACATGTAGTTGTAAAGTTAGATCTGGAAAGGTGGCCAAGGTCAAGTGAAGATGCTGTGCTAAAGAAGCTGGATTTTAACCTGAAAGATATGGGGAACCACGGAGATGTAAAAGCAAGGGACTGACTTGATCAGAATTTATTTTACAAAGATGTTTCTGCTGGCAATATGGAGAAAGGTTTAAAGGAGTGAAAAGAGGAGAGAAAAAAGAAAGTCAGAAGGCTGTTGTAATAAACTAAGTGGTCCTCAGGACCTGGATATGGCAGAATATAGAAATGACACACGTTAGAGAGATTTAAGAGGTAGAATGGATTTAATCTACCGACAGAAGAGTTCTGGAGAGTATGGAACAGGTAGGTGTTTAGAATGATCCTAGTTTCCGCTTAGTTAAAATTAATATTCAAGGAGAGAGAGGGTAGGATGAATAGGTGGAGCACAGGGAATTTTCATTGCAGTGAAACTATCTTGTATGTTACTCTAACGGTGGAAACATGTCATTACACATTTATCAAAATCTATGGAATGTACAACACAATGAATGAGCCCCAAGTAAACTATGACCTTTAGTTAATAATAATATGTCAATGTTGGCTCATCAAATGTACCACACTGATGCAAAATGTTAACGATAGGAGAAATTTGGTTGGGGAGAGTATATGGGAACTTTCCGCACTTTTCACTCAACTTTCCTGTAAACCTAAAACTATTCAAGAAAATAGTCTACTATTTAAAAAAAAATAGGAGGTGGGAGAAATATCAATTTGAGGTCTTCCCGCACCTTTGGCATGCCACTTTAGACTAGCCATAGAGGAGGGTCATCCTCTTGAACACAGTCTACAGAGGAAGCCTGTGGAAGCCCTGTCTCTACAGTTCCTTAGGAACCCAGCATCTGTCTCCGAGGGCTGGACTCCATCCCTTTGATGTTTCTTTCACAAACAGATGCTGTAGTTCTAGACGTGACAGGAGAGAATGTGCACCCCATCACAGGAGTTGCACAATAGGTTTGTCCCTTATGAACCCAGCTTTCTTGAATTATGTAATTTTTGCTAATATATTGTACATCCATAAGCCTGAGCATGAATACAAATTCTACAGCCAGTTTGTGCATATGGATGACTTATCACAGTTATAAAATCTGGAGCTTTTCAATTCATGAATCTCATGGTTCAGATGTGAAACAGTGCACAGATGTAAACTGCATTTCATGTGATTCTAATGGATTCATGAATACAGGGGCAATAGAGGAATAAACAGGATGAAAAAAATAAAAAGATGTGGAAAATCTCCAATTTCACTTTTAGGAAAAGGTGTCCTGCCCACACCTTGCCCAGCAGGAGACTGATGTGTATGCCCAACACTGATGTGTATGCCCAACATAATAATTTGCCCTCAAGATAAAAACAAATAGAGGAAAAACAAAAAACAAAAAAACAAAGCCAACTCCTTCCTTACATGTAGAGCTATAAATAGAGTGTGACCCAAAGAACAGGGAACAGAGAATACATGACTTCAGAAATTAGGAGTGACATTCGTGATTCTCAGCTATTGCAGACACACTTCTAGGGACATGCAATTCAGCACCTCCCAAGGGTGTTCACTCAACTTCAGGCAGGTGTGACACCAAGAAAGGACATTTTTTTTCTGAGCTCAACTCTATATCTTGAATTGTCCTGCCCAAAGTTCCTAATTCTCTATATATGGACCAAAGAGAACAAATCTGCCTTCAATAATTAATTCAACTATTAACATACATATTGGGTATACACACTGAATGGCTGTGTCACCTCCTCGTCCCCCAGTTCACATGTTGATGCCCTTACCCCCAATGTGATGGTTTTCGGAGGTGGGGCCTTTGGGAGGTAATTAGGTTGAGATGAGGTTGTGAGGGTGGGGCCCCCATGACGGGATTAGTGAGCTAATAATAAGAAGAGAGACCAGAGCTCCCTCTCTCTCTACCACGTGAGGACATAGCAGAGAGAAGGTGACCATCCACAAGCCAGGAAGAGGGCTCTCACCAGGAGCCAAATCTGCCGGTACCTAGATCTTAGGCTTCCTAGCCTCTAGAACTGTGAGAAATAAATTCCTGTTGTGTAAACCACTCAGTGTATGGTATTTTGTCATGGCAGCAGAGCTGTCAGGCATTGTCCTAAGCATTGGTTATACAATGGGGGACAAACAAACTCAGCCCCCAGATCCATGGGGTTTATTATCTGGAAGGATGGATGCACATTAAACAAAAAGTAAACACATAAATACATAGTTACACAATGTGATAATTGCTAAGAAAGAAAAGTACTAGAGCCTATGAAAGAGAAAAGTAGAAAAGGGTGATTTAAATTGAGGTGTATCCAGGAAGGTCAGGTAAGGAAGTGACATTTGAGCAGAGACGTGAAGGATGAGTCAGAGTTGCCTAGGTAAAAAATAGAGAGGAGTGTTCCAAAAATATGGACTAGCTTAAGTGAAGGCTAGAGAGCAGGAAACTACCTGTGATCTTTGAGAAACACAGAGAAGCCAGGGAAGCAAGATTACTGAGAAATAAGATTAGATAAAGTTGGACAGAGGGCATGCAGAATGCCCCTACAGCTTTGCAGAAAGTCTTGAAATCAAGCAGTGTTGGTCTTCCAACTTTGTTCTTCTTTTTCAAAATTCTTTTCCCCATTATAAATCTTTTGCCTTTATCTATAATTTTTCTAACATAATTTTTCCAGTTCTATTTTTTTTTAAAAAGTCTGCTAGGATTTGGATGGGGATTGCATTGAATTTATACTTCAGTTAGGAAGATTTGCCATCTCAACAATATTAAGTATTCCAATCCATGAATATTGGATACCTCTCCATTTATTTAGATCTTCTTTAATTTCTCTTGGTGACATTTTCCATTAAGTTTTCCACTAAGGGTATAATTCTTACACATCTTTTAAAAAAGTATTCCTAAGAATTTTATGCTTTTGATGCTATTGTAATTGTTTTTTTTTTATTTTGTTTTCCAGTAAACAATTGTTTTTTGTATAGTGACTTTGTTTCCTGCAACCTATGAAGATTTACTTATTAGATTTAATTTTATTAAAAGATTGTTAGGATTTTCTACAAAGACCATCATGTCATCAGCAAATAAAGACAACGTTACTTCTCCCTGTCAAGTCTGTACACCTTTTATTTCTCTTATTGTCTGCTGGTCAGGCAAGGACCGCAATACAATGTTGGAGGAAAAGCAGTCAAGATGTCATCACTAAGTATATTGTTAGTAGTCAGCTCTCTGTTTGTGCCTGTTTTCAGGGTGTGGAAGTTTCCTTTCATTTATTTATTTTGTGTTGAATTTTGTCAGATGCTTTTCTGTATCATTTGAGATGATCATGTGATTTTTGTCCTTTATTTTGTTAATGTTGTGAATCACATTGATAGGTTCTCAAATATTGAAACAAGCTTGTATCCCAGGGATACAAACTCCACTTAATATGATGTATTATCCTTTTATTGCTGGATTCAACCTGCTACTATTATGTTGAGGATGTTTGCATTTAAGTTCATGGAGGATAGTGGCCTGTAATTTTCTTTTCTTGTAATATCTTTTCCAGCCCTTAGCATCAGAGTTACGGCAGTTTCATTAAATGAATTAAAAAACATTTTCTCCTCCTCTCTTTTCTGAAAGAGTTTACAATTAGTGTTATTTCTTTGAATGTTGGGGAGAATTCACCAGTGACGCCATCTGGGCCTGGAATTTCATTTGTGGTGAGGCTTATAAATCCAATATCTTTACCAGATACATAGATATTCAGACTTTCTATCTCTTTTTAAATTAGTTTTTATAACTTGCACTTTTAAATAAATTTATCCATTTCATCTAAGTTGTTGAATTTATTGGCATAACGTTGTTCATAATATTGTCTTATTATCCTTTTAATGTCTAAAAGATCTATAGTGAAATCCCCACTTTCATGCCTGATATTGATAATTTCAGTTTTCTCTCATTTATTTTTCTTGATTAGTCTTGCTCGGGGTTTATCAATTTTATTAAACTTATCAAACAACCAACTTTTGATTTTGCTAATTTTCTATGTTATCATACATATTCAAGTTCTTAAAATTACTTTGAGTTTAGCTTGTTCTTATTTTTCTATCTTTTTAAGGGGGAAACTAAGAATCTTGAATTTAAGCATTTTTTGTTTCTTATATAGGCATTTGAAGCTATACACTTTTCTTTAAGCACTATTTTAGCTGATTCCACAAATTTTAATATGCTGTGTTTTCATTCTCACTTAGAAATATTTTTTACAGTTCTTTTGTGATTCTTTTATGTGACCCATAGATTTAGAATTGTGATATTTAAAATTCACTGGGGATTTGCTAGATTGTTTATTTTTACTGATTTCTAATTTAACTTAATTACAGTGATAGAACATACTCTGTAAGATTTTACTCTTTTGAAATTTATTGAGATTTAACTCTATGGTCCAACGAATGATCTCTCTTGGTGGCTGCTCCATGCATACTTGAAAAGAATGTGTATTCTGCAATTGTTGGTGTAGTGTTCTACAAATGTCAATTATGTCAAGTAGGTTGATAGTGTTGTTTAGATCTTCTATAGCCTTACTGGTCTTTTGTTTACTTGTTAGGTCAATTTCTAAGACAATGAAGTTCAAATTTGGATTATTTCAGATTTTTCTATTTTTCCTATTAGATTTGTCAAATTTCACCTCATAAACTTTGATGCTTCATTAGGTGCATACATATTTAGAATTGTCTTTCTGGTGAAATTGCTCCTTTTATCATTATGTAATGTCCCTCGTTATTTCTTGTAATACACTATGGCATAAAGTCTACTTTGTCTGATATTGAGACAGCCTCACCAGCGTTCTTATGCTTACTGTTCGCATGGTATATCTTTTCCCTTCCCTCTCAGTCCACCTGTGCCTTTATGTTTAAAATGCTTGCAAACAGCATATTTTTTCCAGTTTTCCAGTTGTCAGTGGTGGGAGGTCGAGTCAGACACCTGTCATTCCATCATGGCATGGAGAGAAAGTCCACATTCTTTTTCATCAGCAACATTAGTATGTACCACATTAACGGCTGCATCTAACAAATGTATTTTCACAGAGCTACATGCCAGCTTGTGATGCCCCAAAGGCAGGAACTGATGTGTAGCTCTGTTGAAATGCATTTGTTAGATGCAGCCAATCGCTTCAGGCTACTAGAATTTTATAGATCATTTTTTCTAATCAAGCAGTGCTTTCCAAACTTTAATGTGAATAAAAATCAGTTGGAGACCTAGTTAGACACAAATTTTGATCCAGAATCTGAGATGAGGCCTGAAGTTCTAATTTATGCCAGTAATGCTGGTCTGTGTGCCACACTTTGAATAGCAAGGTTGTATAGGTCTCGTTAACTCGCAAAGAGTCATTCAGGTCTTCTATGCCACAGGTTACCAACTTGAGTGACTTGATGGTGGAACGTGGGTATGTGAGTGTGTGAAGCCGGTGGGTTTAGTAATAAAACAGAGGATAGTGGCACCAGAGGCAAGCTGAAGAGCGCTAGCACCACCAAAGTCATTCAAATTTGAATATTTAAAACACTACGCTGCCAAAAAGAACAAGCTTGTGAGGTAAATTCAGGTCATATCCAACTGTTTATGATTCCTGTTCAAAGTCTTTATCCATATATTAATTTTAAAAATAGGATCCAAATTGACAATGATCCGTGTGTAAACAGCCTTTAAGTTCAGCCTGCAAAGAGCCATTGATCCACCTCAGGTTTGGCTGTGACTTCTTAGGTACAACACCAATAGCATGATCAATAAAAGAAAAAATTGGTAAGTTGGCTTTATTTATAAGGAATAATTGATAACTAGCCCTGCCCAGTTCATGTTTCTCCATTTTATCCACAAACATATCTTAAAACTGACATAAGTCTTAGTAGAACCCATATATTTCCCTCCTCTATATATACATATTTATATAAATAATTTAGAAATATATATAAATATTTGTTTATTTATCTATCATAAAACTTTCATTTGTCAATATGTATTTAAGGTTCCTCCATGTCTTTTCAAGGCTTGATAGTTCATTTCTTTTTAGCACTGAGTAATATCCCATTGCCTGGGTATACTCTAGTTTATTTATCCATTCACCTCTTTAAGAACATCTTTGTTGCTTCCACATTTTGGCAATTATAAGCAAAGGTGCCATAAAAATGAATGTGCAGGTTTTTGTGTGAATATGCATTTTCAATTCATTTGGGTAAATACCAAAGAGTGTGACTGCTGGATCATATGGTAAGAGTATGTTTTGTTTTATAAGAAACTGTCAGCCTTCTTCTAAAGTGGCTGTATCATTTTGAATTCCCACTAGCAACGAGAGTTCTTGTTGCTGCACGTCCTCACCAGCATTTGGTGGTGTCAGTGTTTTGCATTGTGGCCATTCTAATAGGTGTGTGGTGGTATCTCATTGTTGTTTTATTTTTCAATTCCCTAGTGACATATGACATTCAACATCTTTTCATATGGTTGTTTGCCATATGTATATCTTCTCTGGTGACATGTCTGTTCAGATCTTTTGCCCATTTTTAAAATGGGTTGTTTTCTATTGTTCAATTTTAAGAGTTCTCTGTATATTTTAGATATAAATCCTTTATTTGATATGTATTTTGCAAAGATTTTCTCCAAATCTGTGACTTGTCTTCTCATTCTCTTAACAGTGTCTTTGCCACAGAAGTTTTTAATTTTAATGAAGTCCAACTTATCACTTTTTTTTCTTTTAGTGATTTTGCTTTTGGTGTTGTATCTAAGAAGTCACCACCAAACCCAAGGCCATCTAGATTTTCAGTTTATCATAAGACTACAAATAATGATACAACATTTAAAATCAAAAGTTTACAGCAAGTTTTGTGTTACTAAAGGTTGTTTCTTTACCTTCATTGGTAAAGGAAGGAATGGAAGGAAAATTACCTTGAGATAAATTAGACTGCCAGTGAATTCAGTCTTTTAATTTTCCCTTCTGAAATTGTCTAGATGTGTGGACAAAAGACAAAGCTCCTATTATGGATTGCTTAACTTTCCCTAGCTTAGCACAACATTTATCTGTAGGAAGCATTTGCTCATTTTAATTTACAAATTTGATATTTCCAAATTCAATAAACGGGGGAACAAACATCTTAAATACCATGACTAGGCCATTTACACCAACCTCCCCATTTTACAGATGTAGAAACTAAGAATCAGAAAGGTCAAGTGACTAATGTCATCCAGCCAGCTGGTGACAATACCAAAACAGAGTTGTCTGCTTCCTAGACTATCATCTTCTCTCCTACATCTCCCAGTCAGGCTGCTTTTTCCTTAGTCCAGGATTTCAAACCTCAGAGCTACTCCTTTGACTACCAAGGTTCTAGTCAACAACAACAACTGAATTGATTTTTTGAATTGATTGAATTTTGAATTGTTTTCCTATGTGGATATAAAAAGAAATATACATGTATTTATACACTTATCTAGACTGATATGGTCCTTTTTATGTGCCAGGTAATGTTCTAAACTCTAACATATGTTGGTTAATCTCCTCCAATAGCCCTATGAGATAGATGCTATTTTTACCCCTATGTATAGATGAGAAAAGTGAAGTACAGAGAGATCAGGTAATTTGCCCAAGATCACACAGCTAGTAAGTGGGAGAGAGAGGATTTGAACCCTGGCAATCAAGCTTCAGTGTCTATGCTCATTACAACTACACTCTGTTATCTCTCTTAGTTGTGTCGCTGTGCTTCTGCCTTCTGATATGAACCTCTAGGCCAAATGTGATCCCTCTGAACATAGGGTGCTACTCACCTAGGATTTTTAACCAAAACATTTCCTAAATATGGGGCATTGATGTCTGCAGTGCTAAATCACCTGCCAATGCTACCTTTTTCTAATGACTCTGTTTTCATCATGACAACAGGTGAAGATCTATTTGTAACTGTAATGGAGATGAAAGTGATTACAACATTTTGAGACATTTTTAGTAAACTATAAGTGAGATAAGCCCTCCTCCCTGAAGGTACCTCATACCCACTGCAAATGAAAAAGCTAAAAATCCTTAAGGTAATTGCTAAGTATATCTCTTGTTCTCTAGAAAATTTCAGTCTCTCTTGGATACCAGCCTTCTCTATGTGGTTTAAAGAAATTTATAGGTTCCAAAGACTAGGACATTTATATGGATAGTAACTAGGAACATTTATAATGAGGATTTCAATCATTATTGAATGGTTTTATATTAGCTTGAGATGTATAGGTTGAAGATCATTTGGCTTAATAAGAAAGCTATGTTGATAAAGAAAGGACAGATATCCATTATCCAGCCTGCCAGATACCTACTGAAACTGCCAGATAATTTCTTAAACTATAGAGAATCATGTATCATGAACCTAGGGAAGGATGCTACCAACTTACCAAATATTTTGGGGAGATGGGAGCAATTAGTGGGAGACAGTAATAGGAGATTCAAATTCATTTTGCTTTGAAAGTGCATCTCAGTGGACTTCTTTTCATATCCACATAGGCAAACAATTCAAAGTAGCAACAATGGAAGTCCCCTGGATTCCTCCGGGTTCTGCAGGGGCCAGCAGGCAAAAGCCTCAGTTTACTGGCATTTGTCTCTGACACAGAAAATAGTAATGCCATAAAGGAGGTTAAAAAAAGATACACTGTGGCTTTTCTTACTGTTGTGGATGAATCAATCAGAATTCTAGAAACAAGGCAAAAATCTTTATCACTAGGGCAAAAATTCAAAAGGGAAAGATTTCCACTAAGGCACAGGACTGGTAATAGGAATTTATATCACAGTCTCCACCTACACTTGCAAGCCCAGGTTAAGATCTGAGAGGATGAGTCTACCTGCCAGGTAGTTCTATTACCTACCTACCTACCAGGTGTTCTATTAGGAGATCCAAGGAGACTCTACCTATTTGTCTATGGAAAGGGTTCTCCAGAATCTAGGAAGAGCAAACTAAACATCAAAACAACAACATGGAGGCATATAGAAAGGAGTCAGCACGAAAGAAATCATGTATAAATACATTTATATTATATTGCATTAAAGATACTAAAAAGATATTGTTCAAAAATATATGCTAAAAAAATAAAGTAAAATTTTAAAAATATTTATCTCACGATAGGTATAATTTACTACAGTGAGGACTCTTTATAACAAAAATTTTAAATGAAATCCATAAAGAGTGACTGAGAAATAAATAAGGTACTAACACAGTGGGAGGAAGAAAGAATGAAGGGGAAATCAAAACATACAAGTAGAATTTATATACTCATTAACATGGTTGAAAAGTATATGAACACTGGAGAAAACCTAATCAGAAATGTGGAAGACAAACTGAAGAATTCTCCCAGAAGGAAAAGGAAAAGGATAACGAATTAAAAATAATCAAAGAGAGTACAGCAGATATGGAGGACTCATAGTTCCAACATATGAAAAGTTAATGTTCCTGGAAAAAATACAAGGATAAATAGGAAAGATTTAATAGATAAGGAAAGATTTAATAGATGATAAAATTATTGAGCTAATGTACAAGTTTCTTGTCACATGTAAAAAGGACTCACAGTATTCTAGTCATAATTAATGACATACGGTTGACATTAAATATTGATGGAAGTTTTTAAATTCAAAGCTATTATTCAGGTTAATTACAAGGAAGAAAGCATAAGAAAGGAGGAGAGGTGGAGGAGGAAAAGGAAAATAAGAAGGGGAGAAGGATGATAGAAAAAGAAGGAGAAAAAGGATCAGAAACAGGGAGAAGTGGAAGAGGATGGGAGGAGGAGGAGGAAGACGAGAGGAGAGACAAGGAAAAAGCGGAAAATGAGGGCAAGAAAGACAGGGAGGAGAAGGAAGAAGGAGGAACAGTGGGGAGGAGGAGAAGGAAAAGAAAGGGAAGAGGAGAGTGACAAGGAGAGGGAGGAGGTGAAGACAAGCAGAGTGACAAAGAGAAGAACGGGAGGGAGAAGGACGAGGCAGGATTAAAGCAGAGGGAGGAAGACGAAAGACAAGAAGAAGAATAGGAGGGAGAGAGGAGGAAGAGGAAAAGAGAAAGGGAAGAGGAAAGGGAAGAGGAAGGAGAGAAGGGAGAAGATGGAGATGGAGAAAAAGAGGGAAGAATAGAGGAAAGAGTGAGAAGGGAAGAGAGGAAAGAAAAGAGGAGGGGAAAAGGGGGGCTGACTGGGGTATTCTCAGGCTTCTCTATAGCATCACATAAGGAAGAGCAATGCAGCAAATTCTACAGACTCCTAAGGGGAAAAGTTGTGACACAAGAATATTATACCCAGATAAATTTTAACTCATATGTAAATGCAAAAGAAAAAGATTTGCAGATATGCTGTCTCAGAAAATATACCACTCTTGCTAGATAGATTGCTCAAAGAGCTACTCTAGCTGAACAAAAATTCATTAAAATAAAGAAATAAAAAATGCTTAAGTCATAGAATAAAGAGCCAGTCAACAAACATTGAAACCACCTGGAAATAGAATTCAGTCCAAATAATGAATATAAATGTGGATGGGATAAAACAAAAAAATGCAAATGCCAAATATGTATCTTAGAGAAAAAATAAAATATTTTTTTAAAAAAGAAGAAAAGAAAGAACCATAGTACAGTAAGTCTAAAATCTCATATTCTATCAACAAAAAACGATTGAGTACGTGGAAGGAAAGGAGGAAAAAAAGGTATTCTATTATCATCTTATATAGGGAGAGATATGAATATATGGTTTTACTCTTGATTCTGAAAGAAAAATAGTAGTGCATGTATATTTAAGCCTAAAGGAAACCACTGGAGGTTAAAAGAGGATGCTAAACTTCCAGTGATGGTAGTGGGGAACCATAATAATAATAATGGTAATAGAATGTTAAACATCATGAAAACAATTTAGAATGCATAAATGGACATGATAGAAGTAAAATCAAATATATTTATATCGTAATACCTGTCAATTGTATGCCAAAAATTGGATAACCTAAATGAAATGGACAAATTACTAGAAACACACAACATACTAAGACTGAATCTTGAAGAAGTAGAAAATCTGAATAGACCAATAACTAGTAAGGAGATTGACTTAGTAATTAAAAGCCCTCTAACAAAGAAAAGTCCAGGACCAGATAGCTTCACTGAGGAACTCTGCCAAAGATTTAAAGAAGAATGAACACCAATCCTCCTCAAACACTTAACAGATAAATTCAACAGGAGGGAACACTTCCTAACTCATTCTATGAGGCCAGCACTACCTTGATACCAAAGCTCTAAAAAGACACTACAAGAAAAGAAAAATGCAGACAAATATTCCTGAGGAATACTTATGTAAAAATCCTCAATAAAATATTAGAAAACTGAATTGAACAGCATATTAAAAGGATTATGCACTACGACCAAGCAGGATTTATTCCTGGAATGCAAGAATGGTTCAACATATAAAAATCCATCAATGTAATGTACTACATTAACAGAATGAAGAAAAAAATATTATCTCAATGCAGGTAAAGCATTTGACAAAATTCAACACCCCTTCATGATAAAAACATTCAGCATGCTAGGAAGAATAGAAAATTACCTTAATATAACAAAGGCCATATATGAGAAACCCAAAGCTAACATCATACTCAAAGGTAAAGATTAAAAACCTTTCCTCCAAGATCAGAAATAAGAAAAGAATGTCCATCTCCACCACTTTTATTCAACATAGTACTGGAAGTCATAGTCAGACAATTAGGCAACAAAAAAAAATAAAAGATATACAAGTTGGAAAGGAAAAAGTAAAAGTATCTGTGTTGTCAGACAACTCAACCTTGTATGTAGAAACCCTTGAAATTAGACATGCACACACATACACACACACACACATTAGAACTAATAAATGAATTAACCAAAGTTGCAGGATACAAAATCAATGCAGAAAAATTAGTTGCTTTTCTATACATTAGCAATAACAATCTGAAAGGGAAATTACAAAAACAATTTCAGTTCCAATTACAATCATATCAAAAAGAATAAAATACCAAAGAATAAACTTAACCCAAAAGGCAAAAGACATGTACACTGAAAACTAAAAAAAAATGTTTCTGAAAGAGATTAGTGACACAAATAAATGGAAAGACGTTCTGCCTTCACGGATTGGAAGACAATATTGTTAAGATGTCACTACTACCTAAAACAATCTACAAATTCAATGCAATCTCTATCAAAATTCCAATGACGGCTTTTGAAGAAATAGAAAAATCCATCCTAAAATTCATATGGAATCTCAAGGGGACCTCAAATAGCCAAAACAATCCTGAAAAAGAACAAAGTTGATCTCAAACTTCCTGAGCTCAAAATGTACTACAGAGCCACGGTAATCAAAACAGTGTGGTACTGGCATGAAGACAGACATACAGACCAACGGAATAGAACAGAGAGTGCAGAAATACTATCCCATGTACGGCCACATGATTTTCAACAAGGGTGTCAAGACTATTCAATGGGGAAAGGACAGTCTTTTCAACAAATGGTGCTGGGAAAACTGGATATCTTCATGCAAAAGAATGATGCAGGACCCTTACCTTATACCATGTACAAAAATTAATTCAAAATGGATCAAAGATCTAAATATAAGACCTACAACTATAAAACTCTTAGAAGAAAACATATGGGAAAAGTTTCATGACATTGGATTTGGCAATGATTTCCCAGATATGTCAAAAAAAGCAAAGGCAATAACAACAAAAATATTTGGACTTCATCAAAATTAAAACTTTCTGCTTCCAAGGATGCTAGCAACAGAACAAAAAGGCAACCCATGGAATGGGAGAAAATATTTGCAAATAATATATCTGATAAGGAATTAATAGCCAGAATATATAAAAAAAAACTCTTACAATTCAATAACAAAACAACCCAATTAAAAAGGGGCAAAGGGGGGCCGGCCCGGTGGCGCAAGCGGTTGGGTGCGCGCGCTCCGCTGCGGCGGCCCGGGGTTCGCTGGTTCGGATCCCGGGCGCACACCGAAGTACTGCTTGGCAAGCCATGCTGTGGCGGCGTCCCATATAAAGTGGAGGAAGATAGGCACCGATGTTAGCCCAGGGCCGTCTTCCTCAGCAAAAAAAGAGGAGGATTGGCGGATGTTAGCTCAGGGCTGATCTCCTCACAAAAAAAAAAAAAAAAAAGGGGCAAAGGACTTCAATAGACATTTCTCTAAAGAAGAATGCACATGGCCAATAAACACATGAAAAGATGCTCAAAATCACTAATCATTGGGGAAATGCAAATAAAAACCAAAATGAGATACCACTTCACACCTATTAGGATAATTATTATTATGAAAACAAAACGGAAAACAGGTATTGGCAAGGATGTGGAAAAATTGGAATCCTTGTGCATCCTGGTGGGAACGTGAAATGGTGCAGCTGCTGTGGATTTGGTAAGGTAGTTCCTCAAAAATATTAAACAAAGAATTACCATATAACTCAGCAATTTCACTTCTGAGTATATACCCAAAAGTATTGAAAGCAGAGACTTGAATCGGATTTCTGTACATCCATGTTTATAGCAGCATTATTAAATAATAGCCAAAAAATGAAAGCAACCCAACTGTTCCTCGACAGATGAATGAATAAACAAAATGTGGTATATACATACAATGAAATGTTATTCAGCCTTATGTAGGAAGGAAATTCTGACACATGCTACAACATGGGTGAAAGTTGAAGATACGCCAAGTGACATAAGCCAGCCATAAAAGGACAAACACTGTATTATTTCACTTATATGAGGTACCTAGAGTAGTCAAATACATAGACACAGAAAATAGGATGGTGGTTTCCAGGGTCTGGAGAAGCGGGGAATGGGGAGTATCGTATAGACTTTCAGTTTTGTAAGATGAAGTATTTTATAGATGGATGGTGGGGATGTTTGTAGAACAATGTAAATATACTTAATGACACAACTGTATACTTAAAAACAATTAAAATGATAAAATGTGTTATATACATTTTACCATAATTTAAAAAATAAAAATTAAAAAACAATAAACATATTTTAATAATATATTCTAATATCTAGATAAACTTGTTTTTAAACAAATTGTGAAGTTTATTCAATAAGTAAAAAACAATAAAAAATAACTTAAAAACTAAATATAGAAGACCATCCATTGAACAAATTGGAAAAAAAAATTTTTAATTATCTCCTAAAAAGGAAGAGATCAGACTGCTTCAAAAAGGAGTTGTTAGGGAAGAGATGGAGTGGAACAGAGTGATATCCCAGGAGCAAAGTTTTCATGTTCTATTAAAATAAAGTTGGTATTAATCCAATCTAAACTGCTATAAATTAAGATGTTAATTGTAATGCCTAGGGCAACCACTAAGACCATAACTCAAAAAATATATAGTAAAAGAAACAACAAGGGAATTAAAATGGTATGCAAAATATATCTACTTAACACAAAAAAGGCAATAATAGAGGAAATGAGGAACAAAAAAGATATGACATATAGAAAACAAATAGCAAAATGGCAGAAGTGAGTTCTTCCTTATCACTAATTATAACAAATAAAAATGGATTAAACTCTCCAATTAAGATGTAGAGATTGGTAGAATGGGTTAAAAAACGTAATCAATTGTATGCTGTGTAGAAGCCACTCACTTTAGATTCAAAGACAAATATATTGAAAGCAAAAAGATGAAAAAATATTCTGTGCAAACAATAACCAAAAGAGAACTGGCATGGTTATACTAATGTCAGATAAAGTAGTCTTTAAGACAAAAATTTTTATGAGAGACAAACAAGGACAATGATAAAAGGGTCATTCACTAATATACAATTACAATAATAAACATATATACACCTAACAATAGAGCTCCAAAATATATGAAGCAAATTGATTGAAGGGAGAAATAGACAGCTCTACAAAAAAAGTTGGAGACTTCAATATCCCACTTTCAATAATTGATAAAACAACTAGACAGAAGATCAGCAAGTAAATGGAAAACATGAACAACACTATAAACCAACTAGTCTTGAAAATGAAATAGACAATATGAAGTGCCCTATAGCTATGAAAAAATTAATTCATAATTTAAAAGCTCCAAAAATGTGAAATCTTTAGGCCTAGGTAGTTTTCCCAGAGAATTATACCAAACGTTTAAAGAAGAATTAACACCAATTTTTCATAGTCTCTTCCAGAAAATAGAAGACAACAGAAGACTTCCTCAATCATTTTATGAAGCCAGTGTTACCCTGATATCAAAACCAGAGAAAGACAGTACAAGAAACAAAAGTACAAACCAATATTTCTCACGAATTTAGCTGCAAAAATCCTCAACCAGAATATCAGCAAATAGAATCCAACAATATAGGAAAAGAATCATAGAGCATGACCAAGTGAGATTTATTCGAGGTGTACAAAATTTGAAAAACAATCAAAATAATCTATAATATTAACAAGCTGAAGAAGAGAAAGGATATAATCATGTCAACAAACACAAAATAAGCATTTGACAATATCCAGTACCCATTCATGATAAATATTCTCAGCAAGTTATGATCTATTTGTTTAATGCAATTACACTTATAACGCAATTCCTATCAAAACCACAGAAAAATTTTTTATAGACATAGACAAGTTTATTCTAAAATTTATATGGAAAGGTGCAGGACCTAGAATAGTTAAAATAATTTTAACAAAGAAAAGTAAAATGAGAGGAATCACTCTGTCCAACCTTAATTAAGGATTACTCTGTAGCTATGTAATCAAGACAGTGTGGTATTAGCAAAGGGACAGACAAAGATCAATGGAACTGAACAGAGAACTCAGAAATAGACCCACACAAATATGCCCAACTGATTTCTAACACATTACAAAAGCAATTCAATGAAGGAAGGATAGCCTATTTAATAAATGGTGCTAGAGTAATTTGACATCCATAGACAAAAAAAAAGAAAAATAGAACTCAACCTAAACCTCACACCTTATAAAAAAAATTAACTCAAACATGATTGTGAACTGAAATGTAAAACTACAAAACTTATAGGAAGAAAGAATAGGAGATTATATTCGGAGTCTAGGGCTAGGCAAAGAGTTAGACTTGACATCAAAATCATGATCCACAAAAGAGTAAATATATAAATTGGACTTCATAAGAATTAAAGACTTTTCTCTGTGAAAGACCTTGATAAGAGGCTAAAAAGATAAACTACAGAATAGGAGAAAATATTTGCAAACCACATATCTGGCAAAGAACTAATATCTAAAATATATAAAGAACTTTCAAAACTCAACAGTAATAATCAAACAATCCATAGAAAATGAGCGAAATACACAAACAGATATTTCACCAAAGAGGATATACAAATAGCAATAAGCACATGAAAAAAGATGTTCAACATAATGAGTCATTAAGGAAATGCAAATTAAAATCACAATGAGATATCACTCCATGCCCATCAAGATGGTGAAATAAAAATAGTGACAACACTAAACACTGGCAAAGATGCAAAGAAACTGGATCATTCCTGCATCACTAGTAGTGATGTAAAACGGTAGTCACTCTGGATAACAGTTTGATAGTTTCTTATAAACCTCAACATGCAATTACCAACTGACCCAGCAATTACACTCTTGGATATATATCACATATAAATGAAAACTTATTTTCACACAAAAAACTACTCGCAAATGTTCATACAGGCTTTATTCATAATCACCTAAAACTGGAAACAACCAGATTTCCTGCAACGGATGAATCGTTAAACAAACTGTAGTACGCTGAATACTACTGAGACACAAAAGCAATGAAGTATTATTGCTAATTATTATTATTAGCAATAATAATGCACATTATTAATACACACAACAATCTGGATGAATCTCCAGAAAATTATGCTGAATGAAAAAGCCAATCCCAAAATGTATGATTCCTTATATCACATATTTGAAAGGACAAAATTTTAGGAATGGAGAACACACTAGTGGTTTTCAGAGGTTAAGAACAGGACTGGAGGGGAAGAAGTGTGAAGGAAGTGGGTGTGGCTATAAAAGGACAACAGAAAGGATCCTTGTAGGGATAAAATTATTTAGCATCTCTACCGCGGTGGGGATATACAAATCTATACATGTGATAAGACGGTATAGAACCAAATGCACACACATACACACACACAGAGAAATGAGTACAAGAGGAGAAATCTAAACAGAATCAGTCAATTTTATTAATGTCAATACCCTGGCTGTGATAATATGATGCTATAGTTTTGCAAAATGTTACCATTGGGGGAAACTGATTAAAGGATGCTATGAGGCCTTCTCTGCATTATTTCTCACAACTGCATGAGAATCTATATCTCCATACAAATGTCATCTAAAAAAAATCTATATAATACCATACTGAATTTTGAATCCTAGTCAAGGAGTCTGAACTCTTTTAAATAGACATTTGGGAGCCATAGAAGCTGGCTGAGTATGGATGACTTGACTAATGCTATGGATCAAAAGAATCAATATGATGATAGTAAGTATGATGAATTAAAGGAGAAATTAGTGAAGGCAGGGACACAAAAAACCATAATCAGGGGTCAAGTGAGAGGTGATATTGAAGCCGATAGTATACTCTGGGAAGAGTAGAACAGATCTGTGCTTTTGGTCACTTCAGCAATCACATATTCAATATATGTTCACTGCACTCAAGTTCTTCTGTAATTTACTCAGTATGTGGGAAACTGATCATAAAACAAAGGCATTTCCAAGTTATTTCACTATGTTGAACTAATTCTTTGATGCCATATTTCTAACATTTTGGTAAAATGAAGAAACATTTTTTAGTCTTTGGTTTTAATAATTTTGTAATTTTATAAATATAAGTGAAATAAGTTTTCTAATCACTGTGATAATTGACATGTTTCTAAAAATAATTTTAGAGCGTTTGAAGACTTGAAAAATATACTAGACCTGTGATTTTAATTAATTTTAATTAAATGTTTAGAAAATTTTGATTAAATAAGTTTGTAATCAATGTTTAAACATCAGAGGAAATTTAATTCATTAATTTTTAATGTTTTGATTTATTAGTCTAATAAGCAGCATTTAAATAGTCAGAGAAATATTATTAATGAATTTATACATTTATTTAATTTTGCCTGAAATAAAATACAACAGGAGGGAAGCTCTTCATGCATTAAAGATTACGATCATCAAGTTGCAGATGTGGGATCTAAGTCCTGTCCTGCCCGGACATGTTTGCATCCTCTCGTTACAGCCTCTGAGAGCTGAATGGTCCCAGATCTGGAAGGAGGAATGATCTTACCTTATGGGGTTGTCCATCCTGGACACTGTGAGGAAGGCAGCAAGATTGGCCGTGTAGGAGGAGCACACGATGAGAGTGAAGAGCCACCAGCTGCCCATTACGATGCGCATGGCCATGGAGTTCACTGAGGATTCACCACCTGTGGGAAACAAGCAAAACGGATTTGTCCTGGGCTTCCACTCTCACACCCATCCCCATGGAAATCCTCTGCCCTGCAGTTGGGCATAGGCAGCCATCACTGGTAATGGGCTGGGGAGCAGGGAAGTGACTGCCAGCTGGTTATGAGGGACTGTGACAATTCTGAGAAAGAATCCTAAAACCACCAATCTCAGAAAGAAATGGAGGACCACAAAATATGGAAAAGCCAGGACTGGCCTTTTAGTGACGTGATGTTTGTCAAAATGCCAAGGATAGAGTTCTGAATATCAAAATCTGACAGTTAGAAGATTCTACCTCTCTCGGTTGAGAACTTCCAGAGCTGCAACCTGATGTAAGGTCCCTTTCCAATTTCAGATTCACATAGAGCAGTCTGAGGAATTCTGTAAATATAGAATGACCTCCGACTCGGAGTGTTCCTTAGCCTTCTTTTAAACCTCAGAAATGAGATGTACCTATATCACTTTTATTCATATTCAGCCTTGACTTGATGACTTTTTTCCCTAGGATTTTCAGAAATCATTGTATGTGACTTTCAGTTAGAAGCTGCTTCTTTAAGGCCAATTACTTCTCCTTGGTCCCTTAGGTGGTATTGGAAGAAATCTTCTCACTGACTATTCTTATATAATCTCGCAAAAAGGTGACACATGTTTTGCCAGGTGCAAACAGGGCTGAGACTCACATTAGGAACTATGCAATTTGTCGTTTCCTGTCAAAATTGCACAATCCTTAACTCCCCGAGTGCTATTCGGACTTCTCAGACATAGGAGAGTTTGTGTCTAAGAATGGCTGGAGTACTGCGTAGATGATTGCAAAACAATCATGATTTTTTTTCCCATTAAGACTTCAAATTTAAGCAAGATACAGTTCCATTTGACAACCCCATGTGCATAACAATCAGTTTAATGTGGGAGGGGAGGAAAGTGCAAAGCAGAACTCCAAAGTTAATTTTATCTAAACTGAAAAATCAGGATTTGACGTTGAGTTCCTTGTTGTCATTTCATTTAATTTCTATCTGATATTACTCAGAGAAATAGGGTGCGGCATGATAACAGTACTGTCCTAGAGATTAAATAAAATTGCATTTAAAATGACTTTGGCAAAATCCATGTGGAAACTTTGCCAACAGACAAGTTCTTCCAGGCCCCTGGGCCTATTCCAACATCAAGAAACCAGGAAGGTACCTTGTTGTACGAAGGCTCCGTAGACGATCCAGATGGCACTGTGCAAGGTGGCAGAAGTGGAGGGTTGGGGCTGGGCAGCGTTCTGAGCCCTCACAGCCTGTATCCGGTTCAACACAAATATCAGCACGCCAACCACAGGGATGGCGGCCGCAATGCAGGCCCAGACCGCAAAATCAAAAGGAGCAAAAAGAGAGAAGATGCTGATTTTCTCCTCGGGCTTCTTGATTAGGATCCCCACCGAATAGTCCATGTACCGCTTGCTAAAGTCCACAACGCTCTCCCTCTCTGGGGTGATGGTGATGGCAGAGATGGCCAAGTCTGCTCTCTGAAAGGCAAAACCACCTCATCAGATGGCAGCCCTCAGCTTACTGCTGGGTTCTGCCCTGGGTCAAGGTCTGCCCTCTGCCCTTTGAGTTGTTCTGTTCAGAGGAAACAGAGCCGAGAGTTGACACTCTGTGCCCTTGAGTATTATAAGGAAAATCCAACACTAAGTTGTCTGTTATTACCTCCTTCACCTTACAAATTTCTCCCCCAAACCCTAAAAACTCCTGGAAACCTCTTCTGGAGAAAAGAGTCTAGAAAGCATCTTAATTCCTGTATGAATTACAGTTCTTCTTCACTCTCTTATTGTCCCCCTAGCAAACTTTAGCTATCTCCTTTCTTTTGCTGGTGTTTCCCTCTACCCCACCCGCCATCATACACACCCCGAGAAGTCCCTTGTCTCTTCTTCTAGGCTTATCTCCATCCTTCCTATACTTCAAGGCCACAGGGACACTCCATTTTTCCATTAAGCCTCTCCAAACTCCATAAGCTCACACTGATGTCTGTCTTGTCTAAAATACCGTAGAAGTTATACAGTGAATTATACAACTACCTGGAATCTCACTAACATATCAGCCCCTGATTGTTTTATATGCAAACTCTATGACAGAGAGCAACATTCTCCAAGAAAACAGGGGTTGTCTACTTCTTTAGTCTTCCACCTTCTTTAACTCATGGCCTGCAGATACATGGGTTGATTCTTCATATAGGAAAGCTGTGTGGTGAAGGGACTCTCTGGGCATGCTGCACCGTGTCCTCAAAAGTACCTCCCAAGGCTTTTGCTTTCCAAGATGGACTTAATTTTTAAAATGGACAAAGACCCCTTTAAGACGGAACTAGGCTGTGCGGATGAAGCTGCCAAGACTGGTGGAGGTCAGGATCCTTATCCTTAGATGGCTGATGACAGGTAAGAATGGACCTAAAGTACCCTCTTCAACCACAAGAGCACTAAAATTTACAGTGATCATCTTGATCTTGGCTCTTGGGCCTCCTAGTAGGAGGCATCATCATAACTAGGTTTATTTTAGAATGACCAGCTGTGATAACTGATCCAACCTACAGATTCAAATTGGGGAAGCACACTAGAAGCATTTTATCAGGTTTAATGTGTGGGCTAGGGGGGCAGATATACCAATGTCGCAAACTGTGAAGTCCAACAACATATCTAAGGTAAAGAGAAAAAATGTTGGAGGTGACTACGTCAGAGGTCTCCTCTTGTACTTGTCACATTCATTTGCATCTCTGGCTCTCACTTCTCAGAAACCCAAAGATGCACAGGTTTTTTTTGGTTTTGTTTTGTTTTTTAGGATTCAGAGAGTTTGGAGCATATTTGAGAACTGAGAAAGAGACTTGGTGGAGCAGAATAGGTTTACAATACAGGATGGAAGGAAACTAATTTTTGAAGCCAGGTCCAGAGGAGGCACAAGGGAACCAACTCGTGACACAGGTGGAGGGGTGACCTGCAACAGGAGGAAAAACACTCCCTCTTAACCTACAGGTGAGGGCCTATGTCTGCAGATGAGAATTTATAGGAAGCTGGAGTAGAATTTCATGCTCAGAAGTCTCCATTTCTTTCCCTAACACAGGAGCACAATCTTTTTTTTATTTTAACTGAGGAGAGAAGATTATTAGATTGCTTGAGGACAAAGGTAAACTTTTAAAGCAGTCTCTAAGGCATATAGGCAAGGGGCCAACCAAGGACAAGTCAAGGACCTCAGGCTGTCCTGATGGCCTAGCTGACGTTGGAGGCCACACATCGTTCATACATCCTCTGGACACATTTGTGATTTTCTTTTCTACCTGCAGGCAGCAATCTGAATGTCAGAATCAGAGGGTAAATAACAGAATCGAGTCAGGGTTGGGGTGGAACAAGAAATCAGAAACACAGAAAATCACAAGGGATGAAGAGAACAGTGGTTTGTCGGGTCAGCCACAGAGGGCACAATCAGGCACGAAAGGATGCAGTATCAGAAGGGCACAGAAATCTTAGAAAAGGATGAATCTCAAATACTTATGCTAAGTGGAAAGGGCCAGACACAAAAGACTACATATTGTATTACTCTATTTATATTAAATGTTCTCAAAAGCAAATTTATAGAGAAAGAAAGTAGATTAACGGCTGCCTAGGGCTGGGGTTGGGAATGGGAGTAACTGTAAAATGAGTATGAGAGATCTCATTGGGGTGATGGAAGGACTCTAACACTAGATTATGGTGATGGTTGCACAACTCAGTAGATTTATTAAAAATCATTGAATTGTACATATGGAATGGGTAAATTTCATAGTATATGAATTATACCACAATAAAGTTGTTTTTTTTTTTTAAGTTTAGGAGAAATGGTGAAATTATAGGCCTTGTGTCTGCCTTTACAGGTTTATAAAGCAAAGAACCTGTGTTTTAGGAGCAAAGGCCCGAAAGAGTCAGAAGGACAACAAGTTGTAGTCACGGAGTGCGACACTGACAGAAACATGTGTGATGCTAACAAGGTGCATGGGTGTAGGTGCTGGAGTGGAGCACAAGCAAAGGTCCCCGGAGGTGGGGAGGTCAAAGCACTGGGAGCCCAGGGTTGTCTCTAGGCATGTCACAATCATCAAGGTTGGTGGCAACAGTAGCAATGGAGAAGGAGGGCTTGAGGCAGATGCTACCATCATAAGTGATTGTGAGGAAATGACCTAGAGGTCATGGGGTGACAGGGGCAAGGATGGGGACAGAGTGAGTTAGCCTCATGCCATGAGTGTCAGTGAGGACCCAGGTTGTAGAGAGGGAGGAAGAGTAACGATTTGAAATTAGTATGAGGAGCTGAAGAACCTGCACACAGCAGTGCAGACACACACACACTCATTCACACACATGCATGCACACACACATGCATACACACCCCACTTATGGGCCATGAGGGAGAGAATAAGCACTCACCAGTACTCCCCAAGAGAACTAGGTACCTATTTCAGCTCAAATGTGGGGATGGTAGTCATGAAGGGTGCATTACAGAGCAGGCATGGTAGATAGGTTTCAAAGACATGAGAGCAATGGGCACAGAAGGAAAACACAGAGGGCCAGGGAGTGAGGAAATACAAGAGCAGAAATGGGTATAGCAGAGAGGGAGGGGGTTGAGCAAAAGAGGGCCTTAGTGTGTGCAGAGTGATACCTGTGGTCTGTTTAGCTGATCCCAAGGTTCCAACCACATAATGGGCCAAATTTAGACATCACCCCACAGGCAGACTAGTGTGCCCCTCCCCATGGACCAGCTTTTAGGACCTACCTTGCTGATGAGCTCCCCGATCATCCCGTTCCAGGAGGTGTTATGGAGCTGGTGACCGTACCTGCCGTCAGGGGCCTGGTAAATCTCATATTTGAAGCCCAGAGCCTTGGCCAGTGCATCCAGGACATCTATGGAGAACCCTTTGTAGCGCTTGGGCTGTCCAAGGATGTTCTCAGCCACCATAACAAAAGGCTCTTCCTGAGGACAACAGAATGAATGTTCTTCAATTAAATAACAGGTTCATTAACACATCTTTCCAGGGTATCATTGGAGAGACCAATCTGATGAATCATAACTGTAGAACCTTTGCAGACATGTGAATGTATTTACCCAATTTAGACCTGGAGTCTGAACCTCGCTGCCCTTTTCTAAAGCAGCTCATGGACATTCAGGGTACAGTGCACAGGAAGATCCCACCAACCAGCATGTGGATGGAGGAATGGAGATTTACCTGTCCTGTGTCATGTTATCCTAGGTTCTGTCCAGAACCCCATCTCCCAGAATAACATGGTTTGTTTTCATTCTTTCATTGTAACACTCAGGAAATGCCATAATTCTTGAGGACCCACATAAGAAATGTGAATACTTCTCATCCAGGATAATAAATAACAATAAAGCTCTGTGATATTAGATTGAGAGACGACAGTATCACATCTATCAGGTTGTACTAGAAAATAATGGTGAATAATGGGCCAAGGTCATATCACAAGTCAAAGGATAGGATAGAATTAAACCCCACAGTCCTCAAGTCCAAAGCCATGCCATGTTCACATTCACACATTTTGTACTGTGTCACATGTGCTCCTGTAGGGCACATGGCCATCTAGAAAACAACTCAGCCTTCCCCACCACAATCCCGTGAAACTGAATAAGAAGGCACATTTTAGTAACAGCCCCAGAGAACATATCTCATTAATTTAATTTCGGGGGGAAAATAGAATATAATCCTTATTCGTAGCGTGCATATAGGGAATGCAGGAATACTGCTGCCAAAGGCTTCTTAGAGCCAAAGAGATGCCAGTGCCTGGTGGGACAGAAGGGATAATTTGGACCATGCCTGACCCACTAATAAGAGGTAAATCTAAAATGTCTCCTATAGTTCTAAAATAGCGAGGAAAGAAATTAGAAGGAAGATGCTTCTAAGGTCTCTTAAAGATGTAAAAGTCTATGATTCCAGGACAACCATGCAGAAAAACTGCAACAAATGCTCTTCATTGCGAATTTTGTGTCACATGGGCCCATCAGTGGTGTTGGATACTGGAAGAATGTCCTCCCCCCTGCATCTTTCTGGGGACTCTGGCTACCAGCAAAGCTCCCCTAAGGACCACCACTAGGTCAAGATCCTGTTTACATCCAAGAACAAATAGAGCAGTGGTGCCAGCTCTGGAGCTCAGTAGTGATCTGGATTAGTGGTCTTTCTCCAGAGCAGCCCAGTGGAAAGCCGCAGAGGCCCTGGGGATTAGAGATTCTCCAATCTTACCCTTCCTTCATTATTCACAAAATTATTTGACTGAAAGGCTGTATGAAAACTCAAGCCACTACTCGAGATCCCCTTCTCTCCAAATCCAGCATTAAACCAACAGGGAGAAGCCTCTGACTCGAAAGCCTGAAGAGCGAACCTCCCCAGTATACCCATGATCCTACCAAGACAGTCACCACTTTGAGAGTCAGTCCATGGAGGCGGCTGCCAGTGGGCCTCTCTTGCAGGCTGCCATTTAGGCCCTTTTCTGAGTCCCACGTCGCCAGCTGTGAAGGAAAAAGGGAGTGTGAGGGACAGAACAGGCACCTGTGCACACCTTAGGAACTCGGCTCCTAACCTGGGATCCTGAATCAGGGAGGTAGGCAGACAGGAGATCTCTGAGTTTCCCAGAGACTCAGAGCCATCTTAAAACATTAGAAAGAATAAAGGTGTGACAGACAGAGAGTTCCACTTCTGCCATCAGTTCATCTGGATCTTTAGGACTTGCCACCTCCTTAAAATGAAACCAGCTGGTATCAACTTCTTTCTAGGATGAACGTTTATGTCCAATTTTATTCTGTCCACACACTGAGGTCATGTCACTGCGTCTCCACAAAGTGTCCTCTTTCTTTAATTACTCCTTTGACTTGCCCAGGCCAGAGGGCTCTTGAGTTCAGCCACTGCCACCATCAGGGCAGGATGAGGCTCAACAGGAAGGCAAGTAACAAAGGCCCTACTGCAAGGAGGGTCAAGAGGTTGCTGCCTGTCTTCACTGTAGTGCAAACTTCATAAGTTTCCCTGACATGCAGGTAGAGGCCAAGGATGCACATGCTCTGGACCCGCTATATCCTCCTGAGTCTGCAGGGTCCATCCAATAGCCTGATGCATCCCTCACAGGCACCCTAAGGCAGTTGAGGAGACCCTATCCCGGCTCAGAAACAACAGGAGACACAGGTACTTTTGGGACTGCTTCCCCGCCCTGCATCCCTGCAGGGCCTGGGCAACAATGATGAAACCTTCATCTGATCAATGATTCTCACCCATTAATTGGTGAGATGTAAAAGAATACAGATACTGGCCCCATCTCAAGGCAATTTAACAGGATCTCAGTGCTTGAGCATGAGGAATGTTAACACTTCCCCAGCGATCCTGGTTGAGAATCTCTGTTCTTCTAGGTCACAGGGCCTCTAACTTGGCTGCATATTAGAATCTCTTAAGGTGGCTTTCAAAACAAATTGAAGGCTGGGCCCCACCTCCAGAGATTCTGATTAAATTGGTACGTAGCGAGCTGGATTTGGATGTTTTAGCTCCTCAGGTGATTCTAACGCACAGCCAGGAGTGTGAGCCTCTGCTCCAGATGAAAGCAGCGAGCCTCAAACTGTGATATGCACACGCCACCCAGGGATTCTGTATGCACTTTCTGATTCTGGGCCTGAGATTATTCCTGTCCAACAAGCTCCCAGGTGCTGCCGCTGCTGCTGATCCATGGACCATCATTTCAGCAGCATGGGGCTAAAGAATCAGCCTGCCACAGGCAGCGTCTACTCCTCCTCAGGGAAAACCCTCAAGACCCTAGTTAAGCTGAGCAGAAAAACTCCCCCTCTGTGGAGAAGTGCCACCAGGTGCCCTAAAGAAGCTACCAACAGGACCAGAAGGACACTTCTACTCTCCCAGCATTTCCCATAGTCTTGACATCTGTGGAAGGGTCTGCACACTGAGCCTTGACTACGAGGCCACAGTTCCAGAACCTGTGAGACCATTCCACCTGGAAGATACTACAACCCTGAGGCCTGAGGCAGAAACATCAGAATGAGATGTGTGGCTCTGAAACTGCTTTAAAGGGAGCCTGGAAACCCCTGCTGTCACTTCAGATACAATACCAACAAAGACCTGCTCCACCCTAAGTAAGAGGATGCCTGGCAGTGACAAGTGAATGATTCAGTTAAGAGCACATCCTCTGAGGAGCTCCCATGGCCACGACTAACTATTTTGAGGGGCACTGCAGTGAAGAGCCAAGTTACCATCTACCCAAAGCCATGTTCTAGAATATCAAAGAGACCACACTCTGGGAACTGATATAAAGAGAGGGAACCTCATGGTTATTCTCCGTTGGGCCTCAGAATCAATTCCTGCAGCTGGATTAAAGTGCTGGTCACAGGGAAGAGAATAAACTCAGACAAAAGAAGTAGAGGTGCTGATTCCTTGCATTCTCTGGAACCTCCAAAATGGATTCAGGAGACTCATAATGTGTATTTGGGCTGCCTGCAACCCCCTAACCATTTAGCCCAATCTCCACTATGTATGTGAAGCTGCAGAGGAAATGATCTCCAGGGTCTTCCATTCTGGCCCTACATCTGTGATCCAACTGTGCTATCTGGGTTTCTTCCTCTGTTGCTGGGATCAAAATCCTGTCTTTATAAACTGTCCAGAGTCTCAGACTCTTGCTTATTCCCATCTCAAGGCTTCCAACCTTGCTTCGAATGCCATGTTCTCCTCTCAAAGATCAACTTGCTATAACTGCTGTAGATTTGGGAAAGAAGAGGAGAACTTGGAGGTGTGGAATTAGCACGTTTACAAGTCAGTAGACCTATGTTCTCATTGCGTTTCCACCACTTACCTGACTGACCCCAGACAGCACATTCTACAACACAGCACTTGAACACTGAAGGCAGTCAACAAATATTTGTTGAATAAATTTAACTTCACTGTGATTTATTTCCTTATCTATAAAATGGAATAAAAATACCTTCCCTGCCTACCATGTTGAGGAGCTGTTCAAAGGAGAAAATCATTTTGAAATAATCTGTTATAAAATAACTTAATCATCCCAAAGTAAAGAATCATGATATAATCCTATGCGTACAATACAACCTTAATTACGTTTTTTAAAAGAGATGGTAGTAAAAACGGGAGGAGATACGTTAAAATATAATATGTGCATATATCTAGGTGGTGGAATTATGAATAATCAACATTACTTCTGTATGCTCTTCTATGTTTTTAACAGCTTTTTCACTACTTTCACAGGAATGAAAATAAGCTTTTTATAAAAATAACTAGCATAGGTGATTAAGCAAAATCCTGTCACATGCACTTGTATGATTGAGGACAGAATGGAAGGGAGAAATCAGAGTCAAATTATCTCTCAGGATGTCAAGGTCAATCTGAGAGTCAGAACCCAATGAATCAGTCATCTGGCTGCAAGGAGCTGTGGCTGAGGGGTGCCCATCTCCCAGAAGAGGTACATTAAGACCTCTCCAAGATGGTGTAGGGCCCATGAGCCTACTGAGCTTGGAGACAGGGAAGTGGCCACTGTTGAGTCCCAGCTCCATGAAGACAGGCACTAAGGAAGAGGGACAGCACCAAACCATGTTACTTACTATTCAACAATTCTAAGGCAAGGCCATTTAAATCAAAATTGCAACTTCATGAAAGTCAAAAAAAATGCTCCATCTGCTGTTATTCCTATTTCTCTGTGTGAAAGTACTTAGGACATAAAGGTTTTTATTTTTTTTGTTTGTTTGTTTGTTTGTTTTTTAATACAGACTTCTCTCTCCCTGGCCTTCGGGCACCCAGTACTCTGACAAAGAAAGAAAAAATTCTTCAAAGCGAAACCAAAATTCTGCCTTCCAACACATCGAAGTGCAACCATGTTCCAGGACCCAGGATCCTTTAAGTAGGGCAGGAAAGTTTATTATTCCCTCACATCAGCCAGAAGCTGAGCACCTGAGGCTGAGTGAATCCCCCATTTCCACAAAGCCCTGTGCTCCTGCCCACATCTTAAGACCAGAGCGGTACACCTTCAGCATTTCTGAGTGAGGCCATCCCTCTGAGCACTTGATATATAAAACCAGAACAGAGAAAGTCACAGTCCAAGTGGTGAGGAAGATTGGTCCTGAGCCACACATGTTGCCAATCTTCCCCTTTTTGCTTGAGGAAGAGTAGCCCTGGGCTAACTTCTGTGCCAATCTTCCTCTCTTTTGTATGTGGGACGCCTGCCACAGCATGGCTTGATGAGTGGTGTAGGTCTGCGCCCAGGATCCGAACCTGTGAACCCTGGGCCGCCGAAGCGGAGCATGCAAACTTAACCACTGCGCCACCAGGCCCGCCCCAGTGGAATTTTTTTTAAATAAAATAAAGCCTTTCAATGGATTCCCAAACTTGCAGCCAACCAAGATCAGGAAAGACTGCATCCTGCCTCCCTACTGAGGGTGCCTGGTACTCTCCCTTCAGAATGCCGAGGAAAAAGGCAATAAAAGCCAAATGAGGCTGATAGCCTTGATGCATGGGAAGCCAGAAAAACCTTTCACCCAAAGAAGTCCTGACATTTAGTCATACAGCTGCAGACCATTTCATTTGTACTACATAGTGCGTCTACTCTGACTTCCCCTTGTAATTTGAAGACAGAATTTTGTTTATGGGATCGACGAATTTATGGCCACAGACACCCACTTTTGACAGCTGACCTGTCAAGATCAGTGCCTGAAAAACTAATTTCCAGCACTGTTAAACAAAATGCGGACTGCCAGTATTTGATAAGACAGCTACGGTTTCCATTCATTGCTGAGATCTGCTCTACCCAGACCAGATGCGTGGATAGAGCCAGGGGTTACAGCACAATCATCACTTGAAAGGAGATATAGGGTTTCAAAATCTGATTATGACAAACACCTGTTCAAGAGATCAGCCAATTGGAGAATAAATTTCATAAACCATTGGTCTCGGGAAAATATGTTTCCTGAGTCAATCAGGGTGTTCTTCATGTTAGCATTTGTGTTGTGAGATGTGGGGATTTGGGACTGTGTGGCCCTGTCCTTAATAAATGCAGGACTCTTAACCCTAAATGGGACAGGCATTCTTTGGAAGATTGGGTTTTGTAGTCTGTAATCTGATTATAGAGGTGTCTTAAAATGCTTTTGTCTTTTCATAAAGATGGGGGAGGGAGAAGGGAGGCAATCCAATCGCTTTATAGCCCAGAGACAGAACATGACGAATGTCATATATAGAGCCTTGCCAATTCCTGGAGAGAGAGGGAGGGAAGAAAGGGAGGGAGGGAGGGAGGAAACAAGGTAGGTTTGCTTAACCCCAAATCTCATATTTAACTAGTATATCCAACAAGACAATAGATCAATAACCTATATTGTCACATTTCACAACCGAGCAAGCAATACTTTGTTGGTAAGCTTGTCTCAAGAGAGCACTGGAAGCAGGAAGTGAAGTTTTTAATGACCATATCTGTCAGCCCTCACAGCTGTGGCTGGAGTCCCATGTGAGCTGTATCCTCATTGACCGGTGATTGCCATCAGCTAAGCGCAGACCTCCTTGGCTGGGATACAGGCTTCAGTCAAGACGGCCACAGTGGTTCATCATCATGTCAGTGCATGGGCTTTTCTAAAATAATAAACCCTCTATTAGCTTTTGTTTGTTTGTCCATTTTTATTGGAAAATAAATGGGTTCCATGTATGCTTCAAAGGATCACAGCCTTGGGTGGGGGTGGAGTGAAGGAGGAACCCACATCTTGAATCAGCTTAAATGGGAGCATTCAGCCAGCACTGATTTCAGACAGGCAATTGCACATCTTAAACTTTGGCTAAATGCAGGGACAACATGTTTAGACACAAACACAGCATCTTGAAAACACAGTATAAGCGTCTGAGGGAAGAACATTAATATTTGTAGCCAGGGTTCCTGAAGCAAGGTCTAATTTGAGAAATCATTTTGGGAATTCCAGTATATCAGGGCCACTAAGGGCCGGCCTTGGAGAGTATGAACCACAGGAGATGACCATCAGGTCAGCTATAGCCATCGAGAAAGGGACCAGGACCACTCTTGATGCTCCAGATACACTGTATAGCAGCGGGGAGGGGACTCACTGTGAGACAGAGGAGAACTGCAAGTCTCAGCCCATGAGCATTTGCACAGGGAATTGAGCATTTGGTGAAAGCTGTACTCTCTTAAAACAAGCCCCAGCAGAACCTGGGCTAGATGTCCAGACGACAGAGGCATGAGAAACCGAAAGAAGAGTGAAATAGGGCAGAGAGATATCACACAGAGGGGCTTCGTGAAAACCTTTAGCAAAGATGAGAGAGAGAGACTCCCCCAGTGGTGCTGGAGAAGAGGACAAGGAAAACTGGCAGAAGTGCCATTGACCCTGGCAACCAGGTCATTCATGACGGAGACATGCACATGCCTAAACTCCAGCCTCCACGATCCGAAAGTCCAGGGCACAGAGGGCTCACTGGGCCCACACTGACCGACTCCAGTGGTACCAGCAATGGAGACTTTCTGTCACATTAACAGTAAGGATGGACGAAGTTCCACTTCTGCTTAAGATATGGAAAGCAGCAAGAAGATGTTGCTCTCATTGTAACAGCAAACAAAAAGCCAGATAATCAACAAAACTATATTTAAAAAATGTATATATTAGCCTCCAAGAGACCTGAGGTCACAACACCATCTGGTAAACTGAATTTAAAAGATGACAAGCCCTTCCAAGGAGAGATAGGACACAAGAAATGTCTCATCTTTGGCAGATAATGAGACAAAAGAGGTGGCAGTTATAAAAGTGAGTAAGAAGGGAAAAAACTGAAGTTTTATCAAATTCTTAAAGACCCAGTATGGACCAGCATAACAGTCAGGCTCCTTGGGAGCCCAGACACAAGGGAGGCCACATCCACTCACCAGCTCCTTCCACCAAGCCTCCACTGGGTGGAGGGAGAGAAAGAAAAACCGAACAGAGCATCCCAAAGTTATGGGACAATATCAGATATATGTATATTTGATATAGGACTTGTGTCCAGTATATGTGAAGAAACCTTACAATTCAATTATAAGACGACCAACGATTCAATTTTTAAAAATAGAGAATGGACTTATTTTTCCAAAGAATATACGTGAATGGATAATATGCACGTGAAAATATATTTGTTCAATATCATGAGTCATCAAGGAAATGCAAAATCAGACCACAAGGACACACCACTAAACCTCACTAGAATGGCTAGAATCAAAGGCTGACATTACCAAGTGTTAGTGAGGATCTGGAGAGCAGAAGGTGGGGCCACCCTGGAAGACAGTTTGGCAATTTCCTCTAAAGTTAAACATACACTGACCACACCACCCAGCAATTCCATCCTAGTCATTCACTCAAGGGAAATATAAAATGTTCCACACAAAAGTTGGTATGTGGCTGTTCATAGAAATGTTATTCATAATAGTCCCAAAATGGAAACACTCCAAATGTTGATCATGGTGATGGGCGAATGGATAAACAAACTGCAGTGTATTTATACAATGGAGTACTACTCAGCAATAAAAACAATAAGCTACTGACACACGCAAAAGCATAGATGAAGCTCAAAAGCATTACACCCAAGTGAGTGAAGCCAGACACAAAAGGCCACATACTTTATGATTCCATTTACATGACTTTCTTGAAAAGGCAACATTATAGGTCCTGAAAATAGATCAGTGGTTGCCTGGGGCCAGGAATGGGAAGAGGGTATTGACGGTAAGGTGGAAGGAAGGCTATTTGAGGGTAATGGAAGTGTTCTATTTTAAGTGTTGGGGTGATTATACTACCATATACATCTGTCAGAGCTGATCAAACTCCGTATACCTAAAATGCATGAATTTATTGCAGATAATTGCATCTAAGTAAAGCTGACTTCTATACACATACACCACACACATAAACAAACATATTGATAGTGATTTGGAAAAGGATGGAGCCATGTGAGAGAGGGGTGGGACGGTGGCACTAACCTGTCATGTGACCCAACTACGACCCGCTGGCAAGGATGGTGAGAGGAAAGGATTCCCAAAATAACACGATGACCGGTGTTAGTACACTCATGTCATCGTGCATGAACTAGCTGGAGTGGGCATCAAGTGGCCAAGAAATTATTTAGCAATCTAGAAGAATTGAACGCATCTTTATAAAAGCTTAGGAAGAACATATGTGCAGTTTTACCTTCAAATAGTTTCTTAGTGTGTGTGGAAAAAAAAATAGATTACATAACGTTATATATACAGTATGATCCAACTTCTTTTAACACTTGTTTCTTTTTGTGAGATGCTGCACGTGCGTGCCCAAGACAAAAAGGTAGTGATAAGTGGCTACTTCTGGCATTAGGTAGAGTGATGGGAGTATAGGGAATGTTCATCTCTTACACTATACAATCCTGTAATGCTTGAATTGTTTTACAAAGAGGAAGCATTGCTTCTGTAATCAGAAGAAAAACAATAAACCTACTTTCATTTTGAAACTGCACTACAGTCTAGCTTATAACTGTAAAGTTGATTTTGTATCTCTCTCTAATTGTTTTAGGTGTATTGGTTTTGTCTCTCTAAATAAACTGCAAGTTCTAGTAAAGGCAGTTCTGCAGTGAGACAGGCCAGGCTGGAATTCTGTTTCTTCCACTCATGGGCTGGGGGACCTCGGGTAAGTTACTAGAATTGGTCATATTCTTTCTCTGGGCTCAAGTGTCCTCTTCTGTTATTAGTTACAAATAGTTAGTGTTACTGACAGTACTTTCTTTACTATCAGGTCTCTACTGTGCTCGGGCTCACACTAGCAGCTTAAGAAATTCTTGCTAGTTTGAATTGACTAGAAGTAATGGCACTATAGATGCTATACACACTATACACCCGTCTGAAGTGTGACAAGACACCGTCTGACAGCCAGTACTATGAGTTCTTGCGTTGAAAAAGCAGCAGGTGTCTCTCACCATACTTCCTTTAAACTCTGGGCCACATCCTCTCCCTAGAACACTCTCCTCTTCCTTTGTTATCTGACTCCTAATTGTCCTTTGAAGATCATCCTAGAGATGCCTCCTCGCACCTTACAACAGGACCGGCTCCCTCTGGCAATACCATAGCACTCTATCCTCGACCCTATTGGAAGTGTTTTTCACACTATGTTAAAATTCCATGTCTATCCATTCACAAATTCACTATAAATATGCTTAAAAGAGATATTTTAAGGCAGGGACTATCTCTTCATTTTGATTACTCAATAAAATTTTATTACAAAAATTAATAAAATTTATCATCCCCTGGGCACTTGCTCATTAACTGGCTGAAATTTCATGCTTTCCTCAAACTCCAGCTCCCAAATTATGTCCCATATCTGAAGATCTGTAAAACACTTTCTCACCTATCACTAACTTCTTTTTAATGGTTGAAAGTGCCAGGGCTGAACTTTCTCTTTTGCATGACTCTTTTTTTACAAACTTACTTTAAGACTTCTAGTCACGGAAAAGTGTTACTAAAATGAATGATTCCAAAGACATTTTTAAAAACCCATTTTTTATGTCTTTACCTCTAGACTTTTGTTACACAAAGTGAGGTCCATGGAGCGGGACCTCACACCACCTGGGAGCTTGTTTAAATCCAAGAATCCTGTCTCCATCCCATGTCTATTGAGTCAGTGACTGCATTTTCACAAGATTCCCAGGTCATGCATAGGCACAGTCGAGTTTGAGAAACACGGTTTCTAGATCCTGCCACCATCATTTCTTGCCTAGAATCTTTATGAAATGCTTTACCTATCTCTCAGTTTCTCTTTTATCTACCCCTTATGTACTCCCCACCCAGCAGCCAGAGTTTTCTTTCTTTCCTTTTCTTTTGTTTTTTGTGAGGAAGATTAGCCTTGAGTTAACATCTGTTGCCAATCTTCCTCTTTTTGCCAAGGAAGATTGGCCCTGGGTTAACATCGCTGCCCATCTTCCCCTACTTTATACGGGACTCCGCCACAGCATGGCTTGACAAGCGGTGCGTCGGTGCGCACCTGGGATCCAAACCTGTGAACCTTGGGCAGCCAGAGCAGAGTGTGCGCACTTAAACACTACGCCAGCAGGCCAGTCCCTCTTTCTTTTCTTTTTTAAGAAAACCGCTTTATATCACTCTCCTTAAAATTCTCAAGTGGTTTTCTGTTAAACTTGGATTAAAAAGCATATATCCTTTTCATGGCCCATAAGACTCTCCAAGACCTGGCCCATGCCTGCCCTTCAACCTTGCCCCATGCCACACTTTCCACCCTGCTCTCTATATCCCACCAACATGGGCCACTTTTCAATTACTCTCTCAAGCCAAGGTCTTTCCTGCCTCAGGAACTTTGTGTACATCCTTCACTTTCCTGATAATTCTTATCTCTATCTTTCACATCCCGTGGTTGGCTCTTTCTCATCTAGCAGGTCTTATCTGACGAGTCATCCTCTTGATAAAGCCTACAGATCACTCTTGCTAAGTACTCAAGCACAATACTTCGTTATTTTCTTTGTAGCTCTCAAATATTGTAATTGTTAAAACCACACTCCACGATAGAAATTTTTTGTTTCTACCTGTTTTGCTGTTTGTCTGTTTTGCTTGCCATCATGTACTCAACATTGGATACAATTTCTGGAATATAGCATGAACTTAACAAGTATTTGTTGCCTAGACAAATAAATTAATGAACTAGTCCCAGAGTCAGCAAACTTTTCCATAAAGGGCCAGACAGTAAATATTTTAGGTTTCTTGGGCCATCTGGTCTGGGTGGTCAACTACCCAATGAGTATAGCTGGGTTCCAATAAACTTTACTTACAAAATAAGTGACAAGCTGAATTTGGCCTAAAGGCCGTAGTTTGCTGATCCCTAATAGTTGATACCTTTATTTTTCTATTGTTCCCTCTGTCTAGAATGTTCTCCCCTCCAACTGAACTTTTCAAAACACTACTCTTCTCTCAAGGTTTAATTTGTCATTTTTTAAAATTGTTTAATTATATTTTCAGGAAACCTCATTTTATCCCTCCAACTAGAAGTGACAGATCCTCCTGCAGCCTTAAAGCCTTATGCTTGCCCCTTTTTCATGGCACTGATCACATTCAGATTTCCTTGACAGTTCCTGCAGCAGATTATATTTTCTAAAGATGGTTGTGACAATATTTCCCATCCCACATGCTCTTCTATAATGTGACTTCACCACCCCTATCAAGAAGTCAGGTTTAATTCCCCTCTCTATTAAAATCTGCTCTAAATCTGATGCTGCATGTCTTCGAGTCTAGGTTGAAAAAGGCCATGAAGCTTCTGCTTGACTCTTGGGATGCTCGCTCTAGGACAGGGCTTTTCAACCTTGATATCATTGACATTTGGAACCAGATAGTTCTTTGTTGAAGGGGCTGTCCTGTGCATTGTAAGATGTTTAGCAGCATCCCTGACCTCTATCAACCAGATGCCAGTAGCATCCCTTCCCCCAGTGTGACAACCAAAAATATGTCCAGACATTGCCAAATATCCCCTGGGGGACAGAATCACCTCCTATTTGGAACCATTTATCTAGGAGAAGTCAGCTACTATGCAAAAAGTTCAACAGCCGTAAGACCGCCATGCTGGAAAAGTCACATGTAGGTATTCTGGTTGACAGTCCCAGATGACAGATTCAGCCTTCCAGCCACCTCTGCCAAAGCACTAGACACATGAGTGAAGCTCTCTTGGGCCCTTAAGATCAGCCCGCCAGCCCGCTGAGTACCATCAGTGATCTCAGCTAATGTCAAAAGAATCACCAAGCCAAGCCCTGACCAAACTTCTGACATGGAGAGTACATAAGATATAATAAAATTGTTCTTTATCATAGCAAACTTTGTGACATTTGTTATGCAGTAGTACAGAATCTGATACCTGGAAACATGGCGGCAGCATAAGGAAAACATAGAATAGGTAGAATCGGCTTTGGGACTGTGTAGCAAGAGGAACAAAGAAGGACCTTAAGGAGACTTTTAATGAAAGCAAAATGGGCCTCAAGGAGAATGGTTGTGAGAGTTTAAAGGAAAATATTATTGGAAGCGAGAGGGAAGGGTACCCTTGTTATGTAGTGGCAGAAAATTTAGCAAAACTGTCACCTGAAATAATACCGAAAATAGAAAATATACTTAATAAACTGATGGATTTGGCTAAGAAAGTGTCAGGCAGAATTGGAAGCATCTTTTGTTTTCTCTTAGCTGTATATTATAAGGTAAGCATAGATGCATAGATAGAAGAGTTCACAGATGAACTAAAGAAGAAATTTTATTTTTAAGCAAAACTTAAAGAAAATATAGAGAAGCTACAATTTGTTAGATCCAAAAATAAAACTATTTTTCACCCCCAGTTTCTTCTAGCAGAAAATTCCAAAGTGACAGAAGCTCTTGATTCATAGATCAAATCCTGTAGGCTACTCAGAAAACGTGGACCCATGAAATTAAGGGTGTGACTGTAAAATCCTTTCTTAGGATCTCAGAAATACTTAAGGTAGTGTCTTATTGACCTTTCAAAGAAACAAATGGCTTTCTACAATCTGAAAGTTGTGTGTCACAGACCCTCTGTTAGACAACAGAGTTTCTAAAACTCCATAACTGTTAGGGAGCTCAAGGTAGAGAAGAGCCTCGAGAAATTTGTAGGCGTGGTTTTCATCTAATGTAGTGAGCAACCAATAAACTTTAAAAATCCACACAGTTTTTAAAAGAATTGTAATGACAGAAGCACAGCCAGGTTAGACTAACTGGGACAGAGAGAATGCAAAATGAAAAGAGACTTAGATCTCTGAATTTCTATGAGCAGGAAGCAGCTGAGAAAACCATTCAGCTGCAAACAGAGTATACATTTTTATAGAAAAGTAAAGATGACTTAGAAGGCAAAATCAAGAGCTCAGAGGATGGATCAGACAGAGAATCATTCCCAGGAAGCAGTAACAGTCCTTAACCAAAGAGCTAATGACGTGAGCCCAGGTGGATATCAGAATTGCTATAGACCAACAATTACTGCGTGCCTCTTACCTCCTCCCTCCCTTATGGATGGAAATGTTTATGGCAGTTATCCTGTCACTGTCTTACCTTTACATGTTGAGTGTGGGGCAGTCAGATAACTCGGGTCTTTGGATTGAGGTCTTCAGATTGAGAGGAACTGTACTTGCAGAGATGTTCAAGCATTTGTACCCAAGGAGCTTCAGCCTCACCTTGACATAATTTAGAGGATAAGATCCTGGACTTCGAGCCAATGCCATAATGGAGCAAGACTCTGGGGTCCGTGAGGGAAGGAAGGAGAGTATTTTTCATTGGGAGGGGTATGGATCATTGTGGCCAGAGGAAGGACTGAATCTTCCAGATTGTATCTTCCAAGGGTAGAAAGAACATCATGCATCTCATATGCTCTTCTAGAATGTGGCCTTGCTACTTCCTTATCAACATGTGGAGCCTAACCCTTCTTCTCTCCACTAAATCTTGACTGGTTTCACTTGGAATTTATAAATTGTGGTGTAGGTGACACTATGCGATTTCTAAGGCTGCATTCTAAATGCCCATGCAACATCTACTTGGTTCTATTGTGACAATTGCTCTGGGGGAAGCCAGCCACCATGTAAGAAATCCAACAGCCCTGAGACCACCATGCTGAAGAGGCCACATGTAGGTATATTGGCACATAGTTCCAGATGAGCTCAGTCTTCCATCAGCCCTGCCAAGGTGCCAGATATACAAGTGAAGCACTCTTGACCTCTCCAAACCAGCCCATGTGCCAGCTGAGTACAACAAAGTGATGTCAGTCGATGCCACAAGGAGCAAAAAGACACTTAGTTAAGCCCTGCTCAAAGTCCTGACCTGCAGCATCTGTGAGATATAATAAAATGATTGTTGTTTTAAGCCGCTAAATTTTGGAGTAGTTTCTTAGCATCAACAGTAACAGTTCCCCATGTGTTTGTCCTTGTGCTCATCTTAAAGGCATGAGGTGGTTCATTCCTCTCTGTATTCTCACAGCATCTAATAGATGGACTAACAGCATACAATAGGCAGACTTGTTTATACTATACAAGGCATCGTCACACACTACACCTCATTTGAGTGCCACCAACATTTTGTGAGTTAAGTTGAACAGGAATTATTATCCTCAATTTTGCAGGCGCAGAAACTGAAGCTCAGAAAGGTTACGTGACTTGCTGTGTGTCCATTAAATAGTTTAGGGAGGCTGTAAACTCAAGACTTCTGAATCCAAGTCCACTGGACTTTCCTTGTAAAATGTTCTTTCTGTACGTAACGGGATCTACATAAGCATTTACTTATTTCATAAAGGAAGAAGGAAAGGACAAATGTCCTCAATGCTATTAATTTCTACAGTAATGGAATCTCACCTGGACTCTGGAGCTACTGATGAGGTGCAGAACCCAAACACATTCCTAAGGTCAACATTCTCTCATTTTCCCAACATTTTATTTGACATTCGGGAGCCAGATGATTATATTGGTTGCAACTTGGAAACCTCACAGTTCTCAGACCTTCTTCCTCCTGTCCCTTCCTCTTAGCCCAACAGTTTAGAGGTCTCTCCAACTGCGCAGGTGTTAAACATACTTCATTCCCTTCAGCACCAGTGTCAAACAATTATTCTTACCCAGAAAATGTATATAAAGGTGACGATAAGAGAGCTAAAACCCACCCCTGAAAGTAGTATATATAACCTGGGAGTGATACTAGGAAATAGGAACCAAGAAATGGAGATTTTGAAAATATTTCGAGTTACGGAGGATAGTAGAAATCTTGAGCCCAGATGAGCTGGCTACAGAGACAGTGTAGGAAGAGAAAGATGGTTCTTCTCATTTCTAATTTCCCCTTTCATAGTCTATAATCAGAAGGTAAATGAAATTTGCTTCCAGTACCAGTGATCCTCCTTTAGATTATACGTGTAATTCAGCTCTGAAAATAACCAAATAAAGCGTCTTTATTTCTACAACAGTAAAAACAGAAAATAACCAGTATACTGCTTTGTAAGATTTGCAGAGGGCTCTGCCTCTGATGATCTCTAAGGCTATGTGCAGGGAACTAAGTCCTAGGAGTGAAGGGCATCTGGCCATCTTGACCATGTGCATCTGAAGGTTGGCAGCTGAGAGTATCTGCCTCTTTGTAGCCTCAAGAGACCCTAGGCTCAGAGCAAACACTCAATAAGGACATTTGTAATTGAAGTGAAATGAATGGGATGGAGTAGAATGTTTACATGACTCCCTATTGATTGACGTATAGTACGGTATGGTTGAAGAACTCACAAATCAAGAGTAAGATTGCCTAAGAAATATCATATGAGCTTAATCAATTAATTTGAAAATCCTATGTCTCATACCATCACTGAAAATTGGGGATAGGAATTTCTTATATTACTCTTTCTACTACTAAAACCATGTATGAAAAAAGAGGGTTGAGAGCTATAAAATGGAACAAAGAGTTGATCCTGTATTAATAATAGTAAAGAAATTGTTATCTTTGGCAGAATGAGTTTGGACAGACTTGAATTTAAAATCTACCTCAATCGCATGCTAATTAGGACCATCAGCAAGCTACTTAACCCTTTTTAACCTCAAGATTTGCTTCTTTAAAATAGAGAACATAATAGCATTGTTGGCAGGTTCTTGTGAGTTTTAAAATCCACCAATGTTCTGATCACTTCCAAATTTATATTACTATATCAGATTTCGTCCCTGGTCCAGATTCCAATGTTCAGGTTTCAACTTGACATCTCCATTTGAATACCTAATAAACAATTCAGAGTCAAAAATCTCCAAAATATAACTTTGATCCCCAAACTCCCCAAACACATATCACACATTAATCTTTTATTTTCTTCCTCATCTCAGGTACAAGCACCATCATCCACCTAGCTGCTTAAGCCAAAGATGTCAGAGTCATCCTTGATTTTACCTTTCACATAAAAGCCATCTGCTCTTGATTCTACTTCTGAAATACAGCCTGAAACTGAACCATCTCTATTGCTGCCCCCCAAATCCCAGCCACCATCATCATTTAGATCATTGAAACTGCTTTGTAATCAGTATCCCTATTATTACTATTTCCATGCCAGGCTCGTGTGGTTAAAGGCAGTTGCTGTCATCAAATATCAATACGTTCCCCTAAGTTTCCTCGCCTTGTTTCAGTGAGGTTGGGTCACCTCTAGGGAATATCTTCTCCACACAGTAACTCAGGGATCCAGGCAACATCTGTCCCACGATTTTTCCCTAACATGTGACCTCCATGGCACCAAAAAAGAAATATCAGGATAAGCACACAAACTTTTATGTGCTCTGGACCAAAAATAAGAATCCCTTTTGCAAACATTCCCATTTGTCAGAACTCGAGCACATGGCCTCACGACCGGCAGAAGGCTTTTACGTGGGAAGTAAAATCAAGGATGACTCTGAAGTCTTTGGCTTAAGCAACTAACTTTGTGGGAATGAGAAATAAATTTTTATAGTATTAATCCTGACAATAGCAGAGTCTAGCCCATCTTGACCATAGTCTGTCCTTCTTCCAGTGGGCAGAGTGTTATTTCAGAAACATGAGTGATTTCATATCACTCCATCACATTTAAAATGCTCCCTTAGCTCCCAATTAAAATAAGATCCAAACTACTAAGCATGACCTACAGCATTCTCCGTGATCTGACCTCTGCTTGGCTCTCTAATAACAGCCTGTCACTTCCTCCTAGTTATGTGAAACAGCCACTCTGGCCTTCTTTCTGTGCCTCAAACATTTCAAACTATTCCTAGTTTAGAGCCTTCGTGCATGTCCTTCTTCTAGAAACATTTTTACCCTAGAACTATTCTGAATTGGCGTCTTCACATCAGTCAGTCCCCATTTTCTCTGAAGGGACTCCTTGTCAATTCTACCTAAGTAGACTCCACTACCAAGTCCCTCTCCACCCTACTTTCCTGTCTCATTTCTGAATAGTATGTACGATGATATGAAGTTATCCAACTTATTATTTAATGGCTAAAATTTTTATAAGTGTATAGTCTAGCTCCCCTCACTGGAATATAAGCCACATGAGGACAGGATATTTTTGACCCATTTTCAGTAGTACCTCAGCACTTATTAAAATGCCCGGCACACAGAAGGCACTCAATAAAAGCTAATGATTATTACTATCACTATCACAAAAAATGCAGATGTACATGCCTATTTTTATAGTTAGCTGAATTCCAACAGCAACATCTATCCCAGTGCCGACAGGCGACTGAGGTGTGGATCTGGAAGAATCCTAATATAAGATCACATGAAGCTTTCCCTCACTCAAAATTCAGAGACAATTCAGCTATGCTCAGAAACACAAGACCGTTTTGACCCATTACAGGTAAAAATTTGGGCATCTGATCATCTGTCACAATTGATTGAAAGGTATGGCACTCTATGACTAGAACAAGGCTTCTGCCCTGGTGTCATAGACAGAATGCCTTGCAACATAAAACATTTGTGAAAATTCAAAAGAAAGAAAATCAGTAATTATGTATAAAAATATATATATTTCCTCAAAAAAGAATACGCAATTACCTAACAAGCATGGAAATATGTTCAATATAATAACATAAGACAAGTTGTAGTGATATCCTATTTCTTGCTTATAAAAATATTTTTTCTAAGTAAAATACCTAGTGATGATAAGTGAAATGAGCACAATCATAATACAGGGTAAATTGACACTCTGTGGAGGGTACTTAGCAGTATGCTTCAAGAGCCTAACAAATATACCTCTTGACCAGTCATTTCAATTCTGGGGGACTTTCATAGGGAAGGAATTCTATATATTAATGACAAAAACAAAAATTATCCACAAAGATGATCATCAGAGAACTAATGGTGAAACAAACCAAAAAGAAAACTACTTTAAAATCCAATTATATGAAAATTGGTCATTAGTTACGGTCCACCCCTAGATATAATATTATACAGTGTTAAAAATGATTATTAGAGGGGCCGGCCCGGTGGCGCAAGCGGTTGGGTGCGCGCGCTCCGCTGCGGCGGCCCGGGGTTCGCTGGTTCGGATCCCGGGCGCGCACCGAAGTACTGCTTGGTAAGCCATGCTGTGGCGGCGTCCCATATAAAGTGGAGGAAGATGGGCACTGATGTTAGCCCAGGGCCGTCTTCCTCAGCAAAAAAAAAAAAAAAAAGAGGAGGATTGGCGGATGTTAGCTCAGGGCTGATCTCCTCACAAAAAAAAAAAAAAAAAAAAAAAAAAAAAAAAATGATTATTAGAGATTGCAATAACATTAGAAAATATCATGACCCTAAATGTTGGATAGTAATAATCAGAAGGGGAACCTTGTAACTGCTGAAGAAATGTTTAGTCAGTAGAAATAGACTGTGTTGCATCTGTGGATTGAAGGCAGGCCCTGGGAGAAAGGACACGAAATGAGGGAGATTCTGGGTGTTTACATTCTTACAGTCTCCAGAGAGAAGGGAGCCAAGAGTGGATCAGAATCCAACTAAATGGAGCAGAAAGTCTGGCTAAGTCTGAATCGCAAAAGCACCTCTTCTGGTTGCCCTGGTTACAGGCCTCCTTCTCTTGGTAATGATATTATAAATGGACCCAGTCACATGCAAATGAAGTGAGCAGATATGAGGGAAGAGCAGGGTTGGTTCTAAGAAGCTCTGTCTTGCAGGTCTGGGGAAGAGTTTGGGAAGGGTTTGTGCAGGAGACAAAAGGTGACATTAAGAAGAGACAATGTCACATTCAAAATAAGAACGGACTGCTGCTGAAGGCTTGAGAACACCAGATCTGCTGCAGCTCCCACCAAGGCGGTCCCATCAATCAGTGAGTCCACAGGCCTTCACCTGTTCAGTCTGATGCCTTTTGTTGTATGGGAGAAGAAAGCTCGGGACCAAAAAATGGTAGTGCTCAATCTCTTCAGTGGCTTTTGGGATCAGTATAGGTAAAAGGTGGGGAATTGAGATTATATGATTTTAAAAAGAAACAAAAAAGTTAAATATACATCCTTATTACAACATATACATATTTAACATCATTCATGTATGTGTATATATATATATATATTATATGTATGGTATGTAGTATGGGGCTATATAATAGATATAAAAGTTAATAATGATTTCTTCAAGAAATGAAATTATTGCTGAATTTCTTTCTTTAGAATTCAATGCCTTTTAAAAACTTTCTATAATGATACTGACTTGCTTTTATAATGAGAAAAATAAACTGTAATTTTAAATTAAGTCATGCTTTTATGCAAGAAGGCATAGTGTTCACTGGCAGAGCAGCCCAGGAATACGGCCATGTTAGTGACAATGAAAGTAATCGTCCCCACATTTATGCTAGTCAGCCTTCTCTGACCGGCCAGAGCAGAGTCACAGCAGCCTTTCTTTAATCCACATTCTTTAATGAAGCTCGGAATAGACAAATTGTAGCAAGAGTTGATGTGCCCCTTGAGTGTATCTTTACAATCCTTATAATTGGTACAAGGCTAAAGCACACACAATCCCAGCCCTCAGGCCCTTTATGAGTGAGAATTGGTGGGAAACACATCCCAGTGTCAGCACTGAGCCCATGCTCTTAGAACACACGCCAAACGGAGAAAAGTCCGGAAACCCTGACCTGCACTTGCACGCTGAAGGTTGAGACGTGTCTGACCACCTTCTCCAAGGTTAGGAAGGCCTTGGAGGTGACCCCATGCCATGGTCTCCACATTTCCTGGTCACTACTCCTTCAGTGAAAGAATGTCAAACCTCAAAACAATATATGAATGCTTATTTATGATGTACCGATGTAATATATTTAGGATATGATACTTCTCATATATATCACATATATAATATCCATATATTATAACATATTGTATATATTATAAAATATATATAAGGTAGAATTTTACAAGTGGAGTTACAGATGCAATGAATTACTGTTAAATGTCTTGTCAAACTCAACAGACCATATTATCTTAGGGAATATCTCAAGACTCAATATACCCTTAAGACGAGGTTCATTATTAACCACTATAAATTTAATTTGATATCTTAAATAGTTCTATTGATAACTTGGAATTTTTTTCACCAGCTTCCTGTCATATCAGAATATGCTGTCACTGTTTTTACCTCACAATATGCTTATAGGGAGCTCAGACTAAGATCTGGAGAAATGGCTACTCCGTCATTTTCATTTGTTAGCTGTGTCTGCATTATTAGTATTATCTTCAATCTGTAAATTATTAACAGGTAACTTTTAAGCTGTTTTTTCCCCCATTCCCTAAGGATTATTTTAGTTAAAACTCAATATTATCAAGAAATCCCTTAACAGTCAGATATGAATTATAATACATAACAATTTATTGAAATCAAATAAAAACTTGGGCACTCTGGCAAACCATCTGTGTTCTGAAATCTCTACTTTTCCCTTGGGGTGCCCTACATTCCACACAGCAGCCCTGCTTAGAGTGTGCTCTGTGGACCAGTGCCAGCCCTCAAACCGTCTCTAGTCCTCAGAGGGTAGGTAGAGAAATCACAGGTAAGTGTTTATACAGACGTAGCAATTTGACAGATTACACGGTGTAACCTAAATTTAACTAAACAAGGGAGGGACTTGTATTTTGTGTCTTTTATTTCATTTTATCTTTTTAGAAATTCATTTTATTATAATTCATGAAAATATTGGTTAGCGGCAGATTGAAAATAAAAATAAGTGGTCCTTTATTACAGATAGTAGGGAAGCTCTGTCAAATATGACACATGGACAGACTGCTGTGTGGACAGAGTGAGGGCATTGTCAAGCACCTAGGCATGGTAAAGACACTACAAGCCACTTTTCGATTCAGGCAGTTTATTACTCATACAGACAGAGAAAGGAAGAATAGCCAGATGCGCTAGCTCCCCGGGTCCTTTTGCCACACACCAAAATGATGGCACTGAAACAAAAGGGTCCAGATGACCATACCACGAATGGTGGGGTACCCCATTGCTGAGGAGGCAATTCTAGACTTCAGCTAAGCAGTTCTATAGCCTGCGGCTATACCCTGTATACAGACAGCCTCACAACTCATCAGAACCTGAGAAGCAATGAGAAACTGTCTCATGATGGCCCCCCAGGAGAAACAGAGACGGGAGTGGGAGATGACCTCATAGCAACTCCTCTCACGTTCCAGGAGGATCCCAAGGTATTCCACCTAGACTTACATTAGCTGCAGTTCAAGACTTTGCCTGTGTGCCTATCTGGATACATGCAAGATTGTCAGGGCATCCTGGCAGAACCACTCCCCTATAATCACCAGTGTCAATCTATATAGTAAATATTGTAAAGCTTCATTTCCTTCTCAAGTTTTAGGAGAATAAAAACCTATAAAGAAATGTCCTAATTTTATCCTCTGTCACCCAATGGTCCATTTGGCTCATGAGATCACTGATCTAGTGAAATCCCCATATGATATCAGAATCCACATGACAGCAGCCTAAATGACTAGACACTCAAGAGATGGGGGGGAGGGCCTCACTTCCATCACAGGTGTCACTTTTCAAATCTGCCAATGGTTCACAGAGTCATTTCTTCCATTGAATCATCAATATATTCACTAATTAAACATCCTGACCCGGATGGGAGAGGTCTGACATGAACTCACTCTGAATTACCCAGGCCTCTCTCCTGGCCCTGGCCCTCAGTCATGTCATCCTAAAATGACAGGGTGGCTTCCTGGCCTCTCAGAGCCCTTCCATAGCCACAAGGACACATTGAGACTCTGCCATGTGCTGGAAACTACTGGAAGCAGCTCCAAACTTCCCTCACTGTGGTGATCTCTCTCCCACCCTCTCCATCCCTCTCTCTCTCATCCTCCACCTACTGATACACACAGGCATCCAGCCACTCGACCATTTGTCCTGTACACTGAGGCATTCGTCCCCTCTTTGTTGATTTAATCAACATAGACATAAGGTTGTGCTGGATGCTGCTCCGAGCACTGTCCAAATATGAACTCCTCTAATCCTCATGACAACCTAACAAGACAGGCACCTTACCAACTCCATGTCCAATGGGGAGACAGAGGCACCAAGTAGGTTTCAAGCTTAAGAGGAGGTGACTGCACTTTTTGATCAAAATGTGCTTGTAGGCTGCCAGCTCCTTGTGCACAACCCACAATCTAGCTGTTGAGTTGTTCCCTGAGCTAAGTACAGGACCTAAGGCATGAGAAACAGACTGAGCCAACAGAGGAGAAACCCTGGGGCTTAGGGTTCACCCATTCAGCAGACGTTCCTTCCCTGGCCTCCGCACAGCCTCAATGCCTCTGACTCCCTTTCAAGGCTCTGCCACCCTCACTACCTAGGAAGAAGCAGCCCCCCACTTAGGAACCCCTCCCTGCTCATTATCCATGAGTGAGCGGGAAGGACCTGCCCGTGGCAGAGCCAGATCCCAACCCCACACAGCTGTGAGGAAGCAAGCTGGCTCTGCTGCTGCTGTGGGGATGCTGAGAGGAGCCGATGCCCATTCTGAACGAGGGTGGGGCGAGGGCAGAAAACCCTCTCCTCTGTCTTCTGTGGGGTCGGCATGCACATAAATACAGGCATAATGGTCTCTGATCAGGGGACATGAGGAGGGGCTACCAAGTCTGGGCTGTCTTACAAACTTCCAAAGCATCCCAGGATAGTGGCTGATCTTGCTGTGGGGGGAAGGCTGGGAGGAGCTGAATTTGGACAGAGTTTAGCAAGAGCTTGAATAGTGTGAGAGAGCCTGCTGGAGGATGCTGAAGAGTGGGTGCAGGAGGGGATGTAGGGCCATGTCCTGTGTTTGGAGGTTGAGTTGAACCAGGTTCAGATTCTAGCTGCACTCCAAACATACCGTGTTAACCTGTGCAAATTCCTGAAATCTCCACACCCCAGTTTTCCTACCTGCAAGGTGGGGACAATCATCTTCCCTGCTGTAAGATTACATGATAAGGCTGCTAAAAAGTGTCTGGTACATTCTCGGAATTCAGTCAAGCCTGCAGCATGCCCCTACGCTGGAAAGCATTCTCAAGGGGGAATGTGAGCTCCAACAGACCAAGAAGCCCCGGGAGGCAGGGGCCAGGGCTCACACACCGCAGCACTCCCTGGATGGCCTCGCACAGACTGACCCTCCCAGGCACGGGGAAAATCCCTGGAGATGCACCAGCAGAGGGAGGAGAGAACAGTGGGTAGAGTACATTTCTGCATTCATACTCCTGGATTCAATTTCTGCAACTGCCACTTCCTAGCAAAATCATTTTGGGCAAGTGCCATAGCCTTTTGTACCTGAGACTTTTCATCTGCCAAGTGAAGTGAATAGGTGTTTCAATGATCTTTTGCTGCATTATCAAACAATTGCAAAACTTAGTGGCTTAAGACAAAAATCATTTTCAACCGTTTTATTTATTTGCTCGCCCTTTTGCAGTGTGGACAGAGTCCAGCAATAGCTCGTGCCTGCTTCATGTGGTGTCAGCCAGGGAAGATCACTGGGGCAGCAGGATCCACTTCCAAGAAGGCTTCACTCACCTGGCGGGCAAGGTGCTGGGGCTATCCGTTGGGAGCTCAGCAAGAGCTGTTGGCTGGGGCCTCAGTTTCCCTCCACATAGCTCCTCCTCATGGCTGAGTATGGTGGCCTCAGGGGAACCAGACTTCTTACATGGTAGCCAGCTTCCCCCAGAGCACAAAGTAAAGACTGACAAATGTCATTAGGTCACAGTGTCCGTTCTGCCACGTTCTATTGGTTAAAGCAGTCATAGGCCAGCCCAGGTTCAATGGGAGGGGACTACAAAAGGGCGTGAGTACCTGGAGTGTGATTCGTTGAGGACCACCAGAACAACAGCTCACCATGGTCCCATCTCCCTCATGAGGCTGCTGAGAGGAATAACCGTATGCATGAATCCTCAGCACTTGTCAAGTCGTCAGTGACCTGCTCATACTGAGAGGCAGACAAGTGGAGTGGTCAAAGCCAGACAACCTAGCCAAATGCTAGTGTCCCACCGCTCACCGGCAATGTGACCTGGGACAAGCTACTTAACCCCTATGTGCCTCAAAGTCCTCATTTATAAAATGTAGATCAAAATAGCCCTTGCCTCTAGAATTATTGTAGGGATTATATAAGTGGGTGCTTGTAAAGTGTTGAAAACACACTTTAAAAACACTAAAGCTAACATTAGTGTTAAAGCTAAGAGTTGTGTTTAACAACACTAAAGTTCCTGGCACATAGTAAATGTGATATTAAGTGCTTGCTCTTACTATAATCCTAATCCAAGCCAACTCCAATCTCTGAGTCCTTCCCTGGATCAAGTCGCTAGCATCAGCAGTTCCCCAGAAGCAAAGTGACTTCTCCAGAGGCACTGTCTTCTGCCTTGTTCCTGAATGTCAGTCAAGGTCACTGAGTGTGGTTCCTGACATCTGCCACCCTGGTGCTCCCTGCCAGGCAGCCCGGTCTGATGGGACGTGCTGCTGGCTCCTGGACCAGCCCTTGGCCCGCTGCGTCCTTACAACCCCAGGGCCTGGTCAAGCAGCTGAATACATCTGTTCTTGGGAAAAGACCTGGAGTCCCACCCAAGCTGGGTGCCACCACTCTGTCTTACTGAGAAGGAACCAACTTGTTGTGTATCTTCATCTTCAGGAACAACCAACTCCCTGTTGGAAGACATCTCCCTGACCTCCCTTGACTCATTACTGCCGGGAAAGGACCCTCGCTAACCAGAGACTCCTGTCCTCCTAGGTGATAAAAGGCGATTTGCACAGTGATAGAAAAATAACATTTTTTATCCAATCCGTAATTAGGTCTTGGAGAAACAAATTAAATGAAGGCAAAATTACATTTCTTTAAAGCATGAACACTGATCTGCATAGTGATATACATTTAACGGTTTAATTTCCAAGGGAAACTATTTTTAAAATGAGTTTGGAAAATGTATTTTTCCCTTTGATTCTATGTCTATAAAGTTGAGTCCCCAGGCCTGGTGCTGCACGGCCCCAGCCTGCAATCCTAGCTAATTAGTGGTGACATTTTAAACCTAATACAAAGCATCTTCTACCTGGGAGGTGCCCTGCACCCCAAGGCACCACGCCAGGTAAAGAATTAGCACAAGAAAGAAACAGTCCCCAGAGCATGAGCCTGAGGACTTGCTCTCTTGTCGCCCCACCCCCCCACACCTCCTCCAAGCCTCAGGCCCAAGCCTTCTCAGTGGGGTCCTTTATAGTAGCTACTGTTGTTACTATGAATATATAAAAGGCATTCTGACATCCATTTGTGTCATTAGCACTGTAGCTTACCTCGCTGGGAGGTGGTCTCGTAACAGGAAACTTGGAGTCAGACAGACCTGAATGACTTAAGTTAGTTAGTTCAGCCACAAATGACATACAAGGAAAGTGTTGACCTTCAACTGTTTTTGACCTGTAGAGATGGCAATTTTATATGGTTCAGCTTTATTAAATGCCTACATATGGCAAGAGCTTAATAGATTCCAGTCGGTATTATTATTATATTATTATTATTATTAATTGCATGATTTGGGCAACTCAGCTGTAAATGGAGATGTTATCACCTACTTCTCAGAGTGTTGGGTGAGTCAGATGAAATTATACGAGACAGTGTACTTAGCGCTCTTCCTGACACACTGGCTGATTTCAAACAATTTAGTTCCCACCCTTCGCCAGTTTTGGGTTTGCCCCATTCATTTGCTGCCAGGAAAACTGGATCAACTCCGCAGAAGTCATAGGGGCCTTGCACTCCTTTACCTTTAAGCCTGCTCGTGTCTTGGAAAAGCAGTTGAGGCTGGTCACACTCAGTGCATGAGCTAGTGAGACAGAGGTCAACAATAAGTGTATATTTGCAACCCTCTTCATGGTTTCTCTAGCACAGCCTCCCCAATTTTCCGATTTTCTCTCTCTTAAGAGCCCACGCGGTGAGAATTATGCCTGGATTTCCCGTGCAGTAGACGTTCTGCTTTGCTGTAGCGATCGGAGTGTCATGGGCCTTGATGAAACACGCCGGCCAGGGAAAGCTGTGTTTCATGGGTGCCAAACCCCAGCAGGGCCATCAGACTCCACCTGTGGCAGCAAGGTTCTCAGCCAAAAGCACAGAGGGAAGGTCTTTCTTCAACATGGGCAGACTTGCCCATCGACCACTCACACCCGGGAGATGTGGCTTCAGCCCCAAGGCATTGATAATCCAGTAATAGCAGCTCTAACCTTAAGTTAAGGGTCCTGGCTTTTGGATCCTTAATGAATTCTTGGCCAACCCTTCAAAAGATAAAAAGACTCTAAGCTTTGCTGAGCAAATAAAAAGTAACTTTTTATGAGTATCCCAGGAAGAACAGAGCACCTGTCACCTGCCAGGCACCTGCCACACACTATTTCAGTTTGTCCTCTCAAGGATGCCCGCAGTCACTTTTACAATCCTCAGTGAGCCCCAGAGAAGCTAACCCATTAGCTGCCAGTCACACCTCAAGTGGAAGATCCAAGTTTCACACACAATTGGTTTTATCTCCAGAGTGTTATAGATCACACCCCCAAACCAGAGATAACAGCTTTGAAGACTGTTTGTTTAGGCTTCAGCACAAGTAAGGATGTGTAGAGAGGAAGAATTGATTCCTCTTCTTTCCAGTTTTTGATCATCCATTTGGACAAATATTTACTAAGCCCTTTCTATGCAGGTGCCATGCTGGGGGCTGGGGAGCCAAGGCTGAGCAGAGTATGTGGTCACTGTTCTGACAGTGGGCGCCCACAGTGTACAGAGGGCATAGGCATATAAATCAGCAATGATATTGTTGTGCTGTGCAAGTAAGCGCATGGCACCTAACCCGACCCAGGGTCATCAGGGGAAGCTCTCTACAGAAGAGACAATGACAATAAGTTCTAAAGTGTTAGCCAGCCAAAAGGAAGAAGCTGGGATGGGGGCCAGGAGAAAGATTAACCTGACAGGGGTCCCCAACAGGTCAGCCTCCAATATCACAAACTCTGAAAACCTCGGGATCCACAGATTGCCACGGTCCATCTGTCCACCAGACACTCCCGTGCCACCCCCACACTCCGGCAAACACACACACACTTTCCAAGTCCTATTCAGCAACTCACTCAAGTATTCTAAACTGAATTCTGCAACTCCAAAGAGGTGAGGGTACCACAAGAACAGAGAACAAAAGAAATGCTTAAGACAGGGAAACATTTTTATCAGCCTACTTGAAATGTACTTTGCTCCTCTCCAATATGTTGAAAACATTGAAAAGCCTTTCCAAATATCTCAAACATCTGCTGAGCGGGCCAAATGCCCCCTCCCATTCGCTCCACCCACAGTCTCTGTATCAAGCCTCCAGCCATTAAGCCTCATATTAAGTGACACTCAATTATCACATGTATAATTTTGCACCATGTTCCTCAATCAAGGGCCTGTGCTGGGATAGCCTTTTCTGCACTGTCCTCTGGGTGTGCACCGTGATGCCCATGAAACACACGTGCATGATAATTAAATTTGGCATAATTAGTTTTCCAAATGATCACTGACACTCCATTGCTGCAAAAGGATTAATCCTCAGAGCCTTCCAAATGCAGTCTGTTCCCTGCATCTAAATGAGATTTCAAAGAATGTAATTTATAATAACCCCAATCCCTAATACACACTTTAATATACCCTTTCTTTGTAACAGTCATTTGCTGATAAAATCCTGCCGATTAAAATTCTCTTAGGGTAATGAGCTACCTACCCGCGGACGCCAGCTGTGCTGTCACAGACGCTCCATTGTAGAGCATGAGTGCGCACTTCACTCCCCAGTCCGCCCCGACGCAGGGGCGGTGCCTCGACTGGCTCCCTCCTTTCTACCTAAGCCCTACACTACTCCACGTGCCAGCCAGAGAGGGAACAGACTGCTTGCTCCCTTCCTGCTGACCAGAAAAGGTGACTGCGGACTGGGCTTTGCTGGGACAGAGGGAGGGCAGTGGGGAGGAGAAGAGAACCCCCGGTCTTGAGTTGTACAAATGCAGGAAGGTCGGGGTGGAGCATGTGGGAGGAGTGAGTGTCTGCTATGAACCAGTGATCTGCCAGGTGCCTGATACACATGAGCTCCTGAGGAAGCAGCATGTTCCTGGGAGACAGCTCTGTCCACCCCGCTTTAGCACATGAGGCCTCTGAGCAGCCTCAGTGGTATAATCTAGCCTAAAAGTCACACCTCTAGCCTGGGGCAGGGCGAGAATTTGCAGCTCTATCAATGGGGCTAGAAATAGCACGCTCTTTCTGGAAACTGGGAAACCACAGCAGAACATGGAGCATCTGGGGAGAGGGGGTAGGTGGACAGCAAACCGATAAAGACCCCCTGTGGCCAGAGCAAGAGGTGCTGCCCTTCTTCAAAACTCGAGACTTGACTTTGGGGAGGACAGGCAGGGGGCTCTGGAGTCTGGGTCCCTGTTGTCAGTGCCCTGAGCCAGCTGCCCACACAGCAGCCCTAATCCCCATTCCTCTGGGTTCCTACCCTGTCCTGTTCTCTGCATTCTACTGCTTGAGCAGAAAGACCTGTGGCCCTCTGCCCGAGGATGCCCACTGAGATAACAGGCTACACTTTTTCTTATGAAGAGAAGACGCAATGATAAACCTTGATTACAAGGCTGTGTGTGTGTGGGGGGGCATTTGTCCTCCCTCTCACCAAAGGCCCCTAGCATACTGATGTCTGACTCTCTATTTTCCCATCACACCCTGACAACACACCTCTACCCCACCACCTTCTGATTACATAATGCAACTTATCTCACAAAACATTCCCCAAATGCTATAACAGTACCAATTTATCTGGTTAAGAAAACTCCAAGTGACAAACATCATCTGCAGACATCACAAACATGGGTCTCATTTATAATACACATTTGTACCTTATCACTGGAAATAGAGAGCTCCAATGGCACTCACAGATTTGGCTATTGCTGCAATTTTAAACTGCATCCTCTGCATTAGTTAGAATCATCAGTATTTGGACAGATTTGAATATGTATAACATTTATTAACTGTAACATTAGCTCTGACATTTCAATTTAATCAGTGTTACTACAGACAAGTAAAGTAATTCTCCCATACTCATACATAAATAGTATTATCTTTCCATTTCCAAAAGGTAGCATTTTGTGATCTAAGACGCTCAGGGAATAAGTTCATCGCTGTGTGGGGAGGCAGATGAGGAAAATCCGGCAAAACCTCTGTGAGACTGCATTTGAAGATTAAATAATACATAAATTATGGAGGAGGCCACAGAGAAGACCTCTGGAGACTGCTGGATGCTTCCACATTAGTTCTTCATAAAAGTTAAATAAATATGTTTTCTGCCTGCAGGAATCCGGTTTGTTCAGGAACAGGATGCTGAGCCTCTGAAATGGTGAGCCTTTCCATGAAGGGTGATGAGAGGTGATCTGAAATGTTCAATAAATCCCTCCTGGGCTAAAGGGCGGCTACATTTAATAATCAGAGAGATCCAGTGTCTTTCTATATTGCTGGGTGCTGTCCTATAAAGGGGTTCTTCTAAAAGGGCAGCACAGAGGCCCCATGAGGAGCGCCATTTTTAGTAGGGGTACACCTGGGGAATGAACCCACCACAGGGCCTCCAAAATAAATGTGGGGCCTTTGCCTGGCTCCACATGGCACTCTTGGCAGCATTCACAAGCCCTCAGTGAGACCCTAAGGAGAGAGAGAGAGCAAGCCCGGATAAATGGGGCTTCCCTCATCCCCTTGACAGCCAGCCATCTTGGTGTGGAGACACTCAGCCACCTGAGCTGCTGAAGGGAGTCCATAGGCACCATGGGGTCCAGAGCAAATGAGGGCCCTGGAGCAAGTGACGGGTAGACAGAGGCAGGTGAATGTCCAGTCTGTGTTAAGGGGTGGTCCAAACCCCTTGAAAACACACTTGGAATTTATTCCTGAATGTACTCCGACCAAGTCAGTAAACCTGTGTCCTCAGGTTAGTCCTCCTCCACTCATGCTAGGTCAGCCCCTTCACTCCACTCACAAAAAGCAGCTAGAATTTGCTCTAATTTTAGCTTACACTCTGGTTAACGTTGGACATTAGCCAGAGTATGGACCCAACTATGGACAACTCAAGGAAAAGAGAAGAGAAAAATTGAAAAAAAAAATCAGGATCACTAAATTCAAAATTGTGCTTGTCTGAAGGTGAGAGCTTTACAGTTCTAAAATGCGACGGGTCGTTGGACAGTATGGGACAAATGCATCAGGGATGTTTATTGGGCCCAAAGAGGACAAAGCCAGTGGTTCGATGGTCTCTTTGAGGATGCTCAGTGTATCTTCATACTTGATACTGACTTAGAGCTTATGATGCACAAAGTCATCGAGCATGTATTTCATTTAATCCTCAAAACAGTCTCATACATTCATATTATGATGATCTCCATTTTCAAGCTGATGAAACGGAGGCTCAGAGAAGTGAAATAACTAGCCCACGGTCACACAGCAATAAAATGGGACCTGGTGTCTGTCTCCAAACCCTGTAAGTTAAACGCCCCCAGAAGGCATGGGAATCTAGCTACCTAGTGGAGCTCTGCATGCAGAGGGAGATTTAACTAAAGGGAATGACTTAGGCCTCAGGGTCCTTCTGTCACTCTGGCCTGACCAATTGCAAGGGAGGGGCCCTAGCCATGTGCTCCCAGGCCCCTTTGGTTTTGTAAAATTTGCAAAAGTAAGATGCTTAACTGAAATCAAGTAAGACCACTGTTCCACCCCAATTCCCTTTAGCCACACTTTCTCTCACGTCTACTGCTGTTGGAGCAGCTAGTAGAAATTTTGGAAGCTAAGTTTCAGTATGTTTGGTTTGAGTTAAGTGGGATATATTTCAGTGGTCTGACATCGCTTCCGTGCGTAGTTAACTTATTGCCAGCTGTCCCCAGGTGGCAATCCAAGATTTCTTTTAACCACCCCGTGTGCCGACTAACCTGGCCTCGTACCACCAAGGTGCACAGGTGAGGTCGTGTCGAGCTAGTATACGCCCTGCAGCCCTGGCACTGGAAGTGTGTGGCAGTGGAGGAGAAAGGCTTGAAATAAACAAATCAGAAGTTAGCTGTGGAAAAAAATCTTCCAAATCTTACAACATACAAAAACCCAATTTTGACAATAATCTTAAATTTACAAGACCTTAACGATAATTAGAAAATGAATAAAACTTTTCTAAACAACTACTAATAAAAAACTTTCAATAAACCATACCAAAGGAAAGGTTTAATTCTCTTTCTATTCTGACTATAGAAAATGAAATTCAAAAAGATTGTCATATAAAGAGAGGATAGCCAAACAAAATAGGAGCCAAAAAGAGGGAAAAAGAATTAGAGAACTGTGTGCCAGGCAGTGTGTGTGTGTGTGTGTGTGTGTGTGTGTGTGTGTGTGTGAGATTTTGCTGTATTTGTCAGCTTTTTTCATGTTTTTTATGATTTGTGTTATGATTTATATTCTCAGTAAATATTCTCTCTCATGCCTGATTTTATACTTACAATTTCATGTTCTTTTTCTTAAAGAAAACCCCCAAAATTGCACACACTTCATGTCTCACACAACTTGGATCCACCCTGCCTGCAAAGCTAGCCATAAGTGAAGGACCTTCTCCTCCACAGGTGAGGATACATTGATGCTCCCCTCGTGCCCTGGAATCAAACCCACGTGTGTCATTGTCAATCCCAGTGAGGTCTAGATTTCCTTAATAATGAGCATTTGGGCCTTTGGGAGAGCTAGCCCCAGACCTCGGTCTCAGGAAAAGCTGAGCTTCTCACCTGCAGCTCTCTGTCTTATTGTAAAGGTTGTGACTAATATTTCCATGTTTGCTTTGCCTGCTAGGAAATGCAGAGCCAAACTGGTGTGCAATATAGCAACTGTACCAACTCATAAAGTTCACGGTGCTGTGAGCCCGTGCTCCCCCGCCCCGCTGTCCCCCACCCCCAGAGTCATTAGTTTCTTGTCCTTCAGGATCTAGGCTCCAATTCCACCAGCTATTTGTTTGTATCTTTTTTTGGTTTCTTTAGCTGCTTCAAATTCTTTATTGTATCAGATTCATTAAAAATGCAAATAAGTTAAAAAGCATATCTATATAAAACAAGCATGTTTTTTTTTCAGTGAAGAAGATTGCCCTGAGTAACATCTGTTGCCAGTCTTTCTCTTTTTGCTTGAGGAAGATTGGCCCTGAGCTAACATCTGTGCCCATCTTCCT